>NC_073625.1:97413739-98038739 GCF_029407905.1 Bubalus kerabau | reverse complement strand
GGAGGAGAAGGGGACGACAGAGGATGAGATGTCTGGATGGCATCACTGACTCGATGGACGTGAGTCTGAGTGAACTCTGGGAGTTGGTGATGGACAGGGAGGCCTTGGCGTGCTGCGATTCATGGGGTCACAAAGAGTCGGACACGACTGAGTGACTGAACTAAACTGAATAGGGAGTTTTACTTTGAAAAGTCTAAGTAAGGCTTGTTGAAACCAGAAGAGGGAAAAATATTTTAGGCAGCCAATGGGGGAAAAAAAAATCTATTCGTGATTCAAAGTTGTGAAAAAAAATAAATGCAGATTTAAAGAATTTAAGAAGCTATTTTCTCTGTGCAACTGAACCACAGCGAGTAAATACTCAAATATTCATAGAAAAGTAATAGTTTGAGAATTAAAATGTTGGGTGTTTCTCTTGGGAAAATAATTTAAACTGATGTAAATAACCTGGAGATTAGAAGAAAAATCTTTTGAATTAAGACTTTACTATTGCCTCCATGAAATTACCCCTAGACTAGCCAGCTTAAATGTAGCAGAATCCAACTTGGAATAGGAAGTTCTGATTTGAAAAATTCATTAGCATCATTACCTGTGTCACTTCAGGTAATAAGTTGATTAATTTCTCCGAGTCTCAGTTTTTTCACCCATGAAATGCATAATATTAACCTCAGGGAGTTTTGATGAATCTCATACATGATCATGCATGACTTGAAGTGCAGACCTGAGCTGAAACCTGCCTGCTGCCTGTTTAGAATATGAAGTTTTAGTGGAAATGGCCTTGCCCATTTCTTGCCTTTTCCATGGCTATTTCATATTGCAAAGGCAGAGTTGAGTAGCTGTAACAGAGACTCCGTGAGCAGGTGCTATTGTTTTTATCATGTCAACCCACTTTGCTCTGAGTCCAATCTTATCTAGTTGTATTTTGGTAAACATTATTATTTTTTTAAAGCCTTCATTCTAGAGAAAACTATTTTTTCATTCAAAAGTATGTTTCTCACTGTAAGTTAACCGGTTGGCAACGGGTTTATAAAGCAGTCTGTTCGGAATTTGGTTACATTTCCTCTCTCTGCCAAGGCAGATTCTCCCCAACTGAGCTGATACATTAAACTTCTGAGTCTACAATCTAAGGACCACCTGTTCCTCTGCAGCTTCAATGAGCCATTCACCCGCTCACCATTATCCTTGAGATCAAGGAGCCTACTACTTTACCACATTTATCATAAAATAGTCATAAATTGTTGCCTCCTTATGTGAACAAGACATCAAAAGATAAATTAATTTTAAAAAGGCGCACTATATCTGCTTTGATGGTTTCCCTTTTTCTTTTCTCCGATGTTCTTCCTCATGTGGTCCGTCTGTCACCTGCTGCAGGGTGAAATCTAGTGAGCACAACAGACGGCTATTCTGTGAACGGGCACCTTGGGTGCATTTGCCATGATGCTAGGATTATGAACAGATAATTCCAAATTCTAGTTTATTATTAAATGAAGCCTGATTTCTAAATAAATCAGCAATAGAACATCTAACAATGGGAATATAACATGCTTGGGTTAATTATGCCACTCTTCAGGTAAAAATTTAGTTGTTCACAGCTAACCACCTGCATTTATTAAAAAATAAGAGACTTTAGATTTCTTTCTGGAAATCAAACATTTTTGAAATTGAGGTGCTGTAGTTTTGCCAAATGCTGTTGAAACTCCAAAAGGTAATTATGCCAGTCTGAGAAGACTATGATGGTGAAAATAAGATTTAAAAAAGAGCTGTGGGTTTTCAGCCACAATCAGCAGACAGTTGTAATTTTGGAAGTGAACGTCACTGTGCTTGGGCATAGTTTAAATCTTCTCCTCCCTACCAACTGTCCTCATTTGCCTGAAAACCTTCCAGTGCCCTCTCACCTTTTTTCCTTGATATTCCTTCCTTTTTGAACTTTCCTCTGTTTCTCACCCCTCCCATGACCACAAATGCTCTTAACAAAACTTAAGAGTAATATAGAAACCTGTGCTCTTTCACTAGTCAGGGGAAAACAAAGGGTTTTCTTAGCGCATCACCTTTGCTCCCTCTTTACATATTAAAAAACTATTGAACTGTCCCCACAAGTCCAATTCAAGAAATTTGTTCTACAGATACACTCTTACCAGGGTGCAGAGTTCTGCTATGAAATCATTGCAGTCTGAGGATGAAACAAAAAAGAGAAGCTGAGTCTAGCAGAGAGCTGAAATGAGAGAAGCAGTGGGAATAGGAGAGACCAGGAGCTAGGAGCAGCACTAATAATGGAGCAAGCTTCAGGAATCTGGTGGGAGAGAAGAGCATCAGGGAAGTCTCCTCCTCCTTCTTGGTTCTCCGTGGGCCATGTGCCAGGCATGTATCCCTGCAGCCTATGTGGCAGTGGTAACAGATGCAGGTGATAAGTGCCAGCTGTCTCACAGGAGCCTTCCTACTGGGTAAATTCTAAAGGTCTTCCATATCTAAGATTACCCAGAGCCCTCTCTGGAAGGGCTGAATGCAGAGATGGGAAACTTTAGCATTTCTAAGTGGCATAGCCAGTGGGGAGAAAAATCAATCCTTAAAAACCATAAATTGAAAATGAGTCTTTTCATAGAATTTATTTTTGAATACTGACCATTTTCTGATTTTTTTTATCAGTAGAAAAATGAGTCTTTTTTTTTTCTCAGATGTTATCAAATTTTATCCTAGTGGTAGTTGTTAGTGAACACACTGCTTACAGGAGTCATCTGCTATTTGTCCATACTCCAGGCTAACATAAAACATCTGCCAATTTGAAGTGGTCCTTAAAATGTTTAAAGGAATATAATCGATTGTAGTATATGCCAAGCATACAGGTACATAGGTTCAGTTCAGTTCAGTCGCTCAGTCATGTTTGACTCTTTGCAACCCCATGAACCACAGCATGCAAGGCCCCCCTGTCCATCACCAACTCCCGGAGTCCACCCAAACCCATGTCCATTTAGTCGGCAATGCCACCCAACCATCTCATCCTCTGCCATCCCTGTCTCCTCCTGCCCTCAACCTTTCCCAGCATCAGGGTCTTTTCAAATGAGTCAGCTTTTCGCATCAGGTGGCCAAAGTATTGGAGTTTCAGCTTCAAAATCAGTCCTACCAGTGAACACCCAGGACTGATCTCCTTTAGGATGGACTTGTTGGATCTCCTTGCAGTCCAAGGGATTCACAAGAGTCTTCACCAACACTACAATTCAAAAGCATCAAATCTTCTGTGCTCCGATTTCTTTATAGTTGAACTCTCATATCCATACATGACCACTGGAAAAACCATAGCCTTGAGTAGATGGACCTTTGTTGGCAAAGTAATGTCTACTTTTGAATAAGCTATCTAGGTTGGCCATAACTTTCCTTCCAAGAAGTAAGAGTCTTTTAATTTCATGTCTGCAATCACCATCTGCAGTGATTTTGGAGCCCTCCAAAATAAAGTCAGCCACTGTTTCCACTGTTTCCCCATCTATTTGCCATGAAGTGATGAGATGGGACCAGATGCCATGATGTTAGTTTTCTGAATGTTGAGCTTTAAGCCAACTTTTTCACTCTCCTCTTTCACTTTCATCAAGAGGCTCTTTAGTTCCTCTTCACTTTCTGCCATAAGGGTGGTGTCATCTGCATATCTGAGGTTATTGATATTTCTCCCAGCAGTCTTGATTCCAGCTTGTGCTTCTTACAGCCCAGCGTTTCTCATGATGTCCTCTGCATATAAGTTAAATAAGCAGGGTGACAATATACAGCCTTGATGTACTCCTTTTCCTATTTGGAACCAGTCTGTTGTTCCATGTCCAGTTCTAACTGTTGTTTCCTGACCTGCATACAGGTTTCTCAAGATGTAGGTCAGGTGGTCTGGTATTCCCATTTCTTTCAGAATTTTCCACAGTTTATTGTGATCCACACAGTCAAAGGCTTTGGCATAGTCAATAAAGCAGAAATAGATGTTTTTCTGAAACTCGCTTGGTTTTTCGATGATCCAGCGGATGTTGGCAACTTGATATCTTGTTCCTCTGCCTTTTCTAAAACCAGCTTGAACATCTGGAAGTTCATGGTTCACATATTGCTGAAGCCTGGCTTGGAGAATTTTGAGCATTACTTTATTAGTGTGCAAGATGAGTGCAATTGTTTGGTAGTTTGAGCATTCTTTTCTCCTTATTGCCAAATTCAGACTGAATTGCAGTAAGTGAAGAAAACCACTACACCATTCAGGTATGACCTAAATCAAATCCTTTATGATTATACAGTGGAAGTGAGAAATATATTTAAGGGACTATATATGACAGACAGAGTGCTTGATGAACTATGGATGGAGATTCATGACATTGTACAGGAGACAGGAATCAAGACCATCCCCAAGAGAAAGAAATGCAAAAAAGCAAAATGGCTGTCTGAGGAGGCCTTACAAATAGCTGTGAAAACAAGAGAAGTGAAAAGCAAAGGAGAAAAGGAAAGATATACCCATTTGAATGCAGAGTTCGAAAGAATAGCAAGGAGAGATAAGAAAGCCTTCCTCAGCAATCAGTGCAAAGAAATAGAGGAAAACAACAGAATGGGAAAGGCTAGAGATCTCTTCAAGATAATTAGAGATATCAAGGGAACATTTCATGCAAAGATGGGCTCAATAAAGAACAGAAATGGTATGGACCTAACAGAAGCAGAAGATATTAAGAAGAGGTGGCAAGAATACACAGAAGAACTGTACAAAAAAGATCTTCATGACCCAGATAATCACGATGGTGTGATCACTGACCTAGAGCCAGACATCCTGGAATGTGAAGTCAAGTGGGCCTTAGAAAGCATCACTATGAACAAAGCTAGTGGAAGTGATGGAATTCCAGTTGAGCTCTTTCAAATCCTGGAAGATGATGCTGTGAAAGTGCTGCAGTTGATATGCCAGCAAATTTGGAAAATTCAAAAGTGGTCACAGGACTGAAAAAGGTCAGTTTTCATTACAATCCCCAAGAAAGTCAATGCAAAGAATGCTCAAACTATCGCACAGTACACGAGTAGACCAAGATATTTCTTTCTTTTTTTTTTTAATTTTATTTTATTTTTAGACTTTACATAACTGTATTAGTTTTGCCAAATATCAAAATGAATCCACCACAGGTATACACGTGTTCCCCATTCTGAACCCTCCTCCCTCCTCCCTCCCCATTCCCTCCCTCTGGGTCGTCCCAGTGCACCAGCCCCAAGCATCCAGTATCGTGCCTCGAACCTGGACTGGCAACTCATTTCATACATGATATTTTACATGTTTCAATGCCATTCTCCCAAATCTTCCTACCCTCTCCCTCTCCCACAGAGTCCATAAGACTGTTCTATACATCAGTGTCTCTTTTGCTGTCTTGTACACAGGGTTATTGTTACCATCTTTCTAAATTCCATATATATGCATTAGTACACTGTATTGGTGTTTTTCTTTCTGGCTTACTTCACTCTGTATAATAGGCTCCAGTTTCATCCACCTCATTAGAACTGATTCAAATGTATTCTTTTTAATGGCTGAGTAATACTCCATTGTGTATATGTACCACAGCTTTCTTATCCATTCATCTGCTGATGGACATCTAGGTTGCTTCCATGTCCTGGCTATTATAAACAGTGCTGCGATGAACATTGGGGTACTCGTGTCTCTTTCCCTTCTGGTTTCCTCAGTGTGTATGCCCAGCAGTGGAATTGCTGGATCATAAGGCAGGTCTATTTCCAGTTTTTTAAGGAATCTCCACACTGTTCTCCATAGTGGCTGTACTAGTTTGCATTCCCACCAACAGTGTAAGAGGGTTCCCTTTTCTCCACACCCTCTCCAGCATTTATTACTTGTAGACTTTTGGATCACAGCCATTCTGACTGGTGTGAAATGGTACCTCATAGTGGTTTAGATTTGCATTTCTCTGATAATGAGTGATGTTGAGCATCTTTTCATGTGTTTGTTAGCCATCTGTATGTCTTCTTTGGAGAAATGTCTATTTAGTTCTTTGGCCCATTTTTTGATTGGGTCATTTATTTTTCTGGAGTTGAGCTGTAGGAGTTGCTTGTATATTCTCGAGATTAGTTGTTTGTCAGTTGTTTCATTTGCTATTATCTTCTCCCATTCTGAAGGCTGTCTTTTCACCTTGCTAATAGTTTCCTTTGATGTGCAGAAGCTTTTAAGGTTAATTAGGTCCCATTTGTTTATTTTTGCTTTTATTTCCAATATTCTGGGAGGTGGGTCATAGAGGATTCTGCTGTGATGTATGTCAGAGAGTGTTTTGCCTATGTTCTCCTCTAGGAGTTTTATAGTTTCTGGTCTTACGTTTAGATCTTTAATCCATTTTGAGTTTATTTTTGTGTATGGTGTTAGAAAGTGTTCTAGTTTCATTCTTTTACAAGTGGTTGACCAGAGTTCCCAGCACCACTTGTTAAAGAGATTGTCTTTAATCCATTGTATATTCTTGCCTCCTTTGTCAAAGATAAGGTGTCCATATGTGCGTGGATTTATCTCTGGGCTTTCTATTTTGTTCCATTGATCTATATTTCTGTCTTTGTGCCAGTACCATACTGTCTTGATAACTGTGGCTTTGTAGTAGAGCCTGAAGTCAGGTAGGTTGATTCCTCCAGTTCCATTCTTCTTTCTCAAGATCGCTTTTGCTATTCGAGGTTTTTTGTTTTTCCATACAAATTGTGAAATTATTTGTTCTAGCTCTGTGAAGAATGCTGTTGGTAGCTTGATAGGGATTGCATTGAATCTATAGATTGCTTTGGGTAGTATACTCATTTTCACTATATTGATTCTTCCAATCCACGAACATGGTATATTTCTCCATCTGTTAGTGTCCTCTTTGATTTCTTTCACCAGTGTTTTATAGTTTTCTATATATAGGTCTTTAGATTCTTTAGGTAGATATATTCCTAAGTATTTTATTCTTTCCGTTGCAATGGTGAATGGAATTGTTTCCTTAATTTCTCTTTCTGTTTTCTCATTATTAGTGTATAGGAATGCAAGGGATTTCTGTGTGTTGATTTTATATCCTGCAACTTTACTATAGTCATTGATTAGTTCTAGTAATTTTCTGGTGGAGTCTTTAGGGTTTTCTATGTAGAGGATCATGTCATCTGCAAACAGTGAGAGCTTTACTTCTTCTTTTCCAATTTGGATTCCTTTGATTTCTTTTTCTGCTCTGATTGCTGTGGCCAAAACTTCCAAAACTATGTTGAATAGTAATGGCGAAAGTGGGCACCCTTGTCTTGTTCCTGACTTTAGAGGAAATGCTTTCAATTTTTCACCATTGAGGATAATGTTTGCTGTGGGTTTGTCATATATAGCTTTGATTATGTTGAGGTATGTTCCTTCTATTCCTGCTTTCTGGAGAGTTTTTATCATAAATGGATGTTGAATTTTGTCAAAGGCTTTCTCTGCATCTATTGAGATAATCATATGGTTTTTATTTTTCAATTTGTTAATGTGGTGTATTACATTGATTGATTTGCGGATATTGAAGAATCCTTGCATCCCTGGGATAAAGCCCACTTGGTCATGGTGTATGATCTTTTTAATGTGTTGTTGGATTCTGATTGCTAGAATTTTGTTAAGGATTTTTGCATCTATGTTCATCAGTGATATTGGCCTGTAGTTTTCTTTTTTTGTGGGATCTTTGTCAGGTTTTGGTATTAGGGTGATGGTGGCCTCATAGAATGAGTTTGGAAGTTTACCATCCTCTGCAATTTTCTGGAAGAGTTTGAGCAGGATAGGTGTTAGCTCTTCTCTAAATTTTTGGTAGAATTCAGCTGTGAAGCTGTCTGGACCTGGGCTTTTGTTTGCCGGAAGATTTTTTATTACAGTTTCTATTTCCGTGCTTGTGATGGGTCTGTTAAGATTTTCTATTTCTTCCTGGTCGAGTTTTGGAAAGTTGTACTTTTCTAAGAATTTGTCCATTTCTTCCTCGTTGTCTATTTTATTGGCATATAATTGTTGATAGTAGTCTCTTATGATCCTTTGTATTTCTGTGTTGTCTGTTGTGATCTCTCCATTTTCATTTCTAATTTTATTGATTTGATTTTTCTCCCTTTGTTTCTTGATGAGTCTGGCTAATGGTTTGTCAATTTTATTTATCCTTTCAAAGAACCAGCTTTTGGTTTTGTTGATTTTTGCTATGGTCTCTTTTGTTTTTTTGCATTTATTTCTGCTCTAATTTTTAAGATTTCTTTCCTTCTACTATCCCTGGGGTTCTTCATTTCTTCCTTTTCTAGTTGCTTTAGGTGTAGAGTTAGGTTATTTATTTGACTTTTTTCTTGTTTCTTGAGGTGTGCCTGTATTGCTATGAACTTTCCCCTTAGGACTGCTTTAACCGTGTCCCACAGGTTTTGGGTTGTTGTATTTTCATTTTCATTCGTTTCTATGCAAGTTTTTATTTCTTTTTTGATTTCTTCTGTGATTTGTTGGTTATTCAGCAGCGTGTTGTTCAGCCTCCATATGTTGGATTTTTTAATAGTTTTTCTCCTGTAATTGAGATCTAATCTTACTGCATTGTGGTCAGAAAAGATGCTTGGAATGATTTCTATTTTTTTGAGTTTACCAAGGCTAGCTTTATGGCCCAGGATGTGATCTATCCTGGAGAAGGTTCCATGTGCACTTGAGAAGAAGGTGAAATTCATTGTTTTGGGATGAAATGTCCTATAGATATCAATTAGGTCTAACTGGTCTATTGTATCGTTTAAAGTTTGTGTTTCCTTGTTAATTTTCTGTTTAGTTGATCTATCCATAGGTGTGAGTGGGGTATTAAAGTCTCCCACTATTATTGTGTTATTGTTAATTTCTCCTTTCATACTTGTTAGCATTTGTCTTACATACTGCGGTGCTCCCGTGTTGGGTGCATATATATTTATAATTGTTATATCTTCTTCTTGGATTGATCCTTTGATCATTATGTAGTGACCATCTTTGTCTCTTTTCACAGTCTTTGTTTTAAAGTCTATTTTATCTGATATGAGTATTGCTACTCCTGCTTTCTTTTGGTCCCTATTTGCATGGAAAATCTTTTTCCAGCCCTTCACTTTCAGTCTGTATGTGTCCCCTGTTTTGAGGTGGGTCTCTTGTAGACAACATATGTAGGGGTCTTGTTTTTGTATCCATTCAGCCAGTCTTTGTCTTTTGGTTGGGGCATTCAACCCATTTACGTTTAAGGTAATTACTGATAAGTATGACCCTGTTGCCATTTACTTTATTGTTTTGGGTTCGAATTTATACACAATTTTTGTGTTTCCTGTCTAGAGAATATCCTTTAGTATTTGTTGGAGAGCTGGTTTGGTGGTGCAGAATTCTCTCAGCTTTTGCTTGTCTGAAAAGCTTTTGATTTCTCCTTCATACTTGAATGAGATCCTTGCTGGGTACAATAATCTGGGCTGTAGGTTATTTTCTTTCATCATTTTAAGTATGTCTTGCCATTCCCTCCTGGCTTGAAGAGTTTCTATTGAAAGATCAGATGTTATCCTTATAGGTATTCCCTTGTGTGTTATTTGTTGTTTTTCCCTTGCTGCTTTTAATATTTGTTCTTTGTGTTTGATCTTTGTTAATTTGATTACTATGTGTCTTGGGGTGTTTCGCCTTGGGTTTATCCTGTTTGGGACTCTCTGGGTTTCTTGGACTTGGGTGATTATTTCCTTCCCCATTTTAGGGAAGTTTTCAACTATTATCTCCTCAAGTATTTTCTCATGGTCTTTCTTTTTGTCTTCTTCTTCTGGGACCCCTATGATTCGAATGTTGTAGCGTTTAATATTGTCCTGGAGGTCTCTGAGATTGTCCTCATTTCTTTTAATTCGTTTTTCTTTTATCCTCTCTGATTCATTTATTTCTACCATTCTATCTTCTAATTCACTAATCCTATCTTCTGCCTCTGTTATTCTACTATTTGTTGCCTCCAGAGTGTTTTTAATTTCACTTATTGCATTATTCATTATATATTGACTCTTTTTTATTTCTTCTAAGTCCTTGTTAAACCTTTCTTGCATCTTCTCAATCCTTGCCTCCAGGCTATTTATCTGTGATTCCATTTTAATTTCAAGATTTTGGATCAATTTCACTATCATTATTCGGAATTCTTTATCAGGTAGATTCCCTATCTCTTCCTCTTTTGTTTGGTTTGGTGGGCATTTATCCTGTTCCTTTATCTGCTGGCTATTCCTCTGTCTCTTCATCTTGTTTAAATTGCTGAGTTTGGGGTGTCCTTTCTGTATTCTGGCAGTTTGTGGAGTTCTCTTTATTGTGGCGTTTCCTCACTGTGTGTGGGTTTGTACGGGTGGCTTGTCAAGGTTTCCTGGTTACGGAAGCTTGTGTCGATGTTCTGGTGGATGGAGCTGTATTTCTTCTCTCTAGAGTGTAATGAAATGTCCAGTAATGAGTTATGAGATGTCTATGGTTTTGGGGTGACTTTGGGCAGCCTGTATCTTGAAGCTCAGGGCTGTGTTCCTTTGTTGCTGGAGAATTTGCTTGGTATGTCTTTCCCTGGAACTTGTTGGCCCTTGTGTGGTGCTTGGTTTCAGTGTCGGTATGGAGGCGTTTGATGAGATCCTGTCAATTAATGTTCCTTGGAGTCAGGAGTTCCCTGGAGTCAGGGTTTGGACTTAAGCCTCCTACTTCCAGTTATCGGTCTTAATTTTACAGTAGTTTCAAAACTTCTCCTTCTATACAGCACCACTGATAAAACATCTACGTTAAAGATGAAAAGTTTCTCTACTGTGAGGGTCACTCAGAGAGGTTCACAGCGTTACATGGAGAAGAGAAGAGGGAGGAGGGAGTTAGAGGTGACCCAAATGAGATGAGGTGGAATCAATAGTGGAGAGAGTGGGCTAGCCAGTAGTCACTTCCTTATGTGCACTCCACAACTGGACCGCTCAGAGATGTTCACGGAGTTATACAGAGAAGAGAAGAAGGAGGCAGGAGACAGAGGTGGCCAGAAGGATAAAAGGGGGAAATGAAAAGGAGGGAGACAGATCCAGCCAGTAATCAGTTCCTTAAGTGTTCTCCACCGTCTAGAACACACAGAAATTCACAGAGTTGGGTAGAGTAGAGAGGGGTTAGGGAGGAGATACAGGTGACCTGGTGGAGAAAATGGAGAGTCCAAAGGGAGAGAGAGCAGTCAAGCCAGTAATCTAGTACACTAGTGAAAAATGGGTCCTGAAGATTGGGTTCTTAAAGGTACAAAATTGGTAACAAATACATAAAAGCAAAAATTAGAAATCTAGAGTAGAGTTTGGAATTTCAAAAATGCGATGTTAATGAAAAGAAGAAGGAAAAGAAAGAGAGAAAAAACGAACAAAGAAAAACAAACAAGGTCGTGAAAATTATAAAGAAACTACAGGTACAAAATTGATAACTAATACCAAAAAGCAAAAATTAAAAATCTAGAGTAGAGTTTGGAATTTCAAAAATACAACGTTAAAAAAAAAAAAAAAAAAAAAGAAGAAGAAAAATAAAGAGAGAAAACAAACAAACCAACAAAAACAATGTGGCAAAAATTATAAAGAAAATACAGGTACAAAATTGATATCAAATACCAAAAAGCATAAATTAAAAATCTTGAGTAGAGTTTGGAATTGCAGATATACGATGTTATATAAAAGAAGAAGAGAAAGAAACAGAGGAAAAAAAAAAAGTCACAGAAATTATGAAAAAAAAGTATAGGTACAAAATTGATAACATATACCAAAAGGCTAAAATTAAAAATCTAGAGTAGAGTTTGGAATTTCAAAAATACAATGTTAAAGAAAAGAAGAAAAAGAAAAAAAAAAAAAACACGGTCAAAAAATTATAAAACATATATATATGAAGTTTGCTGAAGAAGGAAAAAAAAATAGGGTCTTTTTTTTTTTTGCAAAGTAATAGTTATAAAAGTGAAAATTAAAGGACAATAGAGGACTTAAAAAAATTTTTTTTTAATTAAAAAAAAAAGAAAGAAAGATTGATCGTAAAAATAGTAAAAATATATCTAGGTCTTTCTCTGGTTTTGTTGTGAGTATTGTGGGTTCAGTT
Source organism: Bubalus kerabau (assembly GCF_029407905.1). NCBI lineage: Eukaryota > Metazoa > Chordata > Mammalia > Artiodactyla > Bovidae > Bubalus > Bubalus kerabau. The sequence continues at coordinate 98,026,726 of NC_073625.1, read as the reverse complement.
CATTTTTGGCAGTTCCTTAGTCCGACTTATATTTCTCAAGATCTATAGGCCCCTTCCTATGTAATCCGTAGTAACCACAGGGTTTTAATCTATGGCCTGTAGCTTCCAAGGCGTTTCCCTCTGTTATAGCTTCTTCTGTTTGCTGGTCTCTTCAGTGTCTGGTTCCCGCCCTGACACAAAGGGGACGGTGGGGGACACTATTTTTTTTTTTTTATTTTATTTAGGCTCACTTGTTCAGCCGCGCTGTGGGGAGGGAGGGAGGGGGGCTGCAAACAGATAACACTGGCATGCGCTCGAGGTGCCTCAGCCACACTGGGTCTGCCCCCGCTCACGGCGCGTGTAGCCTCCCTGCCCACACTGCTTGGGCTCTAGGTTGTTCCGCCGGAACAATCAGAGGCCAGCCCTGGGCTGAGCTCCCAGGTCCAAGCCGCTCAGGTTCAGGCACTCGGGTAGTCCTCAGAGGCGCAGACTCGGTTGGGCCTGCGTTTTGTGTTCTTCCCAGATCCGAGCAGCTCAGGTGATGAGGTGTTTGGCGGGCGCCAATGCTGCGACTTATCGCCTCCCCGCCACTCGGTTATCTGGGTGTAAAACCGGCGCACCTTCTCAGGCAGCTGTTGACCGTCTAGACCCCCAAGAAGTTTTAGTTAGCAAAGAAGCCTGCTTACAGTTTTATAGATAGTGTCTCTCTGGGGCTGCGATTGCCCCCTTCCGGCTCTGGCTGCCTGTCACCAGAGGGGGAAGGTCTGCAGCCGGCTATCTCTGTTCAGTCCTTTGTTCTGTGCGCGGGCCTGGCGGTGTCTTAGGTTAGGGCTGGCTTTTCGCGTGGTAGATATCCCACAGTCTGGTTTGCTAGCCCAAATTATTTCGCTCAGATAGCGCTCAGGACATTCGGCCGGATTCTTACTCTAAGGGACACAGCCCGCGCCGCACTTCCCTGCCCAGCCCCCGCTTGCTAATGCCGTGTGCAGGCATCTGCGCTGCTTCTCCGCTGGGGGAGTTACGGTAGGGCTCACAATCCGCGATTTTTAATTGTTTATTTATTTTTTTTTTCCCCTCCCTTTTATGTTGCCCTCTGTGCTTCCAAAGCTCGGCACAGATTCAGCAGTGAGAGGGTTTCCTGGTGTTTGGAAACTTCTCTCTTTTTAAGACTCCCTTCCCGGGATGGAACTCCGTCCCTCCCTCTTTTGTCTCTTTTTTTGTCTTTTATATTTTTTCCTACCTCCTTTCGAAGAGTTGGGCTGCTTTTCTGGGTGCCTGATGTCCTCTGCCGGCATTCAGAAGTTGTTTTGTGGAATTTACTCGACGTTTAAATGCTCTTTTGATGAATTTGTGGGGGAGAAAGTGTTCTCCCCGTCCTACTCCTCCGCCATCTTGGCTCCTCCTCCAAGATATTTATTTCTGAAGCATCAGTTAAGGACAACTTAAAAACTAGAGCTTTATCAAAGTACAGAAACTATTTTTACTATTGTCCAGACCATTTCAGGAAGCCAGACCCTCAAATCTGACTAATATAAAAGATATAAAGGTTTACTCATTTTTCCTGTCCATATTATTTCACCGGTTTCCAGTGAGGTCAAGATGAAAAGTTTGAAATAGTTTTTCAGCCTCTTCAGATCAGATCAGATCAGATCAGTCGCTCAGTCGTGTCCGACTCTTTGCGACCCCATGAATCGCAGCACGCCAGGCCTCCCTGTCCATCACCAACTCCAGAAGTTCACTGAGACTCACGTCCATCGAGTCAGTGATGCCATCCAGCCATCTCATCCTCTGTCGTCCCCTTCTCCTCCTGCCCCCAATCCCTCCCAGCATCAGAGTCTTTTCCAATGAGTCAACTCTTCTCATGAGGTGTCCAAAGTACCGGAGTTTCAGCTTCAGCATCATTCCTTCCAAAAAAATCCCAGGGCTGATCTCCTTCAGAATGGACTGGTTGGATCTCCTTGCAGCCTAAGGGACTAGAGGTCTATTACTCTTTTGGGTTACTCCTTCTTTTAAGCAGTATACTAAGGAGATCTTAAGAAGAGGATGTTATTTCATTTGTGTTGGTGGGCTAAACTGTCTTTCCTTCCCTCTGAAATTTGTTGAAGCCCTAACCACCAGAGCCTCAGGATGTGACTGAATTAGAATATAGAGCCTTAATGAGGCATTTTATTCATTTATTGAAGTATTAGTTCAGTTCAGTCGCTCAGTCATGTTCAACTCTTTGCAACCTCATGAACTGCAGCACGCCAGGCCTCCCTGTCCATAACCAACTCCCGGAGTTCACCCAAACCCATGTCCATCGAGTCAGTGCTGCCATCCAACCATCTCATCCTCTGTGGTCCCCTTCTCCTCCTGCCCTCAATCTTTCCCAGCATCAGGGTCTTTTGAAATGAGTCAGCTCTTCGCATCAGGTGGCCAAAGCATTGGAGTTTCAGCTTCAACATCAGTTCTTCCAATGAACACTCAGGACTGATCTCCTTTAGGATGGACTGGTTGGATTTCCTTCCTGTCCAAGGGACTCACAAGAGTCTTCTCCAACACCACAGTTCAAAAGCATAAAATCTTCTGCACTCTGTTTTCTTTATAGTCCAACTCTCACATCTATACATGACCACTTGAAAAACTATAGCCTTGACTAGGCAGACCTTTGTTGGCAAAGTAATGTCTCTGCTTCTTAATGTGTTGTCTAGGTTGGTCATAACTTTCCTTCCAAGGAGTAAGTGTCTTTTAATTTCATGTCTACAATCACCATCTGCAGTGATTTTGGAGCCCCCAAAAATAAAGTCAGCCACTGTTTCCACTGTTTCCCCATCTATTTGCCATGAAGTGATGGGAGCAGATGCCATGATCTTTGTTTTCTGAATGTTGAGCTTTAAGCCAACTTTTTCACTGTCCTCTTTCACTTTTATCAAGAGGCTCTTTAGTTCTTCACTTTATAGATGATTTGTAATATTGTGTTAGTTTTAGGTATACAATGAAGTGATTCAGGCATATATATATGTGTGTGTGCATGTGTATATATGAATATACATATGTATATGTTCTTTTTCATATCTCTTTCCATTATAAAGAAGAAAGTTGTACTCAGTTGTATCAGACTCTTTGCAGTGCCATGACTTAGCAGAAGATCACTTCTCCAAGAGTGCATGTGCCAGCCTGGCATAATATTTGCTTTATAAATCATGGATTGCTTGTTCAGCCTTATACACTGAAAGTTTCTTGGTGACTGTGTCTCATGCTTCAGTCAAAAGGGCCACTGCATTACTCTTTAAAGCTCATGCGTCATCACACATCAGTCAGAACACTTAGCTTCTCTCTGATGACTTATAATTTCCAGACTGAATATAAGATTAGAATGCATGTGCTCAGTCATGTCCAATTCTTTGTGACCCCATGGACTATATAGCCTGCCAGGTTCCTCTGTCCATAGAATCTTTCAGGCAAGAATACTGGAGTGGGTTGCCATAACCTACTCAGGGGATCTTTCCGACCCAGGAATCAAACCCACATCTCTTGAGTCTCTAGCATCGGCAGGCAGAGTCTTTACCATTAGCACAATCTGGGAAGACTTTCCCATTATAGGTTATTATAAGATATTGTATCTAGTTCCCTGTGAAATACAGTGAGGCAGTGTTTGAGATTTAAAATAAGACCATTAGGGTGAGCCCTAATCCAGCATGACTGGTACCTTTATCAGAGGAAATCTGGACACATGAGAGACATCAGGGATTCACTTGCACAGAGAAAAGGACACAGCAAGAAGGTAGCTGTCTGCAAATCAAGGAGAGAGGCCTCAGGAGAAACCACACCTGCCACCACCTTGGTTGTGAACTTCCAGCCTCTACAAATGTGAGGAAATACATCTATGTTGCTTAAGCCACAACCTAGTCTATGGTATTTTGTTATGGTTGGAGGAGTGAACTATCACAGTGCATCACAAACAGATTTTAAACATCATGAACAGTACAGATTTCATTGTTTTAACTCAGTATCATAATTATAGAGAATCTCATTTTATTTTGGTGATAAGACATTAGGAATGAGCCCAAAGTATCCTAGAATAACACTGGATACATCTGAAGGTACTGTTCATTGACATTGTTTTAATGAAACATACCAGAGAGAAAGAAGAGAGAGAAGAGAGAAAGAAGCTAGCATTAGGCTGCCAAAGGTAGTTATTGTAATAAATTGTCAAGGACAGGTCATGTCCTACACATGATGAATTCTCAATTGTTTGGCCTGCAGCAGGAGAAAAATAAGTTAGAGCAGGGAGTGCTAGGGCTTGGAAACCTTCTCAGCAGCAGGTTTGCCTATGAGGTGGTGGCAGGAATCTGATTTGTGATCCAAGTTGATGTAGCAAATTTGTTCTCCATCTGGGCTTGAATTGATATCCTGAGATTCAAATCATGGGGTTGTGGTCCCCCCGCCTGAGTTTCCTGCAGTAGTGGTATGGAGACAGGTGGAGGGGATTGTGTGGCTTCTGGAGTGTGGGAGACCATCTGGGCTGAAGCAAAATTCTAGCCAGCTGTTGGCAGGATGGACAGAGGGTCCAACTCCTAGGGAAAATCAGATTGTTTTAGAACCCTCTTATGATTGTTGAAGCTGAGGAGTCAGATCCAATCCTAGTCAGAAAACTGGGATATAAATCAGGATTTGAAGCAATTTTCCATCCCCATGGAAGTAACTCAGGAGATTGGGGTGGAGAAAGCAATAGCTCCATAAGCACAAAAGTGTCTTGGAACTCACACCTGTTATAGGGCTGAGAGTTATTGCAGACATTAATTCAAAATTATAGTCAAGTTTGTTCATTTGGTTCAGGCGTGGAGAGGACAGTATGAGAAGCAATGCGGATGATCTGAAGTGACATCCATGCTGAAATCATAAGAAATGTTTTGAATGGTGCTGACAACTCAAGAGATACTGAAAGCACAGGCAAAGAAGATAATTTTCTGGAGGGCAAGTAAAATAGTTCAGGGATGATTACTTCACTCTTTAATTCATTAATCTATTCTTCAAAAAGTTAGCGGTGTTCTATTGCCCTGAAGGATAGACAGCTCAACATTATTCACTGCAATTTCATAAGAAAAATGCAGATGAGCAAAAGGCAAGCCAGTCATTTGCTTTATATAGAAAGCAAGTGTCTGAGAATGTCTTAAAGTTCATATTCCTTACTCTCTATATCCCACATCAGGAGCAGCTATGGCATGTATAATTGATATAATGATAATTGTAAGTAATTGATAAAATGTGAAATTTGGTTATACTGTTCTTAAGAAGGCAGAGAAAAATTTTGCTATTTAATGAGTTGCTTTAAGGGGCTATCCTGACATTGTAAATATTTTTCAAAATTTAGCTTTTACAAAATTTAATCTTTAATTCTGATTATATAATAACAGGTCTCATTCATGCTTTGCAAATGTGAAATTCTTATGTGGTAACTCAATTTGTAACTCAAACTGTAATTTCCATAGAGATACAAAAATAAATGATTTAGCAGATGTAACAAGTTTTCATTCATAATATATGTGTGGGTATGAATATTTATATGCAGATATAGTCATTGTATGATTACAGTGTACTGAGAGGAATGGATTTCTGCACATCATGATAATTATCATTGGTGTGTGCTACTAGTTGTCAGACATTGTATTAAATGATTTTACAAATGTTAACTCTTTCAATAATCAGAAAAATTCTTTGTAGCAAATTATCCTGATTTTGTAGAGGAAGAAACTGAGAGCTGGGGTCCTAAAGTTAACAAGTGTTTAAACTGTCTAGGATCTTAGGCTTGAAAGATGGTGAAACTGGAATGCATTCCAAAGTCTGTCTGATAGACCTTGATGCTTTCAACCTCTCTGCTACATTACTGCACAAATTGACTTAAGTATTCAAGAATGAAGCCACAGTTGTACAGTGAATTTATACAGAAACCAGTTGTCCTTGTGTAGGGAAAGAACACTGCTTCATTGCCACCATCCTTGACACTGCTTGAGACATCTGTGCCTCTTATTTCCATATGGTTGGGCAAGACTGAGGAGCTATTTTATATTATTGAAACTTGGAGATGAATGACTCTTTCAGTTCCACATTTTGATCCCATGATATTTAATATAAAGGAAACTAATATATGAAATTTCTTAATATGTTTGAATTATATCTAATTCAAAAACAGATAATATGATGGAAAGAACAGTCACTATAGGCAATGCAGTGTACTTATCTTTATCCCAGTTTGCTCCATCTGCAAAATAAGGGGATGAGGAGTCTGGCTGGATACAGTCCACGGGATTACAAAGAGTTGGACACGACTGAGAAACTATTTTAAAGGGTAGTTGTCTTATTAACTCATTTCCAGGTGAGAAACCAAGACATGGAGACCTTAAGCAGTGTTTAGTTCTCAGATCTGTACTCCTAATCTTTATGCTTCACTGCCTCTCAAAATACTGTCCTCTGTTTCATGGGCCTGATATTCCCTTGGGTAAAAAAGAAAATAAGTGGAAATTTAAGGAAATTAATGAGTATACAAATTTTTTGATAGAGTGATTGCTGGGCCCTGTTTTCTGTAAGAGTGTCTTGGAAAGCCTGATCGAAGGGATGTGCATGTGGGTGTGTTAGTCACTCAGTCCTGTCCAACTCTTTGCGACCCGATGGACTGTAGCTCGCCAGGCTCCTCTGTCCATGGAATTCTCCAGGCAATAGTACTGGAGTAGGTTGCCATTCCCTTCTCCAAAGGATATCCTGCATAGTAGGCAGATTCTTTACAATCTAAGCCACCAGGGAAACTCTATTGAAGAGAGAACACTGGAGTATTTAAACAAGGATTTGTTCAACTTTTCCCTTCTAAACCAAACCATCACCACCAAAACCTCTTTTCTTTTTAGGGAACCAACTGCAAATACAGTGCTTGTGAAGTCACAATTTGTAGCATCTATAGAATGATAAGATTATTGACTCACACATATCTTTTTGACATAAATTCATAATAGATTTGTCTCAGTCGCCTAGTCGTGTCTGACTCTTTGCGATCCCTAGGACTACAGTCTGCCAGGCCTCTCTATCCCTCACCATCTCCTGAAGTTTGCCCAAGTTCTTGTCCATTGCATTATTGATGCCATCCAGCCATTTCATCCTCTGACACCCTCTTATCCTTCTCCTCTCAATCTTTTCCATCATCAGGGACTTTTCTAATGAGTTGGCTATTCGCAACAGGTGACCAAAATACTGGAGTTTCAGCTTCAACATCAGTCCTTCCAAAGAAAATTCAGGGTTGATTTCCCTTAAGGTTGACTGGTTTGATCTCCTTGCTGTCCAAGGGACTTTCAGGAGTCTTTTCCAGCACACATTCTGAAGGCATCAATTTTTTGGTGTTCTGCCTTTTTCGTGGTCCTGTTCTTACAACCGTGCATGACTTCTGGGAAGACCATAGCCTTGACTATACAGACCTTTGTCGGCAGAGTAATGTCTCTACTTTTCAACACACTGTCTAGGTTTGTCACAGCTTTTTCTCAAGAAGCAATTGTCTTCTGACTTCATGGCTGCACTCACTGTCCGCAGTGATTTTAGAGCTCAAGTAGAGGGAATCTGTCACTATTTCTGTGCTTTAGCATGGTCGATGAAACAGAGGTAGATATTTTTCTGGAATTCCCTTGCTTTCTCAATGATCCTGTGAATGTTGGCAATTTGATCTCTGGTTCCTCTGCCTTTTCTAAACCCAGCTTGGACATCTGGAAGTTCTTGGTTCACATAATGCTGAAGCCTAGCATGCAAGATTTTTGGCATGACCTTACTAGCATGGGAGATGAATGCAATTATCCGATGGTTGGCACATTCTTTGTACTACACTTCTGGGAATTGGGATGAGTATTGACCTTTTCCAGTCCTGTGGCCACTGCTGCGTCTTCCAAATTTGCTGACATATTGAATGCAACATTTAGATGGCATCATCCTTTAGGGTTTTGAATAGCTCTACTGGAATTCCATTGCATCCACTAGCTTTATTAACAGCAGTGTGTCCTAGGGCCCACTTGACTTCACACTCCGGAATGTCTGGCTCTGGGTGACTGACCACACCGTTGTAGTTTTCCAGTTCATTAAGATCTTTTCCGTATAGGTCTCCCATGTATTGTTTCCATCTCTTCTCAATTGCTTCTGGTTCTACTAAATCTCTACCATTTCCGTCCTTTATTGTGCCCTTCTTTGGGCATAATGTTCCCTTTCTTGAAGAGGTCTCTAGTCTCTCCCCTTTTGTTGTTTTCCTCTGTTTTTATGCTCTGTTCATTGAAAAGGGCCTTCTTAACTCTCCTTGCTATTTTTTGGAGCTCAGCGTTTAGTTGGATGTACCTTTCCCTTTCTCTCTTGTTTTTTGCTTCTCTTCTTTCTACAGCTATTTATAAAACCTCCTCAGATAACCATTTTTTCTTCTTGCTTTTCTTTTTCTTTGGTATGGTTTTGTTCACTGTATCCTGTACAATCTTCTGACCTCTGCCTATAGTTCTTCAGGCACACTGTTAACTAGATCTAGTCTCTTGAATCTATTTGTCACATCCACTGCATATTCATAGGGCTGCTGCTGCTGCTGCTGCTAAGTCACTTCAGTCATGTCCAGCTCTGTGCGACCCCATAGACGGCAGCCCACCAGGCTCCCCCATCCCTGGGATTCTCCAGGCAAGAACACTGGAGTGGGTTGCCATTTCCTCCTCCAATGCATGGAAGTGAAAAGTGAAAGTCAAGTTGCTCAGCCGTGTTCGACTCTTTGTGACCCCATGGACCGCAGCCCACCAGGCTCCTCCATCCATGGGAATTTGGCTTAATTCATACCTGCCTGGCCTAGTGGTTTTCCCCACTTTGTTTAGTTTAAGCCTGAATTTTGCTATGAGAAGCTGATGATCTGAGCCACAGTCAGTTCCAGGCCTTGCTTTTGCTGACTGTATACAGCTTCTCCATCTTCGGCTACAAAGAATGTAATCAATTTGATTTTGGTATTGACCATCTGGTGATGTCCACGTGTAATGTCATCTCTTGTGTTGTTGAAAAAGGGTGTTTGCTATGACCAGTGCATTCTTTTGGCAGAATTCAGTTAGCCTTTGCCCTGCTTCACTTTGTTCTCCAAGGCCAAACTTGCCTGTTATTCCAGGAATTTCTTGACTTCCTACTTTTTCATTCCAGTCTCCAATGATGAAAAGAATATCTTTTTTTGGTGTTAGTTCTAGGAGGTCTTCTAGGTCTTTATTGTACTGATAACTTCAACTTCTTTAGTAGCAGTTTTTAGGGGCATAGACTTTAATTACTGTGATGTCAAATGGCTTTCCTTGGAAAAAAACCAATATCATTCTGTCATTTTTGAGGCTGCACCCAAGTACTGCATTTCAGACTCTTTTATTGTCTTTGTATATATAGGTAATCTCTGGGTTGATCAACTCTGCCACAGGGGTTCTATATTAACTATATTAAAATTCTAAATAATTGCTTTTTGTTTGTGATTTTTTTCGGGGGAGGCTGCTGCCATGCAGCATGAGAGATCCTCAGATCCCAGACTAGGGGATCAAACCCATGCCCCCTGAAGTGGAATCACAGAGTCTTAATCACTGGACTGTCAGAAAAGTCCCTTGTTTGTGATTTTGTTGCAAAATTATACTGACTCATTTGCCTTTCTTTTGTTTTTATATACCACTTTTTTCCAAGAATTCTGAGCATGTACTAAGCAGTTGAATCGAAAGAAAATAGCATCTAATAAATTTAAGCCAGCAGCATATCAGGGTGACCTGCCATCTCAGCCATGCTGCCAAGCTCCTTGTATTGAAATTACTTTCACTGGAATTTTGGACAGTAAGTTCATGTGTATAAGAAGTATTTCAGAGACAGTCTCCGTCTCATCTACATTCTTCCTCCATATTCTCATGTCCTTGTTTTGGCCTAAGAGGTATGTCTCCCACGTTTATAGTACTCACTGGTGGCTTCTTGTCAAGACGCATTCATTATTATATGCTGTTTGTTCACTTTGCTCTGAAATATATGGGACACATGCGCACACACACATGTGTGCCTCTAACCTTTGTGGAGGGTGTGAAATCTCTCTTCTCTAAGTAACTGTCCCTAGTATTTGTTTGTCCACATAAAATCTCTGTCCCTGCTTTTATATGTTTTTAAAAACTCAGGACTCTATTCTCTTTGAAGAGTTCACTTTCTGGTTTGTCTCTTCAGCTTTCTTGACTTCTCTTGAACGTCCTATGTGATTCTGCATCTTTCTGGGGAGACCTAGCATGATTAAGCTGTAAGTTTGCTCTTGTGTATAATTTCAGAAATTTTTCATACATTTCCTTGGAATACATTGGGGGCATTGGTTCATTGCATTTTTCTAAGTTCTGAGAGGATCAAAGTCATTAATGCAATCTTCTTACCCTCATGAATTTTTTCCATTAGCTTAATAATCAATATCTAATATTAGCCTTTCTCTCTCTTTCCATATTGTTTTTTCTTCAAGAAATATCTATCGTATGTCTATTCTATGACTTGAACCTTACAAACTGGATTTAGTTTCGAAAAATTCACAATCCTTTATCCTCAAGTTAATAGTTTTTACAAAATGAGAAAATTAATGTAAAAAATTGTGCCTGTGTGAATATGCAATGTATACATATAATTCTCAATAATAATAAAATTATAGTATTTTTTAATTTTATTGACTGCTTATGATGTGCCTGCTCTACTCCAAGCTTTTAATCTGTATTAATTCATTTAATTTTCATAATAACCCAATGAGCTATGTATTTTATTTTACAAAAATTTTAGGTAAGAAAACTGCTGCACAAGGATTTTAGATATTTGTTCTTGGTACCTTAGTAAGTAGAGTTGCTGGGGGTCCAGTCAAGACACACTCACTCTAGAGCTTGTTTTAAGAGTGTTGTATACATTTAAAGTACTCAGTGCGATCATTAGTTTCTTATTACCCTCCACTGTGTTCATGGTTAATCTATGGTAAAGCCTGCAGCTTGCGTTTTCCTACTTCAGTCCTTTTGGTGGGTGTCCCTACAGATTCTCGTGCTTAACACTCTCCATTAACCAGGTACTATGATAAACATCTCACTTCTATCTGTTATCTGCTTATTCCCATTTTGTACCATTTTCCAAATGGTCTCCCTTCTACACAAAATATTTTCTTGCCTCTCCACCAATCAGTCCAATACATATATTTCCTTCAGTAAGACTAAGCTTATTATGGAAGAGACTAAGCTCTTCCATTCCTTGTTAAATTCCCAAAGCAAGTATAGTTTGAAAACATCCTTGTGTGTACTAATGCACACTACACTTTATTTTCTAGTTACTTTCGTATGTCTCTTTTTAAACAACCAGATATGATTCTTTACTTTTAGAGACCACATATTTAACCCTTTTTCAAACCTCCACAGTGGCTAGAATTCATCTGATGATGACTAGTTCCTTGATTGACAGCGTTTTGTAGAATAGGAAATGATACTGTGATTTCAAGCATTTCTTCAGTGTGGAAAGTATGTTTCCAGAAAAGAATTAAAGATTCAGATTAATGATTTTTTTAAAGCTTTTAATTTTGTGTTGGAGTATGGCTGGTTAACAATTTTGTGATTGTTTCAAATGGACAGCAGAGGGGCTCAGCTATACATATACATGTATCCAATTGTAGCACATGTTTTATTATATTATATAAATTATTCCCCAGAATTTTAAGACCCTCTGCACTTTGACTACAACACAGTGGGAAATGAAAGTGCCCCCCGGACTTATTGGTATCACTTGGATGCTGTCTAGACACATGTTTGGATTGATCTTGTCACCCTTTGAAATGGCAGAATAGAGATAGCAGAAGAGGCAAGGGGAATTTGCACAGGATGTTGTTTCCCCAGTAATCTTCCTGTTTCTTTGTCCTTGATTCTGTGGAAGGAACTGCTAGGGCAGGTGGTAGGACATGCTCTTATTACCATTCAGAATTTGAAGTGGGTGAACCGTCTTCTGATACTGTTCTCTTGCCATTTCTACTTTTTCTCACTGGAAGAACCATCTCTCTTTCAAGTTCTACTTCTTTTATTAATTACAGTTTAAAATGTCTACTAAGAATCACAGAATGCATAGGTATATGTGCTTGTTGCTAAGTCACTTCAGTGGTGTCTGACTCTTTGCGACCCTATAGACGGTGGCCTACCAGGCTCCACTGTCCATGGGATTCTCCAGGGAAGAATACTGGAGTGAGTGGCCATGCCCTCCTCCAGGGGATCTTCCCGACCCTCATCTCTTACATCCCCTGCCCTGGCAAGCAGATTCTTTACCACTAGCCACGTGGGAAGCCCACATAGGTATATACCAGCCCCTAATAAATAATTTTAGTATATGGTAATAATTATAGTCACTGTATGTCACTGAGTTAGAGAAGGCTGTCTTACTTTCTGATGTAGCTTGTAATGAACTAAATGCTACAATATAATACAAGATTGGTTATAAGGAAGTGAATAATACTTTTAGTTGTAGTCCCTAAGCATTCACACCAATTCTTGTTGCTCACATATATTTTGAAACTATATTGGCAAATCAGTTCAGTTCAGTTCAGTCACTCAGTCGTGTCTGACTCTTTGCAACCCCATGAATCGCAGCACGTCAGGCCTCCCTGTCCATCACCAACTCCCGGAGTGCAATCATCATATTTCACAGAAGTTGCATATCAACTGTATACTTTAATTTGTGATATTTCATTCATATGGACTACAGAGAAGTTGGCATTTCCATTATAGACTGTGTTTTAGAGCATTAACAGAACCATAATAATTGGCTACCAGACAAAATCTGCAATGCCAGGCCTAACCTTGGGGCAGTTTTTAAGCAATTACTGTTATGAAGTCAAACCACTTTGGAGTATTTCTTTTACCAAGTACTGTATACTGAAATGGACCAGGGAAATATGACTTCATTTTCAATATGTTTTAAAAAGATTTCTGGCTTTGGGGCTTGAAAACACATTTTCTTTTAAATGTAGAGAATTTGTAACTCACCATCAAAATAAAGGCAATCAGAACCTACCAGCTTTAATACATAAATATTCTTTACATATTTTAAGCTTATATACTTAAGGATAATTACTCTATTTGAATACAACTTTAGTGAATTCATAAAAATGACTTGGGATTTATGCTGTTGTATGTAAGATTAAAAAGTGTTTTTTATGAAGGCTCCAGTAAATGGCTTTTGAGGCAATATGTATATTCAAAATTGTGCCAAATATGCAACAAAATGTATCTGAAATATCCTATTGTGTGTATAATAGGGACTTATTATTCTGCAAGAAAGGAAATAAATCTTGAATATTTTAGAGCAATATATACTTTTGCAAATTATTTTATAATCATTGCATTTGTTTTCTAGCATGCTGGTTAGAAATGGTGCATTTTCAATTGGAAAGCATAGAAAGGTATACGTACAGATGGAGTCACAACCTCTCAGATGAAGGTAGCTCCACACAAGGAGACCTTCTCCCCTTGCTCATTTACTGTTATTTCACTTAGAGGAACTCAAGAACGTTGTCCAATTCCTATCTTCTTTGACAGTGTTTGATCTCCTTGGGCCTCCATAGGCTTGAAACTATAAGACTGATTACCATCAGAAAGCTGAATGAACACTGGGGAACAGAGAGAATTAGGGGAGTTGGTGGAGTTGGAGCTCTCCGAATCAAAATCTGAGTCTGATTAGCATTTCATGTTCATGCATGGCGAGAGTAAGGGTGTCATACTAACTGGAACCAGTGTTATTTGAGTACTTAGCACCACCACTTGCTTGGCTAACTTACAACACAGACTCATTTCATCAGGGTGGTGTGTGAGAGAACTTGACTGGAAATAGTGGTTTTGCTGCTTGAGAGGGGTTCATCATCTGTGACTGAGGGTATCGAGATAGTCAGGTTGCAGGGGTGTGTGCATGATACCTGAGCAGCATGAGAAAGACATAGACCTAGAATTTTATTATCATCATTATTATCATTTGTTACAGTTAGCTTGTCAAGTGAAAGGCATTTATTTTTATGTCTTCTTGATTACAAAGACTGTGTTTTTTAGATAATGCACATTTGCAGGCCTAAAAGAAGGAATTTCTAAATGTAATGTTAAATTTAGCATTAAATTTGAATTTAATGTTTGAATGTCTAAACAAAGGATTTTATAAAAGCAGTAAAAAGACTATGTACCTGGGTCCTAAAATTAAAATCCTTCTTAAAGACTGGTCTCAGCTTATGCCTGCTTTCTGTTTCAATTAGCCATTATAAGCCATTATGAAAAATACTAACCCATATTTATATTCTTACTTCAAACATGTGCTGCTAATGGTTGATATCAATTGCAGGGACATTGACTTTTGTGAATGATTCCTCTGTTAATGTACCAGATAGTAGTTCAACAACATGGGTTTTGGGAGCATGTTGCCGAGGTTCACATTCCAGCTAGAATACTTACAAGCGAGGTTGGAGAAGAATCTTGAGAGTCCCTTGGATTGCAAAGAGATCCAACCAGTCCATCCTAAAGGAAAGCAGTCCTGAATATTCACTGGAAGGACTGATGCTGAAGCTGAAACTCCAATACTTTGGCCACCTGATGCTAAGAACTGACTCACTGGAAAAGCCCCTGATGCTGGGAAAGATTGAAGGCGGGAGGAGAAGGGGACGACAGAGGATGAGATGGTTGGATGGCATCACTGACTCAATGGACATGAGTTTGAGTAAGCTCCAGGAGTTGGTGGTGGACAGGGAAGCCTGGCATGCTGCTGTCCATGGGGTCACTAAGAGTCAGACATGACTGACTGACTGAACTGACTGAGGTGACCCTGGGCAATTTACTTAACCTCCTGTGCTAGTTCCCTCATCTGTAAAATGGGAATAATAATATAATAGTAGTACGTATTTCATAGAGTTGTTGTGAAGACTGCATTGTATATGTATTTCTTAGAACAGTGAAACAGTGTCTGGCACAAAGTCCTGTATATAAGCATTAGCCATTAGTATTATTGAATGCCTTCAGATATCTAATGAAACTTTTCTCTCAACATTTCCATGTGCTCAGATTTTAATAATAGTGGAAATTCTTCTCAACTTTGACATTTATTTTGGACTGGGTTTCATGACTGAAACAAGAATTCTTGTATACAGCTTCTGGGACTATAATGTGACCACTTTGGAAAAGTACTTAGTAGTGTCTTTTAAAGCTGATCTTTTAAATATCTTATGATCCATCAGTTTCACTCCTTAGAGAAATTGGATAAGTATATCCAGCAGAAAAGTGTTTGTGTGTGTGTGTGTGTGTGTGTGTGTGTGTATGTTTGCACCAATGGATATGAATACTTGTAGCCTCATTATGTATTATAGTCCTAAACAGGAAAACACATAAATGTCCATCCAGCAGTAGTATAGATAAATAAGTGTGTTATAGTCATACAATGAGATACTCTATAGAAATGGAAATGGAGAAACTACCATCACAGCCAACAATAGGGATGAATTTCACAATTAATTTTGCCAGAAAAGTCAGATACAAAAATGTCTATACTGTGTAATTTCATTGATAAAAATTTTATAAAATAGTCAAACTAAACTGTAGTGTTAGAAGTCAAGATGGTGGTTTTCTTTGGGGAGATGAGAAAGCACAGTGTTTGGGAGAGGTTACAAGGGGGCTTCTGCAGGGTTAGCAGTGTTCTTTGTTGACCTAGTGATGGTTACACAGAAATTGATTTTGTGATAACTCACCGAGCTATACATTTGTACTTTTTTGCACTTTTCATTGTGTGTATTATATATCATAATACAAGACAGCTTTAACAATGAATAGCTATCGTGGCCACAATCATGGATCTTTCCGTAAATGTGTGACAAGTTGACATATCTAGCTGTATAAGAGATCTCCAACTAAAAGAGATCAAAAGTGCAGTAACCAAAGTCACAAAATGAAATTTTATGTGTGCATATCAATGAATATTTTAAACTTTAATGTTGTCTCTCGTTCCACAAGTCTCAATGCCAAATCAGTCTACTTTTCTCTTTTCATCGTTCTAAGATTTAAGCAGGCATTCTTAGAATGGCTGGTTCACACCACGCCGTTGAAGAGGCTTCTATTGACAAAGGAGCTGGATGCAATGGCCTAGGCTTTTTAGCAGACAAGAGCACAATCAAGGCAGTTTCCATCCTGTGCCAGCAAGCCTGGCACCATGTCAGGGGCTCTATCCTTCTAAAAAGGGCCTTGAGAGCAAATTTAGTCAAGGTTGTTTGTCACTAGGCTATCTGAAAATTGCTGAACCTTAAATATGTTCTTCATATTCATTAGTGGTCTGTGGCAGGCAGGACTTTAAGACAATCATGCAGATGAATAAATACCTTCCATTGACATCTTTTGGCACAACGCACTGTCCATGAAATTATAAATAAAAGCATTTCAGAAACAGTTGCTCAATTTTTTCTAGACCCAAGCTATTCTGTTATCTTAAAGGTCTGAGTATGATTCTTTCATGCTAATCATTTGTCTCTTGAAAAACATGACCCTCTTCCCTGCATTCCTTTCCACAGCCCCCAACCCCACATGTATTATTGAAAGCACATTTGTAGAGGTGTTTAGGTGGATGTCGGTTTCAGGTTTTTTTTTTTTTTTTTTTTCCTATTCTTTGATCTCTTTGACCTGTCTTAGCAAGATATGAGCTTCTGGATGGTGAAGAATAGTTTTTAATTTGGGGAACATTTTATGAACTTATTTAAGATCTGAGATAAAATTCTCTACATTCTAGTGGCAATACTGATCTACTATCAACAAATTTATGTACATTAAATATTTAAGTCAGATTTTAATAAGTGAGCATTTGGATAGTTGAAAAAAATGGAATGGGTTATCACAAAGGAGGGAAATGTTTTTATTTATTTATTTTTTACCTGAAAGTCTTAGAAAATAGAATTTAATGCCACCTACATGAGATAATAGGGCTTCCAGGGTGGCTCAGATGGTAAAGAATCTGCCTGCAATGTGGGGGACCCAGATTCGATCCCTGGATCGGGAAGATCCCCTGGAACAGGGCATGGTAACCCACTCTAGTATTCTTGCCTGGAGAACTCCTTGGACAGAGGAGACTTGTGGGCTATGGTCCATGGGGTCACAAAAAGTGGGACATGACTGAGTGACTCACACACACACACCTGAGATAATATAAATGTAACACAGATTAGAAGACCTGAACATGGTTTCTTCTAAGCAGATTTAACTTATCTTTCATTAGGATGAGAGCATACAGAGGACTTTAGACGAATATGGGACCGTTGACTTCCGGGTTATAGTGTTTTTGCCTTTTGTCATTAGCACCAGATGAAGATGAATTTGTGACTCTTAGAAAACCATTACGGCTCATTACTTTAGGCCAGTGTTTTCCACATACCCATGATGACAAATTTTAATTTGGTTGCTTGTGAAAAAATGTTTGTCTGGGCCCCTCCTTGAATCTGAATCTCCAGAGGAACACCTAGAAACTATTATTCATGTAACAAGCAACTCAAGAGATTCTTATGTTCAAGGATGAAGAAGACACATGATTTATAATTGAATCTTCAGATTGGGATATTAAGAACATCAAGGAATATTATTTAACTATTCATCTCTATATGAAAAAGAGATGGGATAGGAAGAGATGATTATAAATAAAAAGTAAATTTCACAATTTTATTACAAATTGACTTAATAATCAATAACGTGTGTAGTCTCTTTTATAGTAAAGGACTGCATATATGGCCAATGATTTTTTAGATTTTACAGTTTATGAAAAATAAAATCAGGTATATTCATCTATTTGGTGCTCACAAAATCTTGTGATATGCATGTTACTACGACTTCAGCAATATGTGAACCGTGAACTTCCTGATGTTCAAGCTGGTTTTAGAAAAGGCAGAGGAACCAGAGATCAAATTGCCAACATCCGCTGGATCATGGAAAAAGCAAGAGAGTTCCAGAAAAACATCTATTTCTGCTTTATTGACTATGCCAAAGCCTTTGACTGTGTGGATCACAATAAACTGTGGAAAATTCTGAAAGAGATGGGAATACCAGACCACCTGATCTGCCTCTTGAGAAATTTGTATGCAGGTCAAGAAGCAACAGTTAGAACTGGACATGGAACAACAGACTGGTTCCAAATGGGAAAAGGAGTACGTCAAGGCTGTATATTGTCACCCTGCTTATTTAACTTATATGCAGAGTACATCATGAGGAATGCTGGACTGGAAGAAACACAAGCTGGAATCAAGATTGCCAGGAGAAATATCAATAACCTCAGATATGCAGATGACACCACCCTTATGGCAGAAAGTGAAGAGGAACTCAAAAGCCTCTTGATGAAGGTGAAAGTGGAGAGTGAAAAAGTTGGCTTAAAGCTCAACATTCAGAAAATGAAGATCATGGCATCCGGTCCCATCACTTCATGGCAAATAGATGGGGAAACAGCGGAAACAGTGTCAGACTTTATTTTGGAGGGCTCCAAAATCACTGCAGATGGTGACTGCAGCCATGAAATTAAAAGACGCTTACTCCTTGGAAGGAAAGTTATGACCAACCTAGATAGCATATTCAAAAGCAGAGACATTACTTTGCCAACAAAGGTCCGTCTAGTCAAGGCTATGGTTTTTCCTGTGGTCATGTATGGATGTGAGAGTTGGACTGTGAAGAAGCCTGAGCACTGAAGAATTGATGCTTTTGAACTGTGGTGTTGGAGAAGACTCTTGAGAGTCCCTTGGACTGCAAGGAGATCCAACCAGTCCATTCTGAAGGAGATCAGCCCTGGGATTTCTTTGGAAGGAATGATGCTAAAGCTGAAACTCCAGTACTTTGGCCACCTCATGGGAAGAGTTGACTCATTAGAAAAGACTGATGCTGGGAGGGATTGGGAGCAAGAGGAGAAGGGGACGACAGAGGATGAGATGGCTGGATGGCATCACTGACTCGATGGATGTGAGTCTGAGTGAACTCTGGGAGTTGGTGATGGACAGGGAGGCCTGGCGTGCTGCGATTCATGGGGTCGCAAAGAGTCGGACACGACTGAGCGACTGATCTGATCTGATCTGATGATCAATCTTAGTTTCTAAATGTCTGTGGAAGATCATAAAGATTAAATGACTTGATCTAGTGTCGTTTGCAAAGTTAAATCTTATCTAATTTTAGAACAGTTCCTATTGAAATTGCTTTTTTATTCATGACTCTGCAAGGAGCAAAGGTTCTGAATGTCATTGTTCCTACCAAACTTCTTTTCATGGAGTAGCCTAAAGAAAACAACCTCATGAAATAAAAACCTGCCCTGGGTCGGGAAGATCCCCTGGAGAAGGAAGTGGCAATCCACTCCAGTACTATTGCCTGGAAAATCCCATGGACAGAGGAGCCTGGTAGGCTACAGTCCATGGGGTCGCAAACAGTTGGACATGACTGAGCTACTTCACTTTCACTTTCATCTGAAGTGTCGCATTCCCACCATGATTTTTCCTTTTATAGCAGGATTTTTTGGAGCTGCTAATTTTTTTTTTTTTTTTTTTTTTTGGTACTAGAATCTGGTGGTGATATTATTCTACCCAAAGTTCTCTAAGAAATTGTTTTTGGCTTCCAAAGGGAGTAAATGGTCTTTTCTACCTTATTTCATTTGAGGGCCAAAAGTGCCCTCAAATTCTCCTTAGAAAGCTAAAGATGACAGCCTGTGAATCACACGATAAAGCTTATCTTTCTATTAGCTGTTCTGTCAGTTAGCAATAAATTCATCCCTAGGGCAGAAGCAGGAGTTTGGTATAGCAAAGAAAAACAATGAAGTGCTGCATACAAACATCCTAACAGAGGGTCTCCCCTTTTGAAAGAGACACATAATTAAAAAATCACCGCATATTCAGGGAAATTCATTACTATAAAAGAGATACAACAGAAGCGGTAAACAGAACTTAAGCCCAAAGAAACAGAGTTGTTAAAAGACGGAGTAAAGGATTTCTTATTAGAGCATATTTAATAACACATGGAGTTGTAAGAAGATATTGATACCTAAAAATTAATCAAATATTTTATATGGAGAATAAAAATTGATCAATCACACAATAGCAAAATAGATGGACTAAGAATAACAGAGTGGTCTCTAAAGTTGAAAACTGAGTTTAGTACAAAAAAAAAAAAAATGAACTGAGGAATTTTTACAGAATTCAGGACAAAAGAAAAAGGTGAAAAGTATGAAAGTTGTCTCATACTTCATTTACTGAAAGATCAGAAGAAGAGAGTGGAGTGCAGGTAATAAGTATTATTAAATGAAAGAACTGTCAAAAATTTCTTAAAATTGGAAAGAGTTGTGTCTTCAGGTTAAAACCCATACCCGCTGCAAGGACTGAGCAGGATTTGAAGAAAGCTATCAGAGGACTCCCCATCCTAATGAATCTTAGAACACCAAGGACAAAGATAAAATCCTAAAGCTTCCAGAGAGGGAGACTAAAAGAGACTGTTTTTCTAGGAAATATTGTTGAAATTGAAATTCAACTCAAAGTTCACTAAATAGATGCACAAAGATAATAGAAAAATATATTTAAGGTAAGTAACTTTGTATAATTCTTTATCTGATCATTCAGTTGTATGAGAGAACTAGGGTTGACTTGTACATAGAATGTTTCAGAAAATGTATTACATAGAGACTGAATTACTGTTAGATGTTCTCCTTCAAGAAGACAAATTTAGATGCAAGAGGAAGAATAAGGATACTGAAGCACTGATAAGCAACTATTAGTAAAAATTACCATAAATTCTAAGTATATAATGACTATAATTATTTAGAA
Source organism: Bubalus kerabau (assembly GCF_029407905.1). Taxonomy (NCBI): domain Eukaryota; kingdom Metazoa; phylum Chordata; class Mammalia; order Artiodactyla; family Bovidae; genus Bubalus; species Bubalus kerabau. The sequence continues at coordinate 98,005,932 of NC_073625.1, read as the reverse complement.
AAAATAATTATATTTTTAAATTATAAAAAAATTAGAATTATTTTTCTAAAATTAACTATTTATAATTAACTATTTCCAGGTTATATCAACATGGCAAATGGGATGATAAATAAAAGCATAAATATGTTCTTAACTTTTAGTTAGAAAATTATGCTACACAGTTTAGTTGGTCATTGTTAGAAACAATGGAATTACAATTCATTATAAATGAGTTGTGGACTTCCCTGGTGGTTCAGATGGTAAAGCTTCTGACTACAATGTGGGAAACCTGGGCTCAACTCCTGGGTCGGGAAGATCTCCTGGAGAAGGAAATGGCAACCCACTCCAGTCTTCTTGCCTGGAAAATCCCGTGGACGGAGGAGCCTAGTAGGCTACAGACCATGGGGTCGCAAAGAGGCGGACACGACTGAGCGACTTCACTCACTCATAAAGGAGTAGTTTAAAAGTTGAAGTTATTACTAGAAAAAGAGACATAGATGTTTCAACCATTAGTAAAAATAAAAGAACAAAGAAAAGTTGACTGATTCAATAAAAGGCAAGAAAGAGTGAGTAAAAATATTTTAAAACCTTATAAAGAGACGATAATACATAGATTCACAGAAGAAAATATGTAAATATAGATGCATAATTTTGAAAAAGAACATTTGTAAATAATGCATTGAAATTAAAATATATCATGAACATTCAATGTTTATACCGGAAATAAAATACATGGATCAACACCAATAAAATGTGTGAATACAATTCACAATAGTGACATTTTAAAGGATGCAAAAAACCTTTTAAATAAAACTTAAATGCATGTTTCAGCAAACAAGGACTAGAAAGGTTGTAATCATTATGTTGAAGGTTTTTTTGTTTTGTTTTTTGTTTTTATAAAAATCTATAAACATTTGTATCCTGTTAAATATTACTTCCGGGATTCCCATTGAAAACAGGGACAAGAAAGAAGGGGCATTATTACTGTAGCTATTTAACAGGTACCAGAGACCTGGTGAGTGAAACAATAACAACGTAATTGAAAAACCTGCAGAAGATGATTGTCACATAGACAATCCAAGAGAATCAGCTGACAAACTGATCAGAACTCAAGCTTATATGCTTATTCAACAAGGTGTCTAGATAAAATTTCAACATACAAGAGTAATTACTTTCCTATATGTGAACCTAACAAACCAGGGAATACAGAATTAATAATCCAAATAAAAATCGTTAATAGCAACAATAAAAACAAAACTGTAAAGCACTTAAGAAAAAAGCCAACAATTCTGCCCAAGGAACTCACGATTAAAATTGTAAAGTATCAATACAGATAAAATGGTTCTTTCTCCATTAAGTGATTTTTCTTAATTTGGTTTAGGGGCTAAAAAAGTATCTGGTGTGGATACTGACTGATAAGTATATTGGATGACTAGTTTTATTACATTAAAAATTGTGTTATGTATTAGTATAGATGGGTATTTTTTGGCATCTGCTTTTTTTTAAGTAAAAATATGAATAAAATATTTTTGGTAATGTTTTCTAAAAATAGGGTAATAGTCCAATGTTTATGGGTAAGCGGCAATATGTATGAAGTTATTGCTGTCAGCTATTTTATTTTTATTTATTTTTGTCTATTTTAAATAAAAAGTTTTTTTATAGTTCACAGTCTGAGCTCAGGCCTATTAGAGGCATAGTTTTGAATGAGAAATAGCATGTTCCTTTCTAAAGACTGAAGGCAGTATTGCATGTTAATACGTTTCATTTGCATTAAATATTCATGTCACTATTTTCAGAAATTAGAATTTGAAAAATATTCTTTTGACAAATGAACACCTTTAAAATTAGACTCCAACACTGTTATCAAAATATATGAAGCATTCTAGAAGAAAGTGCCTTAAATATAATTATGCAATCTTTGACAGCAGCTGAGTGCAAATTTGTCAGCATTCTAGTTATGAAGTGTCAGTGATTAGTTTTGGGTGAGAGCAACTTTATAGACTCTGAACTCTTCAGGTCAATAAATGTCTAAAAACAAATTTGGAGTAATTATGTTTTTCGCCTTGCATGCCCCTGTTACTATAAATGGAGATGGCAGCTTAACACACCTGAGGGTCTTGCTTGAGCTGAATGCTTACTGTAATATTTAAAGATTCCTACAACTTTCACACGGGCTACATGAAATTACTTTAATAAAAAAAGGAGTCTGTATTTTTTTTCTCTTTCACAATAGGAATGTTTTCATTTAATTTTATTATTTTTGAGAATGAATAATTCAATTCTAGATTATTGATGGTAGTAGTTCACAAAGAATAATCAGTTAATTGTATGTTTTTGAAAAGATTTTACTCAGGAATCAGTTAGGCAGTGCTGATCCACCCATGCTTTCTCCAGTGAAACATCTCAGTGGTACTACCAGAGGGAAAATGCCTAAATAGTCCTAAAAGCAGACGGTAAGATGAAACACAGGTAACCAGAGTTTGCACTGAGGAAGGAGAAAGAAAGATAAGGGAAGTGTTTATAATCCTTTCTGTTTAAAACAAGTTTTATTTGTTAACTAACTTCTGTGGCTGGTCCAGAGATACCAGTTAAATTCTAGCTTTTTGCATAAGGAAATGTGACTTTGTATTGTATTCTAACTATAAAATTATAAGATGATAAAACTTTTAAAATTAATTTTTATTGAGATAAAATAAATACATAACATTATATAAGTTTCAGGTGTACAACATTATGATCTGATATCTGTGTTCACTACAACTTTATGAACTGTATGCTTGACTTCCATCCATTTTACCAGCTTCATAACCTCCTTGCCTCTGGAAACCACCAAACTGTCCTCTGTGCTAATGATTTGTTTTTGTTTGTTCTTTTTTTCAGATTTCACATAGAAGTAAAGTATATGGTTTTTGTCTTCCATCTTTTGACTTACTTCCATCTGTGTTGTCGCAAATGGCAAGATTCCAATTTTTTTTTTTTAATGGCTGTGTAGTATCTTATTGTGTATACATAGCTCATCTTCTTTATTCATTCATCCATCCATGGATTCTTAGATTGTTTTCATATCTTGGTTATTTAAGGTAATGCTGCCCTGAACACTGGGTTCTATATACCCAGATGTGGAATAGCTCCATACTGTTTTTCGTAGTGCACCAATTTGCATTCCTACCAGCAGTGTATGAAAGTTTCCTTTTCTCAACATCCTCACCAACCCTTGTTTATTGTCTTTTTTTAATAGCCATTCTGACAGATATGAGGTGATATTTCATTGTGGTTTTGATTTGTATTTCTATAAAAGTGATGTTAGGCATCTTTTGGTTTTTGTTGGCCACCTGTCTTTGGAAAAATGTTCAGATTTTCTTCATATTTTTAAATCAGGTTGTATTTTTTGTTAAATTATGTAAGTTGTTTTTGTATGAATTCTTTATATATTTTGGATATTAACCCTTTTGTTGAATGTGTGATTTGCAAATATCTTCTCCCATTCAGTAGATTGCCTTTTTGTTTTGATGATAGTTATCCTTTGCTGTGTTTTTTAGTTCATTGTAGTCCCATTTATTTATTTTTGTTCTTGCCTTTGAAATTGGATCCAGAAAAAATCACTAAGATTAATGTCAGTGAGGTTAGCACCTATGTTTCCTCTAGGAGTTTTATGGTTTTAGGTCTTACACTTAAGTCCTTAATTCATTTTAAGTTAATTTTTGCTTGTGGCTCCATTGTTAAAGAATCCACCTGCAATGCGCAAGACCTGGGTTTGATCCCTAGGTTGGGAAGATCCTCTGGAGAAGGGAAAGGCTACCCACTCCAGTATTCTGGCCTGGAGAATCCAATGGACTATGTAGTCCATGGGGTCACAAAGAGTTGGACATGACTGAGTGGCTTTCACTTCATTTCACTTCATGGTGTGAGTGGTTTAATTATAGTTTTTATATGTGTGCCTCTTTTGACACCACAGGAGATGCAGGTTCAATCCCTGGGTTTGGAAGGTCCCCTGGAGGAGCAAATGGCAACCCATCCCAGTATTCTTGCTGGGAAAATCCCATTGACAGAGGAGCCTGGAGGGCTAGAGCCCATGGGGTTGCAAAGAGTTGGACATGACTGAACAGGCATGCACATTCTAGTTTTGTTAACACCATTTTATTGATGAGATTTTCTTTTCTCCACTGTATGTTCTTGGCTCCTTTGTAATAAATTAATAGTTCATATATCTATAGATATATATATCTATAGTTTAGCTATCATCTGCATTTTTAAACTTCTCAGAAAGACCGGCAATATTATTGATGATTTGTGTATTATAGATCTCTTGATGAGAAAATATTTTTTTTCAAGAATTTTAATGCAACAGTGTATATGATGGGAAGAAAACTCATTGTTGCTGTTAGTCACCAAGTTGTGTCCAGCTTTTTAGTGGCCCCATGGGCTACAGTTTTCCAGGCTCCTCTGTCCATGGGATTTCCCAGGCAAAAATACTGGAGTGGGTTCCCTGAAGAGAACTCTACTGGAAGTTAAAAGACTACTAATTGGTTTAGTGACTTAGTAACTCTACTGGAAGTTAAAAGACTATTAATTAGTTTAGTGACTTAGGCAAGTTATTTTAACTCTCTGTGCCCTACTATATTTGTGTGTAAACTGAGGCTGTTTGATAGAGGCTATCAAATGCTAATCCTCTTTATAGCATTAAATCAAAAAGAAAATGCATATATATAAAATATAGATTCTTAAGATACAGGACTTAAGATATCATTACACTTTGAATTTTGTAGGCATGTAAGCATAGACATCTTAGTCTTCTTTTAATACTATGTATGTGTGGCAGATTCTATATAACAAAATGACTACAAGTTCTCTTATCATACCTGCATTTCTTATGATATATTATAGGGAGAAACTATAACAAGGGAGAAATGCCCTTAGGGCAAGGGGGGAAGCTTGTCTATGTTCAGTACAGTTCAGTCACTCAGTTGTGTCAGACTCTTTACAACCCCATGGACTGCAGCATGCCAGGCTTCCCTGACCAGCACCAACTCCTTGAGCTTGCTCAAAATCATGTCCATTGCATCGGTGAGGCAATTCAGCCATCTCGTCCTCTGCCGTCCCCTTCTCCTCCTGCCTTCAATCGTTCCCAACATCAGGGTCCTTACCAGTGAGTCAGCTCTTCGCATCAGGTGGCCAAAGTATTGGAGTTTCAGCCTCAGCATCAGTCCTTCCAATGAATATTCAGGACTGATTTCCTTTTGGATTGACTGGTTTGATCTTGTAGCCCAAGGGACTCTCAAGAATCTTCTCCAACACCACAGTTCAAAAGCATCAATTCTTGAGTGCTCAGCTTTCTTCACAGTCCAACTCTCACATCCATACATGACCACTGGAAAAAACATAGCTTAGACTATGTAGACCTTTGTTGGAAAAATAATATCTCTGCTTTTTAATAAACTGTCTAGGTTGGTCATAGATTTTCTTTCACAGAGCAAGTGTCTTTTAATTGAGTGGCTGCAGTCACCATCTGACCTTTCCTTAAATTGGGGCATACCTTTGACTAAGGCAAGCGTCACACTATGTGACTTGCAAAGATAGGTCATAAAAGGAAATACAGCTTATTCTTTGAACACAATCACCACGCTGTGCAACTTCATCCAACTTCCAGCTTGATGATGCTGGAGCCATCCAGGCTGGATGAAGCACAAACTGGAGTCACTGTTGATAGGAGAAATATCAATAACCTCAGATACGCAGATGACACCACCCTCATGGCAGAAGCCAAAGAGGAACTAAAGAGCCTCTTGATGAAGGTGAAAGAGGAGAGTAAAAAACGCTGGCTTAAAACTCAACATTCAAAAAACAAAGATCATGGCATCCAGTCCCATCACTTCATGTCAAATAGGTGGGGAAACAATGGAAATAGTGACAACTATTTCTTGGACTTCAAAATCACGGTAGATGGTGAATGCAATGAAATTAAAAGATACTTGCTCCTTGGAAGAAAAGCTCTGGCAAACCTAGACAGCATATCGAAAAGCAGAGACATTACTTTGCCAACAAAGGTCCATCTAGTCAAGGCTATGGTTTTTCCAGTGGTCATGTATGGATGTGAGAGTTGGACCATAGAGAAAACTGAGTGCCAAAAAATTGATGCTTTTGAACTGTGGTGATGGAGAAGACACTTGAGTGTCCCTTGGACTGCAAGGAGATGAAACAGTCAATCCTAAAGGAAATCAGTCCTGAATATTCATTGGAAGGACTGATGTTGAAGCTGAAACTCCAATACTTTGGCCACCTGATGCAAAGAACTGACTCATTGGAAAAGACTCTGATGCTGGGAGGGATTGGGGGCAGGAGGAGAAGGTTACAGCAGAGGTTGAGATGGTTGGATGTCATCACTGACTCAATGGACATCAGTTTGATCAAGCTTCAGGAGATGGTGAAGGACAGGGACCTGGTGTGCTACAGTCTGTGGGGTCACAAAGATTCAGACACAACTCAGTGACTGAACACAAATCATGCTGTGAGGAGATGAAGAAATCATATGGATAGGCCATATATAGGCATTCTGACTGATAATCCTAGCCCAGGGCCTAGCTAATAGCCAGCATTAATATCAAGATACCTGAGTGATCAAAGCTTCAGTTGATTTCAGCCCCCGGCTTTTGAGTCTTCCCAGTGGAAACTTCAGACATTATAGAGCAGAAACAAGCCGGCGTGTCTGTGGTGTGTTCAAATTTCTGATGCACAGAAATTGTGAGATCTAATAAATATCCATAGATATTATAATAAATATCCATAAGACATTTGCCTAGTAACAGAAAACCAGAACAGATTTGGGTACTGGAAGGAGCAGTTAAGCAATGAAAACATGTGGCTTTGACTTTGGGTGGCAGATGGAAGCTGGAAAGACTTTGGAAAGACTGTAAAGTGAAGCCTAAAGGACCCTAAAGAATGAGCTAACGGGTACCTAAAGACCATAGAAAAGGTATATTTGAGGCCTTAAAGGACAGTAAGAAAAAATGTTATCAGAGACTAGAGTTAAAGGAATCATGGTTATGTAGTGACAAAAAGTTTGTTGACACTGTCACTTGCAGTATATGGAAAATAGTGTATGTATCTAATTACTTCCATGATCTAGTTAAATAACTTTGCAGGGAGAATGTTGAAAGTGTCACTGAAATTCTTGCCACCCACGATACAATATTAAAAGAAGAAGATAAGCTAAAAAACAAGCTGTTAAAAATGAGAAGCCAGGAGTTATGTGTAAATATAAAACTATTTTTCATTCCCACCTCTCCAAATTGAAATGATTCTAAAATTAAGAAAAGGCTTCCTAATACAGGTCAAATACACATCATTGTCAGGAAAATATTGTCTAAAGAAAAAGCCGAGAGTATGACATATAACCTTTTTTTAAGACCTCAGAAAGATCTAAAGTGGTGCTTCATAGACTCTTTCGACAGACTAAAGTCTCTCTAAGGACTTCATTGGTGTGCCTTACAGATCTATGTGAAGTAATAAGGCTTCAAGATTCTTCCAGTTGTTGAACCACTGCAATGTTTCAAGGAGGACTAGGTAGTGAAGCTCATCTAGAAGAGATTTGTGGTTATAGCTTTTGCCTAATGAAGTGAATGAACACTAAAAGGAGTCATAGAAAATCCCATGGGATTTTTAATTTCATGGAGGCTCCACCAGCTTGGACTGAAAGGGACAGAAAGAGTACAAGTAAAAGAGACTTCTGGTCCCTTTTCCCACAATTTCTAACACGATACATCTCAAGAAAACTACTCAGCTGCAAACATGAGCTGACTTATACATAAAAGGAAGATAATTCATATGGCAGAACCAAGAGTTGTGGAGAATCATTCCTAAGAAGTAGTACTATGTTTTAATTAAGGAAATGACAATTATCAGGATGGATTTCAGAATTACTAGTTAACTAGTGACTACGTGCTGCAATTCATGGGGTTGCAAAGAGTTGGACACGACTGAGCGACTGAATTGAACTGAACTGAACTGAACTGAGTGACTACTGACCACTGTGTGCCTCCTGCTTTTTCCCTTTTTGAATGAGAGTTATAGAATGTTTGTTCCATGCCTGTTCCACTCTTGCTGCCTGAGACATTTGCAGGAAAGGCACTGCTCTGATAATCTACTGATGCCTAATATGACTTCTAATGCCTTCCCAGCTGGAAATAAAGGGTGTTTAAGAAGCTGCAGTTGAAGAATCTCAGCTAAGGAGCCTCATGTGCTTGATTTAGATGATTCTCATGAACTTTGAGCTGGTTCTGTAATGGATTAGACTTGGTGGTCTATGGCGGCAAAGGAAGTGGTTTGTATGCTTGAGAGATGTGAATTATAGTGGCCAGAGGGTGGACTGCAACAGATTGCATTTTCCACATTGACAGCAACAAGATCACCTATTCTTTATGCTTTTGGTATAATGTGATGTTAACCCTATTCCTTAGAGTCTTGGTGGACCTGTGACTGGCAGAAATGAAGCTATATAACTTCTGAATTCAAACAGCAAATGGTGATAGAGCTTCTGCCTCCTATTTCTGGGATACTTGTTCTTAGAACCCTCTCTCGATGCTCTAAAGAAACAGAAAAACCATGAGAAATTATGCTAAGTATTTTGGCAGATAATTCTAATAAACCTACAGCTAAGGCCCAAGTCTATAGTTAGCAGCAGCCTTCAGAAAAATGAATGAATGAGCTTTTAGATGATTTTTGCCTTCCAGTCATTCAGTTATTTAAGTGTTTTAAGTCTTCTCAGCTGAGACTTCAAACATCATAGAAAAGACACAAATTTTTTTACACTGTGCCCTGGTCAAATACCTGACCCAGAGAAATCATAAGAGATAATAGAATGGTTATTGTGATTTTAAGCTACAAAATTTTGGGGGATTTGTTTTACAGTTGTAGATAACTGGAACACTATCATTTAAATAAATGATATTGGAAACAAATACTATCTTTGTGCTCATACTCCTTATACACATGAGCTACCATCATGGACTTTACAATCCAGTACATTTAAAGATAAAAATTACACAATCAAAATGTATCTTTTGACTGAATTTTAGTGCTTATTAGAGCATGTATTCTGACCAATGGTTATATAACATTGAAATTGAGTTTAGTACATTTTTTTTCTTGGAAAGTATCTTAGTCTAGTTATTCATCAAAAGTTTTTTGAGTACCTACTACAGTACAGTCACTGCATTAAATTCTGGGTGTACAGAGGTGGATTAGACTCCAGTCTTGTCTTTAGGGAACTCATTAAAGCTTTCTCAAACTGGAAAATTTCACTCTAGTTATCAGAATACTGTGACTTCTTGCTCCAGAGTTTATTTCTCTGATGAGTCAAATTTGTATTTTCTTACTAGCTATAACCTGTTCCTACCCATTTTTTGAGGAATGCATTCCTCACATTGCCCAGTATTTGAAGATTTGAAAATGTCAGTTTTCCATTTTCTCTTTTATCTGTTAGGATAGAACAGATTTCTCAATAGCTCAGCAGGTAAAGAATCCGCTTGCAGTGCATGAGATACAGGAGACAAAGGTTCAATCCCTGGGTCAGCAAGATATTCTGGAGGAAGAAATGGCAACCTGCTCCAGTATACTTGCCTGGAGAATCCTTTGGACAGAGGAGCCTGGCAGGCTACAGTCCATGGGGTCACAAAGAGTTGGACATGAGTGAGAGACTGAATATTTGTTCACTTTTTAATTTGGTCATTCAAATTATGTTAATTGAATACCTTTTGTACATTATACCTGATAAGGTATTCAGGATAAAGTAGTAAACCAGATCAATAGTATCTCTGTCCTAGAACTCAGTCTAGTGGGGGATGTAGGCATGTAAGTAGTTATAGAACATAGTTACAGTGCTATGGTAGGACAGGATTCAATGATTTCATGGATGTGGGTACCTGGCTCATTTGGGGTAGGGGGTGAAGGAATCCTTCTTGGAAGATAGGACTCCCATAATCTTAAAGTGTTTTCTGATGCCCAGGTTTTATAGAGATACTTCTCTCTCTTCCATTCTTAATTATCCTATGTTTCCCAGGATCTTAAAGATACACAGTTGGAATTTTTATATTGATACTCTCATTGGAACCAACTCCTGTCATGCATAATTAGCAAATAATTGTAGACATTTACTTCTACCACACAAAGATTTAGCCTAGAGTTTAATTCTACTAGTTATAAGATCCTAGAAAGAAATATACAGATGGAGGCCTATTTGCCATATGTCTAAATATTTAGAAGTTATAAATTGAGCCAACAGACTGGTAAATAAAATATATTCTATCCTCCTTTTTTAAACAAATATACTTTCATAATTACACGGAGGACCAAATTCAAATTTGAATTATTGGACTCCTCCATCCACATTTTCTGTTTAAAGCCATCCTTAACTGTACCTAAGGTCACATCATTGATATAACCTTAGGAGTATAGACCCTTGGACATGCTTGTGTGGTTCCTGGAAGAAGATTGGGCCAACTGGAGAAGACACAGTAGGGGCCTAGACACAAAGATAATGGCCCAAAAGTGGGGACATTTATCTGCTTGGGCCTAGTTTCATGGCCCCACTGTCTCCTCATTTTGTTTGTTGAGAGCAAGTTGGGGAGGGCAAAAGCAACATCCTTCTTCCCTGCTATAAGGGTGGTATGCATTAACTAAAAGACCACATCTAAATTATATTCCAGTGGTGATAAGATTGAGCTTTATCTTCATCAGTTTTTGTAAAAGGGAATTGAATTAATTACATCACAAATCAGTCTAGAAAACAAGTGAGTGACCAGAGAAAGAAGTATTGATAGGAAAATGTTCCCAGCAATTAGTTCTAAGTAAAGGTCCATCTAGTCAAGGCTATGGTTTTTCCAGTGGTCATGTATGGATGTGAGAGTTGGACTGTGAAGAAAGCTGAGCGCCGAAGAATTGATGCTTTTGAACTGTGGTGTTGGAGAAGACTCCTGAGAATCCCTTGGACTGCAAGGAGATCCAACCAGTCCCTCCTAAAGGAGATCAGTCCTGGGTGTTCATTGGAAGGACTGATGTTGAAGCTGAAACTCCAATACTTTGGCCACCTCATGTGAAGAGTTGACTCATTGGAAGAGACTCTGATGCTGGGAGGGATTGAGGGCAGGAGGAGAAGGGGACAACAGAGGATGAGATGGCTTGATGGCATCACCGACTCAATGGACATAAGTTAGGGTGAACTCCCGGAGTTGGTGATGGACAGGGAGGCCTGGCGTGCTGCAATTCATGGGGCCACAAAGAGTCGGACACGACTGAGCAACTGAACTGAACTGAAATGATAGTTAAGGATAGTGATAGTTAAGGATTGCTTGATAGTCTGCTTATCTTTCCTGGGTCTCAGTGTCCACTGTGGAGCGAGGAGCCTTACTGAGGTATGTTGATTTGCCTTAGTTATCTACCAGACTTGCTGAGTCTTTACAAAGCTATTTAATAAGTCTGCAATTGGGGACTTAGAAAAGTAAGAGACTATCAGCTCCTTACTAATTCTCACAGCTGCTGAGGGAATGAAGAACTCAGGGAATCATCTCAGGAGAGGAGCAAAGACAGAGTAGATAATGCAGATGTGAATAATAGTTCTAGATGTTTGCATCCAAACTGCATAAAATTACATCCTCTGGCATATAATGTACCAGTAATAAATTATCTTGACAAGCAGTTGTTTATTATAAAATTTGCAACTTTTTATTCAGATGCCTTTGGTTTCATTAAATTAAACACTAAGATGGGAATCCACAGCTGAAGATGAATATTCCAGTATGAGTCTTATGGATGTGAAATAAATTTAGTGTTTTTACATTCCTATTAGCGTATTTTAAGACCTGCCTCAGGAAAGTGCTTACTTGGCAGTGAGCTGAGCTCACTGTAACTTTGGATTTTCGGATCATTTTAGCGGCACACCAGAGTCGAGTATGGAACTGTTCAAGAGACCATGGGTGAAGGGAGAGATTTTTTCCTTGAGTTTTGGACGCTTTCTGGTAGCTCATGATCTTCCCATGTGACTTTCATGGATGCCTGAGAAATAGGGAACACTGTCAGTGTCAGTATAACCTAGGTTGGGAGTAACAATAACAATGCAGCATCTCTTCCACTAGAGAGTTATCACTGTTTGTTCTGCTGGGGGGATAGAATTTCAACCTCTGCTTAACAGTACCAATTAGCCCCCATCTTGGACATATATGAAGGCTGAGTGAGGAACCTGAATGTCTGCCTCCACCTGGCAGTAATGAGTCAACACCTCTCCTTTCTTTGCAGGGTGGTTTCAGAGAAAGCTGGCTAAAATAGAAGACAGTTAAGATAAAGTGTCTCATAACATAACATCCACAATGTCCAGGTTTCAATAAAAATGACTCCTTATTTGCAGAACAAGGAAGTTCTCAACCTGAAATAAAGAAGATAGCCAATAGATGCCAACACCAAGCAGAGATATTATGATTACTAATACCTGAAAAAAGAGTTTAAGCATGAAAATGCTTTCAGTTCAGTCACTCAGTTGTGTCTGACTCTTTGTGACCCTATGAACTGCAGCACAGCAGGCTTCCCTATCCATCACCAACTCCCAGAGTTCACTCAAACTCACATCCATCGAGTCGGTGATGCCATCCAGACATCTCATCTTCTGTCATCCCCTTCTCCTCCTGCCCCCAATCCCAACCAGCATCAGAGTCTTTTCCAATGAGTCAACTCTTCACATGAGGTGGCCAAAGTACTGGAGTTTCAGCTTTAGCATCATTCCTTCCAAAGAAATCCCAGGGCTGATCTCCTTCAGAATGGACTGGTTGGATCTCCTTGCAGTCCAAGGCACTCTCAAGAGTCTTCTCCAACACCACAGCTCAAAAGCATCAATTCTTCGGCACTCAGCCTTCTTCACAGTCCAACTCTCAAATCCATACATGACCACAGGAAAAACCATAGCCTTGACTAGACAAACCTTTGTTGGCAAAGTAATGTCTCTGTTTTTGAATATGCTATCTAGGTTGGTCATAACTTTCCTTCCAAGGAGTAAGCGTCTTTTAATTTCATGGCTGCAGTCACCATCTACAGTGATTTTGGAGCACAAAAACATAAAGTCTGACACTGTTTCCACTGTTTCCCCATCTATTTGCCATGAAGTGATAAGACCGGATGCCATGATCTTCGTTTTCTGAATGTTGAGCTTTAAGCCAACTTTTTCACTCTCCTCTTTCACTTTCATCAAGAGGCTTTTGAGTTCCTCTTCACTTTCTGCCATAAGGGTGGTGTCATCTGCATATCTGAGGTTATTGATATTTCTCCTGGCAATCTTGATTCCAGCTTGTGCTTCTTCCACCCCAGCATTTCTCATGATGTAGTCTTCATATAAGTTAAATAAGCAGAGTGACAATATACAGCCTTGAAGTATTCCTTTTCCTATTTGGAACCAGTCTATTGTTCCATGTCCAGTTCTAACTGTTGCTTCCTGACCTGCATACAGGTTTCTCAAGAGGCAGGTCAGGTGGTCTGGTATTCCCATCTCTTTCAGAATCTTCCACAGTTTATTGTGATCCACACAGTCAAAGGCTTTGGCATAACCAATAAAGCAGAAATAGATGTTTTTCTGGAACTCTCTTAACTTTTTGATGATCCAGCGGATGTTGGCAATTTGATCTCTGGTTCCTCTACCTTTTCTAAAACCAGCTTGAATATCTGGAAGTTCATGGTTCATGTATTGCTGAAGCCTGGCTTGGAGAATTTTGAGCATTACTTTACTAGAATGTGAGATGAGTGCAATTGTGCCCAATATACTACTGGAGATCAATGGAGAAATAACTCCAGAAAGAATGAAGGGATGGAGCCAAAGCATAAACAATACCCAGTTGTGGATGTGACTGGTGATAGAAGCAAGGTCCAATGCTGTAAAGAGCAATATTGCATAGGAACCTGGAATGTTAGGTCTGTGAATCAAGGCAAATTGGAAGTGGTCAAACAGGAGATGGCAAGAGTGAACGTCCACATTCTAGGAATCAGTGAACTAAAATGGACTGGAATGGGTGAATATAACTCAGATGACCATTATATCTACTACTGCGGGCAGGAATCCTTTAGAAGAAATGGAGTAGCCATCATGGTCAACAAGAGTCCGAAATGCAGTACTTGGATGCAATCTCAAAAACGACAGAATGATCTCTGTTCGTTTCCAAGGCAAACCATTCAATATCACAGTAATCCAAGTCTATGCTCCAACCAGTAACACCGAAGAAGCTGAAGTTGAATGGTTCTATGAAGACCTACAAGACCTTTTAGAACTAACATCTAAAAAAGATGTCCTTTTCATTATAGGGGGATGGAATGCAAAAGTAGGAAGTCAAGAAACACCTGGAGTAACAGGCAAATTTGGCCTTGGAATATGGAATGAAGCAGGGCAAAGGCTAATAGAGTTTTGCCAAGAGAACGCACTGGTCATACCAAACACCCTCTTCCGACAACACAAGAGAAGACTCTACACATGGACATCACCAGATGGTCAACACGGAAATCAGATTGATTATATTCTTTGCAGCCAAAGATGGAGAAGCTCTATACAGTCAGCAAAAACAAGACCGGGAGCTGACTGTGGCTCAGATCATGAACGCCTTATTGCCAAATTCAGACTGAAATTGAAAAAAGTAGGGAAAACCACTAGATCATTCAGGTATGACCTAAATCAAATCCCTTATGATTATACAGTGGAAGTGAAAAATAGATTTAAGGGACTAGATCTGATAGATAGAGTGCCTGATGAACTATGGAATGAGGTTCGTGACATTGTACAGGAGACAGGGATCAAGATCATCCCCATGGAAAAGAAATGCAAAAAAGCAAAATGGCTGTCTGGGGAGGCCTTACAAATAGCTGTGAAAACAAGAGAAGTGAAAAGCAAAGGAGAAAAGGAAAGATATAAGCATCTAAATGCAGAGTTCCAAAGAACAGCAAGAAGAGATAAGAAAGCCTTCCTCAGTGATCAATGCAAAGAAACAGAGGAAAACAACAGAATGGAAAAGACTAGAGATCTCTTCAAGAAAATTAGAGATACCAAGGGAACATTTCATGCAAAGATGGGCTCGATAAAGGACAGAAATAGTATGGACCTAACAGAAGCAGAAGATATTAAGAAGAGGTGGCAAGAATACCAGAAGAACTGTACAAAAAAGATCTTCACGAGCCAGATAATCACGATGGTGTGATCACTCACCTAGAGCCAGACATCCTGGAATGTGAAGTCAAGTGGGCCTTAGAAAGCATCACTATGAACAAAGCTAGTGGAGGTGATGGAATTCCAGTTGAGCTCTTTCAAATCCTGAAAGATGATGCTGTGAAAGTGCTGCACTCAATATGCCAGCAAATGTGGAAAACTCAGCAGTGGCCAGAGGACTGGAAAAGGTCAATTTTCATTCCAGTCCCAAAGAAAGGCAATGCCAAAGAAAATGCTTTAGTGAGCACTAATTAACTTACTCAAACAAAAGTCTCAGCAAAGAAGTCAATAAATTTCATAAAGGAACAGAAGATATGAAGAAGAATCCAGTGGAAATTATAGAACTAAGAAGTACAGTAGCTATAATTCTAAAAAAAGCTAATGAATTGGCTTAACAGCAGAATGGTGCAAAAATACAAAAGCTTTAATGAACTTGAAAACAGAACAATAGAAATTTCTCAGTGTGAGCAAAAAATGAGAAAAGAGACTAGAAAAATCAGCTCACCTCCATGATCTGCAGAACTATAACAAAAAAATCTAATATCTGTGTTATCACAGTCCTGATGTATGGTATCAGAGAAGGCAATTGCACCCCACTCCAGTACTCCTGCCTGGAAAATCCCATGGGTGGAGGGTCATGTAGCGGTCCATGGGGTCGCTAGGAGTCGGACATGACTGAGTGACTTCACTTTATTTTTTCACTTTCATGCATTGGAGAAGGAAATGGCAACCCACTCCAGTGTTCTTGCCTGGAGAATCCCAGGGACAGGGGAGCCTAGTGGGCTGCCATCTATGGGGTCACACAAAGTCGGACACGATTGACGCGACTTAGCAGCAGCAGCAGCAGTAGCAGCAGATGTATGGTATTGGTGGAGAAATAGACACAGAGCTCAATGCAGCAGAATAGAGAATCCAGATTTATGCCCACAAATGTAGTTCCAACTTATTTTTGACAAAACTGCAAAAAAAATTCAATGGAGGAAGGATAGTCTTTTCAGCAATGGCAGCAACTGGATATCCATTTTTTTAATAAAAGAACCTTGATCTGTGTCTCATACCTTCACATCTTATACAAACATGAACTCAAAATGTATCAAAAGACTAGCAATTGAAAATGTAAAATGATAACATCCTTAGAAAAAATAAAGAAATTTTTTGAGCTCTACCATTAGGCAAAGAGTTCTTTAAATTTATATTAAAAGAACCATTCATAAAAGGAAAAATTGATAACTTGAACTCCATCAAAATGAAAACTTTTACTCTGCCAAAACAAAAAACAACCACTTGTTGATAGGATAAAAAGATAAGTAATAGACTGGGAAAAAATATTTACCAACCATATACCCATCAAAGAATTAGTGGATCAACATATAAAGTACCCTTAAAACTCAATAGTAAAACAAACACTCAATTAGATAATGGACACGAGACAAACATTTCTCTGGAGAGCTTACAGATGAAAATATAGTCACATAAAAAGGATGCTCATCATCATCATTATTAGGGAAATGGATATTAAAATCATGAGATATCATTGCACACCCATGAGAATGTCTAAAAATGGCTAAAGACCGTGACAACACATAGTGCAGACAAGACTGTAGGAAGATTAGTAATTCATACATTGCTGGTGGGCACGCAAAATAGTACAGTTACTCTAGAGAACAATTTGGCAGTTTCTTTAAAAAAAACTGAGCATGCAACTTCCTTACAACCCACCAGTTGTATGTTTGGGCATTCATCCTGAAATAATGAAAACGTGTATTCACACAAAAACCTTTACATGGATTATACAGGATTTAATTCTCTTAGTTCTTAAGAGGAGAGTGTTTAAACTCTACTACCATGGATTATGGAGGCCTGGCATGCTGCGATTCATGGGGTCACAAAGAGTCGGACATGACTGAGCGACTGAACTGAACTGAACCATGGATTATGACTCAGCAATGAAAGAAACAAACTATTAATTATACTCAACAAATTATATGACTATCCAGAGAATTATACAGAGGGAAAAAATGCAATCCAAAAAGGTTGCATACTATATTATTTCCTTTCTGTAATATCTTGAAATGTCAAGATTATGAGTCCAGATTAACGGTTGCCAGGTTAAAAGGAGAAGATATATTGCTCTTAAATGGCAACATGAAGGATCCTTGTGATGGAAATGTTTTATATCTTGGTGGTATCATTGTCCATATCTTGATTGTAATACAGTACGGTAGTTTTGCAAGATGTTACCATTGGGGAAAATTGGGTAAATGGTACATGGGATCTCATTGTATTATTTCTTACAACAGCCTATAAATTCATTATTATTTTATAGTAAACTTTATTTAAAGAAAACCAAAATGTAAATCATGTACTTTCCTTGTTCAAGTCCTCCAGTTGTTTACTGTAACTCTTAGAATAAAATGTATACTTCTTTTCATGGCTACAAAGTCCCAACGTTCACCTCTCCTGCTTACCCCTCTACTCTCCGTGCCCTTCCTCTAACATACCATGCTGTCCACAGGGCCACTGTGTTTGTGTTCCTTATGTCTAACACACACTTCTCCCTGTTTTCCCAATAGTCAACTTTCTCACTTAATTCAGACCTCTGCTCAAAGGCTGATTCCTCAGAGATGCCTCATCTAGCCCCCTATTTGAAGAAGAACACTCCCCATTCTTACTAAATCTCTTTCTCAGTCTGTCTCTGTCTCTTTTCTCTATACTGTCTATAATTGCTCAAAGTTCAATAAGCTATAAAGTAATTTATAATCTGTTTGAAACCAGATCTTTACATGATTATGTTTTCCTTCTAGAAATAAAATGTTGTGGAAAATGTGGAGGTCCTCTTTGACCATGAAAACTAAATTTATGTGTTTTCCCTACTCCTTTGTTAGATTAGTTTATCATCAGATGTTTTTCTCTGGACTACTATATATATCCTTCCCAGCATCAGAATCTTTTCCAATGAGTCAACTCTTCGCATGAGGTGGCCAAAGTATTGGAGTTTTGGCTTCAGCATCAGTCCTTCCAATGAACACCGAGGACTGATCTCCTTTAGGATGGACTGGTTGGATCTCCTTGCAGTCCAAGGGACTCTCAAGAGTCTGCTCCAACACCACAGTTCAAAAGCATCAATTCTTCGGTGCTCAGCTTTCTTCACAGTCCAACTCTCACATCCATACATGACCACTGGAAAGACCATAGCCCTGACTAGATGGACCTTTGTTGGCAAAGTAATATCTCTACTTTTGAATATGCTATCTAGGTTGGTCATAACTTTCCTTCCAAGGAGTAAGCATCTTTTAATTTCATGGCTGCAGTCACCATCTGCAGTGATTTTGGAGCCCCCCAAAATAAAGTCTGACACTGTTTCCACTCTTTCCCCATCTATTTCCTTAGACTATATAGACCTTTGTTGGCAAAGTCCTATCTCTGCTTTTTAATAAACTGTCTAGGTTGGTCATAGATTTTCTTTCACAGAGCAAGTGTCTTTTAATCTCATGGCTGCAGTCACCATCTGCAGTGATTTTGGAGCCCCCCAAAATAAAGTCCGACACTGTTTCCCCATCTATTTCCCATGAAGTGATGGGACCAGATGCCATGATCTTAGTTTTCTGAATGTTGAGCTTTAAGCCAACTTTTACACTCTCCTCTTTCACTTTCATCAAGAGGCTTAGCTTGTTTTAACAAATTTGAAAATATCTCTCAACAGATGAACTAACTTAAGCACATTTATACTTACTGTCTCCACTGAAAATCTGCTGTCTTGCTTTGTGTTTTCTCTTCACCGTGGTATCTTTGTTTCTTCTCTCCACATTCTTGGATTTTGTTAGATGCATCATGTTTGCTTTTTTCTACCTGCTTTTGTTTTGCGTTTCCTAAATTGAAAATGATACTTCTATTTTTATTTGTTTGATGTTTCCTTTGTCACTTTAGCTTCCCTGGTGGCTCAGAGGTTAAAGCATCTGCCTGGAATGTGGGAGACATGGGTTCGATCCTTGGGTGGGGGAGATCTTTCGGGCTGCTGTAACAACAATATCACAACATTCACTTCCCACAGTTCCAGAGAAGCTGAGAAGTGTAAGATCATGGTGCCAGCAGATTCAATGTCTGGTGAGAATCTGCTTCCCTGACTGCTGTCTTTTTACTATAATTACTTATGAGACTTAAGACCTGAGGGATCTCTCTGGGTCTCTTTTATAAGGACACTAATCCCATTAGTAAGGGCTCTGCCTTCATGACCTAATCACCTCTCAAAATATCTGACTCTTAATATCATCATTTTTGGGGGGTTGGGGTTTCAACATATGAATTCTGGAGAGTATAAACACCCAGACAATAGCAGAGTTATCATCAGTGGCTATGAGTCACCAGGCCCTAATTGGTCTGAAACCTCATTAGATGAATGATTTAATGTCCTAACCTAACTCATTCTCTTTATATCTTGTGTTTCCCTAGTTTATCTTTTCTTCTGACTATTACATTTTATTATTTGACATCACTTAGCACTGTGCTCATCTTGTCACAAAACTCTATTACCTCCCTCTGCGGTACACTGTAGGAATGGTGGAAGAGGAAGACTCTATAGAAAGAAGATATTTATGGAAATCATCAAGTGAATGGGGAATGTAATTACCACTGGTATAAAGTGGAAATAACTTTCCTTTCTTCTTTATTCATTCATTTAGTAAGTATTTAGTGAGGATCTGCCATTGTGAACCACAGTTTCAGGTGCTGCAGATAAATTATGGACAAAGTGCAGGTAATAAATGTGGCCTTGAAATATGTATGCTATTGGGAAAGACAGAGGTAGTTATTTGAACAAGACAGTTTTTGTGGTATTCTACCAAATCACAGTTACAGTCTCTGGATTTATATTTTTTTGGTGCACATTTTTTTAAATTAACTTTTGCATTCATGTTTGTTTTGATTCACTATTACTGTACAGTGTGGGAAATTCATGAATCTTTGAGAAATAACTGCTTCATTAATAGTAATTAATCCATTCTCCACATAGCAGCCAAAGTGACCAATTAAAAACACAAGTCGGATTGTATCAATGTATCACTCAACACCTTTCAATGGTTTCTTCTTTTTATTAGGATAAACGTGTATCTTTGATTTGGCTTCCAAGTCTGCCATGATCTAACCTCTGGCTATTTCTCTCTCTTTCTTATGTCATGGTCTTCCCTCCTCACTTTTGGCTGTCCCCATGCTGGTTTTCTCTCAGTTTTCAAACTTTCAACACTTCAATCCACTCTGGGTTCTGTTAGCATGAATAGTTTTCCTTCTTCCCCAACTAATTCTCCCAGCTACCTTCCGTGTTAATTCTATTCACCCTTCAAAATTAGCTCATATATCCAATGAATCATTCTCTGAGACTCCACTGAGTCAAATATATTAAAAGCTCCCCTGGTACCCTATTCTGATTCACAATGCTTATCACATTGAAATGAATAATTAGTTGTTTATTTTTTTCCAACATGTAAACTATAAATTCAATGAGAGCAGAGAGTATATCCATCTGGTTCATTGTTTTATTCTTTGAACTTAGCTTAGGTCATAATATGCTATAGATGCTCAGAAATATGTGTTGTAAACTAATTCAATTGTTAAGTAGATTTACTGTATGTGAAACACACTTGTCTGTGTATAAAGTCATGGATTAAAGCTTCTATCGATGATGGACATAGTAATATTTTCTCTTGGATGGCAATACAAGAGGAGTACAACTTCAGAAAAAATGACAAAATGCACATTAGGGTATGCTCTTGGATGAGAGATGAAATGAGTTTTGAGGAGGAGAAATTCTTTTATATTTCTTGAGTTTTCTGATATTGACTAGCCTAAATTGAACTACAGTATAAACCAAGGGTCCCTTGATGAAATGATCACTCAGCTTTTGTTTCATTCATTTTGTTTTTCTTTCAAAAAGCCCTCTGGACATCTATCAAAACTACAAAGTGGAAATTGGTTAGCTTCATTTAACACCATACCCTGCTGCAAAGGCCTCACATCAAAAAACTTGCCGTTTTACATTCTTCTTATTTTAATAGTTTTCCCAACTTCAAAAACTTGGAGTTGTAGATAGCTAAAGGCTCCCATCATAAATCCCTTGAAGATTCAATTCTATGAAGGTGTTAAAACCCCATTGTTTCAGCAACCAAAGGAATATAAACTCTGATTTTTCATTGCCAGACTCTGATGAAATCACACTGATTAAATTAAGAGGCCTTTGGCAGCATGCACTGACTCTCTGGTGATTTAACAGGTAGAATTCCTTTGCCTTGGCTGACAGTATATATACGTCACTTAATCTCTAGCTGTTATTTTAAATTTGAGACATTAAAAGTTTTCTGGTTTTCATTCAAATTTCACAAGAATAAGACAGGAAACCAAAAGGTCGTTTCCTCATAGGAAATGGTATTAAGGAGCAAATCATTGTTTCTTTGATATATTATGTTCATGAATATGAAAGCTTGTAGATGGAATTTGCAATTTACATAACTATTTAATGAGGGTATAAACTTTACAAGTAGAATTTTTAATAGATTTTGGAATAAAATATACACATTTTGGGAGAAGGCAATGGCACCCCACTCCAGTACTCTTGCCTGGAAAATCCCATGGATGGAGGAGCCTGGTAGGCTGCAGTCCATGGGGTCGCTAAGAGTCCGACACGACTGAGAGACTTCACTTTCACTTTTCACTTTCATGCATTGGAGGAGGAAATGGCAACCCACTCCAGTGTTCTTGCCTAGAGAATCCCAGGGACAGTGGGGCCTGGTGGGCTGCCGTCTATGGGGTTGCACAGAGTCGGACACGACTGAAGCAACTTAGCAGCAGCAGCAGCATACACATTTTGATATATGTTGCAGATACCACACCAGGAAGGTGTTCTTGTTTTTCTATTACATCCCCTTTTTTGATGTTTGATATATTTCCTATTAGAGACTACCTTGTTTTGTTGAATTGTTAGTCCAGCATTAGACATTTTGACAATAAAAATAAGAGTGTTTTCTATAAGCAACAGTAAATATTTTTTCTTTTATAAAATAATATCCTATATTTGTTTGTAATTAGCTTTGTTTTAGATTTCTGTTAAGAATGTATTATCTGCTCAATATTTAGCATTCAATTTTTAAAAAGATATGCTCTGTATATCCCAGCTTAATTGAGGATTGATGTAACTTGTCATGATCAGCTAGGTCAGGAACTTTTTCATTTCAAATGCTGACTTGGTGAGGTGGTGTCAGGAAGTACTTAATGACCGAAAGAAACTAGAGAAAGAGATTAGCAATTATATTCACATTGTAAGATCTATGTAGCTCTTTATTTATTCAACTGACCTCTAACTCAAGTCAGAAAATTATTTAAGTCCTCTGTGATATCCTACAGATGATAAATCTTCCTGTTGGCGTTCCTTTACCTGAGTTAGCATTCTAGAGTTGTCTGTTTTCAGTTTTGTGACTGTGGCATTTGAAGCTTTGTGTAATTTAATTGTCAAAACTTGACCATTTCTTTAATTTGTTATTGGGCAGTTCATCAAGCAGTCTTATAAAGTATTATCATGGAAGGAGTTATAGCTCTGCAGGAATTCTTCTGAAGCTGGACTCCATTCAGGAGTAGAAATGTCGTACATTTAACCAAATAATGGAAAACATCCTTGCATGGGGAGTTCCTTATATAACAGAGCTAAAAGAAATGGAAACAGAGCAGTTACTACTTACCTAGCAACTCCACTGGACCAAGCTCTGTGATAGGTACTTATGTGGCATGATCTTTAATTCTCATAACCACCTTGAAACATGGCTATAATACTGAAACAGTCTCCATTTAACATGTGAGAAACTAAGGCATTGATTTCTTAAGTAACTTACCTATAGTCACCTAGCTAGTAAGCAGAAGAGCCTAAAATTCAAGCCAGTGCGTCATTCAATGGTAATATACACTACTCGCCCTCCACCCCTAATCCCTACCTCACCCCCGACAAACACACACTTTTTGTATCTTTTGGCCTCCAATTTTATATTTACTTTTTTACTACAGTAGAATTTCTTCTCCCCTTATCAGAGATGTTTTGGTTTATTACATTATGTACCCCAAACGTAAACCATTTTTTTAGATGTCAAACTGAAGAGTTTTGCTCCTTGGAATCATACTAAGAACTTTGATATTTAAAAGTACTCTCATCATCATTTTTCTTACAGAAGAGGCAATAGCGTGTTCTGTTATAAACTCTTTTAAATCTTTATTTCCAGATCAGTGAATATAAAATCCAGACAAATATGCTGTGCTAGGCATAATAATGGCCCTCCAAAGATGTCCCTGTTCTAATCTTAGATACTTGTGAATGTTAGGTTACATGGGAAAGGAACTTTGTAGATGTTGTTAAGCTTAGGACTTCATATTGGGCGATTTTTCATAGATTATCTGAGAGGGCCCAATGTAAGCACAAACATCTTTAAAAGAAGAAAAGGCATGTGGAAATGATGGTCAGAGGCAGAGAAAGAGATTGGATGATGATGTTACACTGTTGACTTTGAAGGCAGAAGATGGGATCCTGAGTAAGGTCTGCAGGTGGCCCTTAGAAGCTGGAAAAGGCAAGGAAATGGAAAAGAAGTGCAGACCTGCTGCCTCTTTGATTTTATATGCAGTAAGGCCCTTCTGACCTTCAGAACTATAGGATAATGCATTTGTGTTGCTTTAAGTAATTTGTTAGATCTGTAATAGGAAACTAACACAGATGCTATTGATTTAACTTTAATTTTAGATGTGAAATCAAACATAGATTGCCTTTTCTCCTCAGTGGGAGCCCAGAAATTCTACATAGAAGGTGTTTAGGAATAGCAATGTGACTGAAATGAGGAGCTGGGAGACTCATATTGATACTAAAATCACACAGCAAGTCATCTTTCTTTTGTAAAAAATAAAGCTATTGTTTCTTTTGTATTATTCTGTATTCATTTATTTATAGCTTGATTTAGGACTTCCCTGGTGGCTCAGAGGGTAAAGCGGTAAAGCGTCTGTCTACAATGCGGGAGACCCGGATTCAATCCCTGGGTCGGGAAGATCCCCTGGAGAAGGAAATGGCAATCCACTCCAGTACTATGCCTGGAAAATCCCATGGACAGAGGAGCCTGGTAGGCTACAGTCCATGGGGTCGCAAAGAGTCGGACACGACTGAGCGACTTCACTTTCACTTTTACTTTACTAGTTTTTGGGTTTGGAGGAAAGTAAA
Organism: Bubalus kerabau; assembly: GCF_029407905.1. Classification (NCBI taxonomy): domain Eukaryota; kingdom Metazoa; phylum Chordata; class Mammalia; order Artiodactyla; family Bovidae; genus Bubalus; species Bubalus kerabau. The sequence continues at coordinate 97,981,501 of NC_073625.1, read as the reverse complement.
ATTACACTTGAGTTTCTTCTTGTATAAAGGGTGTTTTGAAGATACAATTTTGCAACGGATCATCCCCCATAGAGTAGAATAAAGACAAGGTTGCCTGCCATTCCAGTTCTCCAAAGATTGACCCTTCACCACTGCAATTGCCCAACAAAGTTATACACTGAGGGGAATTCAGGGTGGAAAAAACCAGGAAGCATTCTGTGCTTAGGATATTGGCTCTAGATGGTTTAGATGCATATTTAGATATTAATATAAATAATTTCAATGGCCCCCAATTTTTGCATCTTCAGAGTTGGACACGACTGAGTGACTGAACTGAACTGAACTGAACTGAACTGATGAACAGATAGAAAAGCACTAAAACCATGAACTTGTTTGTGTGTGCTGCGTGTGTGCAGACGCTCAGTCATGTCTGATGCTTTGTGACCCTATGGACTGTAGCCTGCCAGGATCTTCTGGCCATGTCTTGATTTCGCAGGAAAGAATACTGGAGTGGATTTTATTCCCTTCTCCGAGGATCTTCCTGACCCGGGGACTGAACTCTGAAGTACTCTGCATGGGTCAATCTCTTGGTTACATTGTCAAAAAAAAAATGGATGCAAGATGTTGAAATGCACAGGTGTGGGAACCGTGATGCCTATTTTGTTGACCAAAATGTCACTTTTTGTTATTCTCTGACCCCTGAGCAACCCTGTCCTCAATACCTAGGCCCAGGAAGGTTGTTTTTTATTTTCTTGCCAATCTCACTGTGCCTTTAGCCAGGACCTGGACACTGATTTCCTGGAATCTGGGAAAGGAGGTGAAAGACTTTTCAGCTGTAGTCCTTCCATGAGAGTCCCAGCATCCCATAGTTTTTTTTTTTTTTTTAAAGCTACGCTGTCACTGAATCTCAACTGAAACTCATTTTTATACAGAGCAGTATAAAGAGCATCAGTTGTGAATTCTGATAGACCAAAGTCTGCATTTGAGCTTTCTCACTAATTAGTTGTATAGCCATAGGTAAATTGTCCTAACCTTTCTGAACCTAAGTATCTAATCCATAACATATGAATAATAATGCCTACCTTGCAGTGTCTTTACAGTATTGAGCTGAAATTATGTATGTAATGGGTCTTGGATAAGGTCTTGATTTTAGTGGGCATCCAAAAATGGCCAGGAATTTGCAATAGTGTTGGGGGCATTTTAGACACTAGAGAGAGTGAAGTGCAAGTTGCTCAGTCATGTCCAACTCTTTGTGACCCCATGAACTATACAGTCCATGGAATTCTCCAGGCTGTAATACTGGAGTGGGTGGCCTTTCTCTCTTCCAGGGGATCTTCCCAACCCAGGGATCGAACCCAGGTCTCCTGCATTGCAGGAGGATTCTTTATCAGCTGAGCCACAAGGGAAGCCAAAGAATACTGGAGTGGGTAGCCTATCCCTTCTCCAGAGGACCTTCCTGACTCAGGAATCAACCTGGGGTCTCCTGCATTGCAGGTGGATTCTTTACCAACTGAGCTATGAGGGAAGCCCACTAGAGAGAGATGAGTTAGTTTTCAGCATTAAAAATATATCTTGATTCACATTATTGTACAGCAGAAGCCAATACAACATTGTAAAGCAATTTTCCTCCAATTAAAATAAAATATTTCTCTAGAGCCTCAAATTTACCAATTCCATCTATGTAAGTTTGAAGGGTGAGAGTGAAAACTAATTTAGAATTATCAATGTATTTTTTCAAACTGAAAATATGCATTTTTACTTTTTTTTTAACGGTGTGATGGAGATAGAGAGGCAAGAGTTCACAGGACTGGTCTGCATTGCCTGAAAGGCTAAGACTGGCTTGTCAAGCACATCTGCATTGTTAATAACTGTTTTAATTTGCCTTGTTCACATAATGGTTTTCTTTAATGTGAGATTAACTTCAATTAAAGCGTTTGTGACTATGTTCATTCTTAGATTTTCCCTTTAATTGCTCTCTGTGTATTTCTTTTGCATTAGCACCAATTTACTTGTGCCTACGACTGCAGTTAGAATTAAGCTGAACTTTTGAATCTTAGCTTTGAGTCTTTTTTTTCTGGGAAGTTTAGAAATTGAATCTATTATTAAGCTAGTGACAGTAAAACCCTGTAAAAATTCATACTATGATTATAACTGACATGGCTCCTTTTCTAGTGTTGAAAGGATTAGGGAGATTCAACATCTGAGTTATTTATTGTGTAAGATTCTTCATTTTCTCTCTCTTATGAGAAAAGAAAGTTTCCCAGGCAAAAGAAGAGGCACTGCAGTGTTGTACAGGCCTCTTTTATTGATTGTGGTTCAGAATTGTAAAGTATTGACTGCATTGATTTAAAATCATATGGCCAATGATTGCTCATAATTCTGTGTCTGAATGAGAGAGAGGGAGAGAGGAAAACTGGGTCACTGAAGATTGCTGAAACTGTCAATGAGTGACACTGGTTGTTACTTTCTATGAAGAAGGGCAGGGCTTCTTGCACCTGCAGGGCTATGATGATGGAATTCACAAGACTTTGGGATAGCTCTAAACAAAGTGATTACTTATGTGTAACTGCTGCTTTATTCCAGAAAGACAGTAGGTGCTTAGGGATCTTGGAGCGGGGGAACTAAAATATAAAATCAGAAGAGCAGAATGTTTTCAGGTTTGGAGGAAGAAGAAGTGGTGTCTTTATGAAGAGATGGACCTTCAGCATCTATCTTCAGCTTCTGAAGTATGTGGTAGACCCTCTGAGTGTGCAGGCCATTACAGAAATCTGTGTTTATAACATTGCAGTGGGGGTGGGTAGCATCTGGAAGGTGTTTTTAGTTGGCTGGCATAAATAGGTCCCTATACCATGTAGATCTTAATTTATATCATCTATGCTTCAAGTAGGGGGCAATTCCCTTATGAGAGATGTATAGACTTTTCCAACTTCTTGACCTGTAGTATTTCTTGAGGTCCTATTTAAATAAGATATAGAGGAAAGAAACATGGTGAGATTTCTTGGTTGGGAGGAACCTAATTCAGTTCACTTGTCTGGCTGTTGGGGCAGTCTGTGTCCTGGAGTAGGGAGGTGATTTATCAGAGAGGAAGTAAGGTATGTGATAGAGCCCAGGCTTATAAATCTACACTCCAATCACTTTCACTGCACTCACTGGAAAAACTTCAATGTACTCATTAGGGAAATTCCTATGATGTGTTTTAAAACAAAAATTAATTCAAAAGGGGTTATTGCATAGTTATTGTGTTTCAGACACTGTCCTCAGTGAATATAACAAAGATCCCTGCCTTACTGGAGCTTATCTTAATGAGGAGAGATACATGATGAATACATGATAAATAAATAAGCACAAAAGTGCATTATGTGTCAGATTGTGATGAGTGCTATGGAAAATAATAAATCAGGAAAGCAACAGAGGGAAGTGATGTTTGAGCAAAATATGAGCCAAGTGAAGAGGTGCCTTTTAAATCTTTGGGGAATAATATTTCAGTGGGAACAACAATGTTCCTAAAGAAAAAATGTACTTGATGAGCTTGAGACCTTGCAAGGAGACCAAAGTGGCTGAGCAGAATGAATAAGAGAGAGAGAGTGAAAAGAGATGAAGTCAGAGCTAACACAGTGATGGAGTACACAGGGCTTTTAAGGCAATATTAAGGATTTTTGGCTTTGAGGGATATGATTATTAGTTTCATGAGTCAACTTGGTTAGGCTATAGTTCCTATATATTTAATCAAACACTAATTTAGATGTTGTTGAAGTATTTTGTAGATGGCGTCTGGCACCTATAATCTTGATTTTAAAGGAGTTTGTCCTTGATAATGTGGCAGACTTCATTCAATCAAATGAGAGTCCATAAGAACAAACCTTGAGGTTTCCTGAGAGAAGAAAGCCAGCCTCATGACTTCAACATCAACTCCTGTCTGAGTTTCTAGCTAGAGGGCTAGACTGCCCTATAGACTTCAGACTTGTCAGCTTCCACCATAACCCTAAAGAAATCTCTTCATTTTGTTCCAGTTCTCTATATAATTTGTTCTGTTTTATTGATTTTGTTTCTCTGGACCACCCTGGCAGATAGAAGTGAGGTGGGAAACTATTTTAGGGTTTTGACCAGAGAAGAAATATGATTTTTCTTAGGTTGAGAATAAGTTGCAGGGGTTCAAGAGTGGATGCAGGCTGACTAGTTAAGTCTATTACAGTAACTCAGTGGTGAGATGTTGGTAGCTTTGCACTAGGAGAGTAGCAATTGAAGTGGGAAAAATGGCAGATCCTGAATGTATTTTGAAGATAGAGTCAACAGGGTTTGCTGATGGGTTAATGGAGAGTATAAAAAAAGGAAGAATCAAAGTTACTCCAGGTTTTTTGGACACATGTAGCAAAGTGAGGTTGCCGTGAACTGAAACTGGGGAAGATTTCGGAAAGATTAATTTTCAAGAAGGGATGAGATCAGAATTCAGTTTACACATGGTACATTTGAGATTCCTATTAGCTATCTAAGTGTGGGTTGGGAGTAAGCAGTTGGACATAATAGTCTTGAATTTTCTAAGAGAGATCAGGATAGGAGGTATAATTTATAGCCTCAAGAATAGATTAGGTATTTTAAGAAATGTGTATAGACGGTAGAGGAGATAATATCCAAGGCCTTGAAACCTGGGTACTCCAACATTAGCAACATGGGCGATGAAGAGGAAATGGCAAAAAGACCAAAATGAGGCAGCTAGTGTGATGGGAGGAGAACCAAGAAAGAGGAATGTCCTAAAACATAAGTGAAGAAGGTGTCTGAGAATATGTCAACAATGACAAAATATTGCTTATAGGGTAAGATCTGCAAATTGATTATTTGGTTTAACAATGCTAACCTTCATGAGAGCTGTTTTGGTATAGTGGTAACAAAAGTCTGGAGAGGAAAACAGGAGAGAAGGTAGATAGGGAGAACATGTTCTTAGGAGTTTTCCTATTGAAAAGAGTATTTTCCAGAAAGGTTGTGAGATCAAGATGCCTTAAAAAAGATGCAAATAAAACATTGAGTTTATGTTCTAGTGTGAATAATTTTCTTGGGAGCTAGTGCTTCACTGGAAGTTCTGCTCACAGAGGAGCTAAGTAAGACTGTTCATCTGTAGCAATGGGAGAGAAGGCAGTATACCTAACAAGGGCTCAAATGCAGGCAGTTGATAGATATGGAAATCACAGTATGTGAAAAACCACTTCTGATGACCTTACTCTTCCAAGTAACAATAAATAAGACCATCAGCTAAAAGTGAGCACACATAAGGAGATGCTAAGATTTGAGGGATGAAAAGACTGACTGGTCACCCAGGGGTGGAACAGAAACAGATTAAGAAAATGTGGTATATGGAAGGGCAGTTAAGAGTTCTTGTCACAGACTCACAGAGCTCTAGGCTTCTGTCTTTAATGTTGATTATGGATGCAGAAAAGATATTTTTAAATGGATATTTTAATATTTTTTGGTGTGCAGTTTTTGCTTATTAGTAAGAAAGTAGGAAATTTCAGCCAGAATTAGAATGAATTCTGGTAAATGAGACTAAAGGTAGATTTTTCTTAGAATTATTACACCTCTAAAAATTGTGTTAATCTAACAAATCCCTCTAAAACTTTATGTACATATCTTTGAACATAATGCTGCTGCTGCTAAGTCGCTTCAGTCGTGTCCAACTCTGTGCGACCCCAGAGACGGCAGCCCAGCAGGTTCCCCCGTCCCTGGGATTCTCCAGGCAAGAACACTGGAGTGGGTTGCCATTTCCTTCTCCAATGCATGAAAGTGAAAAGTGAAAGCGAAGTTGCTCAGTCGTGTCTGACTCTTAGCGACTCCATGGACTGCAGCCTACCAGGCTCCTCCGTCCATGGGATTTTCCAGGCAAGAGTACTGGAGTGGGGTGCCATTGCCTTCTCTTGACCATAATATGATACAATTAAACCTCAACACCCCAATTAGAATGTGTCCCAATCCCCAAGGCAGATCTTGGAGATTTAAGAGAAAACCAGTGTTGTTAAGGATATCAAAAGACATTAAGTCTCATCCAGCCTTATGGTTTGGAAAACGTCATTTGATATAATTAAATCTAAAACTATATTTCTAAGAACAATTTGCAATGGGAATTTTTACACTCATATACATAAACAAAAATGTAGAATATTTGGGAAAAATATATCCTTAATTGTCACATTTCCCCTGATGTGAAGTTGATACTTTCAAACATGAGAATAGTCAAAGAACACCATTTGTCAGCTGTGTTGGAAAATAACTCTTCCTTTAGTGTATTGCCAGACCTCCTTGTCTCTGAAATATTCAGTCCTCTTAAAAAAAAGAGCAATGTCTAGTTCTTTTTGGCACTTGTGAAATGATAATAGAAGCTTTGAATAGTTTTGCTTAAAATTCATACCTATTTAATTTTGAATAAGAACTGTTGAAACAAATAAGAAAAACAGTGTAAGAACAAAGATATGTGAATTCAGGCAGAATGATCTAAGAAAACAGAGTTTTCTCTTTCATTTTAACAATGCTAAGAAAACTAAACTCCTTTACAAGTTATCACTGGTGTTTATTAAAACAAAATTTTCTCTGAGCTGAAGATATGCCCTTGAGGTGAAAATATTTTTCTTCACCAAAACCTTGAGAAGGTTATAATTGACTAATAATTCTCTGCTTTAAGAAAAATACAACCATCAATATCAGGAGCAAGTGTGATCATTGCAACTTTTATTGTAAAATAGTGGACTGATTCTTAACTAAATTTGAGAATACTATTATTTTGGAGTCCTTTCTTTATTGCATTCTTTCTGGAAGAAAACCTCATAGTTCCACTTTGATAAGTAGAGCTTATTTTATGTTTTACTTCAGAGAGAGTCATCTTTCATAGAGTATGGTAGCTGTGGAGTATGTTTAGATCTTCCTCCTGGAAAAAAACGTACTGTTCACTTGCAAGAGGAACAATTAACTGATACTTCTAGTTTTGCCACCATCAGGACCCATCTCAACTTTCAGGCCAAGGTAATGCTTTTCCTAGGCAGCCCCTGACCCACGATTGAGTAGATTAGAGGTACTGGGCCTGGTCATTTCTGCCCAACATGGGACTCCTCTAAAGGGTGCATATTGGTCTGGAGCTCCAGACTCATTGCTATGAGTTGGACAAGACTTTTTCACATATGCATTGATGTCTGAATATTTCCAAGATCAATCCATCTTCTCTCATTTAGCTTCATAAGCCTGAATCCCTGCCCACATCCACATATTCATCATGCTCATAGCTCTGTCTCAGTGTTTGCTTCTCACAGGACTCAACTGATATATTAACATTCTCCTAAGATACTTCATATATGCTTGTTGAACATCTCCTACCCTGTATGTCAATTACTATGTATGGGGTTGCAAAGAGTCGGACACGACTGAGCAACTGAACTGAACTGAATGCTAGGTGTTGGGAATACAAATATCATTTAAACATGATTTCCATCCCAAGCAGCGCACAAACTAATAAGGAAGAAAGCACCATAAATAAGACATGCAAGGGAGCCAACACAAACATGAATATATAACTATGGAGTTTCATTAGATTTCAATTGCTACATTAAAAAATCTTCACAAACTTAGCACACTTAAAACAGTGTCCAGTTCTATCAGTTAGATACCTGGACAGGCTTGCTTGGATTCTCTGTTTAGGGTCCCAGAAGGTCAAAAATCAAGGTAACAGCCAGTCTGGGCTCTTATATGGAGGGTTTAGTGACTACTCCACATTCAGTCTCATTTGAGTTTCTAGTAGAATCTAGTTCCTTACTGGTGCAGTACTGAAGTTCTTGTTTCCTTGTTGACTGTCAGTCAGGAGCCTTTCCTGTATTCTTTATCATGTGGCCCCTTCCATCTTCAGGTCAGCAGTGGTGTATTGAATCCTTCTGATTCTTGGAATCTTTCTGACCTCCTCTTCTACTGCCATTCAGAGAAAACTCTGCTTTTAAAAGGCTCATATATCCTACCTGGATAATATCCCCTTTGATTAACTCATGGTCAACTAATTAGAAGCTTAATTACATCTGTAAAATCCTTTTATTAATTAACATGGTCAGAGCTTGAATGAATTCTCTTCAAATTCATGGTCCTGGGAATTGGGCAGAAAATCTTGAGGGACCATTTTAGAGTTCTACCTACCACAGGGATGTAGAGGAAGGGTTCATAATAGTGAAGGTGAGGAGGGGAAATCTACCAGGGCGAGACGAAGGCTGAGCTGAATTTTTAAAGAGTAATAATAAAGTCAAATCGGGAAATTTTAGCCAAAAATTGAAGATTTGAAGTAATATATTATGAGCCAGCATACATAAGTAGGACTCTTGCTTAAGAACAGTGATGGTATGTCCAGTAAACTAAACTTAGGAATTAGGTTTTATTGTTGGGAAACCATCATAGAATTTTAAGCAGATGATTGGCATGTATGTTAGAGAGTGACTTGTCAGCAATATTGGAGAAGGAAATGCCAATACACTCTTGCCAGGGAAACCCCATGTACAGAGGAGCCTGGCATGCTATAGTCTACCAGGTTGCAAAAGAGTCAGACATGACTTAGTGACTAAACAACAACAACAGAGGCAGCAATATAGACAGGAGATATTACAGTGTAATACTGGAGCCAGAGTGATCAACTAGGAGCTGTGAAGATTGTGCATCTGAGAGACAGTGGTTGTCTGAATCAGAACATTGATAGTAGGATGGGGAAGAGAAGGACATTTATAATTTAGGAGGTAAATTTTGTATCACTCAGTGATGGATTGCATGTGGAAAATGCTAGAGGTGAAGCAGTCTAGGATGACTTTTAGTTTAGGTAGCAGTAAGTGGGACTTCTGTAAATTGGTTAAGGGATGAGAGCAGGGCAGGCTAACTGGAGGGAGTTGGAAGGGGTAGGACGATGATGAATTCAGTATTTGAAATGTTGAATCTGAAATAGTGGTGGAACGTCCATACCATCAACTTTTATCACTCAACTGGATCAGTACAAAGCATATTCTTTTAGTTCCCATTAAAAGTAAAACAAGAAATCCTCCCTGAATCTCTTATAGCCTTCATGCTACCAGCTTATACTTTTTCTTGCTCTTCCATAGCTAAACTTATTCAATCTCCTTTCATTCACTTTCTTTTTACTTTTCAGCTCTTCCTCAGCTTTGCTTCCCACTCAACCATTCTATCAAAACTGCTTTGTCAAAGTCAGAGGTGGCTTTCGTGTTGGCAAGCTAAATGGACATTTTTGTCTCCTCAATTTACTCAGTGCCCCAGCAGTATTTGATGTAGTTGGCCTGCTACTTAAATCCACAAATTGACTTAGCAGTACTCACTGCAGACCTTGAAAATGAGAAATAATGATCACACATGCAGTTCATTACAACAAAATGAAAATAATACTGAAATGAATAATGCAAGCCATTTATTTAAGATGTTCTCATTGTGTTTTCTTCTCAGCAAGCATAAAATAGTAGACTAGGTAGTTCAAACTGCATGTATCAAAACTATGTTTTTTTTTTCTTCCTTAGAAGAAATATCTTCTTACATCAAAAGCTAAAGTCTTTGCCTATGCTTTGATCTTGTCCTTTCATAGGTCTTCTTAAACAGGCCTGAAGAGGTAAAAAAAACAACAACAACAACAAGAAAAAAAAACTTTACCAAGATTTAAAAACAAGCAGGTAATAAATGTTGACCAGATTTCAGAGGCAGAGAAAGAGGTGATATTGAAACTGATTTTGAGGCCAAGTCATCCGCTTTTTTCATTGTTACACAGATTTAATTCTCATGCAAAAATATATATATACTGATTTTCTACTCATTTATCTAAGTTATGAAATATTGCATGGAGAATTTTATGTTACATGTATGGAACATGCATGTTCTTACTATCTATTTAAGAAATAAATAATTGAAAAAATAATTGAATCAGTTTATTTCCCAGTAAACCATTGCTTTAATTTTAATATTTTTCATCTATTTCTTTATAGTTTTGCTTGATATATATATATATATAGTATATAATCTGATTTTCATGTTTTCATCTCTGTATAAATAGAATTATTGAGTATATAGGTTTTTGTTCCAAATATTTGTGCTTTATCCATATTGAATATTCAGTTGCTGTGAATTCATTCATTGTTGTTTAATATTTTAATATATGATTATGTTGAAATTCATTTGCCTATTCTTTTGATAGACATTTAAGTTGTTAACTGATTTTGCTATTTTTTTTTTTTTGGACTATCTCCTTATGAATATGTGTGATCATTTGTCTGTTTATTAATATATACTTATAAGTATGCCTTCTGAGTAGTAGGTATAAAATCTTTAGAATTGCTAGGTATTGCTAGTTGCTCTAAAAGTAGTTGTGGAATATGAAAATTCTCATTTATTGTTATTTCTCAGACATTATTTTTAGAAATGTGAAGTAATATCTATAGTTGGTTTTCATCTTCACTTACTTCCTTCTTACCTTGATTGCACATCTATTTGTATATAAAATTTAGTAGTTGATTTTTGTTTTCTGTCAACTGCCTGTTTGTTTCTTTTGATATTTTACATTGGATTCATATATTTTTCTTTATTGGTCTGTATAATTCCTTCATATATATGGGCAAATAAATGTGGTAGGTATTGTGTGAGCGTGTTAAGTTGCTTCAGTCGTGTCTGACTCTGCCACTGTATGGGCTGAAGCCCTCCAGGCTCCTCTGTCCAAGGAATTCTCTAGACAAGAATAATGGAGTTGGTTGGCATGTCTTCCTCTAGGGGGTCTTTCTGACCCAGGGATCCAACCTGCATCTCTTATGTCTCCTGCATTGGCAAAAGAGTTCTTTACCACTACCGCCACTATTGACAAAGGTAAAGCTACGGTTTTTCCAGTAGTCATGTATGGATATGAGAGTTGGACCATAAAGAAAGCTGAGTGATGAAGAATTGATGCTTTTGAACTGTGGTATTGGAGAAGACTCTTGAGAGTCCCTTGGAGTTTAAGGAGATCAAACCAATAAATCCTAAAGGAAATCAGTCCTCAATATTCATTGGAAGGACTGATACTGAACCTGAAGCTTCAATACTTGGGCCACCTCATGGGAGGAACTGACTCATTGGAAAAGACCCTGATACTGGGAAAGATTAAAGGCGAGAGGAGAAGGGGACGGCAGAGGATGAGACGGTTGGATGGCATCACCGACTTAATGGACATGAGTTTGAGTAGGCTCCAGGAGTTGGTGCTGGACAGGGAAGCCTGGCGTGCTGCAGTTCATGGAGTCGCAAAGAGTTGGAAATGACCGAGGGACTGAACTGAACTGAACTGATAGCATTAGCATTAGGGTCTCCTTCTCTTGGCTTTTTCTTTTCTCCCCTATCAGCTCCTCTCCTTACCTGCTCCTCCCAACCCATACCACAAATCTACTCTCCAACTCTAGGTTCAAAAGGTACTTACTATTTAGTTCAAATGGTAAAATTAAGTTAACATTGTCTCTTTTTCTTCCTATACCACACTGATAGGACTACTGAAGCTTGGGAGGCAGGTGCTTGTTAGAGGTATGGCAAGTATTTATGAGCATAGAGATGTATTTGTGGAATTTGTTGCTAACAGTTACAAAGGAGATATTTGGAAAGGCTCTTGTCCCAACAATTATGCAGAAAAAGTCTAGTCAAGTGTTCAGAGTGTTCAGAGGAATTCTCTACTGTTTGATTATGGTAGCCTCTGTGAATAATTTAAATGTTCTGTTTGAATAAGTAAACTCACCAGCATTTGATTCTAAAGGAATAGATAAAAAGGTATATTCTGTTTTTTTTTTTTCATGTAATTGAAAATTGTCTCTCAAAAGTAGTGGCATTTCACTTTGAAAGAAAGTTGGATCCTTGCTTTTTCAGACACAAAGCATTTTATGCGATTTCTGCAGTTTTTCAAAATTTCCAAAAATTCTCTACTTGCAATCTCTTAAAAGGCCACAAGTTGACAATATTATTCCACGGAAGTCAGTTTCCATTACTGATGTTCCTTTTTACACTGGGTTTCTGTCAGTCCAAATTTTTTTCTTTACTGTTTTTTTTCCCTCTGCCTGGACCTGTCTTTCTTTTACTTTCTTTGCATTTTTTCTCTGTGCTTCTCGCCTCAAGACTCCTGTTTCTTTATCCTTTTTTTACTTTCTCACACTACTTTTTTGGAAAAAAAATTTTTAAGTTGCTTTTAATTTTATTTATTTATTCATCTAGGCCACACCATGTGGTATGCAAGGTCTTAGTTCCTCGATCAGGGATGAAACCTATGCCCCCGGCCCTGAAAGCACAGAGTTCTAACCACTGGACTGCTGGGGAAGTTCCAGTTTCCTACACTCTTCTAACTATCCATAATATAGAATTATATTTTAATATAAATGTACATATGCATATTTATTTAATACATGCACATAGAAGTTTGAGCAATTTAAAATTGTATCATATGTCAAAAAATTATTGCTAATATTTTTCTATTGAGACAATGTCTTGGGACGGCACATTCTATTCTATTACATTTTCATTTGATGAGGAATTAACTCATATCCACTAACATTGATCTCTCATCGCCTCCTAAGTTTTGCTACCAATATTATTGCTTTCAATTATTCTGCTTACTAAGACACTAAGGATTGCAAGGAGATCCAACCAGTCCATTCTAAAGGAGATCATCCCTGGGTGTTCTTTGGAAGGAATGATACTAAAGCTGAAACTCCAGTACTTTGGCCACCTCGTGCGAAGAGTTGACTCATTGGAAAAGACTCTGATGCTGGGAGGGATTGGGGGCAGGAGGAGAAGGGGATGACAGGATGAGATGGCTGGATGGCATCACCGACTCGAAGGACCTGAGTTTGAGTGAACTCTGGGAGTTGGTGATGGACAGGGAGGCCTGGTGTGCTGCGATTCATGGGATCGCAAAGAGTTGGACACGACTGAGTGGCTGAACTGAACTGAAGATACTTAAGTCTTTATTTTTTGTTTCATAGTTTTAGAACTATTTAAAGATATATCACTATGAAATAGGATAAAATTAAGATTCCTTTTAATTAAAAATAAATAAATAAATACAATTAAAACGAAAGACCCCCTTATCACTCTCCATATACCCCTCACAACCTTCACTATTCAGTTTTGTATACCATATATGGCAACCCATTCCAGTATTCTTCCTGGAGAATTCCACAGAAGAAGGAGGATTCCAAGGACAGAGGAGCCTGATGGCTATAGCCCATCATGTCACAAGAGTCCGACATGACTTAGCGACTAAACCAGCCAGCCAACCATCATTTTGTATACCATATTTTCCAGTTTGTAACATTTCTATTCTATTAAGTCAGTAATTAATAGAATTCAGTTAAAATTAATTTACAGTGCTTTGCTTGTAGGTTGGATTTCAAAATGGCAAATGAAGAAAGGGCTTCTATAATATAATGATTATATACACATAATCTACTTCAAGATTAAATATTCTGAATAGATCTACAGAGAAGGTGTGTAATCATATATTATACCAAAAAGAATGAGAATCTTGCAAGAGACAGGTCAGTAGGTATTCAGATCCTTGTTCAAAAGCAAGTCATAATGAAAGATAAATTCCAAATTGAGAGAATATACTTGCAAATCACAAATCTGATGAAGAACTTTCTGAGAATACTTTAAAAAATTTCTAGATTACCACTTTAATTTTTTTTTTTTGAGGAAAGTTTCATAGGAGGTAAGAAATATGTATCTTTGCATATCAGAAAATATGTTTTGCTTTCATGCTTGATAATAGGCTAGGCCCAGAAATCTAGGTTCTTTATATATAGAAATGCTGATTAAAAAGTCTGCTACCAATCTGATTGTCTTCAGTTCCTGATAAAGCAGGATATAAGGGAAAGGCTTAGCTATAGGTAGTTTATTTTGTTATCCATTGAAAGTATCAGAAGTCAGAGAGGAGGAGAGTGAGTTTCGTAAGGAAGAAAATTTAACTTACAGGTACTTTCTCTGGTGGATTAGATGGTAAAGTGTCTGCCTGCAATGCAGGAGACCCGGGTTTGAACTCTGAGTTGGGAAGATCCCTTAGAGAGGGAAATAGCAACCCACTCTAGTACTCTTGCCTGGAAAATCCCATGGACGGAGAAGCCTGCTAGGCTACAGTCCATGGGGTGGCAAAGAGTTGGACACGATTGAGCAACTTTACTTTCACTTTTTACTTTCTCCAAAGTAGCTACTAAGAGCAACAGGGCTCAATTCCTGCAGCATCTCCTGAAAAATGTACATAATATTGCCCAGATTTTTCCACCTGGAGAACAGGAGGCTGGAAAACTAATATGCAGGCTACCAATCCTCATTGGTTGTTTCTTTCTAGATGCATTAAGCTTCCACTTACTGCTACCACTTGTTCTGTCAATTCTTCCAAGTTCCTACAATGTCAGAGAAGATTTTGAGGCAAAATACAAAAGATGCATGCATGATGTGTGATGCTGTCGATGTTAGATGTTTGATTCCACATGGAACTGTCTACCGCAGCTGAGAATTAAATCACATGTGAATTGATGGAGGGTGACCAGTGCACCAGGTTCACTCCTTGCAGCATAAAGATTTCCTGATATTCCACAATAAGTTCACTCTGTTTCTGATATTTCAAGGTAATTACCAGCTGAAATCTTTATAGAAGTCCACATTTAGTGTCTTTAGTGAAACAAACTGTAGTCCCTAGTGCAGTCACTGCTCCCAAGATTGTGGTGGATATTCATTAACTCTTTCCTCTAGGACACTTTCTAGATTTTTCTCATCTTTGGCCAGCAACTCAGCTGGTCAACATTGCTTGAGGAAATTAACCAAAAGCTTAATCTCTGAAAAGTCAGTGTGATTACCCAGAACTTCTTCCCTGATTGCTGGTTATCTAATACTGTTTAATAAGCCACTGTAAAATTTAGTGGCTTCAAATACCAGTGCCTTACTATTGCTATGGTTTTTTGTATTGACTATCTTCGCTGGGTGGTTCTTCCTTGGGATCTCTCCTGTGTTTCAGTCAGATAGAGGCTGCTACTGTCATCAGAAGACACAACTGACCTGGATGTCCAAGATGGCTCAGTAGTCACTGATTATTATCTTAGTGTTCAGCTGGGGCTATTGATTGGTGCACCTACATATTGCATTTCCATATGTCTTAAGCATCTAATATATGGCAGCTGAGTTTCAAAAGTTTTCCAAGAGACAGGAAGTGAAAACTGCCAATTTCTTGAGGCCATGACCTGGAACCTGGCATGGCATAACTTGCACTATATTTTATTAGTCAAAGCAATCACACAGCCTGCCCAAATTCAAAGGGGTTGGCCATAAACCCTGCTTTTGGTGAGAGACTTGCCCTTTTCATAGAAATAACCCATGTCTGCAATTAACTGGTTTCTATATAGACGGCCAAAGACAGACTTTCATTTAATTTTGTCCTGTTTCTCTCCCTTGAAGTCCAAGTTGATACCATTCTTTTAAAATCTTTGTTGATGTTATGTGTATCCAATTATATTGCAGTGCTTTAAATCAGTGGTTCTCAAATGATCTCCTCTCTCCAGGTGACATTTAGAAGGTCTGGAAGTAACTTTTATTGTCAAGAGTGCAAAGAGGGATACTACTGGTGACTACTTGGTAGAGGCCAGGGATGCTCTAACATCCCACAGTGCACAGGACATGAGAACAGCCTCCTCCTGCCTCCTTAAACAAAGAATTGTCTGACACAATATGTCAATAGTGCCAATGCTGAGAAACTTGCTTCAGACAACAGTGACACCCATGACTCTTTTGGGGACCGGGTCTTTTCTATCTTTTGTTCCCCGTGGACAATGTCTTTCAGATTATTAGAAGCCTTTATGTTTAACACAGAGGGTCTACAAGGCCCTTTTTCTGAAATTGTCTTTCAGTTACTGTCTTAGTTCTTTCTGAGGTATATCAAGGAACTTACACTCCCATATGACTTGATCTTTGTTTTTAAGAAATTCACATTATAAGAATTTTTTTCTGAAGGGATCAGAGATGAAAAACAGTCTTATTTTTGATACCTTAAAGCTTGACTCTTTATGTTTCATTTAAATTCTGCTAAAACAGACTTAAAGATTCTTCCTTTGCTTTATTTCTCTTCTTATATCATAGGCAGCTGGTAAGAAGCCAGTTAAAGTTTGAAATTTTGCCTTCAAATTTCCCCAGGCATTCACAATTCCCCTGGGTCCTCTTTCTAGTCTCCTCATTAATGCAGGTGACGGCGATGCCAAATTTTCTGTCTCTACATAAAAAATGCCCTTTTACTTTGCTTTTCATTTTTGTCACTGTATTCAAACCTTCACTAACAGCTTCCTCCAGGTCCTTCTTGGTTTCTCTAATGGTCTTTTGCAGACTTTTCCAGCTTCTGTCCCATTGCATAGTCCCAAAACTAATGCCAAGAAGGTTTAGAGTTTAGTTCTTCTTAGTAGTAATGCTTACCTTGCTCCTGTCTGGCTGTGGTTGTTGAAACTACTCATTCATCATTGTCACCAGGCATGTGAGCACCAAAATTTTAGTTCATGTCTCCCCAAACTAAGTCTGAGTAAAGGACTTGGGTGCAGGCCATTTATTTGCAGTGAGATCCCAGGAAACAGAGCTGAGGGAGAAGAGTAGTGAGACAAAAAAGGAGAAAAAACAATCTTAAGGTGCATTAATGAGGTCACTACTGTGGGTCACAGAGGCTTGAGTCTGCTAAGATTTTTTGAGAATGACATATAATGCCACTTAGAATTATCCTCTGGAACTACAGGGAGCTGGATCACTTATTTACCAGCTCCTCTGCTAGTAAGGTTGCTCCTGGGTGTAACTGTCTTATACTCTGGAATATGCTTATGCATGAGCACAAGGGCTCCTAGATCTTGGAGAAGACTTACCCGCAGAAAAAGACACAATGTGCGCTTGAGCTGGGATGCTGTCTGTGTGTGATGCGTCCTAGTTCCCATGGAATGTCTTCTCCAAATGCAGCTGGAATCACGCTTAGCCAACGGACTGTGATGTGGCTGAGGGGCAGGGACACAAGAAGTGTCTAGTACACTGAAACTTATTACTTGAGTTTATTTTTCTTTCTGGACCCTTAGCATTTCATCTTCATTCTAGTTTTTTTAGAATTTCATAATTATATGTCTAGGTGTAGGTCTTAAAATTCATTGTTTGGCGTTTGATGACACCTTTGAATAGGAAGTCTCATCTCTCTTTTTAACTCTGGGATTTTGAATTCCTACATATTTTTCCCCTCTATTTTCTTTGTTCTTTCTTTCTCAAACTTTTATTTGTTAGGAATTGGCTCTTTTGTATTTTCCATCTCTTTGTCTTTTTGCTATATATTTTAGGAGATTTCTTTAGCAGCCAGCCTTTCCGCTGAACTTTCAATTTCAGTAATAATATGTTTAATTTCTAAGGCATTTTTCTTAGATATCCTCTATTTCCTTTTCATGGCATTTCATTCTCGTTACATGGGTTTATTATCTTATCAAACAGAACTGAAGATATATACATAATATGTATGTGTGTATATATGTATATATACTATTATCTGTGTTTCTTATTATCTATGTGTATTTGCACACACACATTTTTTCCTTGTTATCTGTGTTTTCTCCAGCATCAGCTATTTGGCTTGTTCTTCTTGATAGTTTCCTTTGTACTGATGATTTTTCCCATTTGTCTCATGATAATTAGGTTTCCATTCATCCTTATGAATAAAATACAATGTTGATTAGGTTAAGTTGCTATAATAAGTTCCTTCTGCTGTGGATTTGTTTCTTTATCAAGCCATCAAACATTTTCCTTATCCAGGAGGGCAGAGCTCAGCGTGTGCATGTGTGCGTGCGTGCATGCTCATATGTGGTGTTGTTGGCTAAACAAAAATTTCATTTTAAGGTATGTAGATGAGAAGCAGGCAAGCATACCTTCCACAGGATTCCCTCAGACAAAATAAGGACAACTTTAATCTTGGGACAGCATCCCACACATAGAACACTGGCTGTTCCCAAGCAACTGATTTAGCTTGTTTAGAAAATAGTCCTCTGGTTCATGCTCACTGAACATGCAAGAGCCGTCATTGACCATTCACATGGGAATGGGAGTTTGTTGGGAGGAGCCAAGTTGCAGTGATGTGGGCAGTTTTTAATTATTTCCTTTGATTGCTTCTCTATCATTATTTCTTTCTCTCTAAGCCTGCCAACTTTTAGCTTCAGGCTTCTCACAGTTTCTCTAGAGAGAACAGTTTCTACAATTGCTGACACCTGTTCTTCTCTTCCTATTCTGAACTATGGCTTCATCTGCCCTGCATAGTTCATCTGTCAGCAAAATATCTGGTCTGTGGATTGCCTCTCCATCCAAACCTGACTGTGCTTATGAACGCATCTTCTAACATTTTGAGAGCATGGAAAGGAAAATAAATATACGTTCTCAGTCTGCCATTTTATCCTGCAGTCTAGAAGTCTTTCTCTTTTCCATTTTATTTATTTAATAAAGCCTTATTTTTTTTCCCTAGTAACAATTTAAACTCAATGTAGGAAATATTACATATTCTTTCTGAAAATAAAAATATTTTAATTTGATGTGACTTATTTTTTTTTAATTTTATTTTATTTTTAAATTTTACATAATTGTATTAGTTTTGCCAAATATCAAAATGAATCTGCCACAGGTATACATGTGTTCCCCATCCTGAACCCTCCTCCTTCCTCCCTCCCCATACCATCCCTCTGGGTCATCCCAGTGCACCAGCCCCAAGCATCCAGTATCGTGCATCGAACCTGGACTGGCAACTCGTTTCATACATGATATTTTACATGTTTCAATGCCATTCTCCCAAATCTTTCCACCCTCTCCCTCTCCCACAGAGTCCAAAGGAGTTTTTCCCCCATTGATCAGTAGAGGAGGGCAGCAACCTAGTAGCTGCACATTCCAGATGCAAAACGGTTCCCCAAATGGTTATTACTTTTAAAGGAAGTGGTGCAGCCTTCGGGTTGATTGCTTATCAGCCACTCTTTCTTGAGTTCTGCCCTGTTGACACTGCCCCACTCACTGAAGGTGCTGCCCTAAGCACCAGTGGTACTACTGCATTTGACCTTGTCTGCTTATCCAGGTGGTTTTTTCTTGGACACGGCTGGGGAATGGGTGTCAATTGAGGCATCAGTGACCCTTCTATGCGTTTTCAGTATTGGATGGTCCTTTACGGCCACATTTCCACTATGTCTACAAGAGTGACAGCTAGTTAGGATGGTGGGGTGGATGGGAAAATGAGAGCTAGCAAATATGAGAAAAAGAAGTAAAACGAATGGGCAGAAAGGAGGGGTTAAAAGAATACTGTTCAGTTCTGAGACCTGTGAACCTCTCTGCTCTTGGGTTGTACATTACATCTTTGTAGCCTAGGTTTCTTTGGCTGGCTGGAGTGAGTTTCTATAACTTGAGGCACACGTGGAAATTTTGAATGAATACAACTTCCCTTCAGTGAGATATAAAGAAAATTGAGTGATCGGTTGTTTCTAATAAATGTTGTTCTAAGCAATGAATCTGACACTTCTAGTCATGAAGCCAAACCTTAAAGGGGATCCACAATCTTAACACAATTTTAAACTATCCACAATACTTTAAGAACTATTACTCTAAGATAATCTTCAGCAGCACCTTTCAGGAGAAGCACATGGATGCCTGAGGACTTGGGGCAGAGGACATTGACAGGCTTAGGGGAATGAACTTTGGGAAGAGAGTGATAAAAGCATATAATTGTGACTGGGAGAGTTAGGGAAGAGTGGAGTCAAAACATACAGGTCATGAGTGCCAGGAGCTAAAGGCAAATTGGAGACTGTTCTAACTCTGAAAATAAATGAAATATTTGAAAGGAATGGGAGAATTGACAAAGAGCAACCTCCATGAAGTTTGCATTATATTATTACTCATTTAGGATCAAATGCCCTCTGGTCCCTGAAACAGGGGTACCTGCTAAAAGTATCAGTATGACTAACCATTTTCTGAAGACTGAGCAAGATTTAGGGTCAATTATGAATCAAGAAACAACATTAACACATAGTCTGAGCATTAAAAAAGCAATATAAAAGTTATACTGAAGGTTTTGAAGACTGAAATATTTCAGGAGAGATCACTTTAGGTTACTCAGAATGTAGACTTGTGAAATATCAGTTCCTGAGGGAATTATCATGTGTTTGTCTTCGCAGAAATGTATATTCCCTTGGGAATTTTTATAAACTTACATATAAATATTAGACACCAAGTGAAATGACTCCTCTTTTTGTGTGAATGCTTTAAAGCTACACTTAAAGGAAAACAAGGAGGGCCAAGGGTCTAGCTAAGCTTTCCTTTCTGCACCGTCCCCCTTCTCCATTCCCTACACTGTATTTTAGACCAATATCATTTTTCTCTTAGATTGTTTACAGTAAAAATGATGAAAAACGCCTATTATAAGTCACTTGTTCTCTCAACAATGTAGATGGCTATCATGTAGCTGGCTATTATTATTTCCATTTCACAACTGAGGAAATAGTTCAGAGAAGTTAAGTGTTGCCAAAGGTCACCCAGCTAAAGTAAGTGGTAGAAACGTTTGGCCCCTAGTCTGTCTTCCTAACCACTAGACATTCACAATACATAATCTCCAAGTGCTATTTCAGGTAACTACCAATCCTCAGCTGCCTTGTTGATAAATTTCCCCAACCCACAGGACAACCTGAAAGAGTAGGTGCTTAGATTTGTACCTAATAACCTCCTTTGTCTTCATTCAAGGTGTTCAACCAGGAATGTATATCACACAAACAATGCTGATCAACTCATATCCTGAAAATTGGAATTAGAGCAATAGAAGATGAGTCAGTCAAAGGAAGCTGCAGTGAGAGATCTTAAGAGGCTGGGGTAGGTTTACTGCACTGCTGTGCCAAAGCCATGTGCAAAATGCAATTGTGGAAGGGCAGAAACCTAGGATAGAAAGAGGAATGCACTCTGCACCACACATAATCTCTTGATTTAAGTATTTTTGCCCCTCTTTCAGAAAGATTATAGCAATTTACACTCCCTACAACTGTTTGATAGTTCCCTTACCTTCATTAAAGCCAGATTTTTCTCTTTTTTGTCATTGTTTATGTCATTTGTTTGGTTAAATGATATTTATTTTGTTTCTATGTTTGGGATTAATGGTGAGTTGAATGTCTTCTATATTTTTCTATTTTCTTTATCACTTCTATTTCTCATTTTCTGAAACTTCTGTTTATGTCTTTTGTTTCTATTGTTTTGATCTTTCTTTCCCCAGTTTTAAGATATAATTGATGTATAACTTTGTATTTGTTCAAAGTGTACAACATAATGCTTTGATATATGTATATATTGCAGAATAATTACCACAATAAGTTGAGTTAAAATCTATCACCTTATCCACTTACAGGGTATTTTCTTCTTATGATGAGAACTTGTCAGATCTACTCTCTCATTAACTTTGAAATAAACAAATCAATTTTGGTAACTACAGTTGCCATGCTGTATATTATATCCCCAGAATTTATCTATCTTATAACTGTGAGTTTGTACACTTTCATGCATTTCCTCTAGTAATGTATAAGAGTTCCTGGTTTATTGACAACATGGTAACTTTTTATCTGTCATGTTTACATATGTTTTTTCCTAGCTTACTTATATCTACTTGATTTTTTTGCCTCTTGTTTTATCCCTTCTGATATCACTACAGGAAAGCTGTTTCCAAAATCCTAATATAATCATTAGTCGCTCCTATTTTAAAAATGTTCAATAGCCTCTATTATGTACCAGTTAAAACTTGTAAAGGCAGTGGACTGGCATACAAAGCTCTTCACTGCCTGATTGCTGTCTCTTTGACTGCATCCTTCTCTACCTCCAATAATATTTATTTTTAACATTTGATTTTAGTGGTATAAAGCATATGTGCATGTGTGCTAAGTAACTTCAGTTGTGTCTGGCCCTTTGCAACCCTATGGACTGTAGCCCGCCAGGCTCTTCTGTTCATTGGATTCTTCAGGCAAGAATACTGGAGTGGGTTGCCACGCCCTTCTCCAAGGGATCTTCCTGACCCAGGGATGAAACCTACGTCTCCAACAGCTCTTGCAGTGCAGGAGGATTCTTTACTGTTGCCACCTGGGAAGCCCCGTAGAACATACCTGTAGAGTTCAAGGATTCTATGTGTCTTACTACTTCTGTCTTTCCTTCCTTCTCCTTGTTTCTACTCCCTAGGGCCACTTTTTTTTTTTTTTAATGCTCTTCATTGTTCCTTTCTGTGTTTCCTTGACTGTTTACAAATACATTCTTATCCTTCCTTTTAGAAAATTATGTATTTACTTTCACTCTGAAAGATGAGAATTGCACTTTGTTGTACATTCCCTATACTCAGTGCACTGTCTCTTCCTCCAGTGTAGGTAAGTGATCGTTGTGTAGTCGCTAAGTGGTGTCCGACTCTTTTGTGACCCCATGGACTGTACCCTGCCAGGCAACTCTGTTCCTGGGATTTCCCAGGCAAGAATACTGGAGTGGATTGCCACTTCCTTCTCCAGGGGACCGACCCAGGGATTGAGCCTGCACTTCCTACTTGGCAGGCAAATTCTTTACCACTGGGCCACCAGGGAAGCCCACAGTTAAGCACTAATTTTGTTCTGATCAGTACTATTTGCTGCTGCTGCTGCTGCTGCTAAGTCGCTTCAGTCGTGTCCGACTCTGTGCGACCCCATAGACGGCAGCCCGCCAGGCTCCCCCGTCCCTGGGATTCTCCAGGCAAGAATACTGGAGTGGGTTGCCATTTCCTTCTCCAATGCATGAATGTGAAAAGTCAAAGTGAAGTTGCTCAGTTGTGTCCAACTCTTAGCAACCCCATGGACTGCAGCCTACCAGGCTCCTCCGTCCATGGGATTTTCCAGGCAAGAGTACTGTGTTATTATGCACATGTACATTTTATTTACAGCTGAACCATTCTGTTTTCATGGAGTTAGTCTCAATTTTTATTTGCTTGATTTTCTGAGTACTCATCACCAGTTCATTTACAAATGCTTTGTTAGAAATCTTAATCTCTTTTCAATGTTTAAACATCTCAGTATATCTCTTCAGCTCATTTCTTTTTCCTTAGAGGTATCCCTTTGGAGCTTTCTGACTCCCTGCTCCAATATGTACTGATTGCTCCATGGGCCTGCTGCACATCTGTTCTCATGGAATTGTTACTCAATGCAAGTTCATGTGGTCAACACACAGTGAGTCCCAACAAACAGAAATGTTTGAGTTTGGAGCAGAGAAAGGTTTATTGCAAGGCCATGCAAGGAGATGGGTGGTTTGTGACCCCAAACCCCCTGAACCCCTCAAAGGGATTTGTCAGAGCATTTTTTTTAAAGCAAGATGAGGGAGAGGTATAGTTAGCTGTTGGAAACTTCTTGGGGTCAGAACGCTTTGTTCTTGTAGCTGTCTATATAGGTCAGGACACGATGTTTTTGTAAACCTCCATCAAGACAAATGTTATTCTCTGTTCTGCAACTTTTCCTGTCTATATGAAGGAACACTTAAAGATCACAACCCTAAGAATAGGCTATCCTATATATTTCAGACTATAGGTAACATTTTTTTACAAAAGGTGCAGAGCCCCCTTTTACAAAAGGTCTAAGCCCAGGGAACACAGGGCAAGGGTTAAAGTAACAGGAACAGATTTAATATGAAGTCAGATTTGTTCTTCCCTATTCCAGGAGCTACCTTTACCCTCATCATTTGGATTCCCTTTTCCATTCTCCTCGGTTGAATCCCTTGCTTTCTTGATCCTATATCTTCATCTCTCTTGGTTTATTTTTGTTTAGTCAGTAAAGTGGTTTTGCAATTGTTTCCCAAAATATAGTGTACATATTTGAAATCTTAATTCTGTCATCACATTTGATTGATATTGCTGCTAAGTATAGAATGCCAATTTGAAAATCATTCAAATAGTTTTCTAGATTCCTAAAATATTTTAAAACATTTCTAACACATTTGAAAAGCTGAATGCCATTTTTATTTCCTTTCTTTTGTGTGTGACCTGTATCTTTCTCTCTGGATATATCAGTATCTTCTCTTTGTTGTGAATTTCCTGAGACATTGTGATATGTGTCTTGATGTATGTTATGGGAGTTCTTGGTTAGTACTTTTAACCTGGATTCTCTTGTTTTTTAATTCTAGAGAATCAATTGGAATCACGAATAGACCTTTTCTTGAAATTCCTTTCTCTGTGTAGAAAACTCCTATTTACATTGCAAAGTGAAATTTTAAAAACCATTCATTGAGATAGCTGACAACGCTCCCCACCTCAAAAACAAAACAAAGCAAAGAAAAATATCACTACTAACAACCTGGGGCTATTATTTTCCCTTGTACAGATATCTATTATACCCTTTTGTTATAATGATTGTTGCTGTTTGTTTTTCTGCTCAGACAATGGGTAGTTTGAGGGTGAAAGTGAAAGTGAAAATCGCTCAGTCGTGTCCGACTCTTTGCGACTCCATGGACTTTACAGTCCATGGAATTCTCCAGGCCAGAATACTGGAGTGGGCAGCCTTTCCCTTCTCTAGGGATCTTCCCAACCCAGGTCTCCCGCATCGCAGGCGGATTCTTTACCAGTTGAGCCACAAGGGAAGCCCAGTTTGAGGGTAGAGACTTTATTTTAAAAATAAATAATAAAAAAGTGTATCCCTAATTCTTTTACATATTTGTCTTATTGAAAGAAATTCAGTATTTTTGGGAAAAAGGAAATGCCTGTTATAAAACAGTAAGTAGTACAAAAAAGGAAAGCACAAACTGCTCTGTTTCTTAGTGGAGTGGATAAGCTGTAGTGATGCTGTGGGTAGCCAAGTGGCTGTGAGCAACTGACAGATTCCTGCTGCTGGATTAAAAGAGCAGAGGTTTGCTGGCTTCTATCTGCCTTAGCTTGAGTGCAGCAGAGATGGAAACCTGATTTCCCGAGGAGAACGTCTTTCCGGTGACACTAGCAGGAAGCAGATCTTTCCATTAAAATGGATAGGTTACTGAAGGACATAAATAAATAGCTCCTTATGTGAGTGAAAGAAAGCAAAGTGAAACTTGGAGACTAAAGGCAGGCAATCTAGAGGAATCCGCAGAGAAACTAGTGAGTATTTTAATACCTTGTTTCAGGAAGAATTGCTCGTTAGTAGTGTCAGAACTCTCTTACATATATTTAAAGGACTTAAAACATACCTGTCATTCTCCCAAGCCACACATATATATGAGCCCTAAAGACATCTTCAGTTTTTTGAGTTATATAACTTATTTACAAAATCTAGAAAGGAATTGTGCCCAATTCCAAAGGATACCTACATATTAAGTGATGACTAAACTTGTATCGATGCTGGGATTCCCAGTAGTCGACTTACCCTGTTTGTTCTCCTTAACACTATGAAAGAAAAAAGGGGGAGGAAGATGGGAAAAAACAAGTGACATCAATAAATTAATTTATTGATGTTTTACCAAGCAACCCAAGAACAAGCTCAATGAGTGATTCAAAACAAAAGGTTTACACATAAATTAATTGAGTTAATTCTCTCTTAAGACATGCATTTATTTTCATAACAGTTCAGTTCAGTTCAGTCTCTCAGTCGTGTCCGACTCTTTGCGACCCCATGGACTGCAGCACACCAGGCCTCCCTGTCCATCATTAACTCCCGGAGCTTACTTAAACTCATGTCCATTGAGTTGGTGATGCCATCAAATCATCTTATCGTCTGTTGTCCCCTTCTCCTGCCTTCGATCTTTCCCAGCATTAGGGTCTTTTCTAATGAGTCAGTTCTTTGCATCAGGTGGCCAAAGTATTGGAGTTTCAGCTTCACCATCCGTCCTTCCAATGAATATTCAGGACTGATTTCCTTTAGGATGGACTGGTTGGATCTCCTTGCTGTCCAAGGGACAGTGTATTCATTTTCATAACAGTGTATAATAATGGCCACAAACAAGTATTTTTAGAATATCACAGTTTATAAAACACTTTCATATATATCATCTCACTCAGCCCTTACTGGTTAAATAACACTTCAGATTATTTACAGATTCTGTTATTATCCTCCTTTCAATGACTATAAACTAAAGTCAGAGACATTAAGTGTTTTTCCATGTTCACACATCCAGTAAGTTGTTAATATTGGATCCAATTACTTTTCAAGCCTTTTCTACTAAACCATCACTGAGGTATAATTTGTGTTGTTTCATTTAATTCTTATATGCTGTCTCTGATTGAATAGTAAAAACAGTTTGTTTTGCCGAGAGTTGTAATAAGCATAGTCTCCTTCCTCTTCCTCTTTCTATTTTCACCTTTCATCTTCTGAAACATGACTGCTGCTGAGTGAATCTGACATTGGATTTCCCCATTGCAGTCCGTTCCCCACAAAGATCTCACGTGCTAGTGAGCCTGGGTGTGGGAACTACACTCTGGAAACTAGAGACATAGGTTATTCCCCTGAAGTTACTGGCAGAGTATTTCTGGGCTCTGCATTTGTACATTGGTGTGTAGATTAGTTCCTACTGTGGATTATAAGGGGAAGAAACAAGATTTACTAAACCAGCAAAGGAAGAAAAAGAGACAAAGGGGCATGGAGGTGTGGGAGCCAGGTGTTCCCTTTGTGAATCTTGTCATCACTGTCTCTTTCTCACCACATGTGAGAGAGGATCACAAGCTGACTTTTTAAAAATGTCAGTGTCATCATTAAATAAAATAAATTTGTTTCTCTTGGGCTTTTACATAAAGACTTCCATGTAATACAAATTAAATTACTCTTTTAATTTTCTTCATATCTAATAGAATATAGTACGTTAGTGGAGAAGGAAATGGCAACCCACTGCAGTGTTCTTGCCTGGAGAATCCCAGGGACGGGGGATCCTGGTGGGCTGCCATCTATGGGATCTCACAGAGTGGGACATGACTGAAGTGACTTAGCAGCAGCAGCAGCAACAACAGTACATTAGTATATGTCCGCTGATACATTATTCAGATGATTTGCAGTGTATCATATGTGGTGTTTTTCTGTGTGCATGCTTGTTTGTGTTTCTGAATGTCCCCAGAGTCTGCCTCCTCGTTTCTCATACATGCTGCAGTTGGTTTGTTGTTCTTTCACACAGGGAATAATGAGTGAGCAAATTACAGGAGAGACATTAAACAGCTGTTTGGGTTAAACTTTCTTAGCCTAATTGGCAGAAAATGACTAGTCTCACAACATGCAGAAGACGAAGTGTTGTTAAGCGAAAAAATTCTGGAGGGATGTTTGGATAATCTGCATTTCTAGTTTGTAAATACAGTGGGTCACATATTACAGTTGGTGGCTACTGCTGTGTCTGTATACAGCAGCTTCCAGGTGTGGCTGTAGAAGGGTGTGCTTATTAGAGACCAATTATAACAGAGAGAAGATCTTAACCTTTCCTGCTGTTGCTCCCTGGTTCCTGGCATGAAGCACTGATAAATTAGTCTGCAAACTTAAGATTCTTAGAAGCAGACCCCACAGAATACCCACAGGCTTTGAGACTCTCCTATAGTGACCTTGTAATTTCCCTAGCCTTGCCTCTGTTTAAGGTCCAGAATTAACCCACATACTATAAGACTGAGCATCAAGGTTTTCTCACTGAGTTATCTGAAACATAACTGTGAAAATGCAAGACTGTGTGTCTCTTACAGAAGGGTGAGGTTTTTATTGTGGTATTTTAATACTCACCATAAGAGTGAAAAAGAATGGTCTGCTGATGTCTAATGTATGTGCAACCTCCTGCAAATTCTAGTTTCCAAGGGCTTCTGAAATATTTCAAGGAAGAGTATGGAATGGAGGTTAAGAACACAGACTTTAGAGTCAGACTGCCTGAGTTTATAACCTTAGAAAAGTGTTTTCTCTCTCTTTTCTCATTTGTAAAATGTGGAGAAAAATAATTCATTCCTCATAGATGAAAATCATTACTTTGAACATATCTCATAGTTAAAATGCAGTATGAGTAGTACTTAGAAGTCTGGGCTTTGAACCTTCCACTGGGATTAAATGCAGGCTTCTCTGCTTGTTACTTCTGTGACCTTGGGCAAGTCGCTCAACCTTTCAGTGCCTCAGTTTTCTCATGTGTGAAATGAGAATAAAAATGTTATCTATTTCATGAGTGGTCGAGCATAAAAAGTGACAACTAAGTCAGAACTCTCCCCTCTCACTTTTACTAAGATATAATAATTGACATATAACACTCTTTTAGTTTAAGGTATATAACATGATGATTTGATATATGTATATACTGCAAAATGATTATTACAGTAAGATTAATATCCATAACTTAACATGTACAATTTTTTTCCTTGTAATGAGAACTTTTAAGATCTACTCTCTCGTTGTTTTCGTTCAGTTGCCCAGTCGTGTCTGACTCTTTGTGACCCCACGGACTGCAGCACACCAGGCCTCCCTGTCCCTCACCGTCTCCCGGAGTTTGCCCAAGTTCATGTTCATTGCATAGGGGATGCCATCCAGCCATCTCATCCTCTGACACCCTCTTCTCCTTCTGCCCTCAGTCTTTTCCAGCATCAGGGACTTTTCCAATGAGTTATCTGTTTGAGTCAAATGACCAAAATACTGGAGCTTCAGCTTCACATCAGTCCTTCCAGTGAAAATTCAAGGTTGATCTCCCTTAAGATTGACTGGTTTGACTTTCAGGAGTCTTCTCCAGCACCACAGCTTGAAGTCATCAATTCTTTGGCGTTCTGCCTCCTTTATGCTCCAGCTCTCACAACCAAATGTGACCAGTGGGAAGACCATAGCCTTGACTATACAGACCTTTGTTGATAGTGTAACGTCTGCTTTTCAGCACACTGTCTAGGTTTGTCATTGTTTTCCTGCCAAGAAGCAGTTGTCTGTATAGTAGGCTCCATATATGGAATTTAGAAAGATGGTAACAATAACCCTGTGTACGAGACAGCAAAAGAGACACTGATGTATAGAACAGTCTTATGGACTCTGTGAGAGAGGGAGAGGGTGGGAAGATTTGGGAGAATGGCATTGAAACATGTAAAATATCATGTATGAAACGAGTTGCCAGTCCAGGTTCGATGCACGATACTGGATGCTTGGGGCTGGTGCACTGGGACGACCCAGAGGGATGGAATGGGGAGGGAGGAGGGAGGGGGGTTCAGGATGGGGAACACATGTATACCTGTGGCGGATTCATTTTGATATTTGGCAAAACTAATACAGTTATGTAAAGTTTAAAAATAAAATTAAAAAAAAAAAAAAAAAAGAAGCAGTTGTCTTCTGATTTCATGGCTGCGCTCACCATCTGCCATGATCTTGGAGCCCAAGAAGAGGAAATCTGTCACTACTACCACCTTTCCCCTTCTATTTGCCATGTAGTAACGGGGCCAGATGCCATGATCATAGTTTTTTTTTTTTTTTTTTCAATATTTAGCCTTAAGCCAGCTCTTTTACTCTCCTCCTTCACCCTCATCAAGAGGCTCTTTAGTTCCTTTTCACTTTCTGCCATCAGAGTGGTATCATCTGCATATTTGAAATTGTTGATGTTTTTCTCGCCTATCTTGATTCCAGCTCGCAACTCATCTAGATGGTATTTCTCACGATGTGCTCGGCTTATAGGTTAAACAAACAGGGTGACAGCAGACAATCTTGTCATACTCCTTTCTCAATCTGGAACCAGTCAGTTGTTCCAGGTAGAGTTCTAACTATTGCTTCTTGACCTGCATACATGTTCCTCAGGAAACAGGTAAGAAGATGGTCTTGTATTCGCATCTCTCTAAGAGCTTTCCACAGTTTGTCATGATCCACACAGTCAAACGGCTTTACAGTAGTTGATGAAAGAGAGATAAATGTTTTTCTGAAATTCCCTTGCTACTCTCTTAGAAATATTCAAATATATATTGCTAACAACCATCTCTGTATTTACATTGCATCCCTGACTTTATTTATCTTATAAGTGGAAAATTGTACCTATGACCATCTTCATCTAATTCCCCTAAATTCCAATACTCTCCTCTGGCAACCACAAATATGATTTATTTCTACAAGGTTTTTTGTTTGTTTGTTTTGTTTTATTCTGTTTTGTTTTTTAGATTACATGTATAACTGAAATCATATAGCATTTGACTTTCTCTGTTTGACTTATTTCACCTAGCAGAAAAAGAAAAATAAATACCGTATTCTAACACATATATACGGAATATAGAAAAATGGTCCTGAAGAATTCATTTGCAGGGCAACAATGGAGAAACAGACATAGAGAATAGACTTATGACATGGGGAGAGGGGAGGAGAGGGTGAGATGTATGGAAAGAGTAACATGGAAACTTACATTACCATATATAAAATATATAGCTAATAGGAATTTGCTGTATGGCTCAGGAAACTCAAACAGGGGCTCTGTATCAACCTAGAGGGGTGGGATGGGGAGGGAGATGGGAGGGAGGTTCAAAAGGGAAGGCATATATGTTTACCTATGGCTGATTAATGTTGAGGTTTGACAGGAAACAGCAAAATTCTGTAAAGCAATTATCCTTCAATAAAAAATAAATTAATAAAAAAAAATATCCTCTGAGTCCTCCATGTCATTGCAAATGGCAGGATTTTCTCCTTTCATATGGCTGAATAGTATTTCATTATATACAAGTATACCTTGTTTTGGGCTTCCCAGGTGGTGCTAGTGGTAAATAATCTACCTACAATACAGGAGACATAATGAGACGTGGGTTCGATCCCTAAGTTGGGAAGATCCCTTGGAGAAGGAAATGCAACCCACTCCAGTATTCTTGCCTAGAGAATGCCATGGACAGAAGAAACTGGTGGGCTGCAGTCCATGGGGTTGCAAAGAGTTGGACCACAAGTGAAGCGATTTAGCATACATGATACCTTGTTTTGTTGAGCTTTACAGATGCTGTGTTTTTCACAAATTGAAGGTTTGTGGCAACCCTGCACTGAGTTAGTCTATAGGCACCGTTTTTACCAACAGCATTTGCTCATGTCGTTTCTGTGTCACATTTTGGTAATTTTTGAAATATTTCTAACTTTTCACTATTTTTTATAAAGGAATACTTCATTTCATTGGTCTTCACTTTATTATGCCTTACAAATGCTGCATTATTTACAAAAATGAAAGTTTGTGGCAACCCCCCATTGTCAGATGATGATTATAATTTTTTTTTGGAATTAAGTATTTTTAGTTAAGGTATGCATATTGCTTTTTTTTAAAAAAATATTTATTTGGCTGGACCAGGTCTTAGTTAAGGCACAGAGGATCTTTGATTTTCATTGTGACATACAGGATCTTTAGTTGTAGCATGCAAACTATTATTAACAGTTATGGCATGTGGGATCTAGTTCATACCTGACCCCCTGCATTGAGAGCATAGAGTCTGTCACTTGACGACCAGGGAAGTCCCTGTGTATTGCTTTTTAAAAGCTTAGTGCTATTGCACACTTAATAGACTATAGTGTAAGCATAACTTTTATATGCACTGATAAACCAAAAACGATTCATGTGACTCACTTTATTGCAATATTTGCTTTATTGTGCTTCTAGAACCAAACCTACAATATCTCCAAGATATCTGTATGTATACACCACTATTTCTTATTCCATTTATCTGTCAATAGACACCTAAGTTGTTTCTATATCTTGGTTACTGTAAATAGTGCTGTAATGAGCATGAGAATATAGATGTTTCTTTGGGGCATGTAGCTGAGCCAAAAATCATATAACAGCCCCTGGGACATTGGTGCTCAATGATTATTAGCCATTACTGTTAACTATTTATTCATAGAATGGCCATATAATTTATCATCCATGTTGGAACATCTCTGGAGGTTGAAAGGGGGCACTATGAATAATTATGCAGGAACAACAGAAATTAACAAGGACCGTCCCATGGCAAACAGAAATGTACCCTTTTTACTGAGCCATAAGTAAAGCACCCTGGTATCATCTTGGGATTCTTAGACTATTTCTAAGTAGCAAGTTGATCCCATTTACCTTTCTCCAAGTCTTTGACTCACTAAAAAGACAGCACTTCTCTGAGACGAATTTTGGCGCTCTTTCATTTTCCTTACTTTTCAGGAGCTTGGTGTCTATTGCCATTTATAGCTTCTCTTCTGAAAGTGAAAGTTGCTCAGTTGTATCCGACTCTTTGCAACCCCATTGACTATACAGTCCATGGAATTCTCCAGGCCAGAATACTGGAGTGAGTAGCCTTTCCCTTCTCTAGGAGAATCTTTCCAACCCAGGGATCGAACCCAGGTCTCCCGCATTATAGGTGGATTCTTTACTAGTTGAGCCACAGGGAAGCCCTGTCTTCTATATGTCTTTAATAATTGATAATGCTGTCCACATTTTATTTATAACTGTTGTCCTTGACTTGCTCAGTCACGTCCAACTTTTTGCAACCTCATGGACTGCAGTGCGCCAGGCTTCCCTGTCCTTCACCATCTCCCAGGGTATGCTCAATCATGTCCACTGAGTCAGTGATGCCATCAATCCATCTCATCCTCTGTTGCCCCCTTCTCCTCCTGCCTTCAATCTTTCCCAGCATCAAGGTCTTTTCCAATGTGTTGGCTCTTCACAGCAGGTGGCCAAAGTATTGGAACTTCAGCATCAGTCCTTCCAATAAATATTTAGAGTTGGTTTCCTTTAGAATTGACTGGTTTTATAGTAGTGTATATATTTCAAGCCCGATCTCCCAATTTTCCCCATATGTACAGTACTATATATAAAATTAAATTTGTCTCATATATATAAGCTTGCTGTTCAGTTGCTAAGTAGTATCTGACTGTTTGTGACCCCATGGACTGTAGCATGCCAGGCTCTTCTGTCCTCCTCTATCTCCTGGAGTTTTCTCAAATTCATGTCATTTGAGTAGGTGGTGATGGTATCTAACCATCTCATCCTCTGCCGCCCTCTTCTTGTATTGCCTTACATCTTTCCCAGCATCAGAGTCTTTTCCAATGAGTTGGCTTTTTATATCAGGTGGCCAAAGTATTAGAGCTTCAACCTAAAATAGGTAACTATTGAGAACCTACTTTATAGCACCAGGAACTCTACTCAATGATATGTAGTGACCTAAATGGGAAGGGAATCTAAAAAAAGAGGGGCTATATATATAATTGATTCACTTTGCAGATTCAGTGTATAGCAGAAACTAACACAACATTGTAAAGCAACCATTGTTGTTGTTGTTCAGTCACTTAGTTGTGTCCAACTCTTTGTGACCACAGCACTCTAGGCTTCCCTGTCCTTCACCATCTCCTGGAGTTTGCTCAAACTCATGTCTATTGAGTCAGTGATGCCTTCCAACCATCTGATCCTCTATCATCCTCTTTCCCTCCCGCCTTCTGTATTTCCCAGCATCAAAAAGCAACCATACTCTGATAAAAAAAAAAAAAATTAAAACCAGTGAATTTAGGGAAAAAAAAACTCACAGTCAAATCCTAAATAAGTTTATTCTTGCACATTTTTCTTCTTCCTTCAAAAATAACTTTCAAAGATATCAGAAGGGCAGAATAATACAACTTGCATTTGTGGTGTCCCCTCCATCTGCTATGCCCAGGGTAGTCCTCAGATGGCTCACCAGAGGAGGAGTGGGAGAGTGAAGTCAAGACAGCATGTGTGCACAGGCTCCATGCAGAGCTTTCTGAATCCTGTTAGAACCTTTCCCCATTTTAAAGGTGAATCAGTGAGGAGTGTGGGCTGGAATTAGACATGTCCCAGTTGATCTTCAACTTTACCTCTATGATGATGTCTTTAATAACTAATGCTGGCTTACCTGCTTATCTTCTGTATGAGTTTGAAATTTTTGGAGAAGGGGCTGAATAATCAATATCCAATCCATTATGAGGTTCTAGTATAGAACCCTCAGCACTTTCTCCAAATTGAGCAGAAGTTCCTAGTGAGCTTCAGGATTAAATTTGACTATTTGGAGCTAGAATCCACACATATTTTCTTAGAACAGCCTAGATCATAATGTAATTAGTTAGAGATGCCTAGAGCCTGGTCCAAAATAGTGAAGAACAAGGAAGCTTGGTGTGCTGCAGTCCTTGGGGCTGCAAAGGGTTGGATATGACTTAGCAACTGAACAACAACAAAAGATCCTGGTCCACATGAGTAGATTAATAAATACATATTGTTACACAGAAATTCTTGATTAACCTGTTGGTGGCTTTCCAGGTGGCACTAGTGGTAAGGAACCTGCTTGCTAATGCAGGAGATTCAAGAGATATGGTTTCAGTCCCTGTTTCAGGAAGATTCCCTAGAGGAGGAAATGGCACCCAGTTTCCTTGCCTGGACAATTCCATGGACAGAGGAGCCTGGTGGGCTACAGTCCATGGGGTTGCAAAAAGAGTCGACATGACTGAGCATGCACACACTGTGGTTGGTGTATGCTTTGGTCCTCCTAAATGTTTTTTAAAGTGTTGACTAAGGATATTCTGCATTATAGTTGTCTGGGTAGGTTTTTTCCTAGCTTATCACAAGACAGAAGAATCAGAATAACCAGAGATTAGTCCTGGAATTCTGCATTTTATCAAGACCCTCATGAAATTCTTATGCTAAATAGTGTTGAGAACCAACACAATAAGATGGTAATTTCCTCATACTTAAAAAATACACTGAATGACATCACTATTAATGGTAATAATAATAATGTCTAAATTTTATTGAGTACTTGTTAGGTACTTAGTAATGGTAGTAAGATCTGTTACTATACTGTAATTTCACAGGTGTAATATTATGAGGATTAGAAATTGATGGACTTGACTGAAAGACACTACACAGCAATGCAGTACAATTATCCCTTTATGTCCATGATATTGTAGAGTGATGTAGTAGCAGAATTGAAAACTGAATCCAGGAAATTATTTTTCTTCCACCAAGGCTTAATAGAATGACTTCCATGAATAAAGATAAAACGTGATATTTAATACCCAGCTCCCAACATTATCTCATTTTTAACTGCTTTCTCCTCATTTTATGGGTCTTTCTCATACAAATGGCCAATTACTCCATGGCTTCTCATCCTTTTGTATTTCCCATGGAGAAGAAATGTATTTGCATGATTTAAAAAAAAACTCAATTTTTTGTCATCAACATAGTCTCATCACTGCCACTTTCATGGCACAGAGGACTTATTCAATCATTAAAGTGTGAACCTTCCAATTCATTATTGTCTGATTCATAGTGAACAATTCATGAATGTGTGAACCAACCTAGACAGCATATTAGAAAGCAGAGATATTACTTTTCTGACAAAGGTCTAAGCAAAGCTATGGTTTTTCCAGTAGTCATGTATGGATGTAAGAGTTGGACTATAAAAAAATTGAGTACCAAAGAACTGATGCTTTAGAACTATGGTGTTAGAGAAGACTCCTGAGAGACCCTTGGACTGCAAGATCAAACCAGTCAATCCTAAAGGAAATCAGTGCTGAATATTCATTGGAAAGACTGATGCTGAAGCCAAAACTCCAATACTTTGGCCACCTGATGAGAAGAACTGACTCATTGGAAAAGACCCTGATGCTGGGAAAGATTGAAGGCAGGAGGAGAAGGGAACAGCAGAGGATGAGATGGTTGGATGGCATTACGGAATCAATGGACATGAGTTTGAGCAAGCCTTGGGAGTTGGTGATGGACAGGGAAGCCTGGTGCTCTGCAGTAGATGGAGTCGCAAGTGTTGGACATACCTGAGCGACTGAACTGACCGACTGAACCTTCCAAAGGTAATGAACCAACCAACTCATGATGGTGAAACTATTGAAGAGCTAGAACGTTGACAATAGATTTAATTTACTTAAATGTTCTTCCCTTTATGTATTTCCATAACTTAATTTTGTCTCTCTTATTTTTGTCAACTTTTATCCTAAATTTATATGCCTAAATAAGAAATTATTTAATTTTAACTATTTAAAAATCCAACAAAATTATTACAGACTCATAAAATATCTTATTTAATTAATATTAATGTACCGTGTTTCATCCCTGTGATTGTGGGTGCCTTCGTTTTCTTTTCACTGCAGGATTAAACTGCATTATTGGAGTATATGAAAATTTTAATTTCATTCTTTCTGCAATAGGCATCTTTTTAATATTTATAGTTTTTCTCTATTACATACATTGTTTCCATAAATATACATGTATTTATCTCCTGTTATGCATGTGCACCAGAGTTCCTCAGGAACAGAAGTTCTGGGTCATAGTATATACATATATTCAAATTTATCTAAAAATACCACACTACTTTCTGCCAGCAATGTGTAAAAGACCTTGTTTATTTCATCTATTTATCTTAGTAATGTCTGATTTTAATTAGAGACTCTCTAATCTCTCCCAAAATGGTACAAGAAAATTGAAAAACTTTTCCCCTAGTCATTCTCTCTATATTACATATTGTTATTATCTATATTTTTAATAATTTTCTCTTAAAGATATCTCTTGTATGCTGCTAATTCATAGTGGCAGTACAAGGTACAAATGAAGAGCATAGATTCCCTAGGTTCAAATTCTGGATCTTCTATTTGCCAGCTATGACTTCTTAGGCAAGTTGCTTATTCTACTTCAGCCTGGTTTTTCAATCTGTTAGTAAGTATATTATACTAACTATTCCATAGATTTGTTATGAGAATTAAACTAATTAATATATATAAAACACATTAAAGAATTTGCTGTACATAGAAATACATTAGCTGTCACTTTTTTCATATTTGATTTGCTCCTAAATTTTTATCCTCAGATTAGTAATTATTGTTAGTTTTTGAACAATTAATGCTTGATTAGATTTATTCATGCTTGTTAATTTCTTTGCCTACCTCTGCTTTTTGCATCCTACAACTTCCTTTATTAACATAAATTTCTAACCTTCTCCTGAATTATGTCTTCTAATCATTTCTTTAATAAGTATGTATGAGTGATATTTTTAAAAATCTGAAAAAAATATTTTGTCTTTGCTTCTGAATTGTAGTTTAGCTAAGCATAGAATTTTAGGTTGAATATTTTAACTCAGCATTCAGAAGATTCATTGTCTTCTTCCTCTATTACTGCTAATGAGCAGTATTCTAACAGTCTGTTTTTGTTTGCCTGCAGATAACTTGTCTTTTTTCTTTGGGTGCTTAAAAAGGTGTTTTCTTGGTTTTAGTGTCTGGTTATTTCAAAATATTATGTTTATATATATATATACATATTATATATATATTATACATATATATACACATATTTAAATATGACTCCATGTTTTCCATTAATTGTGGGTTACTTTTAGTCATTATGTCTCCCCTTTCCACAAACTAGTTTATCATATATTTCCTATAACATAACAAAGCATATAGTTGAATGATGTTAGTAGCTGAGGAAACTGAAACCCAGAAATAAATGCTTTTTCTAACAGCAGAACTAATTTAAAAACATGATTATTTAACATTAATCAATAAGTGAGTAACTTAGTAATCATGATACTGATAATTATTATCATCATAGAAATGAACTCATTTTTTTCTGAGCCAAAAAAATCCATGATTTAGTTTTATGTTATAAAATGACAAGCCAAAAAGAAAAAGTATTTGAAAGGGAGATTATCCTGAAAAAATAGATCTATTGAATGTTGTAAACAATTTTACCGTTTCTGGTGTCAGCATGCTGGAGTTATCTCGGGGAGAGATTGATTCCAGTGGCAGGTTGTGGGGAGGTTTTATAAGGTCCTAGGAGGGAAGTCCAGGCTTCCCTGGTAGCTCAGGTGGTAAAAATTCTGCCTATAATGAAGGAGACCCCAGTTCAATTCCTGGGTTGGGAAGAACCCCCAGAGATGGCTTGATGGCTCATACAATAAAGAATTTACCTGCAATGCGGGAGACCTGAGTTTAATCCCTGCGTTGGGAAGATCCCCTGGAGGAGCGCATGGCAACCTATTCCAGTATTCTTACCCAGAGAATCCCCATGGACAGTGGAGGCTGATGGACTACAGTCCATGGGGTCGCACAGTTAGATATGACTGAGAGACTAAGCACGCACTGCATGCAGGGGCAGCAGCTCTAAGTTTTGTGTCTGAAGACTCTGGCTAGAGTTTTTTTGAAGTTAGCTAATGATTTGACTTTAGGCATTCCAATGATTGTCCTCTACAATAAGCTGACTGATGGTTCCCCAAAAGACATATCCATATTCTAATCCCCAAAACCTGTCAATAATACCTGTTATGGCAAAAGACATGATTAAGAATTTTGAAGGTAGGAGCTAAGCCTAGATGATCCAGGTGAGCTCTAAATGCAGTCACATTAGTGATTAGTGTAACTAAGAGGCAGAAGACATTTTGAGACAAGAGGGTAAGGCAGGGTGACTATGGAGTGATGTGGTCATAAGCCAAGGAATGCCTGGATTCACCAGAAAGAAGAATGAATTTTCCCTTGGGGTCTTCAAAGGGAGAATGGCCCTGGAAGACACCTTGATTTCATAATTGTGAACTTCAGAACTGTGAGAGAATACATTTCTATCATTCTGTCATTTGAAGCCACCAAGTTTGAAGCAATGTGTATGGCAGCCATAGGAAACCAATATATCCCCTCTCTGAGACACTACGTATTAAATATTCTGGGTCTGGGGTTTGGCTATGGATTGAATGTTTCTGTTCTCCTCCCCACCCCATTCATATATTGTGACCTAACACTCATTGTGGAGATTGAACCTTTGGGAGGTGATTATGTTATGAGGGTGGACTCCTCATGCATGGATTCATCCACTTATGAGATCCCAGAAAGCTTCCTTGTCTCTTCTGCCATGTGGGGTTACAGAGACAAGACAGCCATGTGTGAATCAGGTAGTGGCCCTCACTGGAAACTAGATCTGATAACACCATCATCTTGGACTTCCCAGCCTCTAGAACCATGAGAAATAAAAGTTTCCTTAAGCTATCCAGCCTATGTTTTTGTTATAGTAGCCTGCATGGAGTACTTTTTTATTCTGTATTTTCCAATGTTTCACCATTACTCCTGGTATTACTGCTGCAGCCTGGCACTGCTGAGCTTAGAAAAGGGGGTACAATATCAAATGGGGGGAATTCTCAACCAGGGAGCTTGACAGTAGGTCTGATATGAGGAGACTAGGTTGGTGTACATTGAGGTGTCTCTCACCCACATTCATACAAGGACAAAAAGGGTTATTCCATTGAGCAGCTATACATTGTGCTTAAAAGATGAGCAAAGATGAGCTGATTTTAGAACTAGAAAGGGTAGGATTATAGGTAAGAGGAATGGAACACAGGTCAGTAGAGACATATCTTGTTCTGTAGTTTGTACAAGGTCTTGGCTGCTTTTAATTGACTCAGTCTTGTGTTTGGAGACTGATATATCAGAGTGTACCTGCAAGGCACTTCTCAGACTCTCACAGTTATATCAGAGGAGAAAAAAAATGTCAGCTTCCTAAACTGGGGAGGTGGATTTATGAGTGTTATTGCGTGGTTTTTGTGTCATATAAATTTTATAAATAATCGTATATGTCTTCTGATTATATATTTTTAAAATATTTTCTACTAGCCAAGGAGTTATAATAAAAATTGACAATAATTACTATTCCTTTAAAATAAAATAGCCCTTGCCTTTAACTGGACTGATCTGTATGCAGCATCATTTGCATGGTGCTTGCCAGCAAGTTTAAACGAATAATGTTAAATAATAATATCCTAGTTTGGCAAAACTAATACAATATTGTAAAGTTTAAAAATAAAATAAAATTAAAAAAAAAAGAATAATAATATCCTCCATCCTCCATCACTGCAGACCCCAGATGTAGACTGACACTTTTACTTCAGTCTCTGATGTTGGAAGATCTCCCTGGCTCACCTCTGCAGTTATTAGGACAAGATCCCAGACTGACTTAAAACGAGCATCATGCAGAACTATCCACAAACCATGAGCATGATTTATCTACCTATGCAAGATGGTTTCATGGAGAGGCTGCACTGATTTTGTAGAAGGGTAGTATTGTATCTTGATCATGACACATGCAGTGAGCCACTCTGGAGTAAATGCACATGATTAAATATAACTCTAGTCATCACACAAAGTATGAAATAACACTAACAAAAACTATAGCATATACATAACTATTCATTTTGACAGCATTGTCAAAGATCTATGTCAAGGGGCTCAGAATGTTTTCAGAGTGAAAAGGATATAAACTACCAAGGCGTATGCCAGGATTTTGGGCACAACCTGTTGAACACTGGCATTTTGCTCTGAGATGTGACTAAGAAGACTTAGTATAGTAATTATATGGATTCTGCATATCTTTCATAGGGAAATTTGTGGACTGAGGCATCATTTTGGTGAGACATATCAAACTGTTACTAGAGAAATCAGTTCATCCCACTCTTAGTATTCAAATCTTTTCCAGTATCCCCACTGAGTGATGATCCACTCTCTCTATGCATTGCCCATCTTCACAGTAGAGCTCTCAGCATTCATATTTCCATTAGTGGAGAGCTTGATGCATCTCCTTTCAGTGAAGTAAGTCCTTTGATACATCATCTCATGGTTTTTGAGAGTCAAGGGCACATCTTAGCTGTGTCCTCTGCCTGGGGACTCACAAGGCAGTAAACGAGGTGTTGTCCAAATGATATTTCTTTCTGGAGCGTGGGTTCCTTTGCAAACTTATACGATTGTTGTCAGAATCAGTTTCTGGTGACTGTGGACAGAGGTTCTTGTTTCCTTACTGATTGTTGGCAGTGACTGTCAGTTAGAGGTCACGCAATGATCCTTGCCGCAGGTTTTATCACAGCATGGCTGTTTACTTTCCCAGATATTTTTTTTTAGACAGTGCCTCTCCATCATTCTCTTGCCTTTCTTTTTTTTTGGTAGCACCTTTTAGGTGTATATTGAATTTTTTTATTGTGTTCTCCTTGTCTTTTGATTTTGTTCTATCCCTTTTTATCTCTGGTCTTCATTCTGGAAAATTTTTACTTATCTATTTCACAGGTAACTAATTCTGCCTTAGCTATGTTTAATCAGTTTTTTTTTTTTTGTTAACCTATCCACCAAGTTTTTAATTTAAATGCCTATATTTTCCATTTACAAATATATTCTCCATTTGTTTTAAAAAGATCTATTATTTTTTCTTATACCCCATTCTTTTTTTAAAATTTCCCCTAAATATTTATATATTTCTTACCTATAAGTATGCTTGTTAGTTTTTCCTATGATTATACATAATTTTAGACTTAGTTTTTAGGACAAGTAAATGTTAGTTATAAGGTCATTAAATTGTTTCCTACTTTAAAGCCCCAAACTAAATCTATTAAAGTAATAAATTTATCTTAAGTTAATGATTTATTTGAAATTGTATTTTATTTTGTCTAAATAAAAGCAAACTTACTATCTTCTGTATTTTCAAAAGCTCCTCTTTTTCCTAGATTTCCTATCTTGGTTAATGGCGATATTATGTACTCAGTAGCTCAGCTAGATATGTTTAAGTCATCCTTAACTCCTTCTCTATATTTCATGTGACGTCCTTTGTTCTCAACCTTTCCTGAATCCTTGTCTATAAAAGATAAAGGACAAGCTCTTCAGCATAGCTTAAAACATCCTTCATAATATGGTCCCAAACATATTCCCAATTTGTTTTGTTAACACTAGCATATCTATGACCTCATATGGTAAATATTCTATGGTAAATATACTGTTCTGTATATCCATCATGCTTTTGAGCATCACTGTCTTTACACTTGCTATTCTCTTTGATTGAGATATTTTCCTTTCTTTTCCAAGTAGAGAACTATCGTTTACCCCTTTTTTGACAATTTTTTTAAAATTGAAGTATAGTTGGTATACAATATGGGTCTTCCCAGGTGGAACTAGTTGTAAAGAACCCACCTGCCAATGCAGGAGGCGAAAGGGGTACAGGTTTGATCCCTGGGTCAGGAAGATCCCCTGGAGGAGGGCACAGGAGCCCACTGCATTATTCTTGTCTGGAGAATCCCTTGGACAGAGCAACCTGGTGAGCTACAGTCCATGGGATTGCAAAAAATTTGGACATGACTAAAGCGATTTAGCATGCGTGCATGATGTACAGTGTAAGTTACAAAGTTACAATATAGTGACATAATTTTAAAAGGTTCTACTTCATTTGTAGTTATTATAGATATATTGGCCATATTCCCTGAGTTGTATGATATATCCTTGTAGTTTATTTTATACATAATAGTTGTACCTCTTAATCCCCATATCTCTATATTGCCTCTTCCCCTTTTGTTCATTCTCTAAGATCCAGCTTAAAAAAAAGTATCTCGTGAAGCTTTCCCTAGTGCCTATTCCATTCTGTAGTCACATAGCACATATAAAGAACATTGTTTAACATTGTATATTAGTTGTTGATTGTCTATTTCTTCCATTAAACTGCAACACCACCATATCTTACTTTATTCACCTCTGTATCTCAACTTATTCATTTAGGGCTTCCCTCATGGCTCAGATGGTAAAGAATCTGCCTGCAATTCAGGAGACCCAGGTTCGATTCCTAAGGGGGGGAAGATCCCCTGGCAAAAGAAATGGCAATCCATCTAGTGTCCTTGCCTGGAGAATTCCAGGGACAGAGGAGCCTGGTAGGCTACAGTCCATGAGGTTGCAAAGAGTGGATGCAATTGAGTGACTTTCAATTTCACATAGTAGACACTCCATGAGTATTTTTATTAAATGAAAACAAAATGATAACATTTAAATTAGCCTATGTTGTGTCCAACTATTGTGACCTCATGGATTATAGCCTACCAGGCTCCTCTGCCCATGGGATTACCCAGGCAAGAATACTGGATTGGGTTACCATTTTCTTTTCCAGAGGATCTTCATGACCCAGGGATCAAACCCATGTTTCCTGCATGGGCAGACTGATTCTTTACCACTGAGCCACCAGGAATGCCAATTCTACAAAGTATAAAGTACAATTAAATGGTTAATTTTATTCTGTACTCTGACACATTTCACATAGATAAATCTCTTGAGGAAAATTGTTTGTAAATGAAATTGGAAATTGGACCATAACTCCATATTTTCCAGTTTGCTAGATCTCTACTTTTGATAAATTCTCAATCATTCCTACCACAGTTGTATCTGATCCATGACAAAATAAAAAATAATCTTTAAGCAAATATTTAATGCACTGTGGGGTTTGCTATATTTAAAATAACCCTGCTATGAATCCCTTCATAAACTTCAAAATTATAATATGAATAATTACCTCAAATTGTAGCTTTAGAACTTTTTAGGCTATGGAATATAATAGCAAAATGGGCTGCGTTTACTTTTTTTTTTCAGTCAGGACTGACTTGAAGCAATTTTTTGCAATGATTGATATATTGAGGACACTGAAACTCTATTCAGTACTTTAGAAATTTCTAACTTTATATCATAGAGTCTTTACTTATTGACAATAGTTTTTTTGTTTCTCACTGTTTTTTGTCTTGAAGGCAACTTATATTAAATTGGA
This sequence comes from Bubalus kerabau, assembly GCF_029407905.1. NCBI lineage: Eukaryota > Metazoa > Chordata > Mammalia > Artiodactyla > Bovidae > Bubalus > Bubalus kerabau. The sequence continues at coordinate 97,938,052 of NC_073625.1, read as the reverse complement.
TGATTCAAAGTTCAGGTTGAAAAGTTTTGTACTTATGAAATATCTTCTCTTGTTTCAGTCTTATTTTCTTTCTTTTTCCCCCTCTCTTTTAATTCTCTTCCAGATTCAATACCAAATATGATGCCATTAAAGGGAGATTTTTTAAAACAATTGTTAGAAAATCAAAGCAGGCAATTATGTTGGAATATTAACTTCTACTGATACTTAAAATGTGAAATACCCATGTATCTTTGTAGTCATTTGAAGAAAAGAAATATTTGAATATCAAATGAAGGATGATTTAGTACATTTTACATCAATGCAATAAATGTCAATTAGCAGATAATACTTAAAATGACTTCAAAATATGAACACTAATATTAGCTCTTAGAAACAACAGTAAAAGATGACTCATAAAATTAATCCTTAGGGTAACTGTTTTTATGTAAGTTCTTCTGTATGTGTGAAAAATAGGGAACATTGCTTCCTAGCTAAAATCTAATAAAATGGTCAAAGGAAGTCTTTTTGTGAAAGGGTAAACTCTTAGGTTGTTTAGGTTAAAAAAAATCAAGAAAATGAACTCATTGCTACTGCTGCTTCTTGTAAAAATTTCATGGAAATGAATATAGTTCTCTTATGCAAATAAACATGAGATGAATTGCAAGGTTCACTATCCATTTGCTTGCTGTTGGACGTGCTGTTGTTGTTGTTGTTTTGTGCTGTAAATGATGCTAAAAGAATGCAGGCTAGAAATAATGAATTTTATGCCAAGCAATCACAGAAGCAAGCAAACTTTCCCCTGTCATCCTATTTATGGAGGGATTTTTTTGAAGCTATTGATACAAAAAAGTCTGTAGAATTCATAATATTTGAATCAGTCTGCCAGGCAAAGTCTATGGTTTTGAGTATTACAGGCTCTAGTTTCTGTATCTGTGTTTATTTTGAAGATATTAGGAATTATAAACAAAGGGTACCTTTTAGGTGAGCTAATACTAGTACTAGATTATATTTAGGGGTATTTGCATAAGCACAGATCTACTGATGAAATCCCAAGTGACTTATCACTCAGTAAAAATATGCAGTAACAGCTTTTACTCTGAATGCACTGCTTCAATATGTGAAACAAATGGAACAAAATTTATCTTTTTAAGTGGGGGAAGGCGTTTTTATTTCCACAAAGAATGAAACCTAAAATACTAAGCTTACTTGTCTCAAAAAGGTCTCAAAGCTCCAAACAGCCTTTAGTCAAAAGTAATTGTTCAATACATAACCATGCCTCTGTGACTGTTCTGTGAAGGGCCAGTAACTTGATCAAATATTTTGTGCACTCATCTTAGAAACTGAAAGTTGCTTCAAAGATATTATTTTTGGATGCTTTAAACAAAGCCACAGACATGTTTTATCTGGTGGCCATAATGTGCCTGACAGAATATCTGTTTACATTCAGGGGTATTCTTTAAATGGATTAAATTTAGTGTATTTGCATATGGAAAAATTGAAGAGGAATGGAAGTAGAGTTCTACACAAATGTCGGTTCAATGCACTGTGTTAAGTTACAAGTTACAATAAAACTTTATCTGTTTTAGGTTTTTTTTTTCCCCCAATCATATGTAGAGTATTTAGGTATGAGGCACTGCAGGGAAAGTAAAATAGGAAGAATATGGTCCTGCCTTTGAAAAGTTTGTGATCTAGTTGGGAAGAGTCCTGCAGAATTGACTACTTTGCTTGCTGTAAAACAAAGCTGGGCAGATGGTTTATAGGAGTACCGGTGGGTTTTGTAATGGCCACCAATTTATCAATCTCATTTGGTTTTTAATATTTGGAAAATCATTAGTCAAAGTACACATGAGATTACTATAACAACCAGCATCTTGAAATCTTAGTTGTGTGGATCTTAACTTACTCTTTTTTAGAAAAAAATTAAGTTCAGTTGATTTACAATATTGTGTTAGTTTTAGGTATGAAGCATAGTAATTCAGCATTTTGCAGATTATGTTCCATTATAGGTTGTTAAAAGATAATGGGTATAATTCCCTGTGCTGTGCAGTAAATCCTTATTGCTTATCTATTTTATGTAGAGCAGTTTGTATTTGTCAAACCCATACCCCTAATTTGTCTCTCCCTCTTTCCCTTTCCCCTTTGATAACCACATCTGTTTTCTGTGTCTGTGGGTCTTTGCTGTTTTGCATATACTTTCATTCATATTATTTTTCTTTCTCTGTCTGACTTAGTTCACTAAGCATACTATTCTCTAAGTCCATCCACATTGCTGCAAATGGCAGTGAAATATTTGTCAACACTGCTGGAAGAAAGATTAATGCTATATCTATATTTTTAGATTGGTTTTGGTGTAAGTAATGAGATGGCAAAATTTCAAAGAGACATAAGTGGGTTATGTTACTAAAATGCATTAGAGCGGAGAATATTATTTCTAAAAATCACTTTTGAATTAAGCACACTCGTTGGTATGTGTTCTTTTTTAAATTAATAGTTTGAAAACTAATATCCAGCATTTATGTGACCATATGCTGCTTTTGGAAGACTGATAAAAAAGCAGAAAACAAATAAGATACAATTGCATGTGTATATATTCTGCAAATGCTTACAAAACTGATTGGATGCCTAATGTTAGTGACTCATGAGTTTGCAACAAGAGAATCTACTTCAGTGTAGCATAAAGTCAGTGCAGTTTATGTGACCTAGTTGAGAAGAGTGCTGCAGAATTGACTACTTTATTTGTACTGGGAAATGGTGAGGGAGAGGGAAACCTGGCTTGCTGCAGTACATGAGGTTGCAAAGAGTCAGACACGACTTGGTGACTGAACAACGACAACAGTATTATGTGTACATATACTAACTAGGTTTATTTCTATGAACTAGATGTCATGTTATCTATCATAAGTGACTGGTCATTAATGAGGTTTGAATAACCCAAGAAAGTTTTAATAAACTAAAGGAATTCAGTTACTTTAACTAACATGATATCTAAATGAATAGATAAAATTTCCAGGAGTTGTATTAATATAAAAGAAGATTCAAATCTCATAGTAATAATATTTGATAACGTAGGAAAATGCTTTGAATACAATGGAAGGAGGTAGGTATCATTTATCTCCTATCCTTGCTTTGATTTTGGCTTGTTTACAAGAATGGTTTTGGGGTTGAAGTGGATTTTATTTACATAGTTGAGGTTTTTTGAGATGAAAAATTTGGTCTGGAAAGAAAATACATGTTTGATGCCAGAACAGCAATAATAAAAAATGAAAAATACCAGTTATAGTTCACATTAGTCCTTTATTATTTTAAACACATGTCACTTAAATAAATTGCTTTCTTTTTCTTTAGAGATAATTATTGCATATTCATATAATATCTTATTTGTTGAGTTTATTTGCTCTATAAAATTATTTATTATTGAAAATGTTTTGAAATCAGCTCCTTATGGTCTATAAACTTCCTGTCTTGTAATATCAGAAGCAACTATATTGGTTAAAGAATATTTTAGCATGCATGTACATTTGAATGATTCATTATGAAGTAATGTGAAATTTTAATTTTATACAGTTAACATCATAATGCCTTAAAATCATCTTTGAATTATAGGATGAAAAGAAATGCTTTTATATTTTCTTACAAAGACTCTGAAGTTTAGCTTTTCACATTTAAACCATGAATTCATGCAAATTGTGTGTGGAAAACCATCACTGTAAACTGATGGCAATCTCATTTCCCCAGTGATGTGAAATGCCCCCTCTCTCATTTGTTGTTTCCATCCATATATGGATCTGCTTCTGGACTCTCTAGTTCATTCCATCAAGCAATTTGGTTTTCTCTTAACTTATATCACATTGTCCTAATTCATCTAACATTATAATAAGCTCTATTTTTGCTGAAAGCAAGCGTGCCTTCCTTTCTCTTTGAGTGTTCTAGGTATACTTGGCTCTTTGCTCTTCTATGAACATTTTAGAATTGACCTCAAAAAGGGATGGTACGGGGAGAGAGAAGGGAGGAGGGTTCAGGATGGGGAACACGTGTATACCTGTGGCGGATTCATGTTGATATTTGGCAAAACCAATACAATACTGTAAAGTTAAAAAATAAAATAAAAAAAAAATTACAACAAATCCTATGATGATTTTTATTGAGATTGCATTGAATCTTTGTGTCAATTAGGAGAGAATTGATATTTTTAAAACTGCCTGTTCATTCACACACTGTGTATGTTTTCATCAATTTATCATCTATAATGTTTTTTGTACTTACATAATTTTTCTCTGTGAGTCATGAAACAATGTTTGTTAGATATATTCTAGGAACCTTACAGTATTTGCTGCTGTTGTACTATTTTTACATTTTATAAAATGTTATGTTTACAAGTAAGGCTCTTTCCTGTTTGTTCATGGGATATAAGAATGATTTTTTAATATTAATCTTATAATCAACCATGTGACTCTTTTCTCATTAATTCCTACAAATTTTGGATAGTTTTTTTTAAGTTTTCTTGATTAAATTACTATGACTAATGAATTTTGCCTCTTTCTTTCAAATCCCAGCTACTCATTCGTTTTCAAGCCTGATGCTGCCAGCTAGATATTCTCACTAAATGTTGAACTAAAGCAGTTGAATCTTTGTCAAATGTCTGACTTTGAAGGAGATGCCTCTTAAATTTCACTCTTAACAATAACATTTGCAATATGCTTTTGTTAGACAACAGGTTAAGTTCATTTTTCTTTTGCTGTTGCTAAGTTTTTATCTTGAATGAGTGTCTATTTTTCTCTCAAATGCTGTTTTTCTGCATTGATATGATCATGTTTTTCCTTTTCTATAATTTTATTTATAATGTTCAATCATTCTTGAATTTGGGATAAATCTAAATTGTTCTTAATAGATTACAGAGCTTATCCATTGTTTGATTTGGACTGCTAGTATTTTGTCCAGAATTATCATCTCTGTGTTTATAAATTGTTTTTTTTTTTTTTTTAATAATATTTACTGAATCTCTATATCAAGGAGAAACTTCCAGACCAGTATACTGGTCTCACTAATTTGGGCAGTAAGCACCCCTCCTTTTTTCCATAATATGGAAGACTTTATGTAAGATTAGATAGATTTAGAATGCATATTAGAAACATATTAGAAACCATATTAGAAGTTGCATGGTAAATCACCCAGACCTGGAATTTTTTCTTTTTAGTTATTAATCAATTTTTATGATAATTCTAGACTTTGTACTTCATCTTAAAGAGTTTTCAGTTCTTGGACATCCTTCTGATTGGTTGGTGGTGAAGTAACTGGGTGATGTTTCAGGAATCTCAGTCATCAACCTTCTGTTCCAACGTCTCAGATCTACATGCTAGTAGTCAGCAGTTAACTTCTTCCAGCTGATGAGAATTTTAGTCTCTGCAAAACAACTCAAGGATATGGCTCAGGATATTATCTATAGCCTTTGAAGAGGAACTAAAGGCCCTTGATTTGTTTTATGGCTAAACTTATTATTTTGTCTTGCTTGACTGTTTTCCTTTATTTGTATGTTTACTCATTTCTGTGATTAAATTATTTGCTCTTTATAACTTAGAAAAGGCCTAGGAAGTTAAAAATTTTCTACAAACAAGAGGCAGGGGACATAGGAGGTTGTGTCCTTGGGAAGATCTCCACAGGGTCCTGCTCAATTTCACTGACTCTAGTTAGAATTTATTGGATCTTATCATTCCATCCTCCCTGTCCATTCTGGAGGTTCAATTCTGGACCACCACAAAAAAGTGGGTCACATAATCTTTTTGGTTTTCCAAAAGTTTACACTAAATGTATGAGAACATTATATCTTTAAAAAACCAATGTACATACCGTAATTAAAAATACTGTTAAAAAATGCTCATCATCATCTGAGCCTTCAACAAATTGTAATCATTTTTGCAATAGTAGTATTAAAGATCACTGACTACAATTCACTGTGATGAATATAATGATAATGAAAAAGCTTGAAATTTTGCAAGAATTACAAAAATGTGACACAGAGATACGCAGTGAACAAATGCTGTTGAAAAAATGATGCCCATAGACTTGCTTGATGCAGGGTTGCCACAAATGTTCAGTTTGTAAAAAAGGCAATATCTATGAAGCACAGTAAAGGAAAGCACATCAAAATGAGGTATGCCTGTATGTATTTCATTTTTATATTTTCTGTCCCTTTCTGTTTCTTTTTGTTGTGGAGAATTTTCAGATACACCTTTACTAATGTGTCTTTGGCTGTGTTTGTTCTGCTATTTAAGTTGTTTATTCACCTCTCACTGCTCTCACACCCAGCTCAGTTTGCTCCTTCTGAGGGAGGGATGCATGCAGTACTTTTGTGAGTACTGCATGCATCGAGAACTATGTTATCCATTATCTAGTTTATTTATTGTAGAAAAATCTCTCAGACAATTTAGTCTGCCACACTGCCAGATGGAGAATGCTCATACTCATTCTTGGAGGATGGTTGAACTAGTGGAGAATTCCTTCAGCTCTTTGTAGCTGTCATGTCACTTACTTCCTAGCATTAAGTTTTTGCTAATGAAAATTCTCCTGCTAATGCAATTATTATGCTTTGGTGAATAACCATCTTTTCTTTATGGTAGCTTTTAAAATTTGTATTCTGTTATGCCATTCAAATTGGTAGTCTTAAATTCTAGTTTGGTAATTAGAAGTCCTTTTGATTTGAGGTCTCTTTCCTTTCTTCATTTTGGGAAAAAACAATCAGCCTCTAATATTGCTTCTCTTTCACTTTTTTTTGAGGTGTGGATAAATTCCTTTTCAACCGGTCTTGGAGACTCTCAATTGTTTTCCATGTCTAGAAAGTTTCTCTCCTCCCTTTCTTTTGCCCATTGTTTTTCTTTCTTTTTTTAAATGTATTTTACCCTCTGCCCATGTTCATGGTGAATATCACTCTCTTCCAATTTAATAATTTATTAACTCAAAATATTATCTGACCTATCAAGTTTTAATTTCAGTGACTATATTGTCAATTATTAAAAATGTTGATTAGTCAATTTTTATTTCTACCTGCACATGTTTTATGACATATTTTTTTTCAGTATTTGTTTTATTTATTTATTTATTTATTTTGGTATTTGTAGCATTAGTTACCTTCACATATTGTGGAGTTTTACTTAGCACCCTGTCTTCCATGAGATACTGTTTTCCTCTTTGCTCTTCTTGGCTAGTAGTTTTGTGGCTGCCACCACATGGCTCCTGGACCCTCTTCCACAAACGGGGTCTTACTTCAGCAATTCTTTTTTTTTCTGTGAAGGCTTTTGGAGAGTTTCACAGACAATGCACCCTGTCCAGTGTGGCTTGGCTTAGGATCCAGTTTTGAAGCCATGACCTTCCTTCTTAAGTTGGTAGTTTTAGGTAAGCTGTCCCCACATACACTGAAGCATGTGCTTGATGTACAGTGAGGTCCAACAATACCGAAACGTCGGAGTTAGGAACAGAGAAATAGCTTATTTTTTCAAGTTTATTTATTTTTCATTGGTGGATAATTGCTTTACAATACTGTGTAGGTTTCTGCCATACATCAACATGAATCAGCCATAGGTATACACATGTCTCTTCCCTCTTGAACCTCCCTCCACCTCCCGCCCTACCCCACACCTGGAACAGAGAAATGTTTATTGCAGAGCCAAACAAGGAAAATAGGGTTGGGGGGGTTCATGCCCCCTAAACCCCTGAAATCCCCAAAGGGTTTCAGCAAAGCAGTTTTAAAGGCCAGGTGAGGGAAGGGGGCCTCTTAGGATATGTGAGCATTCATGCACAGTTTTCTGATTATTTTGATCTTGAGCTAACAGGGCAGTTAACATCAATCCTTAGACCCCATTAAGTCCTGGGGGCAATGTGTTCATAATCATCAAATACTGTAGTTAATTTCTTCCATTTGGTGGTGGTCTTTAGCCTATGAAAAACTCAGGAAATATGCATGAGTTACTATTATCTGGGTCCTTCAGAGAGGAGCTAAAACAGAAGATATGGGGGAGGTAGTCTGTCTGGGGAAGGCCCCATAGGATCATGCCAGTTACATTTTCTGGAACAGTTTGTCTGCCTCCTTTAAGGCACCAAGAAGGCCAGTCCTGGCTCATTTCTAAGCAATAACTCCGGTTAAGTTTTCCCTTTTCCCTTCACCATTTTTATTCCCTGGTGCTTGTTTCTGCTTCTGGACTCAGAGCAAGGAGGCTGCAGTTTGAGAACTATTTGCCACTTGATGTTCCTCTTCCATTTTCTGTTCACAGAAGTATTTTCTTAATTTCTGTGAAGGTATTGGGATTTAGTTATAGTTGATTTAAATATGTATATCCTGGGACATAGATAAACCATTTTTATGGCAATCTTTAATGCTTAATTTTATGATACTAATAAAATTATTTTGAAAGTGATGAAAATTAATTGACTGTACTTGCTGTGTTTAGTAAAAGTTTAAATTGCATGCTACTGTAAAAAATATTTTCAAATGTTCTTTTTCAACGTAATTACCCCTAGAGGTATCTCATTATACATCCTTGGATAACTTTATTTCGGGTGTTATCTAAATACTGCAATATGATGTAGTGAAAGCAAAAATGATTTTATTGCCAGGCAGAAGTAGGTTCTCATCTCAATTTCAATAGCCGAGGGATTGAGGAAGTTTCTAAATTGTATTTTCTTTCTGAAAAGAAAACGTCACTTCAAATATGAAAGAGGAATTAGATCAACATGCAATTTAATTTTTATTCAGCATTAGTTCATAAAAGACAGAAACTACTGTACTTGGCATTCAGATCTTCACTTATTTATTCCTCTTGTGGTCAGGGCAGGAGTCACTAGTTAAGCTTTGTAGTTTCCATCTGAGCCAAGATCGACTGCAAAATTTTCAGCAAAGAGCATCTACTAGCTGATAAGAGATGACACTGCAGAAAACTGATATATGATTTTAGCGCTATCCGATCCCTTTCACCTTTATCACTTTTTTTCTAATATACTACTTTTATTTATTGCTGATATGCATCTAGCAAATAAATGTATTCATAAGGCCAGGGAAATGTTAATATCTCATATGATTTAATTTCAGATGTGTCACTTTTCTTAAACAGATTAGGCTACAGAATAAGTCATTTTACAGAATGCATTCTATTTGAGTGACAATAATTATCAACTGGTAGAAAAGATATGGATAAGAAATGGCTCAACAGAATAATAGTTTAGCATAAAAGCACTTGAGAGAGCATATTCTACAAATGGTGAATAGGTGTTGTCAGAAAAAAGTTTTTCATGAGAAAATAATTTTATGATAAAGGTCTGCATTTAATGATGTTGAGAAATTATATATATATATATATATATATATATATATATATTTCCCTGATAAGAACTCCCAAGAGGAAGAAATAATTTTTTCCCAAAGCAGTTAGCCATGGAACACTTTTTCTTGGGATTTAAATATATACATGCCCACTATGCTGTGCTTGCCAATCCTTTCCAACTCCTGGGCAGTCAATCTTAATAGTTTTTGTCCGTTCCATACCAGTTGCTAAGCATTTTGTAAATCGCATTATATGGAATATATTTTAGAAAATGCTATTTGAAAGATTGTGTCACTGATGAGTAAATATTATATAGGATTGGTGACATTCATTATTTGTCTATTTTAAATAGTTTCAAATTTGTTAATTTTTGCAAAATAAGTTTAACTTTGTATGTAGATTGCTATGTGACATATAAAGTGACATTCTAGGCATTTTGTTTGTAAAAATGCATTTATTTGAAACACAAACAATTCATGTTCAGTCGAGAAATTTTGGAAAACAGATAAAGAAGAATTTAAAAATTAAAATTAAAAAATCATTTTGGGATATTTTGCCCCTATTTCTTTTTTTGTTTTTATTTTTTTAATTTAATTTAATTTTATTTTTTAACTTTACAATATTATATTGGTTTTGCCATATATCAACATGAATCCGCCACAGGTATACATGTGTTCCCCATCCTGAACCCTCCTCCCACCTCCCTCCCCATACCATCCCCCTGGGTCGTCCCAGTGCACCAGCCCCAAGCATCCAGTATCGTGCATCGAACCTGGACTGGCGACTCATTTCATATATGATATTATACATGTTTCAGTGCCATTCTCCCAAATCATCCCACCCTCTCCCTCTCCCACAGAGTCCAAAAGACTGTTCTATACATCAGTGTCTCTTTTGCTGTCTCGTATACAGGTAACAATAGCCCCTATTCCTTTTTGATTTTTGCTGTTGTTCAGTTGGTAAGTATGTCTGACTCTTTGGGACTCCATGGTCACTGTAGTTTGCCAGGCTCCTTCTGTCTATGGGATTTCTCAGACAAGAATACTGGAGTGGGTTGCTATTTCTTTCTCCATGGGATCTTTCCAACCCAAGGATTGAACCCTTGTTTCCTACACTGACAGGCAAATTCTTTACCACTGAGTCACCAGGGAAGCCCAGTACAACTATTAATAAAAACATTGAACATTGTATATTAAACAAACATAAGAAAACTTTGAAACATAGAAGGAAGAAGGCAGACTACCCAGGAATTTTGAGACCCAAGAAACAATATAGTGGTGAATTTCTTGGGTTTTTTCTTTCCTTTTATATCCCAGACTTAGAGCTGAAGAATAATGGAGTGGGTTGCCATTTCCTTCTCCAGGGGATCTTCCCGACCCAGGGATCGAACCCAGGTCTCCCACATTGCAGGCAGACACTTTAACCTCTTGCCACCAGGGAAGCCCACTTTATATCCCAGACTTGGAGCTGAAGAAGCAAGCCATCTGAAACTTCAAGGGCAGAGATCTAACTGAAGATCCAAAAAAACAAAACTTTTTAAAATCACTCAAAACACTGCAATCTCACAACTTTTCCGCTGAAGAGTACCCTTCTTTCAAAAGCCATCAGTGAATTCTATATTGCAAAATTTGACACGTAGTGCATTGGTTTCCCACTCATGTAACAAATTATCACAAAGTTAGTGGCTTATGGCAATGTAAATTTATTATTTTATAGTCTTAGAGGCCATAAGTATGAAATGAATCTGCAGGACCATATTCCCTTTCTCTAGGGGAGAATCCATTTCCTGGCGTCTTCCAGCTTCTGCAGGTCTTTAGTAATCCTTGGCTCATCTCTCTTTATCACCTCTCCCTCTTCACATCTCCTCTCTGACTCTGATGCTTCTGCTTCCCTTTTATAAGGACCCTTGTGATTGCATTGGGTTTGCCCAGACAATAATCCAATAAAATTTCCCATCTCAGGATCCTTAATCACAGTTATAAAATTCCTTTTGCCCTTTGTGAAGGTATCATACTTAACAGTTTCTGAGAATTAATACCTGAATATTTTGGGGGGGCCATCATTTTGCCTATCAAATATTGCTTTCCTTGAATTCCATGACTCTATACTGCCTTAATTTATATTTCTTAAATAACTGGTCATTTCTTCTCAATTTTCTTTCCAGGATTTTATTCCCTATTCTTTCCTTATTGGATCTTTTCAGGTTCTCTTCTTCTTTTCAGGTTCTGATCTATCTTCTCCTGGACTATTTAGATCATCCTCTGTGTGAATCCTAACTATGTCTACATTTCTGACTCTGACATTGAAATTTCACACAAATGACATATCTCAAATATAGCCTATCTCAAACTGGAATCATTTTTGTATCATCAAGTTTTGTTGCTGTTGTTTAGTCACTAAGTCACCTCTGACTGATTTGCAACCCCATGAACTGTAGGCCACCAGGCTCCTCTGTCCTTGGAATTTTCCAGGCAAGAATACTGGAGTGGGTTTCCATTTCCTTCTCTAGGGGATCTTCCTGACCCTGGTACTGACTCTGCGTCTCCTGCATTGGTAGGTGGATTCTTTGCCTCTGAGCCACCAGGGAAGACCCTATTCAAGTTTGTTTCCTTCTAATTTGTTCTCCACATTATAGCCTATGACATTCCTGTTTAAAACCCTCCAGTGACTTCTCAATGATGTAGGATAGAGATGAAACCACGTGCTCAAACTTGGTGTAAAAACTGTATATTTAGTTCACTGGCTTTCTCTCCAGCCTCATCTCTCACTGTATTATTTCATTACAGGCGCTAATGTCTCTTTCTGTCTTTCTGCCACCATCTATCTTTCCTCCTGAGGCTTCTATATGCAGTTTATGCTATGTCTTCTGTCTAAAAGATATTTTTCTCACCTGACACCTAACTGTTAGTTTCTTCTCAATTTTCCAACTCTTCCGGGAAGCATTTTCGGCCCTGACTTCAGGTCACATGTATTTTCTTAAAGGCTCCTGTAACACGAGTACGCCTTGTACATTGTTCCCCTCATGCCCTTTCATAACTGCCCATCAGCAGCAGTAGACTGTAAACACTGTGAGGGCAGACTTATAGAGTTTGTAATAATTATGTATTAATTATCTGATGAAAGAAAAAACAAATTATAATATTTTGAAGTACTAATTGTGTATGAAGGATTATAAATCTTATATACTATGAAAAATAGTGGAAAGGCTCATGTTTTCTTAAAAAGAGAGGCAGAGAGGAAAACAACCAGGACGATCTTTAATATTACTTGAGATAAAGTATTAATGCAAATGTATCATTGGTTGGTTGATATTTTTGATATTTTTAACCTTGAGAAATTTAATCATTTATGGTCTTTATCAAGGAACTTTAATACAACAAAGTATAAATAAAATTTCATGTTGTTTTTAGAGCTGACGAACCTCATTTTGAATTGCCAACTATGTAATTATGACTACCTGTAAAATGGGGATGAAATGCTTGCTGAATTTAATTGTAGAGGGCTGAAAATAAGAAACTAGTTTATCTGGGGAGAAGGCAATGGCACCCCACTCCAGTACTCTTGCCTGGAAAATCCCATGGACGGAGGAGCCTGGTAGGCTGCAGTCCATGGGGTCGCTAAGAGTCGGACACGACTGAGCGACTTCACTTTCACTTTCCATTTTCACACATTGGAGAAGGAAATGGCAACCCACTCTAGTATTCTTGCCTGGAGAATCCCAGGGACGGGGGAGCCTGGTGGGCTGCTGTCTATGGGGTTGCACAGAGTCGGACACTACTGAAGTGACTTAGCAGCAGCAGCATAAAGACAAAAAGCCATAAGGTTGTTAAAGTTGTATGCTTAGTTGCTCAGTCGTGTCCTACTCTTTGTGACAAGAATACTGGAGTGGGTAGCCATTTCCTTCTCCAAGGGCTCTTCCCGCCCCAGGGGATCCAATCCAGGTCTCCCACACTGCAAGCAGATTCTTTATGGTCTGAGCCACCAGGGAAGTCCAAGAATACTGGAGTGGGTAGCCTATCCTTTCTCCAGGGGATCTTCCCAACCCAGGATGCCTGGTGATAATTGTGATTGACTCTGACATAAGTCGGGAAATATTTGTCCTTAGTAATAATCATGAGTTATTTTGTAGTAAGGGCCCTGATAAGCATCTTGAGTTTCTGCCAGATATTCTGGATGCCTTTGTTAGGACAATAGTACTCAAAAGGTTTGATTCCATCCAGGCACAAAAGCCTTGTATGAGTCACACTTCCTCAGGGGCCTCCTGGTTCCATTTTAGAGAACTCTCTTGGCAATACTCCATTTTGATTTTCCTTTCATAAGACAAGATTCCATTGATTCTTATAATGATTAGAAAAAAAGTTAAGGTTCAGTATTTGCATCTTCTTTTCAGTTGTATCCTTTTCTGTAAGTCTTAGAGTGAAGGGAAGTCGCTCAGTCATGTCTGATTCTGGACCCCATGGACTGTAGCCTACCAGGCTCCTCAGTCCATGGAATTTTCCAGGCAAGAGTGGGTGGCCATTTCCTTCTCCAGGGGATCATCCCAACCCAGGGATTGAACCCAGGTCTCCCATATTGCAGGCAGACACTTAACCTTTTGAGCCACCAGGGAAGCCCAAACACATCTTAAACTGAACTTTTAAGTTTCATGAGCTTGACAGAGTTCTAAATTGTATGAAAATAGTCTGTATGTTAAAACTGCTAAGCCCTGAACATCGGTGTTCTTTGGTGCCCTATTTCCTTTGATTTGAAGTTCAGAATGAGAGATATTAAGTTCCAAATGTAAAACAAAAAGCTGCAAAAATATGCTCCAATATAAAAGCTGCTCAAAAAGAGTAATCATTCTTGAAACTCTGTAACTGTTTTGCAGATGATTTATTCACTTCCTTTCTCTAATCAGAGAATTTTCTACACAGTCACAGAGTGAGATCGTTTCCTGAGGCAAGAAAGAAATACAGAGGTCCTGACAAATAAGATGTTGCCTTGGGGAAGGGAACTACAGTAAACACTCAGAAGTTCTTGCCTTAACAAGAAAACCTTTAAAAGTAAATGTAAAATGGCAAAAAGTAGTGTGGGTTACTGGATTTTAACCACCTGACTTAACATTTAATCTTTTATTATCTGGTCATTTAAAAAAATGTTTCATATATGTTAAAATATGTGGACAAAGAATATTACCTGCCATATTAGCAAACAAAGAATATTGCTGCCTTCAAGTCATCAGCCACTGCAGCCACCCCTCATGGTGAATGGTGAGTGGACTCAGGATGGGAAATAGCAGGATACTGGGCCTAGATAGTAAAGGTGCATGTCAACAAGTCCAGTCTCTTGCATCTTCCCATATATAGAAAAGTGCTAAATTTATTAACTTAAGAAGTCTATGTTTTTTAATTAACAGTAATCATAAAAAAAAGTCATCTTTTGATGTTCCAACTGTCTGGTTTTTGCTGCAAAACCCCTAGTATCCAGGCACCTCCCCTACTTCTGTGAAGCAGCTCTTTAGAGCTATCTGAGAGGCTGTCTTCCCAGCCCAAGTTCTCAGAAAATCCACCGAATGAAACATAATTCTCAGTTTTTAGGTTGCACATTTTTTTTCCAGTTGGCAAGTAATTATTCCTAATAATACTACTCCATTGTAGACAAAGATTATTCAGTCTTAAAATTTTATTCATAAATACACAAGCAAGAGTTAACCGAGTATTGAGAAAGTCACTGTAAGTAAATGTAGGAAAGAGCTATATTTAGAAAGGAATCATGGATACTAAGGGGCCTTTAAATTGAAAGAAATAATAAAGGCTATATAGAGGAAAAGACATTTTATTTTTAATCAAATCTTCATTACCAATGTTGGGCAAGTAATTTCCATTTTTAAAAGTCAGTTTACATATCTGTAAAAGAGGTTTCTTCCTGGGAAAGCAGGAAAGATGCCTGTTTCAACTGGTACAATAATCCCTTGTTGTCCACGGGGGTCGTTTCTAGGACCCTCACAACCCTCTCAAGTATTCTTGCCTGGAGAATCACCATGGACAGATGAACCTGGTAGGCTGTAGTCCATGGGGTCGCAAAGAGTCAAACACAACTGAGCGACTAAGCACAGCACACAGATACCAACATCTGAGGATGCTCAAGTTCCTTATATAAAATGGTATAGTATTTTCATATAACCTACACACATCCTCCTGTATACTTTAAATCATCTCTAGATTACTTATAATTCCTGATACATTGTAAATGCTATGTAAATAGTTGTAAATACAATGCAAATACTATGTAAATAATTGCTGCTGCTGCTAAGTCGCCTCAGTCGTGTCAGACTCTGTGCGGTCGCATAGATGGCAGCCCACCAGGCTCCACTGTCCCTGGGATTCTCCAGGCAAGAACACTGGAGGGGGTTGTCATTTCCTTCTCCAATGCATGAAAGTGAAAAGTGAAAGTGAAGTCGCTCAGCCCTATCTGACTCTTCGCGACATGCAGCAAATCCAAGTTTTTCTTTTTGGAATGTCCTGAAAAATTTTTTTGAATATTTTCCATCGACAGTTCGTTGACTCCATGGATGTGAAAACTGTGGATACAGAAGACTGACTGTATTCCATTTCCTTGTTGTATTCCGAGTCAAAATATCAAGGGGACAAGGAGTGGGAGTGGAGCTTCTCTGTGAGAGGCAGTAAACATTTGCTAGATTCCAGTGGTAATAATCAAAGACATCAGTTCTAACATGTGTTTTTAACAGTTGTGAGAAAGCAGCAAAGTTAGTGTTAGCCCATATTAGCAAATGTGTATAGACTCAAGTCTGTCTTCAGCCCATCCTCAAAATCTGAACTAACTGGACCTGTGAGTACTGTGCATGTGAACAGGTGTTGGGAGGGGAAAAAAATTACTAGTCTGGAGGGATAGCAAATAGAAAATAAATGCTTAGAGATATCTGAGATGTTTAAAAAATAAAACTTAGATCAGGTTCCATTTGATGATATTTTAGTTAAATATCAAAGCTTTTTCATAGTTTGAAATTTCTCAGGACAAATCTCTTTAAAATGTCATGGATGACAGGTTTGTAAAACTGTGTGAACCCATCATCCTTTTGAAATGCTAAACACTGATGATTCTAAAGAAAGTAAATGCAATTTTCTTGAATTTAATAGAAAATTTTGGTGTTTTTTTTTTGTTTGTTTTGTTTTAAGCTCAATACATTATCACATAGAGATTGAAAATTCTTAAAGGGAAAGGAAATATAGAATTATGCCAACTTATCTCAAAAGAGGATTAACTGGTATATGAAGAAAGATGTAAAAAATGGATAAATGAAGAATTAGATGTTTAAATGTGATCAGAAATATTGTGAAAAAGAACTGAGTATTGAACCAAGAGTGAATAGCTGTAGGTACTGTTTCTCAGACTGTGAATCCCTATCCTAAAACATGAATGTTTGTGTGATCACTTATTTCACAGCTTTGAAACCAACACATTCTTTAACCTAACATCATAGAAAAAGAATAAGAATTTCCTAATTTTATCATAATCAGGCCACTCTAATTCCAAATTTCTCTGGGGTTTTCTTCTTTTCTAATTGTGCTTGATGGTACCTTTAATTTTGGACTGAAACACACTGAAAATTTTCACATCTTTTTTCTCTTACTGTTGTCTTCAAGAATAGTCTTAGAGATGTTTTTAAACTATGTAAATCGAAGACCTTGAACAATATCTGTCTCACACCTTCTCCTTGATCCTGTTTCCTATGCCCTCAGATGTGTCTGTCCATTTCAGAAAGAAAATGGGGTTTCAACTTTGTTTTCCAGTTTTCCAATATGACTTTCAAAGACATTAAGATAATCCTTTCCATTTCGCTAAGTTATTATTATCCTGTTTTTTCCTCCATTCTCAGTTATTATTATAAATATTCTGAATCATTAAAGTGTTTGTGTGTAATCTTACTTTGGGATTTTGCCTTACTTGTGAAAATGGTGAAAATCCTAAACTTTTTAGGAAATAAGGAATGAAGATTCCAGCCTTGAAGGGCATTGAGGTTTTCAGCATCATTAACAGTTTCTAACTTCTTAATATACAGTAGTTAATTAAATCATCAGCTAGACATATCCTGTTTATTGCTCTTTTAGATTAAAATAAATTAAAGCAGAAAAGAAACACAATTTAATTGGCCTGAGATAAGTTGTTATAATGTTAGTACAACAGTTCTCTTGGAATTTAGTAATCATAATTATGCAAATCTTAATTAGGTAATTATTGTTGTGCAGTTTTTCTCAACTTAAGGGGGAAAATTCATTGGAACAATCAACCATATCATGCTGTGTCAGAAACTTTAAATCAGAAAAAATTTTAGAGTAAGTTGTAGAGTGCTTTATTATTTATAGAGTATAATGTAATTCCCTAATCAACTAACAGGAAAAGTCTGAAAATACTCCTTGCTTCGATATTTGTTCTGTTTTGTAGTTGCCAAAAGTGTTGCTCTGATTTGTCACTATAAGACCGATGGAAGGAAGACAAGTCATCATGCATGAGTGATTTTTCATTAAAGTAGACCTGATAAAGAGGCGCATGAAGTCTTTGTTCTTTCACGAATAAATTGTGAATATAATTTGAATAAGTTTCTGTGTTAGCCCATCAGAAATTGAGTTCAGTCATTTTGTTTCTACTTTTGATATACACAAATCAAAGAAGGAGAAGGAACTGAGTGTTTATACCGTATCATTATATGCATTCCTGGAAATTTAGATATTTTGCAAAATAGAAGAATGTACAATTTTGGAAAAAGTAGAGTTAGTTAAAATAAAAATTTCTAAACAAAGTAGTAGCAAAAGCAGTGAGAGGTATTTCAGGAGATAACTTGAATAAGCCAGAAAGGCAGTTCAGCATGGAGAGAGACTTCAGTAGAGAGGGTAAAATGGCTTGTGACATTAAGACAGTAGATAGCAGCGGATGTCTGAGCCAGTACAGCATTCATTGAGATGGTCAAAGAGGAAGAAAAGCCTGCTTAGAGATTGGGTCTGACAAAGCTATAATAATGCCTTTTAGGAGATCTGTGTTTAGACTTCACTGAATTTCTTTTTTCATATAGAATTAATGAATTTGCTTTATAGCCTCTTGGCTTCTTCATCAATGAGTTAAACATATTTTCTCGCTTATTCTAATTCATGTTTCTAAATTTTGAAAATCATACTTTGATTTTTTTGGAGATTGTACTAAAGATTTCCAAGTAAATACACATTGCAGAGCCCTTAAACTGCCTGGTGGCTCAGACGGTAAAGAATGTGCCTGCAATGCAGAGACCTGGGTTTGATCCCTGCCTTGGGAAGATCCTCTGGAGAAGGAAATGGAGACCCACTCCAGTATACATGCCTGGAGAATTCCATGGACAGAGGAGCCTGGTGGGCTACAGTCCATGCAGTTGTAAAGAGTCAGATATAACTGAGTTACTAACACTCAGCCCGAAAATAAACATATTTTCTTGGCTCCTGAAGCAGATCCCAAGGAGCAATGGGATTTTACTTTCATTGACTCTTTGTTTCTCCTTGCACCCCTGATTCTGTGCCTTTGTATTGTTTGCCTTTTTATTGTTCTGTTTCTGTTTTCTTACAACCTGGAAGTTATTCTTAATTTGCCATTAATGTATGTGAATTTGGTTTTGTGGGTCTATTTGTTGGTTTTTTATAGACAGAAACCTATCCTGTTGGGTGAGAGATGACAGAAAATTCTGTTTGTTTTATTCAGAATACATCAGCCTTCCACTGAAAAGATAAAGAGCATTCTGAGATCCACATTTGTGAACACTTTTGTTTGCCATGTTTATTTTAAGCGATGACTAAGGGTGTAGAACTAAAGCCACAAGATGTGTGTCTAAGTGTCTGTAATTGCAAAAAGTTTTTATTCTTTATTTTGTGTTAGAAATATTCTCTTGTTGAAAAATAAATAGATTTAAAGATTTAGTAAATTAAGAAGTTCTATAGTGATTGGTTTGTAGAAGCTAATAGTTGAGTTCAGTTCAGTCACTCAGTTGTGTCCAACTCGTTGTGACCCCATGAATTGCAGCACGCCAGGCCTCCCTGTCCATCACCAACTCCCGGAGTTCACCCAAACTCATGTGCATCGAGTAGGTGATGCCATCCAGCCATCTCATCCTCTGTTGTCCCCTTCTCCTCCTGCCCCCAATCCCTCCCAGCATCAGCGTCTTTCCCAATGAGTCAACTCTTCACATGAAGTGGCCAAAGTACTGGAGTTTCAGCTTTAGCATAATTCCTTCCAAAGAACACCCAGGACTGATCTCCTTTAGAATGGACTGGTTGGATCTCCTTGCGGTCCAATGGACTCTCAAGAGTCTTCTCCAACACCTCAGTTCAAAAGCATCAATTCTTCGGTGCTCAGCTTTCTTCACAGTCCAACTCTCACATCCATACATGACCACTGGAAAAACCATAGCCTTGACTACACGGACCTTTGTTGGCAAAGTAATGGCTCTGCTTTTGAATATGCTGTCTAGGTTGGTCATGACTTTCCTTCCAAGGAGTAAGCATCTTTTAATTTCATGGCTGCAGTCACCATCTGCAGTGAGTTTGGAGCCCAAGAAAATAGTCTGTCACTGTTCCCACTGTTTCCCCATCTATTTGCCATGAAGTGATGGAACTGGATGCCATGATCTTAGTTTTCTGAAAGTTGAGTTTTAAGCCAACTTTTCACTCTCCTCTTTCACTTTCATCAAGAGGCTCTTTAGTTCTTCCTTGCTTTCTGCCATAAGGTTGGTGTCATCTGTATATCTGAGGTTATTGATATTTCTCCCGGTAGTCTTGAAATTAAAAGACATTTGCTTCTTAGAAGGGAAGCTATCACAAAACTAAATAGCATATTAAAGAGCAAAGACATCACTTTGCTGACAAAGTCGATAGAGTCAAAGCTATGGTTTTTCCAGTAGTCATGCATATGGATGTGAGAGCTGGACTATAAAGAAGTCTGAATGCACAATTGATGCTTTCAAATTGGGGTACTGGAGAAGACTCTTGAAAATCCCCTGGACTGCAAGGAGATCAAATCAATCAATCCTAAAGGAAGTCAACTCTGAATATTCATTGGAAGGACTGATGCTGAAGCTGAAGATCCAATATTTGGTCACCTGATATGAAGAGCCAACCTATTGGAAAAGACTCTGGTGCTGGGAAAGATTGAGGGCAGGAGAAGAAGAGGATGACAGAGGATGGAATGGTTGGATGGCATCACCGATTCAATGGACATGAGTTTGAACAAACTCTGGGAAGTAGTAAAGGACAGGGAAGCCTGGTGTGCTACAATCCATGGGGTTGAAAAGAATCAGATGTGACTTAGTGACTGAACAACAACACACATCAACGAAATAGCAGAAAACAAAAGTAAAAAAAAAAAATCCCATTTGAAATTGTATCAAAAAAAGATAAAAGAGTTAGGGAAAAAGCGTTACAAATGAGGTGAAAGACCTTTATGCTAAGAACCATAAAATACTGATAAAGGAAACTGAAGATGATTCCAAAAAATGGAAAGATATCCCTTGCTCTTGGATTGGGAGAATTAATAGTTTTAAAATGGCCATACCACTTGAAATCTATAGAGTTAATGTGATCCCTATCAAATTACCCATGGCATTTTCATAAAACTTAAATCATTCTAAAATTATACGAAACCCTGTAAGACCCAGAATTGCCAAAACAATTCTGAGGAAAAAGAGCAATGCTGAAAGCCTAGCCCTCTACATGTAGGTCAACGAAACAAAACAGAAATTCTGGAAATGAACCCGCACACCTACAGTCAATTAATCTTTGACAAAGGGGATAAGAATCTACAGCCAAGGAAAGACAGATTCAGCAAGTGGTATTGTGAAAGCTGAAAAGCCACATCTAAGTCAATAGGTTAGAGCACTGCCTCACTTCATACCCCCAAATAAACTAAAAATGGCTTAAATACTTAAATATGAGATGACACCATAAAACTTCTAGATGAGAACATAGGCAAAACAGTCTCTGATATAAATTGTAGCAACACTTTCTTAGGTGAGTCTCCCAAGACAAGGAAAAATAAAAGCAAGATTGAACAGTTAAGACCTAATCAAACTTAAAACCTTTTGTATAGCAAAGGAAACCATAAACAAACTGAAAAGACAACCTATGTACTGGGAGAAAATATTTGCAAACAATGTGACTGACAAGGGCTTAATGTCTGCAAAATACAAACAGCTCATACAATTTAACAACAAATAACCTATTCACAAAATGGCCAGAAGATGTAAATAGACATTTCTTCAAAGAAGACATAGAGATGGCAAATAGGCACATGAAAAGATGATCAACACTGTAATTACTAGAGAAATGCAAATCAAAAATGCAATGGGATACCATGTCACATCAGTCAGAAGGCCATCATCAAAGAAATTACAATAAATGCTGGAGATGGTGTAGAAAAAAGGGAACACTCCTACAGTGTTGGAAGGCATGCCATTATGGAAAACATTATGGAGTTTCCTTAAAAAAGTTAAAGTATAGTCATTATATGATCTGTCAATCTCACTTCTGGCCCCGTATCTGGAGAAAACGCTAATTAAAAAAAATACAATTTTCTTTAAAAAGTCAATTAAAAAAAACACATAATTTTCATAGCAGCATTATTTACAAAAACCATGGCATGGAAAGAGCCTAAATGTCCATCAACAGATAAATGGATAAAGAAGATGTGGTATAGATATAAGATATACTATATCCTATATGCTATATCTTATATATATACTATAAGATATATATTAGAATACTACTCAGCCTTAAAAGAAGAATGAAATAATACCATTTACAGCAACATAGAGATTATTATATTAAATGAAGTCAGACAAAGACAAATATCATATTCATTTGTGAAATCTAAAATATGATGCAAATGGGCTTCTAAAACAAAAACAAACTCATAGGCATAGAAAATGAATTTACATGTATCAAAGGGAAAAACGAGATGGGAAGGGATAAATAAGAAATTTGGAATTATATATGTTTATATATATATACAATAAACAACAAGTTATCACTGTATAATATAGGGAACCCAATTCAATATTCTGTGATAAAGCATATGGGCTTCCCTGGTGACTCAGTGGTGAAGAATCTGCCTGCCAATGCAAGAGACATAAGTTCAATCCCTGATCCAGGAGGATCCCACATGCCATGGAGCAACTAAACCCATATGTTGCAATTACTGAAGTCCGTGCTCCCTAGAGATAGTGCTCTCAACAGGAGAAGCCACCGCTATGAGAAGCCCATGCACCACAACTAAAGAGTAGTCCCCACTTGCTATAATTAGAGAAAAGCCTGCACAGCATCCACTGGAGCCCTAGCATAGCCAAAGATAAATAAATAAAATGATTTTTAAAAAAGCGTCATAGAAAAGAATATGAGAAAAATATATATTTACGTATGTATAACTGATCTCTTTGCTGTAAACCAGAAACTAACACAACATTGTAAATCTACTATATTTCATTAAAAAATTAAAAAGAAATGTAGAAAAATGCCCTACATTAAATACTAATTATTTTTATGTCAGTAGTACTTATCTTCTAGATACAACAGCTGAAACATAATTTTTCAGGATTTTTAATTTTAAAATATCAGATTTATATTGTTAGTAGTTGATAGCCTTTGGACTTGAATAAGCAACTTCTAAGTAGTATTCTAAAATACTGAAACATTCATCATCATGCATGGTTTTAGTGTATCAGTTCAGTTCAGTCACTCAGTCGTGTCCAACTCTTTGCAACCCTATGAACTGCAGCATGCCAGGCCTCCCTGTCCATCACCAACTCCCAGAGTTCACTCAGACTCACGTCCATCGAGTCGGTGATGCCATCCAGCCATCTCATCCTCTGTTGTCCCCTTCTCCTCCTGCCCCCAATCCCTCCCAGCATCAGAGTCTTTTCCAATGAGGCAACTCTTCGCATGAGTGGCCAAAGTACTGGAGTTTCAGCTTTAGCATCATTTAGTGTATATACATTTTAAAATATACATATAATTATATATGTATATATATTTAATATATGTTTTATATATAAACAGTATAATTCTGTGCTTCTTAATTTTTTATATGTCACAGAGTTGCTGTATGTTTATGTAAGAATACTGTGATATGCCATTCAGATCTTCCTTTAGGAATAAAATGCTCATCTAGGAACGGAGAGTGCTACCAATAAAAGGCTTACATGCAATTGCCCCTCCCCCTTCCCACTGGTAATTACTAGACTCAAGGATATATTGTACAACATGAGTGTATCTGTCACTCAATCATGACCGATAATGCTACCCCACAGACTGTAGCTACCTCCACACTTCTCTGTCCATGGAATTCTCCAGGAAAGAATACAGGAGTGGGTTGCCATGCCCTTCTCCAGGGGATCTCTCCAACCCAGGGCTTGAACCTGCATCTCCTGCATTTCAGGCAGATTCTTTAGTGTCTGAGCCACCAGGGAAGCCCCAACAATATGGGGAATATAGCCAATATTTTGTAGTAACTATAAATGGAAAGTAACCTTTAAAATTGTGTGTGTATGTGTGTGTATATATATAAACTTAGCCCACTTGGAGAAGTGCCTCAGTTAAAGACACCTGACTTGTCCTTGGTCATACCTTCCAGAGGCAGCTTATATTCAATGACTAATCAAACATGAGTGTCAATCTGGGATGTCTGTCAATGACTATCCTAGTCTTGAGATGAGTGATCACCTGCAGCCCTCAGTATACCTGCATCCCGGCACTACTTCTCCTGCTGCTCAGTACTGCTTCTTTCCCTCTACTTCCACAGGTCTTGATTCTAACAGCACTCCTTGATAATTGTTCTTCATGCTCATCTCTGAATCAGAATCTGTTTCCTGGGGAATACCTGGGGAGTACCAGACTAGGGTACCTTGGATCTATTGATATACCTACCTACTTATTATCTTTAACTTCATTATCTATTAATCTATATATGCAACTATCCACTCTAAGAAAGTGTAAAAAGGATGTGTGCCTTTATAACTTTTGACATGCTGAGTGTTTGTATGTGACAACACTCAATTACCTGTTGTCTGGTTCTCCTAAATAAAAACCAGTTACTTCATTAAATGTTGTAATGTACATGAGTTGATTACAGCCCTATGAGCAACAGTGCCAAAATTTTTTGACTGTGTATGTTGAATTATGAGATGTGTTTTTGTTTATCAAGAGAAACTAGGAGCTAATTTGTCTTATAGAAACATGTGTTGATGTAGAACAGTTTGTACCCAGTAGATCTTGAGAACGTAAAAGAAACTTTTACTGAGGAAATTGCAGTCAGTAATGTAAAGACAATACTTGGCAGAAACTTCTGAAAACAAGAGTGGGGATAGACTTCTTTGGCACCCTAGCAACAGTTTATGAAGGAGGACCAATGTTAATTACAGCTGAACAGAACTTTCTTATTTCCCAGTCTCTGTCAAAGGAGGGCCATCGAGCAGTATTTATTTTTCAAAAGACAGAAAATAGATCCAGTTGGCTGAGGCTCCAACTCTGATTTATTTCTTCAATTCAGTTCAGTCACTCAATTGTGTCTGACTCTTTGAGACCCCATGAACTGCAGCACTCCAGGCCTCCCTGTCCATGCCAACTCCCGGAGTTCACCCAAACTCATGTGCATCGAGTCGGTGACACCATCCAACCATCTCATCTTCTGTCGTCCCCTTCTCCTCCTGCCCTCAATCTTTCCCAGCATCAGGGTCTTTTCAAATGAGTCAGCTCTTTGCATTTATTTCTTACTGTTTTGCAAATATCACACAAATCCAGATCTTATGACTTTCACTATTTTTATTGGAATCAATAATGATAGTTTTATAATTTATTTTAACTCAAGTTTCTTCATGGCCTGCTCTCTGTTTATCACCTTGCTATATCTCTTGCACTCTCCTTTCTGCCACACCCTGCCACACGTACCGCAAACCACCTGCATCACTTTGATAGTGAAGTCCTCTGTGCTTTCACTCCAGTATGGTCGAGTGGTGAAGAGGGTAGACCCCTGCATTCACTCTTCCACTTCTAGTAAGTTACTTTCCCAGCTGTGCCTCAGTTTCCTCAACTGAGAATCATGTTAGAACCTCACTTGAATGTGGAAAAATTAAGTGCCGAGTGCTTGGTTCAGAGTAGCTTACATACTATTTGGTGCTACGTTATTTGATAGAAATTACATATTCTTGTTTAGGGTCTGTTCTGTTCCATTTTGCTCTTCAAACCTATTACTGTGATTGGGGGTATATTAACTGTGTGTGCTTAAACATTTCAAGTTCTACTTTATGAATATGTATGACAAAAGGAATTCATCTTGACAGAGTACTTGTACATGTAGATTAGTACATAACTGTTGAGAAATTAATGAAAATTTTATTAAAAATGTTCCTGTTGCCTAGAGACAACATAGAGGCTTGAACATATCTCTACAGATTTTGCATTGAAGGACTGAGGTTTACGTGTGGACTTGTTTCTCCCTATAAAAAAAAAAACAATTAAATGTGTGGAAGGTCCCAGGACAAGTCTCTTTCTTTTTACCTTGACTGGTCTACAGGGAGATTTTGGAATTATCTGGCAGTCAGGTCTGAGTATGATTCCTGAAGAGGGACTGACCTGTGTGAGGAGACTGAAATGCTGGTTCACATTCAGTTCCTCACTCTGCTGTTGTTAACACTAATGGAATCACTGTATGTTCAGCCCAGGTGTTATGTCCATATCTCACACACTGCAGAAAGGCTACAGGAAGCCTTTAAAAAGCAGATATTTGTTTTTCCAGGGTTAGTGGCACCCTTCTTTGTCTAAGTAATGGATCTTACACTGTGTATTTTAAACTTATTGAGCATTACTTAAATCCTATAATACATACCAACAATGTGATTAAAGCTAATTTCTGTTAGATCGTTTGTCAGATTAATTGGTTAGCCTCCCCAGGGGCAGATTTCCTCTTCTAAGCACTAAAAATAGCATCCTTACAGAATCTTCAAAAATGCAGTATGTAAACCAGTTGCCACATCCAAAAATGGAATTATTTATTCAAATATTTCATTTGCAACTGAATGTTTGACAGTTGTGACAAATAGCAACATAAAAATATGAAGAAATGTTTTGGAAGTAATTTTTCCTCCTTTGGCCTTTAATTTGCTGTCATACATTGACTTCAAAGCCCTCAGTGTAATATACAGAATCCCCAAACATTCCTTTCATTTGTTTGTTTTCCGATTCCATGTTAGCTTTTCCTGACTTCTTACAGACACTGTATTTGATTTACATTTCTTCACATCAAATTTTTATTTTCCTAATTCCTGTGGGAAAAAGTGAACATGCAACATAGCATGCATAAGTTAACTAAAAGACCACTCAATGTAAAAATATATACTTATATAAACATATAAATCCAAAGACTCCTCTTGTTTTTTTCTGCTCACTTAGCAAATCAGTCCCCATATTGATTATTTTCCTTTCATTCTCTCTTTACTGTCTTGGTCTGGGTCACATCTTTCCCTGCCCACAGTATTGCAATAGCTTCTTCTTCTTTTTTTTTTTTTTTTTTTTTGCAATAGCTTCTTAATAGGTTTCTCTGTCTCTAGTTCATTCTCCTTCTTGGCTCTTCTATTTAGTATGGTCAGTATAATTCTCCACTCTCATCTTTGTCATTTTTTCCCCTTAAAAACTGACAATGCCTAATATTTATTTGTCAAAGTGAAACTTATCAGCCTTTCTAATTAAATTCAAATACTGAGCTCTGGCCAGCAGAGTGTGGGCAGAGGTGATGTTCCCACCTCCATGCCTGGACCACAAGACTTCTTACACCACTGACTTCATTCTTTCTCTCTTCCATCATCTCTTGACAGTGTCAGGAAAACAGCAGATAACTTTGAAATAATAGAGAATGAAGGAACTGATAGATTAAAAAGAGTAGGGTCTTTGAATAATTTCATGGTGCAAAGCTCCTTGTCCCTAAATCCCACTCCTGTAAGCAAGAAAGATAATTCCATTTTTTGGGGGGGGGGGTGGGTATTTGTTGCAGCAGTTAGCCAGTTATCCTAATGTGTTTCAGTTTTGCAGTAACAGTATTATTGGTACAAGCCAAGATGAATTAATTTGCTGGGGGATTATTATTTGGATTTGGGGCCTTTTGTGCAGTCTTTTCATTAGTTTCTTGCATATGGCTTTTGAATGTAATTGTCTTTTTGTTTGACAAAAAGAATTATCTTGATATGGTACTTGCATATATTTTGCCCTAGGTACAAAGAGGAAGCAAAGAAAAGGTTATTTCTTCAATATACTTCTAAAAAGCTTATGGGTTATATTATAGTCTTACCTTGAGCCCATTTTCTACTAAATTTTTACACTCAGCATAGAACCTCAACAACATTATCACTCCTGTCAGAATCCCAAGTGATTAGAGTCATTTTCTGGCCTTATCTGAGACACCCAGAATTATTCTGTTGCCTGATTGTTCCTAGGGTTTGATGCTAATGGAAGCGCTTTTGTTTATTTTTCCTTATTGCTTCTAAAAGAAAATTCTTTTACTGAATTCCCAATGTTGCACAAAATCAATGTGAGCTTTATTTTGCAAGCACCCGTTACTTTAGGCAGCCCTCTTCATAGCTTGAGCGCTTTGATGGCAGGACCTTGGTAAAGAAATCACCTCCCATTGTTCCTAGAAGTTGAGTTTTTGTTGGGTAACTTGGCCTACGGACGGAAGAAGGAAGTCACATCTCGTGACGTGGTCCAGCACTGGAGTGTGTCATTTGTGGCCATTTCTCTTTCAACCATCCTTCTCTCTGCCATCTGAAAAAGTCTGTCTCTTATCTGAGGACTAGAAAATGACATTTACTAGATCACCACTTCAGAATTCACATCTTGGATAAATACAGGATGTCAAGAGGGTCTTGACACTTTATTTCAAAATCTTGTTTTGCTTTCTAATAGCATCAGTTGTTCATTCTTCACATTTTCTGCTATAGGAAAACATATATGCAAGAGCTTTGTTTATGCCTAGGTTATTTAACATAAAATTCTGAATTAACAGGTGACTTTGGCCAATGCCATTCTCAGATATGTGTAACAATCCCTGATAATATATTTTATAACCCTTCTGGGTGAGTAGGGATTGAGGCATGTCAGAAGGTCAAAAGAGGGGAGAAGAGGATAAAAAGAAACCTGGTATTTGGTTTCTAAGCCTGTCCCTGGAACCAGACTTGAAAGCTTTAGGGACCAGCAACTGCAGAGACCACACTGCTAACCTTGTTTGTTTTCACTGTACATGTGTTATTATTGGCTGTTTATGTTTGTCTTCCATGCATGAAGGAAAGGATCAATCATGTGTTACTTACCTTTGAATCTTGAAACAAACACATTCAATAAAAGTTTTGGTAACTAAGAGAGTGAATAACTAAAGTGACCTCTACATTCGACTATCATTGTAGTATAACAGGATATTAAAATTGAGCTATAGTCCTGATCATATATGAACCCTGATTTACCATTTAGGCTTTTTACAAGATAAAAGTAGTAAAGGAATAAATTAGTAGTGAGAAAGAGGAATGAAGGTCAGGATCATGTAGATGAGGAGGAATGGGTAAAGGTTAATCATTAGAAAACAGAAGAGATTTAAAGGTAAGAGGTGATAGGATTTATAGATAGGGATAGAGAAAGAGTTATGAAGAGATGAACATGGTGGAATCAGCAGGTGAGCATCCAGGATTACAGTCAAGTAGTTCTCTGACTCACTGAATAGGGAGTTGTGAAGATGTAGTACAGTAAACCGCAGAGTTTCTTAGAGGGAAGCTGTTCCATAGATAAGAAAGTCTTTTTATTTCGTATTATTATTTTCCTTTCATGTTGGGAGGATGTACCAGTGACAGTTGGTCTCCTTTCAGCCAAATAGCTCCCATATGCTACATAATGCTGCTGCTGATTAAAATCCTATGGAAGAGTCAGCCTGTGTCTGGAACAATAGCAGCCTGAATTCAATTTATCAGTCTTCTGGGGAAGCAGAGATAATCAAATTCCCCCCTTCAGCAACTTTGGGAACACACCATTTGACAAGATACAATGGATGTGAGTCACACACTTTCTGTTTGTACACCTGCTGCCTGTTAATCACAAGTTTCTGGCATTTTGTGAGTTTTTCTCTTCCCTATTCACATCTTATAGTCTTTGTCATTTAAAGGCAGGGGCACTTCTGTGAAAACTGTTACTGCAACATGTATGAAAACTTAGGGAGATCAGTAGGGAGACAAAGTTGTGGGTGATATGAGGAAAAAACCATCTTTAGTCAGAGAAATTTGGGTTTCAATATGCTTTTCACCTTTTTAGTATGTAACCTGGAAAAGTGATTTAAGTCCTCTGAACTTTGATTCCTTTATCTGTAAAATGAGGATAAAGATATATACAACAGAGAATTGTTTTGTGGATTAAATTACATAATTGATGTTTGGCTATGCATTCTGGAAAAGTCTAGGTGATGAGAACTACAAGGAACCCTCGAACACTCCATTTAAAACCCTTCCCTCAGAGACTTGTCCAAACTTTAATGTGGCTTCTAGAAGCCTAAAGGCCTTGTATCCCTGGGACAACCAGCCCTCTTTGGAGTTCTCATTTGGAAAAACTCAGGGATGTTAGAAGAATGTACTGTTTGCTCTGCTGCTGCTGCTGCTAAGTTGTGTCCGACTCTGTGCAACCCCAGAGACGGCAGCCCACCAGGCTCCTCCGTCCCTGAGATTCTCCAGGCAAGAACACTGGAGTGGGTTGCCATTTCCTTCTCCAGTGCAGGAAAGTGAAAAGTGAAAGTGAAGTCGCTCAGTCGTGTCCAACTCTTTAGCGACCCCATGGACTGCAGCCCACCAGGCTCCTCCATCCATGGGATTCTCTAGGCAAGAGTACTGGAGCGGGGTGCCATCACCTTCTCCGACTGTTTGCTCTAGCCAACACCAAATCTCTTTTTAGAGGATTTACTAAGAAAGGCTTGCAATTGTGAATCCTCTCTCTGGACCTTTAAAATATAGATATATTTCCTATAACTTGGATGTATCTTTCTCAAGGACCTGAGAACTATTTCTTTGAAATGTAATAAACAGTAAGTCTGGGGTTTCTGTCTCCTAGACTTGGCAGCATAGAATCCTAACTTTAATAACTGTCAGGTAGCAGAGTCAGCTGGCGGCACTAATCATGTTTGGTAATTTTGCATTCCTGCCTACTTGCCTTTTCTCCACCCTTATTTTGCCTTTAAATCCCCCAGTCACACAGCTCTTTCTCCTACTATCTATCAGTATTTACTGAATAAAATCTGTTTTCATCAGTATTTACTGAATAAAATCTATTTTCATTTACTGAATACAATAAAATAAAATTTACTCTAATGCCTGGCTTTGTTTCTCTTTGTTTACAAAGACTGTCTTTCGAACCCCTGCCCCTAGATCTCTTAATGGTATGTGTGTGTTTTCTCCAAAGAAGAGGATGAGGTTCAGTCTTGTCAGGAAAGGTCATGGGAAGAAATTGGGAGAATGTGAGAAGGTTGTTGTATGGGTCCTGACTGTCTCTGGGGAATAGGCCCGAGGGTTAATTTCTGCTCATAAATTTTTCAAAGGTCAGAAATACAACTTAAATAAGCTTTCACTAGTTTAGCTTAAACCAAAATGGAATTTAAGGATGCGGATTAATTAAAGGATGGAATGCAGATATTTAAAGAATGCTTCAGCCACCTGAAATGTGGCTAATAGCAACTGAGGAAATGAATGTTTTAACTTAATTTTAATGAATTCAAGTATAAAAAGCCACTCATGGCTGATGGTTACTCTGTTACAGGGCACAACTCTAAATCATGCTATGTTGTCTCTCCTTGGCTTTATTCTTAGCCTGTCTCTGTGTGCTGTCAATGGCTCCTGGAAGCTGCAGAATTAGATCTTTCTCAAATAATATAATCTCACAGAAGAGAGGAAACCGTCTCTTCGTCAGCCCTGTATGCCCCTGAAAAGGACTCAAGCTGGCCTTGATGAGGTAAGTCCTGAAGTGCATGAGGTTGGACACTGATGATCTACACTGAGTCACATCCTGTTTTGGGCCATTTAGTTCATTGCCTTCCAAAATTGCTTTGAGTTTTGGAACAATAATTATCAAATAGTGGTTAAAGCAGATGTTGACAGACTTTTTGAGAAGGGTAAAAGTAATGATACCTTGTAGCCTTGATGACAGCATGCGGCACAGGGTGAAGGAGTGGAACATTTCTTCTTTATCACAGAGAGGATTTGGCACCTTAAAGTCCTGGTCAAGCAGAAGCGGAAACTATAGAATTTAGAAAGCAGTGTTCTCAAAACAGCAGCAACAGCATCCACGACACATTCAAGAAATCTTATGTATCAGTTCAGTTCAGTTCAGTCGCTCAGTCGTGTCCGACTCTTTGTGACCCCATGAATCGAAGCACGCCAGGCCTCCCTGTCCATTACCAGCTCCCGGAGTTCACTCAAACTTATGTCCATTGAGTCGGTGATGCCATCCAGCCATCTCATCCTCTGTTGTCCCCTTTTCCTCCCGCCCCCAATCCCTCCCAGCATCAGAGTCTTTTCCAATCAGTCAACTCTTCGCATGAAGTGGCCAAAGTACTGGAGTTTCAGCTTTAGCATCATTCCTTCCAAAGAACACCCAGGGCTGATCTTTAGAATGGACTGATCGGATGTCCTTGGAGTCCAAGGGACTCTCAAGAGTCTTCTCCAACAACGTAGTTCAAAAGCATCAATTCTTCGGCGCTCAGCCTTCTTCACAGTCCAACTCTCATATCCATACATGACCAATGGAAAAACCATAGCCTTGACTAGACAAAACTTTGTTGGCAAAGTAATGTCTCTGCTTTTGAATATGCTGTCTAGGTTGGTCATAACTTTCCTTCCAAGGAGTAAGTGTCTTTTAATTTCATGGCTGCAGTCACCATCTGCAATCTTATGTATGCTGCTGCTGCTATGTCACATCAGTCGTGTCCGACTCTGTGCGACCCCATAGACGGCAGCCCACCAGGTTCCCCTGTCCCTGGGATTCTCAAGGCAAGAATACTGGAGTGGGTTGCCATTTCCTTCTCCAATGCATGAAAGTGAAAATGAAAGTGAAGTCACTCAGTTGTGTCCGACTCTTCGTGACCCCATGGACTGCAGACTACCAGGCTCCTCCATCCATGGGATTCTCCAGGCCAGAGTACTGGAGTGGGGTGCCATCGCCTTCTCCGAATCTTATGTATAGAGAACAATAAAAAGGTAGGAGAGTAAGGACAGTAAGAGCATGGCTGCTGTTCCATGGCTCAATAATGGGCATTTTAACAAACACTCTTTTGGAACTCTGAGAATACTAAAGATGATCTGATAGGGAGTTGGAATACCTGCAAGTAAAGGTGGAAGTTAAATATAGGAAATAAGGCTTTACTATTAATGTTACAATAGCTGTGCCCTAGGACTGGTAAAGCTGAGGTATTCATATTTAAGCACTCAGAACTATCAGGTGCTCAGATTTTACCTACCATTACCATTGTATGTGCCCCCACACAGCCCACATTCATTCTTCCTTGAGTAAGTACATAGTTTTTCTGTGCTTTATTGATACTGGTGGTATGAAGAGTGATGCTAGAGTTCAGGATTTAGCATATCCTATAGAACTGTGAAGGTTCATTTTCTGAAACCCAAAGTTTTAGAAAAATCTGCTGTTGAGAATGTTGGAAGCAAATTTATAGATAAGGACTGACATTCAGCATTGAACAACATATAGACATATCATTTGTTAAATTATAAGTTATAAAATGACTTTGGATCAGATTTATCTAGCAACTTGTCTCAAGTTTTTCCCTATCCCTATTGCTTTGGCCCTTTCTGCATCTTGCCACAATTGAAGGGTTGATTACATAGGCAGGGGTCTCCAGGACCAAGACACTCTAAAACCAAGTTATGTTCAGATTGGTCAGTGTTGTTGCCAGTCATTTTTTTCTAAAATGTCAATTGCTATGCACCACCTTTGGCCTCCCAGGAAAACCCGACTATTACCTGTTCCTGTTCTACCAGCATTTTGCTTGTGTCTATTCATTCACCTACAGTGTTAATGATTTGTGTTTTTTTTCTCTTTTTAAAACATTTTTGTTTTTATTTATTTATTTTTGGTTGCACTGAGTCTTTGTTGCTGTGCGTGGGCTTCCTCTAGTTGGGGAGAACGGGCTGCTCTCTAGCTGTGGGGCGCAGGCTTCTCGCTGTGGTGGCTTCTCTTAATACAGAGCACAGGCCCTAGCTGTGGGCTTCGATAGCTGCAGCACCGAAGTACTGTGGCTCACAAGCTGCAGAGAGCGGACTGGGTAGTTATGGTGCATAGGCTTAGTTGTTCCTCAGCATGTAGAATCTTTTGAAACAGGGAACCAAACCCATGCTCCCTGAATTAACAGGCTGCTTCTTATCCACTGTACCATGAGAGAAGTCCTCTGATTTGTTGATTACATAGCTTTTACATCCTCTTGTGATCAAACAGGAACAGAATTTTTGATATGCTGCCTGGTTTTATGGAAGCTATGAAGCCTTTGCCTTATATCAGATGAATGGAATGAGAGAAAGGTGTTGAAATTTGATTTTGTAATGATGTAACCTACAGTGAGAATATGAAAAATATGTTGCAAGTATGTCAGGAGACCAAGTCTTTTCTGAAGAAAATTTGCCATTGGTAGCTATAAGTTAGTCATGATTTGAAACTTATGGGTGTATTGGGCTTCCCTGATAGGTCACTTGGTAAAGAATCCGCCTGCAATGCAGGAGACCCTTGTTCGATTCCTGGGTCCAGAAGGTCTGCTGGAGAAGGGATAGGCTACCCATTCCAGTTTTCTTGAGCTTCCCTGGTGGCTTAGCTGCTAAAGAATCCTCCTGCTAAGAGGGAAACCTGGGTTCGATCCCTGGGTTGGGAAGATGAGAATGGAAAGGCTACCCACTCCAGTATTCTGGCCTAGAGAATTCCCTAGACTGTATAGTCCATTGGGGTCATAAGGAGTCAGACACAACAGAGTGACTTTCACTTTAAGAATCTGCCTGCAGTGCAGGAGACCCGGGTTCATTACCCAGGTCAGGAAGCTCCCCTGGAGAAGGAAATGGCAACCCACTCCAGTATTCTTGCCAGGAAAATCCCATTGACAGAGGAGCCTGTCAGGCTACAGTCCATGGGGTCGCAAGAGTGGGACACAACCTAGCAACTAAATAACCACTACCATAGTGGGTACAAGCGACTGGGACAAAAGCTGTAATCAATAGGCTCAATCATTTGCAATATAATCACGTCAAGTCTTTGCCTACAGGTGAACATGTGGATCACAGGTAGAGAAATTTGTATTAGACTGGCCTAGGATACTCATCTTCTCTGTCAAGAACTTATATGTCAGTTGTTTAAGCTTTCCTTCAGGAAATAAATGTTCTCCTTCTTTACCACAAAGCCAATTTATGTCCATGATTTTATTTTTATGATATATAGACCAATGTCTCATCAAATACACACACACATACACAAATTCCATTATAGTTATTGGCATACATAGGTTGGTTTAGCCAAGTCATGCTAAAATTATCTATGGAGATTTCTGTGGAGGCTAAGTAATTGAAAAGTTTGGAAAAATTTGTGGCCTTAATTCAAGGTAGATTGAATAAATAATTCTGAAGGAAAAACTATAGCTATTAATAAACCTAAAACCTTGAGAGAAACAGAATTTTTCAACTTTAGGCCACAGAGAATAAGAATATATTGTTTGGCTGTATTTTTATGGTTTAAATTTTAGAGAGCTTCTGCAGTGTAAGTTAAATCCCAGCTCTTATTGGGTGATAAACTCATCATGCTAGAGATGAAGCAGTCACTTCAAATAGGTTTTTGACTTCTTTAAGCCATTGTCCCATTTGGCTCAGATATGGAACAAAACCTAGAAAAGTGAGTCTTGATTCCTCTGCCTCATTACCCTAAAACTGTGAAGAAAGTTTTAATTTTGTAAATTCCATATGTGAATATCACAGAGGTCAAGTCTAACTCAAAATCACGTCACAGGACGATAATACATAAACGAGCAACTCATGAGATTAGTAAAATTTCTTTATTTAGATTTGTTTACTGAGGAAATTTTGGCATCTGTTATGACTTCTGAAAGTCCAACCTCAGCATTTGAGAGCATTTAGTGTTTAGCCAAGTAGCAGAGCAGCAAACTCATTTTGAGTAAGATATTTAAAGAAGGGAGAAATGTCATATGTCATCAGCTGGCATAATTTAACTTGCAAATCAGATGTTGGCAAGAGCTAGTTGGCAGCAGATGGCTGAACTCTTCTGTGTTTCAAACCCTGAACCTATCCTTTTGCATTTCTGTGTTGGAAATCTAATTAAAAGCCTTTTTATCACCATCAGATTAATTATAAACATGCCTTTTTATCTGGTAGGAAATTGACCTGGGCTTATCAAATTTCCCCCCAAACCCTCTATTTTCCAAGATTTTCAAGAAAAAATTTTTCTAATCCAACTTATTCCGACTAAATGCACCTAATATTTATCCCATTAGCTACTATTTAGACAAAATATGAAACACAACTGAATGAGTCACTTACTTACTATTTAGGACATAAACTGGTATTAAGAGTACTTGCTAATTTATTATTATTTTTTTGCTTATAGTTAAATTGATGAAATTAATTTAAAGACAACTTTTTTTCCAGATAAATAATTTTTCATGGCAAATAGAATCTTATAAAGCTTAATTTTAAGGTCTTTTATCATATGGTGATGCAATTAATATCAGGGGAAAGGACATGTGTTTCATTAACTTGTCTGTCACTCCATGAGTTTATGATGTGAGAACTGACACTTCTGCACCATCTGTTTACATATGTCCATAATAGAAGCCATACATACCAGCAGACTGAAGTATTTTGATAGAGTAAATCCACAGGTATGGGCTCAACATTTCAATAAATGTTAGGTTATTTCCCACAAATAATTTTGTCATTATTAGACTAATTCTTAAAATAATACATTAATTTCAAGAAAAGCTAATGCTATAAAAAGTGTCAGGAATTAGTATATTTCCTCAATATACCAAGGAACTGTGTATTTTTGTGGTTAAAAAAAGAGAAGAAGTGATCATCTGACATTTGCTTAGGATGTACAAAGATGGAAACTCCATCACTCCTACCCTTACAATAAAAAAAAGAGATTATCTTTGCACACTTGTCCTTGAATTTATCAGGGAGCTGAGGTTGTAATCAACCATCCAAAATCTGAAGAAAGCTATTTTCCATGAAGGAGAAACAAAATATGAGCAATTTTTTCCCCTGGGATAAATGTTGAACCTCATACAAACTATTCATGAGAATTCAAATAAAATTTCTGACAAATTACTTAAGACTGACTTTGGACTAGCATGAGTTTCTAGAATACCTGGGAGTTGTAGTTGCAAGGAGAAATTGCGCATATGTGCATGATCTTCATAGACCTCACCATGCACTTATAAGAGAGACCAGAGGGTGGGTGGGAGACCTGAGAAGGCCTCTGTATTGGTGAAAGTATAGGAGAGGAGAACAACTGCTCTTGTGGAAAGATGTAAAGCCTGACCTAGAATCTTCTCTCTTATCTTCTCTATGGGGTAAAAGCTTAAGTTGCTATGGGAAGGGCACAAACACTGCCACCTTCCAGCCCAAAGTGAATATTCATTGCAATTAGGTGAAGGAAAAAATGAAATAACCTCTGCCATTGGGGGAGAAACAGGAAAACACCCTGAGTCTAGACCACTTAGAGCTCGATATTTGGGGAAGGAGTATGACTACAGAAAAGATCCCATAATCAAGGAATCACAGTGCCTTCCTCAGAATGAAGTTAAATTGGAATAGGGAATGACTCCCTGTTCCCCTTTGTCCATCCTTCTTTAACAGTTATCAGCTTTAAAATACCAGCAGAAGGGTAAAGTGAAAAGAGAGATCATTTCCAGGCATAAAGGAAAAAATCTAAAATTGAGAGGTGAGTAGATCTTGAGGAAAAAATATGAAAAAGTCTTCCTCATTCTAAGTATTATACAAGTTAAAACCAGAAAATCTGAAGCTTGTGGTGCCCTGATGGTAACCATAGAGACCAAAATAATAACAAATAGACTCAGCTCAATTCCTGACTAACCTGATGCAAAGTCTTATAATCTGAAGAGGAAAGGCACACACAGTTCCAGGTATAAACACTATTTACAGTCATCTCTACTCTTCTATATGAGAGATTCAACTTTCAGCTAAAATGCAGGGTAAAAAAAGAAGCAAGGGGGAAAAAGCCAACTATATGCTATCAAGAGATAACACAATCAACATAACCAGGTCAAATGACTCATTTTGGGGGATTTAAAATTACTCTGAATAACAGGACTAAGATTTTGGAGGAAAAAGTGGACAATGTGCATGAATAGATATGAAATTTCAGATGAGAGATGAAAACTATGATAACCAAATAGAAATGAAATAAGTTAAAGGCATGATTATAGAAGGGAGGAATGCCTTTAATGAATTCAGTACAGTCAATACAGTAAAAAACAAAACAAAACAACAACAAAACCAGTAAATTTGGAGATAGGTTAAGGGAAAATTTCCAAACTGACAAGCATGAAACAAGCAAACAAAAAAAGCATAATTCTTCTAAGACCTAAGGTACAATAGTAAATGGTATAAAATAAATGCAATTGGAATCGTAGAAAGAGAAGGGAGACAGCAGAAGAAATTTTTAAATAGATAATGACCAAGAATTTTTCTAAGTCAGTAAATTATAAAATATACAAATTTATGAAACTGAGAGAATGCTAGACAATAAATACTTCCAAACACACCAAGAAATATAACTATTCAAACTACTACAACCTGAAGACAAAGAGAAAAAATAATGTCAGCCCAGATTTCATACTCAAAGAAAATATTTTATAGAATTGAAGGAGAAAGAAAGACTCTTGCAAGAAAAGCAAGAACTGAGAGAATTTCTTACCAGCAGGCCCATTATTTATTCCTTAAAGGACATTCTTCAAAAATAAGGACTAAGATACTAAGATGTCTTAACACTATAATAGCATTAACTAGGATCTATCCAAAGAAGAGTGCTGGAAATGGCATTCAGGAAGAGAAATATAAAGTTTATTTTTCTTATTTTGAATTTCTGTAAAGAATAACTATGAAAGGCAAGCATTGTATCAAAGTATTGCATATTATGGTATGTATAAAGTAAACTGCATGAAAATAGCACAACAGACAGGAAAGGAGCTTAAGTTCTATTGTTATAAGTTCCTTATAGTGAGTGATTAATTAAACGTGGGTATTGTAAGCTCTAGGGCAGTCACTGAGATGTGTAAAACTTTTAAATAATAACACCAAATTGAAGATAGGTTAGTAGGTTTAAAAGCAATCATTTAAATAATTACATGAAATTGAAGCTGTGAAAACATACCAAATAAAAATTAGAGAAATTTTCAGATTGGATAAAAGTAATACCCAATTATATCCCGACAAGATTTACTTTAAATAGAATGAAATAGATTAAAGTAAAAATAGGAAAATGTGTGTGTATTAGTCACTCAGTCATGTCTGACTCTTTGTGACCCCATGGATTATAGCCCACCAGCCTCCTCTGTCCGTGGAATTCTTCAGGCAAGAATACTGGAGTGGGTTGCTGTTTCCTTCTCCAGGGGATCTTCCTGACTAAGGGATATGAAAATATGAAAATAAAATAATGTAAAACCCCTAACCAAAAGACAGCTAGAGTGTCTATATTAATATCAGGCAAAGTAGACTTCAGAATAGGGAATATTATTGGGGAGAGTATTCATTTGTTGTTGTGGTTCAGTCGATAAGTCATGTCCGACTCTTTGTGACCCCATGAACTGCAGCATGCCAGGCTTCCCTGTCCTTTGCTATCTTCCAGACTTTACTCAAATTCATGTCCACTGAGTCAGTGATGCAATCTAACCATCTTATCCTCTACTGCCCTCTTCTCCTTTTGCCTTCAATCTTTCCCAGCATAGCGAGGATAATTCAATAAAAGGATTGTAATCTTAAATATGTGTGCATCTAACAGCAGAGTTTAAAGTATATGGAAAAAAACTCATAGAACTGCTAAGAAAAATAAATCCATGAGCAGAGTTAGAGACTTGGTAAAGAAATAGATTGTTTCTTTATATAAAATTGGTAAATATATAAAGTTGGTAAAGAAACAGATTTTAACATTATTTACTTAATGAATCTGTTAGATACACACAAAACACTTCAAATCACAGTAGTATAATACACATTTTCTCAAGAGCATATAGGATGTTCACCAAGATACATATTATTCAATAGACCAATAAAGAATCAAAATCATTTAAGGTATGTTTTCAGTTCAAATGGATTTAAACTAGAAACTATTAACAGAAAGATGTCTTAAAGATTTCCAAATATTTGAAAATAAACACTTCTAAGTAGCCCATGATTCAAAGAGAATATCACAGGGGAAATTCAAACATATTTTGAATCGAATGAAAATAAAACTCAACCTGTCAAAATTTGTGGGATGTAGCTAAAAAACAGTTTATAGTTAAATTTATAACTTTTAATGCTTTTCATTTGAAAAGCAAAATTTAAAATCAACAATTTAAGATTCCACTTTAAGAGACTAGAAATAAAGGAGGAAATTAAACTCAAAGCAAATATCAAGGAGGAAATAATAACAGCAAGAATGAGTAGAATTAAAAACAGAAAATCACTGTAAGCAAAAGTCACTTTCTTAAAAATGTCAAAAGAATTGATGAACCTTTATTCTGGTTAACAAAGTAAAAGGAGAGAAGACAGTAATGGTAAATATTGGAATGAAAAGGGGTACATGGTACATCACCACAGACCTTATATACATTAAAAGAATAAGTAGCGACTACTTAAATAATTCATTCCACATGAGTTCAACAACTTATATAAAATGGACACATTTCTTAAATAATAAAAAATTCCAATTATCACTCAAGAAAAATAAACAATTTGAATAGGTCTATAGATCTCTGTAGATTCATGTCTATATATAGAATACATCTACATCTTTTAAACAGCCTGCCCTTTGCTTCAGAGACAGACACTGTCTCTTTCCTCCATGGCTGTTCATTATAAAAACATTCTTGAAAGATAATATGAAACAGACAGTGGATTCCTCTGCTTAGAAGATATGAATGAATACAAGAAAACCATGAAGAATTGCTGTTTCCTAAAAGGACTGAGCAGACTTAGGAATGGTTGAAATTCTGTAGACTCTGGCTCTCTTTTTACCTTATATGTAGCTCTCCAGAAATTCCAATGAGAGCCTGGGAATTTTCTAGGTCTCGTTTTTTGGCTGGTTTTGACAACAATTTCTGTCTCTTTAGCAGTGGAAGATTACAGAAAAATGAATTCTGCATTTCAACTGTTTTGTATCTAGCGTAATTTCTTGTTTCATCAAGTGTAACAAAGTGAAACCTTGCAGCATGTGGCTCAATTTTCTGGATGTCCTTTCTCTCCAGGATCTGGGATCCTTAACTCCTAGACACATTGGCAGCCATAAGTTTTTGGTGTCTGTTATCCCATGAGATTTTTCAAAGCTCTGTTGACTTCTCCGCCTCTTAACAGAAGTCATGAAACCTCTGGATCAGAGTCAAGGACAGATTCTTTTAATAACAGCAACGAGCACTGTGTCACAGCACAGTTTTCTAGATTTAGTTCTCCAGCCCCTGTCACTCAGAGGTGGACTTGAAGAAGGCCAGTTGACACCGGCACACACACATGGATGTGCAATCCCCTGACTTAATTCTTGGCATTTAGTCTCACTCCAAGAATTGCCTGAGAGAAGAAATGACCAACAAGATATCTGTGCACCTCTCTGTGGTTCCAATCAATGTCTGTGATTTTGGCTCCTCAAGCTTTTAATGCCTTAAATCAAAAGCTTCTTTATTTTTCTATTATTTGGGTCTACTTTTCCCTAGAAGACTGTTAGTTTCTGCAAGTAATTCCACCTGAGCTGCTTGCAAGACTTCTTCAATTTTGTCACACTTTGAATTCTATTACATATTAGTTTCTTGTTTATTTTCCATCCTCTTTAGAAATATGCTATGCTATGCTATGCTAAGTC
Organism: Bubalus kerabau; assembly: GCF_029407905.1. Taxonomy (NCBI): domain Eukaryota; kingdom Metazoa; phylum Chordata; class Mammalia; order Artiodactyla; family Bovidae; genus Bubalus; species Bubalus kerabau. The sequence continues at coordinate 97,896,618 of NC_073625.1, read as the reverse complement.
ATTTCAGTCGTGTCCGACTCTGTGCGACCCCATAGACGGCAGCCCACCAGGCTCCCCTGTCCCTGGGATTCTCCAGGCAAGAACACTGGAGTGAGCTGCCATTTCCTTCTCCAATGCATGAAAGTGAAAAGTGAAAGTGAAGTCGCTCAGTCGTGTCCGACTCTTAGCAACCTTTAGGAATATAGGCTCTGTAAAATTCTTCAAATGAATCCCCAGTGCCTTGAAGAGGATGTGGCAGCTGATAAGCATTCAATAATATTAAATAAGTAGACAGCTGGACCCATTAAGGTGAAAAATAATAAAATCATAATTTAAAAATTTCTAGCTGATATCTACTGACATACCTAGTAGTTTTTCCTTCTACCTGTATCTCTATTAGTATATATTTTCTCAGTAAAAACAGCTCATATTTTAGCATATAAATTTATTAATGCACAGATATGTCTTTAGCAGGGCTTCCCTGATAGCTCGGTTGGTAAAGAATCCACCTGCAATGCAGGAGACCCCAGTTTGATTCCTGGGTTGGGAAGATCTGCTGAAGAAGGGATAGGCTACCCACTCCAGTGTTCTTGGGCTTCCCCTGTGGCTCAGCTGGTAAAGAATCTGCCTGCAATGCGGGAGACCTGGGTTGGGAGACCCCAGTTCACTGCCTGGGTTGGGAAGATCCCCTGGAGAAGGGAAAGGCTACCCACTCCAGTATTCTGGCCTGGAGAATTCCATGGACTATATAGTCCATGGGTCACAAAGGGTCAGACACAACTGCGCTAATTTGGGCAAGATGCATAAATATTCTGTGAGTTTAGAAATAGTTATTTCCTTCTCTATGACCTAAAAGAAGGTGTAAATAGAGATTATTTTGCGCATGCATTCTGTTTCTTCTCCTACTTGCATCCTTTCAACTCTCAGCAGCTTCATGCTTGCTGTTTGTTTCCTCTGATCAAAATTGTACTCATTTTGGATCCATTTAAAAAGTCACCTTTTATAAGAGGTCTTCTGAGACTTTTTCACAGTGACTCAAACATTCTCATTTTCATGCTCCCACAACTCTGAATACGTTTTTCTGTTACAGTCTTTATTACAACCGTCTTTTAGTTAATTGCTTACATGGTCTAGGCTCCTATACTGAGCTCCTTTCATAAATATCTTCATATCCATAACACCTCGCACATGGTCAGGCAGAGAGAAGTATTTTAGAAAATGTTGGTTGGATGCTTTATTAAACTTAAAATTTTATCTTGCTTAGGAGCATGCACATTTAAAAAATTCAACAAAATGAAACTATTTTTGGAATTTTGGCTAGCAATCAACTATGTATGGAAGCCACTTAAGGAAAGAGGAGGCCTTCCTGGAGCCCCTTGACTCAATTATTCTGTTTATTCATGAACCTACACACTTTAAATCCTTTTTCCATGACTAATATTCTTGGAATCAGGTTTGATTTTGGGGGAAGGGTGGCAATAGGGTATCATCTATATGGTATAATTTTAAGAGAACCAGCAAACTTTTCCTCTTTCTAAGTATTTGTGTTTGGAATTCTTCATGTAGTAAACCACTGCCTTGTTTTAGTTTTGCAATCATGCCACAGACTCATCTTTAAAAATACTTTTATGTAGGGAAAGATATCAATTTATGAAATAGATAATTTCTCTTTGTGATAGAAGAAATCTGGTCAGGTGAGACCATGCATATCTGGAGAGTGGTACAAGCAGCAGAAAGGGTAGAATAGGGTTAGCAGGGATGACAAACGGGGAAACCAAAGACCAGTGGTGAGTAATTGGCACTTTTGTAAAAATTTAATCTTTTCTTGAGATGATATTTTTATATTGTATTTTCCTAATCTGCCAAAATAAGAAACAAATAGTGCTCTAAATATCTCCTTAGGTGTTTATTTAGTAGACTATTATGTGGCTCAGATTTTGAAAAAGAGCTTTGAAAAGCATATGAAGGCCATTAAATATGAGAACAAATTTACAGAGACATGAAAATATCCCAGTATTTTCTGTTTCTGACTTAACTATTCAAACCACATAAGAAAAAGGTATTTTTTTTCTGATTTTTACTCTTATTACCACTAAATGTTAAGGATTTAACATTTAAGGATAATAGCTTTAATGCAAATAATCTATTTTGGTTTGCTTTTTATAGGTTGATGACAGTTTAAGTATCTTGGACCATAGGTATTTCCATTTGGCATGATGCTGCTCTATACTTATAAAAGAATTTGCTTTTGTAAATAGACTGCTATGTCTCTCACCAGCAATATTTAGAGGCTATACAGTTACAGTTCAGTTCAGTCGCTCAGTCGTGTCCAACTCTTTGCGACCCCATGAATCGCAGCACGCCAGGCCTCCCTGTCCATCATCAACTCCTAGAGTTCACTCAGACTCACGCCATTGAGTCAGTGATGCCATCCATCCATCTCATCCTCTGTCGTCTCCTTCTCCTCCTGCCCCCAATCCCTCCCAGCATCAGCGTCTTTTCCAGTGAGTCAACTCTTCGCAAGAGGTGGCCAAAGTACTGGAGTTTCAGCTTTAGCATCATTCCTTCCAAAGAAATCCCAGGGCTGATCTCCTTCAGAATGGACTGGTTGGATCTCCTTGCAGTCCAAGGGACTCTCAAGAGTCTTCTCCAACACCACAGTTCAAAAGCATCAATTCTTCGGCACTCAGCCTTCTTCACAGTCCAATTCTCACATCCATACATGACCACAGGAAAAACCATAGCCTTGACTAGACGGACCTTTGTTGGCAAAGTAATGTCTCTGCTTTTGAATATGCTATCTAGGTTGGACATAACTTTCATAGCTAAAAGGATGGTAATGCTGAAAGTGAAAAGTGAAAGTTGCTCGGTTGTGTCTGACTCTTTGCGATCCCAAGGGCTGTAGTCCAAGGGATTCTCCAGGCCAGAATACTGGAATGGATAGCCTTTCCCTTCTCCTGGGGATCTTCCCAGCCCAAGGATTGAACCCAGGTCTCCTGCATTGCAGGCAGATTCTTTACTAGTTGAGCCACAACCAAAATTAATACTTATGAACTTTTTTCTTTACCTGTGCTTGTAATATGGAACCATGGTGGGCTACAATCCATGGGGTCACAAAGAATCAGACACAACTGAACACACAGCATGTGTTCCATACATATGATATGATTAAATAATCCTTGGCTTCTATGAAAAATACATCTATATATTTACACTGAAGAGTTTATCAACATAATGAGCTATCACATGACACCTGCTAGGATGGCTATTACAATAACAGAAAAGATAATATGTGTTGGTGAGGTTGTTGAGAAATTGGAACCTTTGTGCACTGTTGCTGCTGCTAAGTCACTTTAGTCTTGCCCGACTCTGTGCGACCCCAGAGACGGCAGCCCATCAGGCTCCCCTGTCCCTGGGATTCTCCAGGCAAGAACACTGGAGTGGGTTTCCATTTCCTTCTCCAATGCATGAAAGTGAAAAGTAGTGAATTCGCTCAGTCATGTCCGACTCCTAGCAACCCCATGGACTGCAGCCTACCAGGCTTCTCCGTCCATGGGATTTGCCAGGCAACAGTACTGGAGTGGGTTGCCATTGCCTTCTCCTTGTGCACTACTAACAGGAATATAAAATGAGGCAGCCAGTATGGAAAATAGTATGGAGGGTTCTCAAAAAAATCTCAAGTAGCTTACCATGTGATCCAGCAATTCTTCTTCTGGGTATATAGCCCAAATCATGGAAATTGAAATCTGGAAGTGATATTTACACTGCCATGTTCATTGCAGCATTATTCACGATAGCCAAGACATGGAAGCAACATAAGTGCCCAAATGGATAAAGAAAATGTAGTAAGCAAACTTAAAATGTTTTAACAGGGTAAATCTCATATTAAATGTTCTTACAAAGCACACATACATACACAAACAAAAAAGCAGAAGGACAAAAGAAAACTTTTGGAGGTGATGGATATGGTTATCACCTTAATTGTGATGGTGTCACAAGTGTTTGCCTATGTTCAGACTCATCAAATCATATACATTAAATATATGCAGTGTTTTGTATATTAATTATGCCTCAATAACATGTAGGGAAAAGAAGAAGATGCTTATATAAAAGAGTTTATCTAACAGTGGAACTAACTATTTGGGTGGAGATGGAGATTATAACTAAGCCAAGAGATTTTGTTAGTTCCTCTGCCCTCTGATAATACATGAGACTTGAGCTCATTTCCTTACCAGTTTCTTTACTTTCTCTTTTCTCCTTAGAGTTCAGAGGAGCGCACAGCCCTCACCTGCAGGAGGCAGAAGGCATTAGAGGTTGAAGCACAAACTCCAGACTTTGGCTCTTCATAACTATGTAACACTGGGCAGGAAACCAATCCTAAGAGTCTGCGTACTTCTCTGTGAAAGTGAGATTTAAAAACAACACCTATCTATAAGATAGAATGTGTGCATGCCAGTGCTCAATCATGTGTCTGATTCTTTGCAACCCCATGGTCTGTAGCTCTGCAGGTTCCTCTGTCCCTGGAATTTCCCAGGCAAGAATACTGGAGTGGGTTGCCATTTCCTACTCTATAAGGTTGTGATGAGGGTTTAATTAGATAATACGCAAAGCATCATGCTGATAGACAACAAATGTATAATAAAATAATAGTTGCCATTATTATTAATAGTTAACAATAATATTTCCCCCTCATATTTCCACAAAGGATAGAAAATTAAAACTTCACTGTTCTAGAGGAAAAGTCTAGGTAGGTTTAGGCAAAGAGCCTCTGTCTTTTTTCTGTTCACTGATACCTGTAGATGAAAGACTAGATAACTTTATGTTAGGAACATTTAATTCCTAGTGTGTCCAGCCAAACTCCTTACCTTTTAGAGCCTGTTTGTCCACAGGTTATAAAATTCTGGTATTTTCTCTACCATGTCTGCCTCTGGCTTGCTGTTGTCCAGCTGTGCTAATGTCTAATATAAGATGAAGTCTAAGCAATATCATTTAACTTCAGATCTTGAGCCACATTATGTAATCAGATTTATCAGTACTAAGTGTGATGATTTTATGTCCATCTGTCTGAATTTCCTCTTTCTGTTTCGAAGATGAACACAGAAAGTGAAAGAGTTATTTACTTGCCCCTTAGCTGCAGCCCCCCTCCTCAAAGCTTTCACTCTCTAAATTGTTGCTGTGTCTTCAGTGCCATAAACTGCAGTTATCATTGTGGAATTTCTTTACATTTTTGAGCCATAGGCATTGTTTCTCCATCTGCTGGCTGCCCTCTTGCCAGGGAATAGCTATTGCCCCTGTTGGACGGCTTTCACAAATGCTTTTGGCCCTGGTCCCATCACAGCTGCAGGCTGATGTGCGGGACGGTGCTGCCTTAGACACTTTCTCAGTGTTTGCTGCTGCCCCTTCCACTATTGCCATCACAGAGATTTGGGCACAGCCAGCCTCAGGAAGGCACATTCCATACATTTTAAGAAACAGTATCTCTTAGTCTCAGGCACCACGAATTGGGTTTGGGAGCTCTCTTGTGCAAAGTATCTACCCACACTGTGAGAACGGTTGTTTCTCCGTATCCATGAAAATTTCCTGATTGAATATACAGATTTCCTCCTTAGAAGCACTCCCATCATTGTGTATCAACTCTTAATCCTTCTCTTTTAGGGTTCTTTTCCTCTATAGTGAGAAAAACTGTCCTCTCAAGGTTTAAAACAGCTGCTGAAATGAATGCCCAGTAAGAGATTGTGTGGCTGGAAGCAAAAGCATATTGTCAGTCATGCAGGAATTTCTTGGCCTATGTTTTAGACAAACAGCTGCTGCATTTTCAGTTTTGAACTTGGCAGACCTTATTTTAAATATGCATTGCCAAAAATTATGGCTCATTTACTGTATTTTCCTTCTGCCAATTGGAAAACAAAAAAGGGGTGAATAGAGATCTAAAATGGGGTCAATATGGAATTGAACCTTTAACAAATAATTCTATTTACTTATCAGTATCAGCTGTTTTGGGGGTATTCATGTGGCCCATTCCATTTATGTATGTACATGTGTGTGTGTGTGTGTGTCCAGTCGAGTCCTATTTTTGTGACCCTGTGGACTACAGCCTACCAGGCTCCTCTGTCCATGGAATTCTCCAGGCAAGAATACTGGAATAGGTAGCCATTTCCTTCTCCAGGGAATCTTCCCACTCCAAGGATCGAACCTGAGTCTCCTGCATTGCAGGTGGATTCCTTACTGTCTGAACCACTAGGGAAGATATACAAATGTTTGTATGCATATATTTGTATGTAGCACATCAGTCATAGGTTTTTACAGAGTAGACAATCACTAAACTAATGTTTTATGATGGTTTACTAATGCCTAGCAAGATTTATGGTCTAGTAAAGCATATGATCTCTTACAAGCTTGGAATAGTATTGATCTCCTTTACTAAATTTCTTATATCAGGTATTACTTTTACAATGATTACCCACCAATTGATGTGCATATGTTATATAAAAATAGGGATTCCCTGGTAGCTCAGATGGTAAAGAGTCTGCCTTCAATGAGGGAGACTTAGGTTCGAACCTGGGGTTGGGAAAATCCCCTGGAGAAGGAAATGGCAACCCACTCCAGTATTCTTGCCTGGAAAATCCCATGGATGGAGGAGCCTGGCAGGCTACATTCCGAGGATCACAAAGAGTCGGACATGACAGAGTGACTTCACTTTTTAAAAATAAGGGAGATAATTTTTGATACTTGGGACTCACAAATCCTCATCATTTTTATTGTCTTTCGTTTTTGATAACTGTAGCTGATATGGACGTGGTTCTGGTGGTCCACATTACTGAACCTCTTTCTATACCTCAGCCTCTCCCTTCCAGTGCATTTTCCGTATTACCACTGGTGATACAGATCAAAATTAAATCTGGCTATATCATACTCTCCTGTACTCAAACACTTGCTGGTTCCCTATTTCCTAGGGAATAAATCTCTTACTCTTTATCTTAACATAAAGGGAAGGTCATTCAATATCCAATGTGAAACTAGCCTTTCACCCTAGAGCTCTTCTTGCTAGCTTCTTCCCTGCTTCTTCCTCATCCATTCCTTCCCTGGTAACCCCAATTCAAATTAAATACTCTTTTGGAACATGCCATGCACTTCCATGCCTCTGAGAATTTCTTCATGATATTCAATTAAGATCTTAACTTCTAGATTCCTCTGCCTCCCTTGTCTGCTTTGGAAAAATTCATACCTGTCCTTCATACCTGTCCTTCAGGGCTTCCCTGGTGGCTCAGATGGTAAAGAATCTGCCTGAAATGCAGGGGACCCAGGTTCCATTTCTGGGTTGGGACGATCCCCTGAAGAAAGAAGTGGCTACTCACTCCAATATTCTTGCCGGCAGAATTCCATGGACAGAGGAGCCTGGCAGGTTACAGTCCATGGAGTCACATAGAGTATGACTGAGTGCCACAAAGGACACGACTGAGGGACTAACACTCACTTTTTTCCCTTCACTTAAGGACCGAACACAAGCAATACCTTTTATGAAATTCTCAAGTTAATTGTACAATATTTCTTCATTTCCATGTTTGTCTAAATAACTAACTATGAGGTCTATAAGTGTGGAGATAATACCTTATTCATTAAGTTTTTTCCCAAGATTTATGCCCACTGTATTGGAGCCGGAAGAAGGAAAGAAAAACATATGTCTATCTCCTTATAGAACTGCCTGATCTGTGGCCACAGTACTGGAAAAGGTCAGTTTTCATTCCAATCCCAAAGAAAGGCAATGCCAAAGAATCCTCAAATTACCACACAATTGAACTCACCTCACATGCTAGTAAAGTAATGCTCAAAATTCTTTAAGCCACACTTCAACAGTATGTGAACCATGAACTTCCAGATGTTCAAGCTGGATTTGGAAAAGGCATAGGAACCAGAGATCAAATTGCCAACATCTGTTGGAGCATCGAAAAAGCAAGAGAGTTCCAGAAAAACGTCTATTTCTGCTTTATTGACTATGCCAAAGCCTTTGACTGTGTGGATCACCACAAACTGTGGAAAATTCTGAAGGAGATGGTAATACCAGATCATCTAACCTGCCTCCTGAGAAATCTGTATGCAGGTCAGGAAGCAACAGTTAAAACTGGACATGGAACAACAGACTGGTTCCAAATCAGGAAAGGAGTATGTCAAGGCTGTATATTGTCACCCTGCTTATTTAACTTATATGCAGAGTACATCATGAGAAACACTGGACTGGATGAAACACAAGCTGGAATCAAGAATGCCAGAAGAAATATCAATAACCTCAGATATGTAGATGATACCACTCTTATGGCAGAAAGTGAAGAAGAAGTAAAGAGCCTCTTGATGAAAGTGAAAGAGAGTAAAAAAGTTGGCTTAAAACTCAACATTCAGAAAGCTAAGATCATGGCATCCGGTCCCATCACTTCATGGGAAATAGATGGGGAAACAGTGGAAACCGTGACAGACTTCATTTTTGGGGGCTCCAAAATCACTGCAGATGGTGACTGCAACCATGAAATTCAAAGATGCTTACTCCTTGGAAGAAAAGTTATGACCAACCTAGACAGCATATTAAAAAATACAGACATTACTTTACCAACAAAAGTCCATCTAGTCAAAGCTATGGTTTTTCCAGTAGATATGTATGGATATGCTGCTGCTGCTGCTAAGTCACTTCAGTCGTGTCCGACTCTGTGCAACTCCATAGACTGCAGCCCACCAGGCTCCCCCGTCCCTGGGATTCTCTAGGCAAGAACACTGGAGTGGGTTGTCATTTCCTTCTCCAAAGCATGAAATGAAAAGTGAAACTGAAGTCGTTCAGCCGTGTCTGACTCTTCTTGACCCCATGGACTGCAGCCTACCAGGCTCCTCCATCCATGGGATTTTCCAGGCAAGAGTACTGAAGTCGGGTGCCATTCCCTTCTCCGTGTATGGATATGAGAGTTGGACTATAAAGAAAGTTCAGCCCCGAAGAATTGATGCTTTTGAAGTGTGGTGTTGGAGAAGACTCTTGAGAGTCCCGTGGACTACAAGGAGATTCAACCAGTCCATCCTAAAGCAAATCAGTCCTGAATATTCATTGGAAGTATTGATGCTGAAGCTGAAACTCCAATACTTTGGCTACCTGATGCAAACAACACTCATTTGAAAAGACCCTGATGTTGGGAATGATTGAAGGCAGGAGGGGCAGGGGATGACAGAGGATGAGATGGTTGGATGGCGTCACCGACTCAATGGATATGAGTTTGAGTAAACTCCGGGAACTGTTGATGGACAGGGAGGCCTGGCATGCTGCAGTCCATGCGGTTGCAAAGAGTTGGACTTGACTGAGCGACTGAACTGAACTGAGAAGACATTGTTTCTTCCTTCTCTTTGTCATCATAACAGGTCTAAATTATTGCCTGAGGGCCTAGCCTGTGTGGTATTGGTGGCCTCAACAGGCCCTACTGCTGAGGTACTGAGACCTAAGTGGCCTCCTCAAATATTGTTAGCCCTTGAGAGATGCTATGTCATCTTCTGACTGATGGTGTCCTCTCATGTTCTTTCCTCTGAGGCTAAGCTCTGGCCTGCTTAAACTTGTCTGTGATTAGCCTGGAGGTTCCAATCTCATCTTGTCTTTTAGGTCTCAACCATGTGGACTGAAGGCATTGTCTGTCTTTACTTAAGAGCTGGAACTCCATGCAGCTTCCTAACTTCCTTTCACATTGACTGATTTCCTAGATCCTTTCTCCTCAGTACAGATAAATTCAATCTACTGTCCTAACAATCCTATACAGTATATACTGTTATTAGCCCATTTTTATAGAAGACAAAACTGTGGAAAAATGACACAAAGTCAAAACACCCAAGTAGATGCCAGATTTGTGGTACCAGACTCCATGCTCCTAACTAGTATATATTTCAGTCTTTCATATTAAACTAAGTGCTTAAACTAAACCTCGATTATTCACAAAGATCTGCTGTCAAGCTTACTGTGAATGTTGTTCGTGCTGCAGGTATGAATGTTTACCTTTTGTGGTCTGTCATCATAACTAGCGTTTGCCTTTTAAATGAACCATCAAATTAACACATTAAAGCAACACCTCTGAGTCTCATTGAACATTTGAATTATGCACAGCAATATGTGTTTTAATCACTTATTTTAGTCATGTCCTCACCCTGCAGATTAAAATGAAAGTAACTGAAATCAAAAAGTGTGGCACTGAAAAAAGAAAGGAGCATGAAATCACTCTACTTGTTTTAGATAGATTATGGTTGTTAGCACCTAAATGGAAAGATGTTTCTGTAAAATTTTATTTATCTGTTCGTTTTGTGAGGCTTGCTCCTATAAATTTTTTTTCTGTTAAAATTTTTTTAGGTTACAACATCAGTTGGCACTAGAATATTTCTTTTTTATTTTCATTTATGTCTGGATACTGATTTTTCAGACTAATTGGCTTTCCTGGGAACTGTGACTCTGGCTACCACATGAAGAGTGAGAACTTTCCTTTCTCTGTTTCTGGAGATTTTAGTGCACCCATGGAGACAGAGCCAAGGACCAGACTTTTGGCCTAACTGGCTTTGATCCTGTGAATGAATGTTTCCCTAGCATTGGAAAGCTGGTGGCAAGATGGAAAGCTCATTTCCCACAAATGAGCTGTGGGAAAATGCATTCAATGAAGAAAACAGAATCTCTAAGAAGCCCCAACACATGACAGATAATCTTAGCATCTGTTGTGACTTATAAACCCAAATAAGGCACTTCTTTGGGTTCTGTGGCACCTTTGCAACTGATGACTTTGCTTGAATGAACATGTGGCAGTGGATACATTGACTGTACAAAAACAAACTGCTTATTCCTTATCTCAGTGCTGAAAGCTCATCTGGCTTGTGTGTCAGTTGAGACCTCAGGGATGTCAGCCAGTATCCTGTGGTGCAGCCAGCCCAGTCACTGTGCCCTGTCAGTGAGTCCTGCAGTTCCATTCAACAGAGGTAGAAGTTATTTTCACTTTAATTTTTGTATTTTTCAAACTTTCAAGGATGCAGCCAAATTGTATTGGCTTGTAAGAAACACATCTTGTATGCCTTGGGATGGACACCAGATATTTCTACTCTTAAGTTTTTATATAACTGTGTAAGTTTCAGCATTTTAGAATAACTGTGCACTTGATAACAGTGACTTCTCTAAAGTATTAGGGAGCCTCTTTTGTTTAGATGCTATCCAGTACTACAGATGACATAATGACTATAAGAAAAGTTAAAGTTTTGATTCATGGTTACACAGCTAATCTCTGGTAGATTTGTGATAGTATTTTGGCCTTCTGTGATAGTGTTTTTGATATCCTTTGACCTTTTGTCAGGTACTCTTTCCTTTATATTATGCTTTTAAAGGATGTTTATTGCATTTTAAAATTAAATTATTTTGGATATAAGATAGGCTACAAGGACGTATTTGAATCTTCTTAAATCAGTGGCAACTAACTGTTCTTAGCAAATCTGGAAAACTCAGCAGTGGCCACAGGACTGGAAAAGGTCAGTTTTCATTCCAATCCCAAAGAAAGGCAATGTCAAAGAATGCTTAAAGTACTGCACAAATGCACTCATCTTACATACTATTAAAGTAATGCTCAAAATTCTCCAAGCCAGGCTTCAACAGTATGTGAACATCCAGATGTTCAGGCTGGATTTAGAAAAGGCAGAGGAACCAGAGATTAAATTGTCAACATCTGTTGGATCATCGAAAAAGCAAGAGAGTTCCAGAATAATGTCTATTTCTGCTTTATTTTGGCTGTGCCAAAGCCTTTGACTGTGCGGATCACTATAAACATGGAAAATTCTGAAAGAGATGGGAATACCAGACCACCTGACCTGCCTCCTGAGAAATCTGTATGCAGGTCAAGAAGCAGTTAGAACTGGACATGGAACAACAGACTGGTTCCAAATTGGGAAAGGATTACATCAAGACTGTATATTGTCACCCTGCTTATTTAACTTATATGCAGAGTACATCATGAGAAATGCTGGACTGGATGAAGCACAAGCGGGAATCAAGATTGCTGGGAGAAATATTGATAACCTCAGATATACAGATGAAAGCATTCTTATGGCAGAAAGCAAAGAAGAACTAAAGAGCCTCTTGGTGAAAATAAAAGAGGAGAGTGAAAAAGTTGGCTTAAAACTCAACATTCAGAAAACTAAGATCATGGCATCTGGTCTCATCACTTCATGGCAAATAGATGGAAACAGTGGAAACAGTGGCTGACTTTATTTTTTGGGCTCCAACATCACTTCAAATGGTGACTGAAGCCATGAAATTCAAAACTTGATCCTTGGAAGAAAAGTTATGACCAACCTAGATGGCATATTAAAAAGCAGAGACATTACTTTGCCAACAAAGGTCCATCTAGTCAAGGCTATGGTTTTTCCAGTAGTCATGTATGGATGTGAGAGTTGGACTATAAAGAAAACTGAGCCCCGAAGAATTGATGCTTTTGAACTGTGGTGTTGGAGAAGACTCTTGAGAGTCCCTTGGACTGCAAGGAGATCCAACCAGTCCATTCTAAAGGAAATCAGTCCTGAGCATTCTTTGGAAGGACTGATGCTGAAGTTGAAACTCCAATACTTTGGCCATCTGATGCGAAGAACTGATTCTTTGGAAAAGACTCTGATGCTGGGAAAGATTGAAGGCTGGAGAAGAAGGAAACAACAGAGGATGGGATGGTTGGATGGCATCACTGACTCAATGGACATGAGTTTGAGTAAACCCTGGGAGTTGGTGATGGACAAGGAAGGCCTGGCATGCTGCAGTCTATGAGGCTTCAAGGAGTCAGACATGAGTGAGCGACTGAACTGAATTGAACTTTTCTTAATATTCATTATCCTTTTCTTATCTAATAACAGTATTTCTAATTTTAACTTGGCACATGTTCGCTCAGAATAAAGACTGTCTGTCTCAGCCTCCCTTTCAGTTTTAGGTAACTGTGACTAAGTTGTCTCCAGTGGGGTTAGAGAAGAAATGATGTGTACAACTGCCTGGCCACACCTTTATAGGAAAGGTATAATCTTACATTTTTGTTTTTCTACTCATGAGAGTAGTGATGCAGTCATACTCCATTTTGGACCACATTTATAAGGGGAAAATCCTTAAGACAGGAAAGAAGTTAGGAACTTGGATCCCTGATACTAGGAACTGACTTACCATCCCTGGTTTGCTTATGCCTAGACTTTTATATGAGAGAGAGATACATATTTACTTTGCTGTAATCACTGATACTTAGATCTCAGTTATAGCAACTTAACATATAGTGCAATTTAATAATTTGCAAATTTAATGCCACACGTTAATATTTTATAACCACCAAATTTAAATGCAATATGTGGAGAGTATGCTTGTATAAATGTCTAGCAGTCTTGGAATTAAACTGCTGCATCACATGTTACAGGAGATGGCTTTCGATTTCACTCAGACTTCTTACAATAACATTCACAGTGTGATCCCTGACGTTACCTCTTTTACATTCTCTACAGCTCTCTCCTCTCAGTGGGCTCCAGCCATACTTACTACTTTGCTGTTCCTAAGCATTTCAGGCATGCTTCGTGTTCCTTCCTCAGGGTACATGTTGTTTTATTGTTGCTATTAGCTTAGTATTCTTTTAAGCTCCCTTCTGCAGATCTCTTTGCCTAGTAATCTGTATATACCTGTTTCCACAGTTTTAGAATTTTGCTCAATTGTGACTTTTTCATGAAATTTTTCCTTGACTATTTCAATAAAGTTTCTTCTCAGTTGCTTAATATTTGCACCCTGTTTGCACACTTACTTTTTCTTCATTTATTTATTTCCATTTTTTCTTCTCCTTGCTGCAATACCAGCTCTCTGAGGGCAAGGACTTTGCCTATTTAGTCCATTGCTATGTTCCCAGCATACTATCTGGCATCTAGAAATCACTGGATAGATACTTGTTGAATGGGTATATGAATCAACCACTAAGTATGTGGATAGATAAAATTGATGTTACATCTATTTCAGGGTGATAATATTATCCTGATGACTCATGTTGTTTTCTGAAATATCTATAGTAGAAATATGTTGGCTTTCCTACAAATGCGTTATCTTTCAGTGGCACTATGAATGATGAAAATTTCATAGACTGATAGGAAAAGCTCATTCATTCACATATATTATTAAGTTTCCTTAACAGATTACTAACCTCTGTTGTTATTTAGTTGCTAAATCGTGTCAGACACTTTCAAGACCCCATGAACTATATTCCACCAGGTTTCTCTATTCATGGGATTTCCCAGGCAAGAGTGCTGGAATAGGTTGCCATTTCCTTCTCCAGGGGATCTTTCCTACCCAGGGATGGAACCTGCATCTCCTGCAATGGCAGGCAGATTCTTTATCACTGAGTCACCAGGGAAGCCTGTACTAAATTCTAATCTTGAAATAATTGGGAAAAAAAATCCTAAAATTGTAAGTCTTTTAGGGAACGGTTTATTATATGTACTCTACAATACAGTTACATGTTTTAATATTATATTTCCTATCTTTATTTTCCAAAGTATGAAATCTGTGCTAAATCAACCTTGAAAGTGAAAGTAAATGCTGAATAATCCTTTCTTGTAATGCCACTAACCAAAGGCTTAACATTATAGTGGGAATGGATTTATTATACTATATTTGAGTTTCAAAAGAGTCACATTATTCTACTTTTAAAAGTCAAATGAAGCCAGCTCTGAGTCCTGAGTCCTGTGGTTAGAATAAAATTTAGTATCAGGCTTTTAAGATACCTTCCTCCAATCAAGAACTCTGGGCTTACATAGATCTAGAAAGCTAGGAGTAGGGCTCATTTATAGGCTATGGGAGTTGCAATCCTGAGCAACCCAGCTCAGCTGCCGCATCAGCTGCTCTGCAGGAGTTAGTGCTTTCCCTCATAGCCATGCTCCCTGCCAACACAGCCCCACCTGTGCCCCTTTGACCTCTGCTTTCAAGTCATGGGGTTAACTTTCCCACTTCATCAACACTGATTACCTTTTCCCCTGTGAACATGTATCCACTCTTAGGGGCTGCTGCTGCTGCTAAGTCACTTCAGTCGTGTCCGACTCTGTGCGACCCCTTAGACCACAGCCCACCAGGCTCCCAGTCCCTGGGATTCTCCAGGCAAGAACACTGGAGTGGGTTGCCATTTCCTTCTCCAATGCATGAAAGTGAAAAGTGAAAGTGAAGTCGCTCAGTTGTGTCTGACCCTCAGCGACCCCATGGACTCAGCCTACCAGGCTCCTCCATCCATGGGATTTTCCAGGCAAGAGTACTGGAGTGGGGTGCCATTGCCTTCTCCAGTCTTAGGGGAAACTCTCCAAATCTTGTTCTCTCTTTTATATATAGGAAAATACTTTATTTTTCCAGTATACTCTATAAACTGTGTTAGCCTTTAAATGCCATCCTATCACTACTTATAGTCATCAAAAATAATTAAGAGAGATGTTTAAGGAGTTTAATAAGACTTTTAAGGAGAAATTTTGGTGTCAGAAAAACACTGTGAAGGACTTTGAAATGGTTGAACAAGATTATTAGTTGTTCTGCTTAGTGGAGCCCTCTTGGTCATCTTTACCTTTTGTTTCCTTTGAACTGTTTTACATAGCTACTTTCAGAAAACTGATAATACACATAATTTTTGTCCCCAGAAATGCAAGTGAGATGTTTCAGGTTGAATTTAATTGATTATTGCCCTATAGATATTTGACCAGTTTTGCATCTATTTGTAAATTCAGAATTCCCCATTGCCTGCATGTGACAGTTTTGAGAATTCAAACATTACTGGTTCCCTCATTTGTGAAGGAGTTAAATAAAACATTGACATGCATTAGTTTTTTATTTGTATGAGAGCCATGATTTTATCTTTTAAAAAATCCTTTTGCCATAGAGGCACAAAGGTAATCTCTCTTTCTTATGATGGGGTCAAGGGAAGGAAATGCATGAATATTATTGTTTCTTAGAACATATGCTGCTGCTGCTGCTAAGTCGCTTCAGTCGTGTCCGACTCTGTGCGACCCCATAGACGGCAGCCCGCCAGGCTCCCCCGTCCCTGGGATTCTCCAGGCAAGAACACTGGAGTGGGTTGCCATTTCCTTCTCCAATGCATGAAAGTGGAAAGTGAAAGTGAAGTTGCTCAGTCGTGTCCAACTCCTAGCAACCCCATGGACTGCAGCCTACCAGGCTCCTCCATCCATGGGATTTTCCAGGCAAGAGTACTGAAGTGGGGTGCCATTGCCTTCTCCATCTTAGAACATATAGTGTAGTCTAAAACAAACAGAGCAAAAAACATTAAATACAAAGAAGGACAGAAGTTAGTCAGATTTTTATCTTTAACTCACTATTATGCAGTCTTTTAATGTCTGCCAACTAAAGTATGTCTCTCACCACCTGGCTCTGCAAGGATTGAGTCCTTAGCCACTGTAGCCACTAAC
Organism: Bubalus kerabau; assembly: GCF_029407905.1. Taxonomy (NCBI): domain Eukaryota; kingdom Metazoa; phylum Chordata; class Mammalia; order Artiodactyla; family Bovidae; genus Bubalus; species Bubalus kerabau. The sequence continues at coordinate 97,880,193 of NC_073625.1, read as the reverse complement.
CTCCAACACATTCTGAGAGAAATTCAGGGTGGAGATCAGGAGTGGCATTCTCTGTGCTCTGGTAAAACCTTACAGAACCAGACTTTCAGATGGATATTTTCAGGAGAAAAATTTTATGAACATAGATTCTTCTATCTTCCTACACTTGCTGCTGCTGCCAAGTTGCGTCAGTCGTGTTCGACTCTGTGCAACCCCATAGACGACAGCCCACCAGACTCTGCCGTCCCTGGGATTCTCCAGGCAAGAACACTGGAGTGGGTTTCCATTTCTTTCTCCAATGCATGAAAGTGAAAAGTGAAAATGAAGTCGCTCAGTCGTGTCTGACTCCTAGCGACCCCATGGATTGCAGTGCACCAGGCTCCTCCATCCATGGGATTTTCCAGACAAGAGTACTGGAGTGGGGTGCCATTGCCTTCCCCGATCTTCCTTCACTTAGAAAAGTTCTAAAACCATTAACGTAAATATCTGTTCCTTGTGACTAGCAGCAGCCTTCTACTGATAAGTATGCTTGGTTGCATGTAACCCTTTTGCCAAAATCATATATGTGCTGTGTTTCCCCCTTACCTCTTCAGAACAGTTTCTCAGAGCTCTCTGGGAGGCTGTCTCCTAGGCTATAGTCCTCTGTAAAAGACTGAATACACTCTACTCACAGATTTTACATTGTGTGTGTGTTTTTTTTTCAGTCAACATGTCAGAATTCTGAGCTTTAAGAATGCTCACGAAGACAATTGGATTAAGGTATTTTATGAAAAGAACAGTTATGTCTTGCTGAACCTTTGCCACATTCTAAGAAAAGTTTAGACTCTATCTAAATAAAATCTATAGTTAATTTGAGTTACATTAAAGAGGAACATGTGGAATTTCATTCTGAGTCTGTGCTAAATTTTACATTTGTATATAAAAGTTAACATATTTCAGTTCATTTCAGTTCAGTCGCTAAGTCGTGTCTGACTCTTGGCGACCCCATGAATCGCAGCACGCCAGGCCTCACTGCCCATCACCAACTCCCAGAATTCACTCAGACTCATGTCCATGGAGCTGGTGATGCCATCCAGCCATCTCATCCTCTGTCGTCCCCTTCTCCTCCTGCCCCCAATCCCTCCCAGCATCAGGGTCTTTTCCAATGAGTCAATTCTTCACATGAGGTGGCCAAAGTATTGGAGTTTCAGCTTCGGCATCAGTCCTTGCAATGAACACCCAGGACTGATCTCCTTTAGGATGGACTGGTTGCATGTCCTTGCAGTCCAAGGGACTCTCAAGGGTCTTCTCCAACACCACAGTTCAAAAGCATCAATTCTTCGGTGCTCAGCTTTCTTCACAGTCCAACTCTCACATCCATACATGACCGCTGGAAAAACCATAGCCTTGACTAGATGGACCTTTGTTGGCAAAGTAATATCTCTGCTTTTTAATATGCTGTCTAGGTTGGTCATAACTTTCCTTCCAAGGAGTAAGCGTCTTTTAATTTCATGGCTGCAATCACCATCTGCAGTGATTTTGGAGCCCCAAAAATTAAAGTCAGCCACTGTTTCCACTGTTTCCCATCTATTTCCCATGAAGTAATGGGACCAGATGCCATGATCTTAGTTTTCTGAATGTTGAGCTTTAAGTCAACTTTTTCACTCTCCTCTTTCCCTTTTATCAAGAGACTTTTTAGTTCCTCTTCACTTTCTGCCATAAGAGTGGTGTCATCTGCATATCTGAGGTTATTGGTATTTCTCCCGGCAATCTTGATTCCAGCTTGTGCTTCTTCCAGCCCAGCGTTTCTCATGATGTATATTTAAAACATTTTTTAAAAGAAAATTCTTAAATATATTAATATAAAAATGGCTTTAGCTCCAAGGAGCTCTTAAAAGGTTGTTAAAGGCAGCTGGCGAAGGGAAAAGGACAGAGCAGGTAACCTCATCTTCCTTTGGTTGATGGCAAAGGACCTGTGTGGCACATTACCTCATTGTTGCTGATCAGAAGATTCCACGCTGAGCGGTCTACGTTCCTGGAGGTGGTTGTAATTGCAGATATTAGGTATTAAACCTTAGTCTGGTGATGTGTGCGTAGCACAAAGATTCCATTTTGGGATTGTTATCTCTTTTTACACAACACCATTAGGAATAGAATGGTGACTAGTATCCTAAGAAATCTCTCTTTAGTAATATGCTTGTATGAATAATGTCATATGTCATCCTGATCTGCTCATTAAATATGTTTCCAAAACTGAATGTTAATTGGTTTAATTTTAGTGGAAAGTAGAATTAAGGAATTATATATGTTTTTTCTAACTTTTCTTAAAATTTTATTCTTTCTGTGTTAATGTTTATGCAGCCATGAATAACTAATACAACAATGTTTTAGTTGAGTATAATCATGACTGTAAATTCACTTAGAGTTTTTGCCATCATTTTATATAAAATCAGAATTGAATTGAAATATCTCTTATCACAATATAAAAACAAATAAAATTAAAATAGAGCATGCAGAGGTATATATGGTAAAAAAAATTATTTCTAAGGTATACCCTCCCTTTTAAAGTAAACAAAAATTAATGATGTTATATAGGGAGAATTTATATATTTTTAGTTTTTCCAAATGAAACTAAAACATATTCTCTTGACCATGTATCATTTTTTTTTTCATTTTCAGGAGTTATTTTCTAAATAGAATTCACTGATGTATTAAACATACAGGACAACGTATCCTTTACTTACACCAAAAAGTTTGTTTGCAGATCACAAAGATCAGAGGAACATAAGTACACTGTACTAAAATTAAGAATATTTGTTCATCAAAGGTATTTATTTTTTTTAATTTAGTTTTTTTATTGAAGGATAGTTGCTTCACAGAATTTGTTGTTTTCTGTCAAACTTCAACATGAATCAGCTATAGGTATACATATATCCCCTCTCCTTTGAATCTTCCTCTCCTCTCCCTCCCCATCCCACTCCTCTAGGTTGATACAGATCCCCTGTTTGAGTTTCCCGAGCCATACAGCAAATTCCCATTAGCTGTCTATTTTACATAAGGCAATGTAAGTTTCTATGTTACTCTTTCCATACATCTCACCCTCTCCTCCCCTTTCCCCATGTCCATAAGTCTATTCTCTATATCTGTTTCTCTGTTGCTGCCCTGTAAATAAGTTGTTCAGTACCATTTATCTAGATTGTGTATATGTGTGTTAGAATATGCTATCATTCTCTTTCTGACTCACTTCACTCTGTATAATAGGTTCTAGGTTCATCCATGTCATCAGAACTGACTCAAGCGTGCTCCTTTTTATGGCTGAGTAATATTCCATTGTGTATATATACCACAACTTCTTTATCCATTCATCTGTCAGTGGACATCTAGGTTGCTTCCATGTTCTAGCTATTGTAAATAGTGCTGAAATGAACAATGGGATACATGTGTCTTTTTCAGTTTTGGTTTCCTTGGGGTATATGACTAAGAGTGAGGTTGTTGGGTCATATGGTGGTTTTATTCCTGGTTTTTTAAAGAATCCATACCGTCTTCCATAGTGGCTGGATCAATTTACATTCTCACCAACAGTACAAGAACATTCCCTTTTCTCCACACCCTCTCCAGCATTTATTATTTGTAGACTTCTTGATGATGGCCATTCTGTCTGGTGTGAGGTGATATCTCATTGTGGTTTTGACTTGCTTTTCTCTAATAATGAGTGATGTTGAGCATCTTTCCATGTGTTTGTTAGCCATCTGTATGTCTTCTCTGGAGAAATGTCTGTTTAGCTCTTTTTTCTACTTTTTGATTGGGTTGTTTGTTTTTCTAGCACTGAGTTGTATGAGCTGGTTGTATATTTTGGCTATTAATGCTTTGTCAGTTGTTTCATTTGCTGTTATTTTTCTCCCATTCTAATGATTTTCATTTCACCTTGCTTATAGTTTCTTTTGCTGTGTAAAAGCTTTTAAGTTTCATCAGGTCCCATTTGTTTACTTCTGTTTTTATTTCTGTTATTCTAGGAGGTGGGTCATAGAGGATCTTGCTTTGATTTATGTCATCAAGTGTTCTGCCTATGTTTTCCTCTAAGAGTTTTTACTTTCTGGTCTTACATTTAGGTCTTTAATCCATTTTGAGTTTATCTTTGTGTATGGTGTTAGGAAGTGTTCTAATTTCATTCTTTTCCATGTAGCTGTCTAGTTTTCCCAGCACCATTTACTGAAGAGGCTGTCTTTGCCCCATTGTATATTCTACAATATAATATAGAATTTTTGTGTATTTGTCAAAAATAAGGCACCCATAGGTGCATGGGTTTATTTCTGGGCTTTCTATCTTGTTACATTGGTCTATATTTCTGTTTTTGTGCCAGTACCATACTGTCTTATTGACTCTAGCTTTGTAGTATAATCTTAAGTCAGGAAGGTTGATTCCTCTAGCTCCATTCTTCTTTCTCAAGACTGCTTTGGCTATTCAGGGTCTTTTGTGTTTCCATATGAATTGTGAAATTTTTTGTTCTAGTTCTGCAGGAAATGCCATTGGTAATTAGATAGGGATTGCATTGAATCTGTGGATTGCATTTGGTAGCATAGTCATTTTCATAATATTGAGTCTTCCTACCCATGAACATGAAATATCTCTCCATCTGTTTATGTTGTCTTTGATTTCTTTCATTAGTGTCTTATAACTTTTGGTGTACAGTTCTTTTGTCTCCTTATGTAAGTTTATTCCTATATTCATTCTTTTTGTTGCAATGGTGAATGAGATTGATTCCTTAATTTCTCTTTCTGATTTTTCATTGTTAGTATATAGAAATGCAAGTGATTTCTGTGTATTGATTGTGTATCCTGCAAATTGTTAAATTCACTGATTAGCTCTAGTAATTTTCTGATAGTATTTTTAAGGTTTTCTATTTACAGTATCATGTTATCTGCAAACAGTGAGAACTTTACTTCTTTTCTGATATGGATTCCTTTTATTTCTTTTTCTTCTCTGATTGCTGTAGCTAGGACTTCCAGAACTATGTTGAATAATAGTGGTGAAAGTGGACACCCTTGTCTTGTTCCTGATCTTAGGGGGAATGCTTTGTTTTTCACCATTGTGAATAATGTTTGCTGTAGGCTTATCATATATGGCCTTTACTATGTTGAGGTAGATTGCTTCTATGCCCATTTTTTGAAGAGTTTTAATCATAAATGGGTGCTGAATTTTGTCAAAGGCTTTTCCTGCATCTATTGAGATGATCATATGATTTTTATCTTTCAATTTGTTAATATGGTGTATCACACTGATTTGCATATATTGAAGAATCCTTGCATCACTAGAATAAACCCTACTTGATCATGGTGTATGAGCTTTTTGATGTGTTTCTGAATTCTGAATTTCTGAATGCAAAAAATTCTGAGGCTTTTTGCATCTATGTTCATCAGTGACCTGTAGTTTTGACCTGTAGTTTTCTTTTTTTGTTGTTGTCTTTGGTTTTGTTATCAGGGTGATGGGTGGCCTTGTAGAATGAGTTTGGAAGTGTTCCTTCCTTTTTTTTTTTTTTTTTAAAGGGTTTAGAAGGATAGTTTAGAAGGATGGCTTCCCTGGTGGCTCAGAAGGTAAAGTGTCTGCCTACAATGCGGGAGACCCGGGTTTGATCCCTGGGTTGGGAAGATCCTCTGGAGAAGGAAATGGCAACCCACTCCAGTACTCTTGCCTGGAAATTCCCATGGACAGAGGAGCATGGTAGGCTACAGTCCACAGGGTCGCAGAGTCAGACACGACTGAGTGACTTCACTTTCACTTTAGAAGGATAGGCATTAGCTCTTCTCTGTTGCTGCTGCTGCTAAGTCGCTTCAGTCGTGTCCAACTCTGTGCGACCCCATAGACGGCAGCCCACCAGGCTCCCCTGTCCCTGGGATTCTCCAGGCAAGAACACTGGAGTGGGTTTCCATTTCCTTCTCAATGCATGAAAGTGAAAAGTGAAAGTGAAGTCATTCAGTCGTGTCTGACTCCTAGCGACCCCATGGACTGCAGCCCACCAGGCCCCTCCATCCATGGGATTTTCCAGGCAAGAGTACTGGAGTGGGTTGCCATTGTCTTCTCTTCTCTAAATGTTTGATAGAATTCTCCTGTGAAGCCATCTGGTCCTGGGCTTTTGTTTTTTGGGAGATCTTTGATCACAGCTTCAATTTCAGTGCTTGTAATTGGGTTGTTCATAATTTCTATTTCTTCCTGGTTCAGTCTTGGAAGATTGAACTTTTCTAAGAATCTGTCCATTTCTTCCAGGTTATCTATTTTATTGCCATATAGTTGCTCATAATAGTCTCTTATAATCCTTTATATTTCTGCATTATCTGCTGTAACCTCTCCTTTTTCATTTCTAATTTTGTTGGTTTGATTCTTCTCTCTTTTTCTCTTGATGAGCCTGGCAAAAGATTTGTCAATTTTGTTTATCTTCTCAAAGAACCAGCTTTTAGTTTTATTAATCTTTACTATTGTTTCTTTCATTTCTTTTTCATTTATTTCTGCTTGGATATTTATGATTTCTGTCCTTCTACTATTTTTTGTTGTTGTTCTTCTTTTTCCGGTTGCTTTAGGTGTAAAGTTAGGTTCTATTCAATGTTTTCCTTGTTTCTTGAGGTAGGATTGTATCACTATAAACTTCCCTCTTAGAACTGCTTTTGCTGCATCCCATAGGTTTTGAGATATTGTGTTTTCATTGTCATTTGTTTCTAGACATTTTTTGATTTCCCTTTTGATTTCTTTAGTTACCTGTTGGTCACTTAGAAACATGTTGTTTAATCTCCATGTGCTTGTGTTTCTTACTGTTTTTTTCTTGGAATTGAAATCTAGTCTCATAGCATGGTGGTCAGAGAAGATGCTTGATATGAATTCAGTTTTCTTAAAGTTACTGTGGTTTGATTTGTGACCCAAGATGTGGTATCCTGGAGAATGTCCCATGGGCACTTGAGAAGAAGGTGTATTCTTCTGCATTTGGATGAAATGTCCTGAAGATATCAATGAGATCCATCTCATCTAATGTATCATTTAAGACTTGTGTTTCCTTATTAATTTTTTGTTTTGATGATCTGTCCATTGGTGTGAGTGGGGTGTTAAAGCCTCCTACTGTTATTGTGTTACTGTCAATTTCTACTGTTATGTTTGTTAGTGTTTGTCTTATGTATTGAGATGCTCCTATGTTGAGTGCATAGATATTTACAATTTTTATGTTTTCCTCTTGGATTGATCCCTTGATCATTATACTCTATCCTTCCTTAGCTCTTGTAATCTTTATTTTAAGGTCTATTTTGTCTGATATGAAGATTGCTACTCCAGCTTTCTTTTGCTTCCCATTTGCATGGAATATATTTTTCCATCCTCTCACTTTCAGTCTATATGTGTCTTTATCTGAAATAGGTTTCTTGTAGACAGCATGTATATGGGTCTTGTTTGTATATCCATTCAGCCAGTCTGTGTCTTTTGATTGGCACATTTAATCCATTTACATTTAAAGTAATTACTGATATATATATTCCTTTGGGGTCAAAAATCACTGCAGATGCTGATTGCAGCCATGAAATTAAAAGACGCTTACTCCTTGGAAGGAAAGTTATGACCAACCTAGATAGCATATTGAAAAGCAGAGATATTACTTTGCCAACAAAGGTCTGTCTAGTCAAGGCTATGGTTTTTCCAATGGTCATGTATGAATGTGAGAGTTCGACTGTGAAGAAAGCTGAGCACCGAAGAATTGATGCTTTTGAACTGTGGTGTTGGAGAAGACTCTTGAGAGTCCCTTGGGTTGCAAGGAGATCCAACCAGTTCATCCTAAAGGAGATCAGTCCTGGGTGTTCATTGGAAGGACTGATGCCGAAGCTGAAACTCCAATACTTTGGCCACCTCATGTGAAGAATTGACTCATTGGAAAAGACCCTGATGCTGGGAGGGATTGGGGGCAGGAGGAGAAGGGGACGACAGAGGATGAGATAGCTGGATGGCATCACCGACTCAATGGACATGGGTTTGGGTGGACTCTGGGAGTTGGTGATGGGCAGTGAGGCCTGGCGTGCTGTGATTCATGGGGTCTCAAAGATTCGGACAAGATTGAGCGACTGAACTGAACTGAAAAATGCAGATTTATTCTATAAATGATCAAAAATTGCCCAAAAATAGAATGAAAAACTATGTTTAATCATTTTATTGATGGGGATATAAAAGGAATTATGTTGATTTCAAATATTCCAATAACTATTATGATAAGCAACATTATTAAGAGGAGACTTTCTCAATAGATAGAATTTTATGTTAAGTCCTTCAGTAGCTATTCAGTATAACTATTTGACAGTTCACAGTGGTTTAAAAATTAAAAATCTAATAAAACTGACTGAGATCTGAGCATTGTCATGAACCTTTAGAACTATTAAACAAAGCATAATAGATTGCAAAAATAATAGAGATGATTAAAATGCTTTTATTTGGGAGGAAAACTAAAGCAGAATAACTATAACTGATTAACTATTAAAGGAAAATGTCTTTCACTCAGATATATGGATTTATATGAATATGATAGAATAAATTTTTTCAGGCAACCACATAAATGAGTTTTATAATCTGCTCCAAATATATCCTGTGAAAACATGAATGCCAGCTCATTGGGATGAACTATTAGGGAATGCTTTCTATGGTACATTTTCTGAATAAAATAAATCTTTCTAAAAAAAGCTGTGTTATGTTTATTAGTATCTGTGTTTTGGAAAAAGTTGGGTGTGAATACAAGTAAATTCATTTTGAGCATTTATTGAGGATTTACTCAATTCCAGACATTAGTGAAATAATTTTTCATGTTGTACCTCATTTAATCCTTGCCATATCCCTAAGAAATGCCACTGAATCCCTCAGTCTCTTTTGATTACGCTAGTTAGTATTCTGCTTTAACTGCAGCAGCTTCTCTGGTCCATTATTCTTTTGTCCTCCATCCATCTCTCTCTTTGCTTGTGGATATAATGCATTAGATGACAATTAGAAAATAATTCAGTCTAAGTGAGATGCCACTATTTCCCCCTTTTTAAAAAAGAATTTCCTGCATCTTAATTGTAACAATTTTTACTACTCTTGAGCACATCTTATATACTAGTCACCATTCTAAAACTTTCCATACATTATATTACTTAATCTTCAGGATAACTCTATGTGATAGATGTGACTACCCCAGTTTTCTGCCTGGAGAGCACAGGGCCAGATGAGTTATGTAAATCATCGGGTGCTACAAAATGGAAGGTGGCAGACCTGAGATTACAATTCTCTTTGTCTGACTTCAAAGCTTATTCTCATAATTTTCTAAGTATACCACCTCCCTAGAAACTGGCATTATATGTCACTCCAGTTTTACACACATATGTATTTTCAGTAAAATTTACATATAGTGAGTGAACAGATCCTAAGTGTACAATTCAGTGAGTTTTGATAAATGAGTATCTGTCTAATCATCACACAGTGAAGATACAGAATATACATGTCACTTCAGAAAATTTCCTTCTAGAGAATCCAAAGTTAAATAGATAACATTGTTCTAATCTTTATTACCATGGAGTAGTTTTTCCTCCTCTTGAACTTCATGTAAATTGAATAATACAGTATATATTCTGTTATGGTTGGCTTCTTCCACTCACCATAATGTTTTTAAGATTCATCCATGTCATGTTCATGAGCAGTTCATTTTTTAAAATGTCATATTGCATATCTTTTGTTAATTTTATTATTTTCTGGTTTTACTGCTGTTTATAAATGAATTTTTCTGTCTTAAATTTTTTCTATTTGTTTATGCTGCTTGTGTTGAAATACCATTGATCGTACCCTTCAAAATTGGTAAACTCACTTATTAGTTCTGGTTATCTGTTCACTTATGGTCTCTCAAAATTATGTTGAAGCATAACCTCTCGGAACTCAAGATGACTGTATTTGGAGATAGGGCCTTGAAAAGAGTGGCTCAGTTAAAATGAGGCCATTAGAGTGGGTCCAAACCCAATTTGACTGGTGTCCTTGTAAGAAGAGGAAATTTGGACACACCAAGCGACACTCAGTAGGGACTTGCATTGTGATATGTTAGCCATCTACAAATCAAGGATAGAAGCCCCAGAAGAAACCAAACCTGTCCACACTTTGAGTTTAAATTCTAGCTTCCAGAATTTTGAGAAAATAAATTTCTGTTGTATACACAACTCAGACTGTGATATATTGTTAGGTCAACCAAGGAAAAACAATACAATTCTTGTGTATTTGGGGGTAGATTCCTTAGGACTTTGGAGACGTAAGTGTTTATGCCCTCATCAAATATAGAAATTTTAGCCTATATGTTCCCTTTTCCATTTTTAAATTTTATATAGATCTGATGTTTGATGGTGATGCATTCTTTCAACTTTGACTTATCTGAAAATAACTTTCTCACTAGTTTTTGAATTACATTTTTTTTTGTGGAAAAAGGAATTCAGAATTTACATATTTTATAGGACATCAAAGATATAGTTCTCTTATCTTATGGGTTTAATTGCTTCAAGTGAAAGTCAGATTTCATATATATATTTATTCCACTGTGTTATCTGACTCTCTATGTCTATCTGCTTTCAAGATTTTGCCTTGTGTTTGATTATCAAAGGTATGGCAGTAATCTACACAGGTATGGTTTTCTCTACATTAACTCAGATTGGATTTATTTAGGTTTATGAGTTTGCAGGTTGATACTTTAACAAGACTTGGTAAATGTTTGGCCAGTTTTTTTGAGCATAATTTTTTAAATTTCACTTTTCTTCTTTCTTTCCTTCTAATATTATTTCATATGTTAGACTAATAGATATTGCTGGACAGGTTACATAGTATCTGATGTTCATTACTCAGTCTTTTATTTTTCAGATCTTTTGATTATGTCATTTCTTTTAATCACTTTGGTTTTGCTGTCCAATTGTTTTTTATCTCCAATATGTTCTTATGCCATCAGGAAAATTTTCATATTATATACTGTAATTTTCCATTTTACAATTTCCAATTAGAATATTTATTTAGCCTCTTTTAAATAGTATCCATTTTCTATGCTTAGACTTCCTATTTTTTTATTCACTGTATGCCAAGATTTTTTTTTTTTACTACATTGAGCCCAATTATAATAGCTACTTTAAATTCTTTTTCTGCTAATCCCAACATCTTAGTCATATTGTGTCCTTTTCTACTGACTACTTTTGTGTGTGAATGTGATAATTGGTTATGTTTTTCTACTTATTTAATTCTTTTTTTTTTAATTTTATTTTTAAACTTTACAAAATTGTATTAGTTTTGCCAAATATCAAAATGAATCTGCCACAGGTATACATGTGTTCCCCATCCTGAACCCTCCTCCCTCCTCCCTCCCCATTCCATCCCTCTGGGTCGTCCCAGTGCACCAGCCCCAAGCATCCAGTATCGTGCATCGAACCTGGACTGGCAACTCATTTCATACATGATATTTTACATGTTTCAATGCCATTCTCCCAAATCTTCCCACTCTCTCCCTCTCCCACAGAGTCCATAAGACTGTTCTATACATCAGTGTCTCTTTTGCTGTCTCGTACACAGGGTTATTTGTTAATATTTTTTCCTGGAAATCCTGATTTGTGTAGACTGTTGATTCTGTTATTTTCCTCTGAAAAGCATTACTTTTGTGCTATCAGGCAGTTAAATTAGTTGCCTGATCACTTTGAATTTATGGGGGCATATTTTTATATAAAAACCTTACTGTCAGATAAAAACCTGAGATGTTTACCAAGTCTCTCTAACATGGAAGGATTTGTACTCAAACCCTTATGTGATAGGAAATCCCTACGATCTCTGCTTAATTCTTTCAGCCCTCTAATTCTTGTTTTTTCTCTAAGGTTTTTCCAAGCCTTCCCTGTGTGTTTGACATTTAGGGGACAACCAAATGTGTAAAGGAAGACTGTATAATAGTTTGGGTCTTCCTCCATTGTGAATCTCTTCTTTATGAGCTTTCTTTCCATGATTTTCACCTATTTTGATAGCCAAGAGTACTTCATTTGACACCTCAAGTAAGAAAACAAAACAATATAAAATGAAAGAAAAGTGAAAAAAAAAAAAAAAACCTATAACTTTTTTGCTTGAGTTCTATTTACCAGTTTATACAGTCTTGAGAATGTACTCAGGGGAAAAGTAATATAATTGTGAGCTCTACCGTGTGTATTTCTTTTTCTTCAAGAATCAAATACCTTTTAGTTTTTGCCTTTTTTGTGACTCTCCAGTGTATTGTTGTTGTTATTATTTTATGTCATGTTCAGATATTATAGTTATTATCTGTTAGAAGAATAGTCTGCTAACAGGAAGCCACATTAATCTATTTAGACTAAATGGCTTAAGATTTGTGGTATTCAGTTATCTATGCTAGTTTGCTGTCTTTTTTCAGTCTCTCTTTTTGGTTACCTACCCTAAAGCTTAACCCTCAGGCCCACTGCTCTGCTAGGGAACCATATCTTTAAATGTCTGACTTATGGCATTTAAAGTGTTTCCAGGTCTAGTTCATCACAGTACAAAAAGGCGCAAAGGGAAACCTGGCCAATAATGCATAATTCTGGCCTTAAACATTTCTCTGAGTTTCTCTTCCTCTTTTATTTCTTTTTTTTCTCTTTACCACAACCCAAACCCCTGAGCTATTACTGAAATATTTTTCTTACTACACTGATTTTCATTTTAAGCCCAAGTGCCACGAAGGAGACTCTTACCTACATACAAAATTCACTTTCCTATTTCTATCTTTAAACATTCTTATTTTTTCAATTAAAAAGTAATGGACAAAACAGACTTGCATGGTATGAAGAAGTGATGGTTTGCAGCCAAATTATTTCTGAACCAATAGGAAAAAAAGCAAAGCAAGCCAGACAAATGCTTTCAATATTTCTATTTTTCATTCTTATTCATTACAGAGAAGGCTGGTTTTGGTTGAAATTGTTTTTAAATCTTATTTAATATGCAGCTGTGACCTTTTACTCCATGATGAAACATCCATATTTTAAAAACTCAAACTCTCATTTAAAATGTCTAAATTGACAAGCATCCATAGGATATTTCAGGAAAAAAAAAAGAGAGAGACATATTAAAGAACTCTGGACCAGGGAATGAGGAGCCCAATATCTACATCTGATGCCATCACTAATATTCTCAGAGATTAAGGCTGGTTAGTTGGGTTCTGTTTCCTTAGTTATAAAATACAATGTGTGATGGTTAATTTTATTTGTGTACTTGACTGGCCATGAGGTGCCTGGTTTAAATATTATTTCTGGGTATGCTGGTAAGGGCATTTCTTACCAGCCTATTCTAGATTGGCATTTGAATTGGTGGACTCAGTAAAGTAGATTATGCTCCCCAAATTTTATAAGCATCATCTAATCCATTGAGGGTCTGAATAGAAAAAAAGGGAGAAAAGAAGGAATCTGCTCCTTTTTCCTGTCTCTGTTCAGCTGGGATATCTCATCCCATCTTCTCTTGCCCTCAGACAGGGATTGATGTCATCAGCTCCCCTCTTTCTCAGGCCTTTGGACTCAGACTGAATTATACCACCAGGTTTCCAGGGTCTCCAGCTTGCACCTTGTAGACTGTGAGACTTCTCAGCTTCCATAATTACATGCACCAATTCCTCATAATAAATATCTGTTTTGAGAGACTGGTTTTATTTCTCTGGAGAATTATTACTTATACAGATGCACTGTATTATTTTATCTTTGAGATTCCATGACCAGAAATATACACAGGAAACAAACGTTTTAAACATCCCATTTCAATTTAAATATCATGTAGCTGAGCAAATATCAACATGTTTAGAAATAGTGTGGGGAACACCTAATGGCTGTAATATCTTTGATACAGAAAGACTGATATAATTTAAAACTTTAATTATCTTTTCATAATGAATGAGAATTGAAAATGAAAAAATTTCATTATATTTCCTAATGAGCTGGATCCACGTGTCTATTCTATTGTAGCCCTATGACCTCCAGAGAACATTTGTTTATCTTGCCATCCATTAAAAGTGTTACTGAGTCTAACTTTCAGAAAACTAAGAATCTTAACACATCAGGTGCCATCATTAGAGTCACCTCCGTTGGGTTACTTCTAACCAAATGATCCTATCAGGGTGAAAATTATCATAGTTTTTGCCAGATTAGTTAGTAATCATATACATATTTCTTTAAAAATTATCTGCTGCTGCTAAGTCACTTCAGTCGTGTCCGACTCTGTGCGACCCCATAGACGGCAGCCCACCAGGCTCCCCCGTCCCTGGGATTCTCCAGGCAAGAACACTGGAGTGGGTTGCCATTTCCTTCTCCAATGCATGAAAGTGAATAGTGAAAGTGAAGTCACTCAGTCGTGTCCAACTCTTAGCGACCCCATGGACTGCAGCCTACTAGGCTCCTCTATCCATGGGATTTTCCAGGCAAGAGTACTGGAGTGGGATGCCATTGTCTCTTCCATAAAAAAATTATCTACTGCTACATTAATATAACAACATGAGTTTGAGTCTGGTTTTTCTGGGAATATTTATAATTACAATTCTGAAAACCCAGTTTTAATATTCTCAGCATCAAAGTGAGAGTGAGGGTACCTTCATTATATGGAATACACATGCATTTCACTGCAGCATCCTCTAACACTAATGGAAGAACTAGGGAAGATGGAGCCAAATTCACTTAGCTGAGAAGGCCTCAAGAAATAGGTGCAATTTCTTCTTTCAAAGCTACATGAATGGAAAACTAAATGTACTATTCTACAGAAAATGTCTGTACTTCATAAAAGGAAATTCATAGAAATTGAAAACCCAATTGCTGACGTCAAGAGATATAAGTAAAGAATAGGATGTTGATTGTGTTAATATGCGTGGTGGGAAAGAACAAGCAGATAGGAATGTAAGGAATGTCTTGCTATGCTAGACTGTTTGCTGTGAATTCCATAACAAATGGAAGTTGACATTGCCCATTACCTAGAAATAAAACACATTTTTAGATCAAACAGCCATTTTTCAAGAAGTCACAAAAGCTCAGCCAGCAAAAAAAAGAAACAAGTAGGAGTGGAATGAGTGGGAGTACTCATATTTTAGGCTGATTATTCATTCATATCACTTGCAGTTCATAGACTAGTTAGTGGGTAAATATTGGACTAAATTATGAGAGCTTAATAATGTGTATCTAGATCAGTGAAATAAATGATACAAGCAGGAAGAATGTGTGCATCAATTCTGTTTCCCTGACTTATATCACAAGGTAAAGATGGAATGTCAGCAGCGCTAGTCATGGTGACTAGTACTTGTATCAGTTCAGTTCAGTTCAGTTCAGTCGCTCAGTCATGTCCAACTCTTTGTGACCCCATGAACTGAAGCACACCAGGCCTTGCTGTCCACCACCAACACCCAGAGTCCACTGAAACCCATGTCCATTGAATCAGTGACACCATCCAACCATTTCATCCTCTGTTGTCCCCTTCTCCTCCTGCCCTCAATCTTTCCCAGCATCAGGGTCTTTTCCAGTGAGTCAGCTCTTCGCATCAGGTGGCCAAAGTATTGGAGTTTCAGTTCAGCATCAGTCCTTCCAATGAACACCCAGGACTGATCTCCTTTAGGATGGACTGGCTGGATCTCTTTGCAGTCCAAGGGACTCTCAAGAGTCTTCTCCAACACCACAGTTCAAAAACATCAATTCTCTGTGCTCAACTTTCTTTATAGTCCAACACTCACATTTATACATGACCACTGGAAAAACCATAGCCTTGACTAGATGGACCTTTGTTGGCAAAGTAATGTCTCTGCTTTTCAATATGCTGTCTAGGTTGGTCATAAGTTTCCTTCCAAGGAGTAAACATCTTTTAATTTCATGGCTGCAGTCACCATCTGCAGTGATTTTGGAGCTGAGAAAAATAAAGTCAGCCACTGTTTCTACCATTTCTCCATCTATCTGCCATGAAGTGATGGGACCAGATGCCATGATCTTAGTTTTCTGAATGTTGAGCTTTAAGCCAACTTTTTCACTCTCCACTTTCACTTTCATCAAGAGGCTTTTGAGTTCCTCTTCACTTTCTGCCATAAGGGTGGTGTCATCTGCATATCTGAGGTTATTGATATTTCTCCCAGCAATCTCGATTCCAGCTTGTGCCTCCTCCAGCCCAGCATTTCTCATGATGTACTCTGCATAGAAGTTAAATAAGCAGGATGACAATATACAGCCTTGACGTACTCCTTTTCCTCTTTGGAACCAGTCTGTTGTTCCATGTCCAGTTCCAATTGTTGCTTCCTGACCTGCATACAGGTTTCTCAAGAGGCAGGTCAGGTGGTCTGGTATGCCTATCTCTTTCAGAATTTTCCACACTTTACTGTATGACTGTGGATCGGATCATGAATTCCTTATTGCCAAATTCAGACTGAAATTGAAGAAAGTAGAGAAAACCACTAGACCATTCAGGTATGACCTAAATCAAATCCCTTATCATGATACAGTGGAAGTGAGAAATAGATTTAAGGGACTAGATCCCATAAACAGAGTGCCTGATGAACTATGGATGGAGGTTTGTGACATTGTACAGGAGACAGGAATCAAGACCATCACCAAGAAAAAGAAATGCAAAAAAGCAAAATGGCTGTCTGAAGAGGCCTTACAAATAGCTGTGAAAAGATGGGACATGAAAAGCAGAGGAGAAAAGGAAAGATATACCCAGTTGAATGCAGAGTTCCAAAGAATAGCAAGGAGAGATAAGAAAGCCTTCCTCAGTGATCAATGCAAAGAAATAGAGAAAAACAATAGAATGGTAAAGACTAGAGATCTCTTCAAGAAAATTAGAGATGCCAAGGGAACATTTCATGCAAAGATGGGCTCAATAAAGAACAGAAATGGTAGGGACCTAACAGAAGCAGAAGATATTAAGAAGAGGTGGCAAGAATACACAGAAGAACTGTACAAAAAAGATCTTCATGACCAAGATAATCACAATGGTGTGATCACTCACCTAGAGCCAGACATCCTGGAATGTGAATCAAGTGGGCCTTAGAAGACAGCTAGTGGAGGTGATGGAATTCCAGTCGTGCTATTTCAAATCCTGAAAGATGATGCTGTGAAAGTGCTGCACTTAATATGCCCGCAAATATGGAAAACTCAGCAGTGGCCACAGGACTGGAAAAGGTCAGTTTTCATTCCAATTGCTAAGAAAGGCAATGCCAAAGAATGCTCAAACTACCGCACAATTGCACTCATCTCACATGCTAGTAAAGTAATGCTTAATATTCTCCAAGCCAGGCTTCAGCAATACGTGAACCATGAACTTCCAGATGTTCAAGCTGCTTTTAGAAAAGACAGAGGAACCAGAGACCAAATTGCCAACATCCACTGGATCATTGAAAAAGCAAGAGAGTTCCAGAAAAGTGTCTATTTCTGCTTTATTGACTATGCCAAAGCCTTTGACTGTGTGGATCACAATAAACTGTGGAAAATTCTGAAAGATTGCAATAAGCATTAAATAAATTAAACATATAAATTGGTTAAGTAAATACGTGCGTACTCAGTCATGTCCAATATTTTGCAACCCTATAGACTGTAGCCTGCCAGGCTTCTCTGTTTATGGAATTTTCCAGGCAAGAATACTGGAATGGATTGCCATTTCCTAATCCAGTGGATCATCCCCATTCAGAGATTTAATCTGCATCTCTTGTGTCTCCTGCATTGAAAGTGGTTAGAACAAAGTAAATATTTAATACATTTTAGATATTGTTATTAGATGTGAAACATATTGTTTATTGAGCCTACAAAGGTTGTTCATAGCACAGCTTGTTTATGTCACAGCTTCTATACAGAATTTAGGAATGACAGTTTTTTAGATTCTGTTAATAAGTGATTTAATAGCGCATTGTCTTCATCTCTGCTAAGACATGTTTGGTCCTGTAAGTTTAAGGTGGGAGAACTAATAAATTGGACTTTTTCAGTAAAAGAGACAGAATACTTTAATCCTAAATGATTAGGAGCAAGATATAATATAGAGGATCAAGAAAGATGAATGTTAACATGTAGATATACATGTAGGAAATCCCCACTGCCTTTAGTCAGGTTAATCATGTCTCCCTGGACTCTACTTCTAACCATTAACAAACTGCCTCATTGTCTCTTCTAGGGCTGACAGGCAATTTTAGTGATAAAGTTAAAGACTTTCAAAGTAAAGTTTGAATTACTTTGCATATATTTACACACATAAACAAAGCAACATTTGGCAATTTAGGATTTGTCAGGATAAAAGACATTTAATAAATTTATCACCACCTAGTTGTTCCAGAGGCAAACACTAATTTTATGCAATTAATCTAAGCATTCAAACAGTGAATTAATGAATTTCTAAGTAACTTATGGTGGCTCGCTGTTACCTTTGCAGACCTTATATCCACTTGTGTTGAAATCGCTTTCTCTCATTTAATTTCTCTCACCTCCCCTAAATTTGGGGGGATCAAAACAAACAAATAGTTAAAAACAGATGGGAAAAGGAATTTCTCACTGTTCTGAATGCAAATATACATGGAAAGGAAGAACACAATGTTTTGATGGTGGCATATTTTTATTATTTACCCAAAGCCTAGGACAAAATAATAAATCACTTTCATGAGTCAGACATTGACAAAAGCTTCTCCCCTACTTTGTAGGGCACTATGTATGAAAAGTATTCAATAGAAAAGATGGGTAAGAACATTAAGAATAAGAGAGTTATAGGAAGGGAGTGGTAGTAGGGCACAGCTCTTTTAACAGACTGAATTTGGCAATATTTCTCTGGAGAGGCTGCCAGTAAATGAATTAATGTTATCAGCTACAAATAGAGAGTATTTAAGAGTATTAGAAAAGGCTAAGTTATCAAAACAAAGAACAGTTTGTTCTTGGAGACCAAGCATCGGACTGTCATTGAAGCAGTGATAACCTCAGGCAGTTTTAAATGTTTATTTAGCCAGCCACTTACCTTGGGTGCTCATCCTTTATAGTTTGTGGTTCCTAAATTGGTTTGGAAAACGTGAGGTCAAACAGTAGGTCATTATCTTCTAATTAGAGAAAGAAGAAACCTAGGATTGAATTGACTATTTTGGGTCTTTGAAGAACACACAAGGACTGTGCACTTAGAGATCCTCCCAGGCAGTCTGGTGTACTTACACAGGATGCTAAGACAAGCTCCAAGCTAACAGACACCTACCTGACTTGGGGAGAATTTGCAGGCAGTTGGAGGCTTTTCATTCCTAAAGCACTGGTAGGTGTGAAAAAATGTTTCCCTACCACCTTTCTAGGCTCTCTGCTGGGGCCCTGAAAATTAGACTTCCAAAACACAGGATAATAAGAGAAAAACAAACAAAAGATGATTAGCATGTGTTTTATGCTTTACACATAAAGTATCCAGAGATGAGTAACTCAAAGGAATGGTTAGAACCTGAGTGTGTAGAGCATCTTAGCAGAGGAACAATATGTTTTTAGATAAGTGAAAAGACAAAGACTGAGTTTCCAGGGGTAACAAATTATAGAGAAGCAAACATATGGGGAACTATTGGAAGATAAAGTCTAATAAATAAAGTTTGTTATGGAGAGTCCTCTGGTGCCATTGGGTTGATAAGGGTTTTAAGTTGTCTCTGGTGATTAAATTTTGTCCTTCTAGGTAGAGGGAAGAAAGGGGATACCTTTGCAAATTTATGTCCTGCTTTTAGGCAGAAAGAGGGAGGACAGAGAGCTTTCCTTGTACCTGCTTCTTTTCAATTGCCTTTAGTTAAGAATAATCTTGTTGTCAAAGTGGCATATTCAGGGGTGGCATATTCTGCTACTCTCAGTTCAGTTCAGTTCAGTTCAGTCGCTCAGTCTTATCCGACTCTTTGTGACCCCATGAATCGCAGCACACCAGGCCTCCCTATCCATCACCATCTCCCAGAGTTCACTCAAACTCATGTCCACTGAGTCGGTGATGCCATCCAGCCATCTCATCCTCTGTCGTCCCCTTTTCCTCCTGCCCCCAATCCCTCCCAGCATCAGAGTCTTTTCCAATGAGTCAACTCTGCTACCCTACACAGTTAAAATTTCACTCCTATGTCTAAAAGTGAAAAATCCAAACTGCTTAGGATACAGAGAAAGCAGGCTCCCCCAAATCAAATGCTTAATAAGAAAGCTTGGATAACATTATCTATTTTCTGAAGTCTAGAAAAGAAAAGCTAGACAGTGATCAACAGTATAGTATTTTAATTTAGTAGGAGAAGGTTTTAAGTTCATGTACGTCTTGTTATATTTCTCTAAAATTCTCATTATTCACCTCTTACATTATATAAATCTTATACTATCAAAACATTTTGATAATGGGTTTGAAATGTAGAAGTGAGAATAAAATATTTGCAGTTCCTTTCTTATAACTTTCCATGTCTGAGTAGAGATGACTTTTTGCCTATATATCAGTTAAAAGGCACTACTCTATTTAGCAGCAACTAACAGAGAGTCATTCAAACTCTCCTCCTGTTTTAAGTGGCTTACATCAACATGACTGGTAGCAGTGTTTCAATATTTTGCTTTAAAATTATGTCCCAAATCATGATACCACCACTACCATCATAGTTAACAATAAAAATGTATTAAACATCCACTGTTTATCAGGTATTATGCTATTTTGTGTCCCAGTATCTACTATGATCCAGTAATTGTTCTAGTATCAGGAAAATAGCAATGAACAAAAGTGACAAAATCTCTGTCCCGGTGGAGCTTATATTTTAGGGATGAAAAACCTGGGTTTAGACAGACAAAACGATTTTCTCAAGATCACAACAAACAATAACAGCCTGTGTGTAAATTGAGGTTCCAAGTCATATTTTGATGATCTCATAGACAACAGTCTATTCATGTCAAACAATTAGTCTATTCTTATGAAACCAAAATATTTTGTCCTAAAAATATTACCTACGGTATTTATTTTTTGTTTTGAGTCATTTGTCCACATAACTTGTCTTCTTTTTAAAAAATATAGTTGATTTATGCATCCTATTAGTTTTAGGTGTACTGCATAGTGATTCAGTATTTTTATAGATTATATTCCATTTAAAATTATTATAAAATGTTGGTTATATTCCTTGTGACATATACAACATATCCTTGTATCTTATTTTTCTATATAGTAGTTTGTACCTCTTAATTCCCTATCTCTATCTTGTCATTCCACCCACGTCTCTCCCTACCAGTAACTGCAAGTTTGTTCTCTGTGAGTCTGTTTATGTTTTTTATATTCACTTGTTTGTCTTTTTTAAAATTCCACATATAATGATAACATAAATATTTCCAAATAATATGTCTAATAAGGGGTTCATATCCAAAATATATAAACAACTCATACAGCTCAATATCAAACAGGTTTTTTTTAAACTGTTTTTTAAATGAGCAGAAGACTTGAATAGACATTTTCCCAAAGAAGACACACAGATGGCCAACAAGCCCATGAAAATATACTCAATATCTATAATCATTAGGGAAGTGCAAATCAAAATCACAGTAAGATATCACCTCGCAGTGGTCATAATGGCTGTCATTAAAAAGACCACAAACAACAATTTTGGCAAGGATGTGAAAAAAATGTGTTAACTGCTCAGCTGTGTCCGACTCTTTGCGACTCCATGGACTGGAGCCTGCCGGGGTCATCTGTCTATGGAATTCTCCAGGCAAGAATACTGGAAAAAAATGAAATCCTAGTAAACTGTTCATGGGAATGTGGATTGATGCAGCCATCTTGGAAAACAGTATGGAGGTTCTCAAAAACCTAAAAATGCAATTACCATGTGACCCAACAATATCCTCTCCTGGACATTTAGCTGAAGAAAATGAAAACACCAATTTTTTAAAGTTATTTTCCATGTGGCAATGAGGTGGATGTTTTAAAAAAAGGGGCTGACATTCAAAATGGCCTCTAGTCACTTGTTTATTAGGCATTCCAAGTGTGTGATTAAATTTCTTCTTTTTGCACTTTTGTCAGTACCCTTCAGCCAAGACCATCAGGAGCACCCTGTAGTTGAACAAATTTGGGTTAATTTACTCATCGCAATGAGAGGAAACATGTACCATGGGGAACCATGAGATATCTTAGTAAGAGGGTTTCAGAGGGACTCCCTGAAGAATTTCAGCTTCTGTTAGTTTTTTTTTAGAAGGATTCAAGGAAGCAGAGCTTTGCTGTGTACTGGATGCCATTAGAAAGTAGAGGTAATTCTGTTTCTTAGTAATTCTTATCTAAAAATCAAAAAGAATGAAGCAAAGCTAAAGCTATGCTTGGTAAAGAAGCAACATTAACTAATGTTAGCCAGCATAGAAAGATGTTTGGCCATTTTTATTGTTGGAAATGTATGGGATATTGCCTGTGATCAGACATGATTTTCAGTGGTCTTGATTTTGTCTGGAGAAATCACTGATTCAGAGTGGCCTTCTCCAATGTTTGTGTTCTGTGAGACTGTTGATGTTCCACAAGAGAAGAACCTAACTAAGCTAGCAGGGAGTGCTAGTCCAGCTCTAGATTAATAGTGCTGTGCCAAACCTGGCTGTCATGGGCTGCCTTTCTCTTTCTCACTATTAAGAACTTCTGAAATTTCAAGATCAGCTGTTGCTTTTAAAATATTGGTTGGTTTCACAGCAAAAGAGACACTGATGTACAGAACAGTCTTTTGGACTCTGTGGGAGAGGGAGAGGGTGGGATGATTTGGGAGAATGGCATTGAAACGTGTATAATATCATATATGAAATGAGTCT
Organism: Bubalus kerabau; assembly: GCF_029407905.1. Classification (NCBI taxonomy): domain Eukaryota; kingdom Metazoa; phylum Chordata; class Mammalia; order Artiodactyla; family Bovidae; genus Bubalus; species Bubalus kerabau. Next base: position 97,857,472 of record NC_073625.1, on the reverse strand, counting down.
GCCAGTCTAGGTTCAAAGCACGATACTGGATGCTTGGGGCTGGTGCACTGGGACGACCCAGAGGGATGGTATGGGGAGGGAGGAGGGAGGAGGGTTCAGGATGGGGAACACATGTATACCTGTGGCAGATTCATTTTGATATATGGCAAACTCAATACAATATTGTAAATTTAAAAAATAAAATAAAAAAGAAGTAAAAAACCTTAAAAAATACAGTATTGTAATTAGCCTCTAATAAAAATAAATAAATTTAAATTAAAAAAATAAAAAATAAAATGTTGGTTGGTTTCAGTCTTGAGCACAAGAAATATTGGGAAATTAAGATTTCATGAGGTAAGATGAGCAACACATTTCTTCCTCAGGCCCAATTTTTCATTTGGTCAAACAAGAAGCAAAGTGCACACATATTAAAGGGAAAACTCGGAAGCATTCTTGTGGGTGTGTCTTTGTGTAGCTGTGTATGTGTCATACATTTAAAACATGCGTTGATTACCGCTGAGGTCAGATGAAGACAGTCACAATCACGCTGCACACTGGTATCACGCTTGAGCATTTTATTACCCAGTTGACCCTGGAACGCTTTTCAGTGTAAGGAGATCTCTGCAATAGTCTTAGTTACTACATTTTGGACGGACTTTGATAATAAGTTAGGATGTAGGCTGCAGAAAAAGAAAGTGCATTAGAATTAAGAGGCCCAGATTTTAGACTTTACCATCAAAACACTGTATGACCACAGGCACACATCTTTCCCTCACATTTTGTTTTTTAAAGTTGACATGCAGAAGTGGTTAAATTTTTTTTTTTTAGCCTTAGAATTATATATTTAAAAAAATTTCCATAGAGTCCCATTAGACAAAATAAAAGAAACTAAAGTGTTATCTGGTTGCAGTGGTTGAAAATGGGAAGAGGCTGGGTTACCAGAGAGTTGAGTAACACTCACGTGGCCTCATCCTGTCTCTGAAGCAGTTGTCAGACTTCTTAGAGAACGTTCAAACTCAAACCATATTGATAACTTCTGAACCAAATAATCTGTCCGAGGTCTCCTATATTTCAACATGCTATAAATCCATGATTCTCTTCAGGAATGGAATTATGGACTAGAACTTGACAGTAATAATTTGAAAAGGGTTGATTGTGCCTTTTGTATATCAACTGGCCCATATAATGCTGAGATTAAAACAGTAGTGATAAATAACTACTACAGTTGATTTATCTGATTGCTTTAAGGAATAGCGCATAAAATGGATTCTAATTCTAAAATCTTTTGAGAAGAAATTGAGTTAGATGGCACTTAATCCAAATCGCATTATATATTTGGATGTTATTTTATAAAATCAATGCAATGCTTCTGTGTCTACTGATTTTCTCTTAGCTTCATGGCAACTTGACGAACACATAAATATAGTCCCTTCAGTGCAGGAGGTACTTTCATTAGGATCCTATTGTGCCTTTAGCTATGCTGTCTCTTTAGGCTCCTCCAGTCTGTGACAGTTTCTCTGATTTTTTGTACCTTTCATTATCTCAATACTTTTAAAGGTATTGGTCACTATTTTCTCCCTTAATTTGGATTAGTCTGAAATGTTATTATGACTAGATTGAGGTTACAAATTTTTGGTAAAACATCACTTCTCAGCAAACTATTATCAGGGATAACTTGTGATGTTACCCTTGAACACTTGGTTAAATGCTGTCTGTCAATTTTGTATATCACTTTTTTGAACAGTTCTGTTTTTTGGCAAATGCATAGAGATATATTTCTACCACCCCAATAATGTATAGAATCATTTCATCACTCAACATTTTTTCTCATGCTTCTCCTTTGTCCCTACCCCTCTTCCCACCTCTAATCTTTAGCAAACACTCATGTTTCCATCCTTATAGTCTTACCTTTTCCAGAATGTCATATAAAGAAAATCATATATTATGTAGCTTTCTGTGTCTAACTTCTTTCAGTTAAAAATGCATTAAAACAAATGCACTTCAGACTCATCCATGTTATTGCATGAATCAGTTGTTTATTTTTTATGCTAAATAATGTTCCTTTGCATGGGTATATCACAGTTTATTTATTAGATTTTGTCTTATAAACACAAGTAGATGAGAAGGAAGTAAAAACAAATGGGAAGTTTTTTTATATATTATCTTGTACATATATTTCTTTATGACTGTTCTTGTTTGGCACTTTAATAATGTAATTTTTCTTGGAATAAGTGTCAATTGAAGAGAATCCAAACTTAAATCTATGGAGAATTTAAAATACTCCACATGCATATCAAATAGAATCTTTGCTCTTCTTATAAAAAAGAGGGTTCTCAGTAATCTATGTTAATAGTTAGGCCAATAGACTGTTGACTAAATGTACCCTAATATGTCTCACCATTGCCTAGGGTCAGTTCTTTGCATCGGGTGGCCAAAGTATTGGAGCTTCAGCTTCAGAATCAGTCCTTCCAATGAATATTCAGGACTGGTTCCTTTTAGAATTGAATGGTTTGATCTCCTTGCAGTCCAAGGGACTCTCAAGAGTCTTCTACAACACCACAGTTCAAAAGTATCAATTTTCTGGTGCTCAAGTTTCTTTATGGCCCCAATCTCACATCCATACATGACTACTGGAAAAACCATAGCTTTGACTAGACAGACATTTGTCGACAAAGTAATGTCTCTGCTTTTTAATATGCTGCCTAGGTTGGTCATAGCTTTTCTTCCAAGGAGAAAGGGTCTTTTAATTTCATGGCTGCAGTCACCATCTGCAGTGATTTTCAGTTCAGTTCAGTTGCTCAGTCATGTCCAACTCTTTGCAACCCCAGGACTGCAACACACCAGGCCCCCCTGTTCATCACCAACTTGCTAAGTTTACAAACTCATGCCCATTGAGTCGGTGGTGCCATCCAACCATCTCATCCTCTGGTGTCCCCTTCTCCTCCCACCTTCAATCTTTCCCAGCATGAGTGTCTTTTCAAATGAGTCAGTTCTTTGCATCAGGTGGTCAAAGTATTGGAATTTCAGCTTTAACATCAGTCCTTCCGATGAATATTCAGGACTGATTTCCTTTAGGATGGACTGGTTGGATCTCCTTGAAGTCCAAGGGACTATCAAGAGTCTTCTCCAACACCACAATTCAAAAGCATCAATTCTTCGGTGCTCAGCTTTCTTCACAGTCCAACTCTTACATCCATACATGATTACTGAAAAACCATAGCCTTAACTAGATGGACTTTTGTTGGTAAAGTAATATCTCTGCTTTTTAATATGCTGTCTAGGTTGGTCATAACTTTTCTTCCAAGGAGTAAGTGTCTTTGAATTTCATGGCTGCAGCCACTATCTGCAGTGATTTTTGGGCCCCCCAAAATAAAGTCTGCCACTATTTCCACTGTTTCCCCATCTATTTCCCATGAAGTGATGGGACCAGATGCCATGATATTTGTTTTCTGAAAGTTGAGCTTTAAGCCAACTTTTTCACTCTCCTCTTTCACTTTCATCAAGAGGATCTTTAGTTCTTCTTCACTTTCTGCCAAAAGTGTGGTGTCATCTGCATACCTGAGGTTATTGATATTTCTCCTGGCAGTCTTGATTCCAGCTTGTGCTTCATCCAGCCCAGTGTTTCTCATGACATACTCTGCATATAAGTTAAATAAGCAGGGTGACAGTATACAGCCTTGACGTACTCCTTTTCCTATTTGGAACCAGTCTGTTGTTCCATGTCCAGTTCTGTTGCTTCCTGACCTGCCCCCAAGATAAAGTCTCTCACTGTTTCCATTGTTTCCCATCTATTTGCTATGAAGTGATGGGCCCAGATGCCATGGATCTTAGTTTTCTGAATGTTGAGCTTTAAGCCAACTTTTTCACTCTCCTCTTTTATTTTCATCAAGAGGCTCTTTAATTCCTCCCTGCTTTCTACCATAAGGGTGACATCATTTTCATATATGAGGTTATTGATATTTCTCCCAGCAATCTTGATTCCAGTTTATCCTTCATCCAGCCCAGCATTTCACATGATTTATCTGCTGAGATTATCTTAGACCTGTCTAATTTACTGAATATTCCACTTCCTAGTTATTCACCCTCAAATTAGTAACGTTTTTTACTGTTAAAATGGTCAAACAAAATTACCCATAGAGGTGGACAGAAAAAGTAGAAGAACTGAATATATCATTTAAGAATATACAGTTTAGGAAAAACTTAATATTAAAATGACCATGTAAACATAGATTGAAACTGGAGAAAACTTATGTTTTATGAATAGTTTTTGTAAGAAATCTTAGCAACGAGTTCTGTTCTTTTTTTAGTCCTCCTACTTATAATGTTAAGGGTTTGTCAGAAATTTCTTTTAAGGTAAGAAATTGGGCTATAGATTGTCTTATCAATAACCCTTGTATTAGTGTGCTGTGATAATATGCATTAACTTGATAGACAAGCAACCATTACAGTCTATCACTGCCGTGATCCATACAGTGAAGACTCCCTAAGTACATGTTGACACAATATTGCAGCAGTGATCCATGAATTAAATATTCTTTGGATCCAAGTCATTACAAGTTTAATGGGGAAATGCACCAATTCCCCTGAAAAATGCCAGTTTTGACGTTCTGATCAGTTCTTTCACAAACACTTTTCCATTGTTTCTCAGTAAAGAATTTTCTTCCTAAACCATTTGTGCTTATTGTTTAGTGTCTTCATCAGCATTTAAAGTCCCATTTTATATTTGCTATATTTGAAACTCCTTGAATGTCTTAGAAGAGATCTATGGAGTAATTGCACCATAGTATCCACACAAATGTAATTCTTTTTGTGAATAGTGGAAAGCACTATTTCATGCTTTTTAAGGACCAGGCATAAGTACTCAATAAGACTAAAATGAAAGAAAATTAAAATTTTATTTGGGCCATTATTCAGTCCAACCTTCATCATAAAGTGTTCATGAAGTTGCTTTCATGGCAGAGTGAGCACAAGAAATGTGACAGTATTCCCTGGTACTTAGCATTTATTCTTTTTATTCCATCATTTTTTACATATATTAAATTTTTCATAATACCTGTTATACAAGATAAGAGCAGTAGTTTTTCAAATATTTATAAAAGAGTTGTTATATGTATTAGACTTACAAACACCATTTACTCTGCTGAATATACTGGCCATTACTTCTAAAGAAAAAAGATGCCAATTATAAAAACAGAAATTGAAGAAAGGGAAAAGGACTGAAGAATGAAGAAAGTTTGAAAGCATAGTCCCCAGAATAGCTGATCCAGATGTTCATCAGAAATGGGAGGAGGGAGTTAAAAAAAGAGGTAGAAGAGTAGAAAACAGTGAGAAGGAATTTAGGCAAGATAAAAATATGTTCAGTGGCCTCACTTTAATCAATGGGCCAGGGAATGGTTTATTGTGCCTTGAAGGTGTGTGCAGAAGCAGGGGCCTGAAGACCATGGAAAATAATTTAGATGTCTCATTGTGAGGTGCTTCCTAGTCTTTTCCCACTAGAAAGTCCATTTTCCAATCCTTCCCCAAGCAACTGTCACTCAGTTTCGTATTTTCTGCTCTCCTTTAAGGCTGACACTTTGCTCAGTTGGTAAAGAATCTGCCTGCAATGCAGGAGACCCTGGTTCGATTTCTGGGTTGGGAAGATCCACTGGAGAAGGAATAGGCTACCCACTCCAGTATCCTTGGGCTTCCCTTGTGACTCAGCTGGTAAAGAATCCACCTGCAGTGTGGGAGACCTGGCTTCCATCCCTGGGTTGGGAGGATCCCCTGGAGGAGGGAATGGCTACCCACTCCAGTATTCTGGCCTGGAGAACTCCATGGATTGTATAGTCCATGGGGTTGCAAAAAGTCAGACACAACTGAGTGACTTTCACTTTCCCTTCCAATCCTTGAGTTTTTGAAAGCAAAGCAGATCAAAAAGCTGTTACCTTTATTTTTAATTTAATTCCCATTTCATTTGCTTTCCTTGTACCTCTTCTGACTGTGTCATTTTTTTTTTCCTATCCTTATCTCTGTCCTTCTTTGACTTTTCTTCTCTTTACATTTTCAGAATCATAATATCTGGGATATTTCTGTGGGCATTTGTTCAGGTGGAGGATGTGCCAGGGATCTGGCTGCCCCTCTAACAATCTATGAGTTCCAGGGACGATTCCACTATTATATCTCGTCTGCCTTGCCTTTCTCAAGGCTGAGTTGTTGAGAGGAGTAGAAGAGAATCAAAACTGGGATGTGTGTGTGTGAGAGAGAGAGAGGGAGGCAGTGGGGCAAGAAGCAGATGTGGAGAGTGAGGGCATCAATGCTTCTGGTGCCATGGACCCAAGATGGGCATGCAGTTAGTTGTCAGCAGGTGTGGCACATTCCACAAAGGTGAGAGATGAGGGGGCTGATGACTAGAACAAGAAAGGGAGAAAAAGCAGGTGGCAGGGGTGGTAAGAAGGGTGAAATAATGCATAAAGGATTGGAATCACTTAAAAATGCATTTCTTACCTGCTCACTATTTTCCAGGGATTGTGCAATGTGCTTTCACATACATTATCTCAGTCATTTTTCAAAACAACCTTGTAAGATATGTGCTGAGTGTCTTGGCTATGAAATTTTCAATTTAGGTAATATTAGCAACTGAACCTCCAAATCTCCTTGGATGCCTGAGACTAAATGAGAGCAGTGATGACTGAGCAGAGTCCCACGAAATCTCAGCAGTGAGAGGAGGAGGAGGAGAATATCACTAGGTTGGGGGAGAGCTGGTAACCTAATCTTTGGTGAAAAAAACTAAAAACATAATGGTAGTCTCTGGGAGAAGTGGGGATTAGCTGGAAGGGAGCATATGGTAAATTTTTGGGGTGATAGTAATAATCCACCTCTTGATATTTCATATCAAAGTACTAAGAGGATATCTTTGAAAAATAGGTGATTAGGTCATACAGGTTACACGTCCGTCAAGACTTACTTAATGGTGCTGTTAAGATTTGTACATTTTGTGGCACTACATTTAACCCTAAAATGATTTTTTGAAGAGTTATTTATTTTTGGTTGCGCTGGTTCTTTGTTACTGTGCAAGGGCTTTCCCTAGTTACAGAGAGCAACTGTAACTACTCTTCATTGTAGCGTGCACACTTCTCATTGAAGTGACTTCTCTTGCTGTGGAGTGCAGGCTGTAGGCTTGTGGACTTCAGTGGTTGTGGCTCTCGGGCTTAGTTGCTTCTGGGCATGTGAGATCTTCTTGGACTAGAGATTGAACCTGTGTCCCCTGCCTTGGCTGGCAGACACTCAACCACTACGCTACCAGAGAAACCCTTAACCTTAAACATTTGAAGATAAAAATGATATATTTGCTGAAGGTTTAGATGGGAAATATACTGGTGCCTGCAATGTGTTTTGAAATGTATTCAAAATATAGGTGGGTTGATGGATGCATAGAGGGTTGGATAGGTGACTAGATATATGATAAAGAAATCTGGAAAAATGTTAATTATGGAATTTTTGGTGACTAGAATAAGGCTATTCACTTAATTTTTCCCCAATTTTACTGTGTTTTTGGAAATTTTTATTAAAAGGTAGTTGAAAAAAAATGGAGGTGGTCAAAACCATCTTAGATTTTGTCTCTTAAAACTATTCAAACCATTCCCTGGCTTGCTGTGATGTCAAAGTGCCAGTTTTGTTTATTCATTGAAAGCTGAGGGTCTGTGTTGAGCTTGTACAGGCTCACTTGTAATATAGGGATTTTTCTAGTGCTAAAGACTGAGGAAAACTGATCAGCTTGAATTTACTATTATACCACCTCTCCTTTCTTGCAATCCATCATGGTCTGTTTAATAGCCTAAAATGTCTTTGTTTTATGTGATTAAGGCATGTGTGCTTTTATGAAGAAATATATTTGTATTCTGTAACCGTTAAAGACTTAACCCGACTAAACCATACCACCTGGAACTAATGTATATCTATCTATATATATATAATTTATCTATTGGCTTTTCATTTCATCCATGTGCACCCTGATTAAATTATAAATTCCTCAATGTAGGATCAATCTTCTATTTATTTTGCACTCTCTATCCAAAGAATATTGTACAGTGCCATAGACACAAGGGATACTTAAATGATGATGGTGTTAGTTATGTAGATCTATAAAACATTTTTGAAATATTTAAGTAAGGCCAGGACCATCACCAAATAGTATTAGTTCACACAGAGTCAATAGTACAACTAATTCACTCAAATACACAATCTTTGATGTTTTAAAAATTTATTGTAGAATGTACTAAATAGCTTTCACATTAGGCACTGGTTTTATTTTTATGCAGGAGAAAGAATCAGTGGCTAATGATGTCCATTTTGGACATAAGGTCCCCCTACACTCCCAATACAGAGAAGGCAATGGCACCCCACTCCAGTACTCTTGTCTGGAAAACCCCATGGACAGAGGAGCTTGGTAGGCTGCAGTCCATGGGGTCGCTAAGAGTCAGACACAACTGAGTAACTTCACTTTCTCTTTTTACCTTCATGCATTGGAGAAGGCAATGGCAACCCACTCCAGTGTTCTTGCCTGGAGAATCCCAGGGACGGGGATGCCTGGTGGGCTGCCGTCTATGGGGTTGCACTGAGTCGGACACAACTGAAGTGACTTAGCAGCAGCAGCAGCAACACTCCCAATATATCTACCATGAGCTTGCCCATGAAAGGTAATAGCCTCTGGGGAAACAACCATCTACTTACCAGTGAGCCCCAGGTAACAATGATGAGATGAAATTACAAGTTTTAAGTAGTCATAGACGAGAGGAAAGTATACATGGACTCATAGCCCTAAAATAATGATATTCTCTTAAACATGTGTTTATCTTTTTAATTGCTAGGGTAAATGCTTAAAATACACAAAAGGAGGCATTATTATCTATGAGTATAAGTCCTGAATGAACTTTTTGAACAATAATAATACTGTCTACCTTCTATATAAACTGTTAAGGACCAAATCTCAAATGAAAAGAAATTCCTTTACCAATAGGTAAAAATGACTATGGAATGTCACACATTTCTTCAAAAGTCAATAGGCCATGAATATATTTGAAGACCCCAAAGCATGCTTGAAAGTAAAATCAGAAAAACACCAGGGCACTTACCAAGAGCTCTCATGTTATTATTGCAAGCATTACAAATCCAAAAGGGTGAAGTCAGCTATCTTCAGAAAGTTTTCTGAGAAGGAATCAGTTCTGTACCAAGATATATAATTTGTAGACATTACTGTTGAGATTAATGAAGCTGGATGTTAAGCATCAGGAAATGACCAACAGAGAAGATGATCACTGAAAAATCTTTGTGACATGTGATGAAAATACACTGAAGTGACAGGGATATATGAAATCTAGAAAATTACACTAGAGGCAGATGGAGGAAATGAAAACTTGTTAATATTTAATTTTTATCAAATGTATTATCTAAAATATGTAAAAAGAAGTATGCATCCTGGTCTCTAGAAATTCAAAGGCACCCATCTGTTTTAACTTAGCTTAAAAGAAACAAAACATTCATTAGGACTGCAAGCATATTTTGCTCTCATGACATATTAACCAGAAAACATTGTAACTGTTAATTTGATTTTTCAGATATTGTGATACTGAGGAGGTAAAGTTGGTAGGAAATATGGACATTTGAGTCCTTTACTTTCAAATTAATCAAATTTCTAGTCCCAAACCATCTTAAGTTTGTACATTCCATGGCTATAATTTAAAATTTACATAACCCCTGGATGAAAAGATATTAAATTTCAGACTTGTGGAGTGTCAAAACTGAGCTATCACTGGCATTTACACAAGTGTTGTGTATTTATTTCTGAACTTCCCAAACAAATCAGTAAAACAAATGCCCATTTGTTAGGGTTTATTTAATATTTATGCCAATTCCAGTCATCCCCTAAAACACATAGTTTCACCTAAACCCTTTTAGGAGTGTGCACACCAATATAACTTTAATTTCCTGGCAAATAAACATATCCCTACCAATTATTTCAAATTATTTTCTACAATTGCATAAGACATGTAGTAAAATTTTTTGCTGTGAATGTAACCATAATTTTTAACTAAAAAAAAAAACTAATATGAGAGAGTAATGGGATATTCTTTCCCCCAAAGCCTTCTTTACAATTTAAGGTACAGTGTGGAGATCTAACCAGTCCATTCTAAAGGAGATCAGCCCTGGGTGTTCTTTGGAAGGAATGATGCTAAAGCTGAAACTCCAGTACTTTGGCCACTTCATGCGAAGAGTTGACTGATTGGAAAAGACTCTGATGCTGGGAGGGATTGGGGGCAGGAGGAGAAGGGGACAACAGAGGATGAGATGGCTGGATGGCATCACCGACTCGATGGACCGGAGTTTGAGTGAACTCCGGGAGATGGTGATGGACAGGGAGGCCTGGTGTGCTGCGATTCATGGGGTCGCAAAGAGTCAGACACGACTGAGCGACTGAACTGAACTGAACTGAGGTTTGTTATTTGAAAAGACCCTGATGCTGGGAAAGATTGAAGGCAGGAGGAGAAGGGGACAACAGAGGATAAGATGGTTGAATGGCATCACTGACTTGATAGACATGACTTTAAGCAAACTCTGGGAGTTGGTGATGGACAAGGAGGCCTGGCGTGCTGCAGTCCATGGGGTTGCAGAGTTGGACACGACTGAGCAACTGAACTGAGGTTTGTTAGTCTTACTTGTAATTTTCAGTACTTTTTCAGCAGTGAGAAGAATATAATATATAGTATCTATTGATAGTTAGACATGTGACTATTTGATTTTAATGTATCAATCATAAGCCAAGATCCTGAATTAAGTAGAACTTTATTTTTAGACTCTGGCCTTGATTGACCTATGACATGCCAGCTAGTTAAGAATCTGTAAATGAAGACTATTTAGCCCACATTGCTCAGGAAACATATTTCCCACTCCATAAATTCTATGTTTTACCTTATTTACACCAGTCACATGTGCATCCTTTATTCTGTTCATCTACTTGGAGTCTAATTTAATTTACTGAAGAGTGTGCATTGCTCACTCGACCTTAACATGGACTTGATTCCTCTGTAACTATCGTAAGCTAATCGTGCTATGTTGGATTTGAAGCTGATAATGATGTGCAGTGACAGGTTTAACAAATTTTTGATTACCACATTCAATTACTTTTGGTGCATCCTACTTATCAGTGAGTAAAACACTTAATTCATTTATAGTTTGACAAAGAATATAAGATGAGATGATTCACTAGGGAGACTCCCAGGACAGGTCTTGCTCGCTAGATGTTATTAAACAACTCTTTCTATATAGCTTCAGAGGTAGATGTTAGAATCTAGTCACACTATAGAAAAAACTGTCTATTTGCCACATGTTCCTATCTGGAAATAGATTTTCCAAAATGCTGAAATTTGCATTAATATATATGTCAGCAAGTTAATGTTTGTGGCTTATGAATTCATAAGTAAAAATGAAGTTATTTTTATTTTTGATCAGTGATAATATGAGTAATTTATTATCAGTGATAATGAATGATATGAATAAATTATTTGTTTTATAATTGACTCATTTCTGAGTCTACATGTATCAACACTATCTTGTTAAAAAGATCAAGGATTTTAAAAATAAAATGATAATTTATTTTTATTATATATCTACAATTCTCCATAGGTAAGTTTAGCTAACAGGAAAATTAGAAAATTTCACCCTTTGAGCCTACAGAAAACAAAAATATTTATTAAAAGATATTTTAGGGTATATTTATAGAAGAAAAGTTCATTTTATTTTTATCTATCTAAAGATCTTATCAAAAACAGTGGATAGTGACAGTTTGTTTTTAAAACGTATTAATGTTAGTTGCTTGGTCGTGTCTGACTTTTTGTGACCTTATGGACTGTAGCCCACCAGACTCCTCGGTCCAGGGAATCCTCCAGGCAAGGATGTTGGAATATGTTGCCATTCCTTTCTCCAGGGGATCTTCTTGACCCAGAGATTGAACCCAGGTCTCTTGCATTGCAGGCATATTCTTTACCATATGAGCCACCAGGGAAGCCCAAAACATATTAACCCATATATCAAATAGTGGGTCATTGCCTCTTAGGAAACATGATATAATTATATCTGCATTGGTTAGGGTCTGTTCTTGCCTTTGGAGAAGGCAATGGCACCCCACTCCAGTATTCTTGCCTGGAAAATCCCATGGACGGAGGAGCCTGGTGGGCTGCAGTCCATGGGGTTGCTGAGAGTCGGACACGACTGAGCGACTTCACTTTCACTTTTCACTTTCATGCATTGGAGAAGGAAATGGCAACCCACTCCAGTGTTCTTGCCTGGAGAATCCCAGGGACGGGGGAGCCTGGTGGGCTGCTGTCTATGGGGTCTCACAGAGTCGGACACGACTGAAACGACTTAGCAGCAGCAGTAGTTCTTTCTTTTAAACTTCTTTATCAAGAAGTAGGTATTTGAATAATACTGACATTTATTATTTTGGTTTTTATATTTCTGAGTAATGAGATGTGTTGAAAGGGCTACTTCTTAGGTTTTGTGTGGGACACCTGGTTTGTCATGGGATATATATATCCAGCAGGACAATAGTTAAAAGTGATGCATAAAAGGTCTAAAAGTCTCTGAATAACTTTACTAAAAGGTGATTTTATTTATTTATTTGAAGCAATATAGTTGATTTAAAATGTAATTTACCATTACAAGGTGGTTTTAAAATCAACCCCACATTGGTCAGAGTGTCATGATTTATATTCCTTGAAAATATTGACATATCCTAGAGGAACATGTAACTGATATTGTAACTAGTAATACAATGTTTCTGTCATAATTAGCAATGCATATTTTACTAGATTGTTTATTAGTTTGTTCTAAGGTTGTCCTTCTTCAAAAGTCTGCCTGCAGCCCCGACCTAGACTTTGAAACTGCTTATTTGCAAGATTTATGCATTTGTATTCTTCTAGGGAAAGTATGATTTAAAACTAATGTTATGTTCTAGACACTTGTGATTTAATGTTGTAATTTAAGATCTAGTTCTGATGCAGCATCTGGGATCATTCTCTGTGGAAGGTGCTATTGTGACTGTCCCCATCTCCTCGTCCCACAGGACCACCTCTAGCAGCTATACCTGCTGACTTTTAATAGTTCGTACGTGCCCTCTTTTGACTGACACAGGAATGCACTGATAACCCCTGGGGCTCAAGGTGGGTGCAACTCTGTGGTGCAGTTCATGCTCCCTAACTCCTCACAGCCCTTGGCTGAAATTTGTCTCTCAGACAGACCGCATTTATGCTTAGCTTTTCCTTTGCCCTATTCTGCTTTCTTCATTCCCCTTCTCCAGAGAGCACACCTCCAGTAAATCACTTTCACAAGAACCTTCATTTTATGCTGCACTTCTACAGAATCCAATCTAGGACACTTCAGATAAGATATACAGTTTAAGAGTTAGTCATTCAGAAGAACTTCTTAATGTTCTTCATATGTATTTAGTATTGTGCAGTTGGCAGAAATAATTAACAGTGTTTTGTATATCTGGGACCCAGATTCTATGAGTGTTACAAAAATCTATCCTTAATATGAGCATGAAAATGTGTCGAACATGTATCTTTACGTTTGAAATGGTTATTTGAGAAACTCCCTCATGTAAGCCATGTTTGATCAATGGAGGCTATAAACAATAGTGAAAAAAATAGAGGCTGTCGAACAGGATTGAGCGACTTCACTTTCACTTTTCACTTTCATGCATTGGAGAAGGAAATGGCGACCCACTCCAGTGTTCTTGCCTGGAGAATCCCGGGGGCGGGGGAGCCTGGTGGGCTGCCATCTATGGGGTCACACAGAGTCGGACATGACTGAAGTGACTTAGCAGCAGCAGCATAGGCATTGAGATTGAGTCCTTATAATGGTTTTCTCTCTTTTTCTTGAATTAAAAAAATTTTATTAATCAAATTTATAGGTATATGTGGATCAGTTATATGTATACATAAATCCACTCTTCTTAAGATTCTTTTCCCATAAAGAATAGTGTGTATTTGTCAATCCCAATCTCCCAATTTGTCCATCTCCCTTTACCTCTCTGTGGTTTTCTTGATGAGAACTTTGGGCATCTAAGTTCTCTTTGGTTTATGTCACTCACCAGAAAATTTAACTATGATGATAAATAGTGAAAATTCATTCCTGATACACTATATATTGATCATTATTTAAATATTCACTAGAAATTATTTTGACAATTCTTTGGATGTATGTGTGTGTGCTTAGTCACTCAGTCATGTCTTACTCTTTGTAACCCTATGGACTGCTGCCCACCAGGCTCCTCTGTCCATGGGGATTCTCCAGGCAAAAGTGGGTTTCCATGCCCTCCTCCAGGGGATCATTTCAACCCAGGAATCGAACATACTGCAGGCAGATTCTTTACCGATTGAGCCACCAGGGAAGCCCCTTTTGGGCATAATTATCTTTAATCACAGGGATAAAGAAACTGAAGATCTAACTCTTTACTTATCAGTGTCACAGATCTTCTAAGTGACAAAGTAGGAATTCAAACATAGATTTATTGGATTTCTCAGCCTAGGCATTCAGCATTGGAACATTTTACCTGTCTGTATGTTCTAAGTGTCCTGAGAGGGCAATTAACCTGATGGAGGTGTTGTAATAGACATAGGCTAGGACAGGAGGACAGAGCAATAATTGTCTTGCTTTTTCAATTCCTTATTTTCCACATAGTCTTTTGCTCCTCTGCTTAAATAACTGGCTTTTTTTTTTTTTTTTTTTTGCACCGAGTAGTGTTTGCAAGGAGAAGGCAATGGCACCCCACTCCAGTATTCTTGCCTGGAGAATCCCATGGATGGAGGAGCCTGGTAGGCTGCAGTCCATGGGGTCACTAAGAGTTGGACACGACTGAGTGACTTCACTTTCACTTTTCACTTTCATGCATTGGAGAAGGAAATGGCAACCCACTCCACTGTTCTTGCCTGGAGAATCCCAGAGACGGGGGAGCCTGGTGGGCTGCTGTCTCTGGGGTCGCTCAGAGTTGGACACGACTGAAGCGACTTAGCAGCAGCAGCAGCAGAGTGACTTCACTTTCACTTTTTACTTTCATGCATTGGAGAAGGAAATGGCAACCCACTCCAGTGTTCTTGCCTGGAGAATCCCAGGGACAGGGGAGCCTGATGGGCTGCCGTCTAATGGGTTGCGCAGAGTCGGATATGACTGAAGCGAATTAGCAGCAGTAGCAGCAGCAGTGTTTGCAAAATTTTCATTAGTGTTCATAGTAATTTTTTGTTGTTCTTATAATCAGTTGCCACAGTTAGTGCCTAAAACCACCGAAATTTATTATCCTGAAATTTTGTATGTTAGAAGTCTGATACAGGCCTTATTGGGCTAAAGTTAGTGTTTACAGGGCTGGGTTTTTCTCTGGAGGATCTAAGAGAGAATTGGTTTGCTAGCTTGTTCCAGCTTTTAGAGGCTACACATATTCTTTGGCTGGTGGCTCCCTTCCTTTAGGTTCAAAGCAACATATCCCTCTGACTCTTCTTCATAATGTCTCTTTCTCTGACCATAGCCAAAAGGATTCCTGTTTTCAATGACTGATGGGGTGAGATTGATTACCACTCACATAGTGCAGAATAGGACCTTCTGATGGTCTTTTGTCTTAATCATGTCTGTGAAGTCCCATTTGCTATGAACAGTGACATAGTCAACAATTCCAGGGATTATGCCTTGGGCATCTTTGGGAAGAGGGCATTATTCTTCACAGCAATAGAAATGCATTAATATTTTTCATCAGTATATTTTTTTAGCATAATGAGATATCTAATTTTTAGAGGGATCTTTTTTCTTATCTGATTTTTTCCTAGTGTTTCCTATTCTACACCTACCTCTACCAGGCAGATATTGGGAACAAGTATGACAGTCCCAAGCTGGGTCATAATGGCATCCAATAGAATGGTCTCTTGTTTTTCTCAGGCCAAAGTCCTTTAAGGAAGCAAAGTCCAAGGGAAGAACCAATGAAACAATGTGAAATTAGACATAGTCCTCAGTATCTGCAAAGGATTGGTCCTATGAGCTCCTGTAAATATCAAAATCCACAGATGCTGAAGTCTCATATATAAAATGATGTAGTACAAGAAATCCAGTCAGCCCTCCGTATCGCGGGTTCTAATAGTACCGTTCCATCTGAGGCTGGTTGAATTTGGGGATGTGGAGCCCATGGATAGAGCTGATTCTAAGGGATTCCTTAGTAGGACTGCAGTTCTAATTGTACTCCCTGGTGAGAATCAGGTGCCTTGAATGTAGGGGAGGACTGTGAGTTAATGGGCTATTATTATATCAGTAATTAAGTTACTGTGCTTGGCAAAGGAGGAAGTATTTAGCAGGTGTAAGTAAGGTTCCTAATTGGATGGCTCTAAGTTAATCAAAAGGAGATTATCATGGGAGGGCCTGACCTAATGAGATGAAATCTTTTAAAAAGGATTTAGAAGTCAGAGATGAAAGAAGTCAGGGAGAGGGAAGCAGCAGCAGATGTACTTCTGTCTGCTTTGAAGAAACAGACTGTGGCTGGGTTATGTCAGGGAACGTGGGCAGCCTTTAATTGCCAATGGTCTCAGTCTCCCAATCATAGAAACTGAATTCTGTCCAAAAAAGGTGAACTTAGAAGATCCTGAGACCCAGGTGAGACTGCAGCCCCAACTAATATCTTGACTTCCCCTGGGGAGACACTGAGCAGAGGGTCTCGTTCGTCTGAGTCCAGACTACTGCTCCAAGGAACCCGTGAGAACATTTGCATTAAGCTACTAGGTTTGTGATGATTTGCTATATAGCAATAAGAAACTAATACAGTAGCCAATATTTATTAAAGTCTTTTAATATACCAGGACACCTATGTAATATCCATTTCTGTGCAATGGATATCACATAGATAATTTTATTTAATACAGTTACCTTATGAAGCGAAATCTATTGTTTTTTAAAATTTTACAGATGAGAAAATTAAGCATTAGAGAGGTCAAAACACTTGGTGCAGGTCACAGAGTTGACTGATGAAGGAATTTGGATTTGACTTTGAGCTTTAATCACTTTGTTAGACTATGTTCTTTAATGTGAAACATTCCACACAATATGCAAGTCCATTTTGTCCTGATTACTGCCTTTTCAACTGTTGTCTTTATCTTGTACACATCCAACAAAATGTGATAAATACTATAGAATAAGTAGCCTTTGATGAAATCCATTTTTTTAGATGAATTCATGGGAAGATCTTTTTACAGACACTTCACCAATTATAGAAGAAAGTCTTCTGAAAATAAATCCTTTTTAAAAAAGTTACTTAATTGCTATTTTACCTAGAAGAAGAACAATCTATTTCCATCTATCAGGTGGTAATGAGAAGTCATTATCTTGCACTCTTCTTTAATTAACATCAATCCTGATTAGTCAGAATAAATTAGGCTCTTTGTCTTTTTCTATAGTTGTGGTTCCTCTGGTACAGGAGCCATTCAATTATGTGTTATCATGTGTTATCACTTACAAAAGATGTCAGTATAATTAGATTACAGTATTTCAAATTCTAGTTCTAAACATATTTCAGTGTTAAAATGTAAGTTTTCTGTTTCCTTTTTTCCCCTTCATATACGCAGAAGTAATGTTCTATCAGTTTGTCTCATATTAAAAACGAAATACTCAAAGTTTAATAAGGCTTGGGGATTTTAATAGCTATCATTCGTTATAATATGCCTTGAACACAAGAGTAGAAATAGCAGGGGTATTAATTGACTGTTACTACAAATTGGAGGGGAGGGTTGCAGTGAAGGACAGAATTATTCTTAAAGATTTTGAACATTCAAATTTATAGTTTGGCATATCTACATGGATATTATGGCCATTATTTAAAACATTATTCTCCATTTTTTAGGGTTTTATGTATGCATTGATTTAGCCACTGTTTTGTTGGCTTTATGATTAAAATCATCCTCCCTCCCACTGATCACTAAAAAGGAAATGATATAAATACAACTTTAGCTTTTTGGATGGGGATGGAAGTGGGTCTCAGGTCCTACATTACCTAAAATGGAAATAATTATTGGCTGCTACCCAGATACGCTAGAATGAGAACAAACACACATCATGCCCCTGCAACCTCATCTTAGAAGGATTTTCTGGCTTAGGAGTCTATCAGTTTGAACTGATTAGGTAGCGAATACATCAGTTTGAACAAAAATGAAATTGTACCATATCTAACAATCCACTGAAGATAAAACTTTACTCTCTAGACATATTTAGAAAACCCTTTAAGATTAAGAACTGTAGCAGGGGGAATTTCCAGGACTGTACAGCAGATATCAGGATAAAAATGATGCTGATATGCTGCTCTGGCAGCAATTACAAATCATACTTTTTCGTGTGGCTCTACTTTTCTTTCTATACTTCTTTTGCTTTCACATTCTCAACAGCTTAGCATTTCTTCAATGTCTTATCAGTCACAACATCCAATCTGCCTTTCTTTAACTACAGAAATATACCTGAAATTGTTTTTGCTCTAAGAATTTCAGGTTGTGTTCTTTTCTGTGACATTTATTTGGTATTTTCAAGGTTAACTGATCATGTTGAAACATAAATGAAAGCAAAACAGTCTTCATCTTTCTTCAGCTAGCAGTGTTGCAGACCATAGACTTTTCCCAGGAGAAACCAGGCTCTTTTTGTAACTAAAATGATTTTTATTGGAATCATTTTCTCTGTGTCCAAAATATTTGACATGGCTGTCTGACAAAAAGAAATGTATGTTTGGTCATTTCAACATTATTAAATTTTAAATATTGTCTTCTCTGTTCTAATAGCAGTTATTTAGAAATAAAATCAGGGAGGGGAATGGAAGAATGCCTTGTGGATTTTGCATCCTTCTACTAATAAAGTGTTATTCTATTAACACAGAGAAGAAAATATCAGTGCTATTGTAGAAATTTGAATATCAGGAGTAAAACAGACCAGGTATTTAAAAGCAAAACTTACATTATAAAGCTTGAATCACAAATCTTAATCTTTAATAATTAATTCAGTGTAATAGCCATTTGAAATTTAGAAATTCAGTTTTTTTAAATAAAATCAAGATTTGTTGAGCACGTGCTTTTTACTTTGTGAACTGAGTGATTACAGTTTGGATGGGCAAAAGGATCTATATATGACACACATATTTAAAAAAATCCCAGGATAATTTTGGAAAACATCATAGGAGACCCAAAAGAAAATTTCCTTAATTTTGTTATAGTTTCTAAACAAATGAGCCTACTTCCTGCAAGCCTGTGAGATGCCCCTGGACCTCGCACACAGCCTCATTCAGCATTCAGTCCATATTTGCTCAGTTGAAACAGCCTTATTTAAGAGGGCATGGGTTTATTTTTCATAATCTTGTAACCCTAGCCTCTAGTAGAACACCTGAGACATTAATAATAAATGCTGACATATTTTTTCCAAAGAAATTTGGCTATGTTTCCTGAATTCCATTTGAATTTTAAGTACAATGTGTTATTTTTCAGCCTGATTCTGAGTCTTTGTAAAATTACAAGGTACGTTAAAAAAAAAAAAAAAATCCAGGTGGCAGGAATTAGAAAACATGTGTTAATCTTACAAGGAGACTGCTAATGAAGAAATTTTTATAAGCTCATAAATCAGTGCTTTATAAAAGTGTTGTCTGAATACCATCTGCATTGAAATTACTTGCATTACTGGCCCATTTTGGGACTGTTGAATCAGAATGTCTAGAGGTAGGGCTGAAAACCAATAGTTTTTCCAGAGTCACTGGGTGAAGGTTTTGTACCCTAATGCTTTGCTATTCAAAGCATGGTCTGCAGAGACGTGGCATCTATAACAACTAGGAGCTTGCCACAAATGTTTAAGTCTCAGACCCCACACCACAGCTACTGCCTCAGAATCTGCATGTTAACAAGATCTCCAGGGTACTTAATTGCGCTTGAGAATTTAGGAATCTGAAGTTTCAGAACCACCGTTTCCATCTTAAATTATAAATTGACTTACATGCTCAAGGATCCATTTATCAGTTTCTACTGTCAGAACTTGTGGATCACAACCTTGCCATGGTGAAGGGGCTTGCATAACTCAATGAAGCTATGAGCCATGCCAGGCAGGGCCATCCAGGATGTATGGGTCATAGTGAAGGGTTCTGATAAAATGTGGTTCACTGGAGGAGAAAATGGCAACACACTCTGATATTCTTACCATGAGAACCCCATGAACAGGATACAAAGGCAAAAAGGTATGACACCAGAAGATGAGCCTCCATGTTAGAAAGTATCCAATATGCTATTAGGGAAGGTCAGAGGGCAATTACTAATAGCTTCAGGAAGAATGAAGTGGTTGGGCCAAAGCAGAAATGACACTCAGTTGTGGATGTGTCAGATGGTGAAAGTAAAATTTCCGCTATAGACAACAATATTGCATAGGAACCTGGAATGTTAGGTTCATGAATCAGGGTAAATCAGGATGTGGTCAAGCAGGAGATGGCAAAAGTGAACATCAACATCTTAGGAATCAGTAACTAAAATGGGAATGGGAGAATTCAATTCAGATGACCATTATATCTACTACTGCAGGCAAGAATCCCTTAGAAGAAAAGGAGTAGCCCTGATAGTCAATAGAAGAGTCCGAAATTCAGTACTTGGGTACAACCTCAAAAAAGCCCAAATGATCTCAGGTAGTTTCCCAGACATACCATTCAACATCACAGCAACCCAAGTCTATGCCCCAACCACTGATGCCAAAGAAGCTGAAGCTGGCTGGATCTATGAAGACTTACAACACCTTCTAGAACTAACACCAAAAAAAGGTGTCCTTTTCATCATAGAGGATTGAAATACAAATGTAGGACGTCAAGAGATACCCAGAACAACAGAGAGTTTGGAATTGGAGTACAAAATGAAGCCATACAAAAGTTAAGAGTTCTGTAGAGAACATGCTGGTCATAGCAAGCACCTTTTTCCAATAACACGATAGATGACTTTACACATGGACATCACCAGATGGCCAATACCAAAATCAGACTGATTATGTTTCCTGCAGCCAAAGATGGAGAAGCTCTATATAGTTATCAAAAACAAGATGTGGAGCTGACTGTGGCTCAGATCATGAGCTGCTATAACAATTCAGGCTTCAGTTGAAGAAAGTAAGGAAAACCACTAGACAATTCAGTTCAGTTCAGTTCAGTCACTCAGTTGTGTCTGATTCTTTGTAACCACATGGACTGCAGCACACTAGGCCTCCCTGTCCATCAACAACTCCCAGAGTTTACTCACACTCATGTCCATTGAGTCGGTGATGCCATCCAATCATCTCATCCTCTGTCGTCCCTTTTCTCTTCCCGCCTTCAATCTTTTCCAGCATCAGGGTCTTTTCAAATGAGTCAGTTCTTCACATCAGGTGGCCAAAATATTGGGGTTTCAGCTTCAGCATCAGTCCTTCCAATGAACGCTCAGAACTGATTTCCTTTAAGATGGACTAGTTGTATCTCCTTGCAGTCCAAGGGGCTCCCAAGTGTCTTCTCCAACAACACAGTTCAAAAGCATCAATTCTTAAGTGCTCAGCTTTCTTTGTAGTCCAGCTCTCATATCCATCCATGACTACTGTAAAAACCATAGCTTTGACTAGATGGACTGTTGTTGGCAAAGTAATGTCTCTGCTTTTTAATATGCTATCTAGGTTGGTCATAAATTTCCTTCCAGGAGTAAGCATCTTTTAATTTCATGGCTGCAATCACCATCTGCAGTGATTTTGGAGCCCCCCAAAATAAACTCTGTCACTGTTTCCAAGTTTCCCCAGCTATTTGCCATGAAGTGATGGGACCAGATGCCATGATCTTAGTTTTCTGAATGTTGAGTTTTAAACCCACTTTTTCACTCTCCACTTTCACTTTCATCAAGAGGCTCTTTAGTTCTTCCTAGCTTTCTGCCATAAGGGTGGTGTCATCTATATATCTGAAGTTATTGATATTTCTCCCAGAAATCTTGATTCCAGCTTGTGCTTCATCTAGCCTTGCGTTTCTCATGATGTACTCTGCATATAAGTTATATGAGCAGGGTGACAATACACAGTCTTGATGTACTCCTTTTCTTATTTGGAGCCAGTCTATTGTTCCATGTCCAGTTCTCACTGTTGCTTCCTGACTTGCATACAGATTTTCAAGAGGCAGGTCGGGTAATCTGGTATTCCCATCTCTTTCAGAATTTTCCACATTTTGTTGTGATCCACATATTCAAAGGCTTTGGCATAGTCAATAAAGCAGAAGTAAATGTTTTTCTGGAACTCTCTTACTTTTTTGATGATCCAATGGATGTTGGCAATTTGATCTCTGATTTCTCTGCCTTTTCTAAATCCAGCTTGAATATCTGGAAGTTCACGGTTCACGTATTGCTGAAGCCTGGCTTGGAGAATTTTAAGCATTACTTTACTAGCATGTGAGATGAGTGCAATTGTGCGGTAGTTTGAGCATTCTTTGGTATTGCCTTTCTTAGGGATTGGAATGAAAACGGACCTTTTCCAGTCCTGTGGCCACTGCTGAGTTTTCCAAATTTGCTGGCATATTGAGTGCAGCACTTTCACAGCATCACCTTTTAGGATTTGAAATAGCTCAGCTGGAATTCCATCACCTCCACTAGCTTTGTTTGTAGTGATGCTTTCTAAGGCCCACTTGATCTCACAGTCCAGGATGTCTTGGCTCTAAGTGAGCAATCACACCATCATGATTATCTGGGTCATGAAGATCTTTTTTGTATAGGTCTTCTATGTATTCTTGCCACCTCTTCTTAACATCTTTTGCTTCTGTTAGGTCCATACCATTTATGTCCTTTATTGTGCCCATCTTTGCATGAAATGTTCCCTTGATATCTCTAATTTTCTTGAAGAGATCTCTAGTCTTTTCCATTCTATTGATTTCCTCTATTTCTTTGCACTGATCACTGAGGGAGGCTTTCTTGTCTCTCCTTGATATTCTTTGGAACTCTGCATTCAAATAGGTATATCTTCCCTTTTCTCCTTTGCTTTTGCTTTGCTTCTTTTCTCAGCTATTTCTAAGGCCTCCTTAGACACCCATTTTGCTTTTTTGCATTTCTTTTGCATGGGGATGGTCTTGCTCCCTGTCTCCTGTACAATGTCACAAATTTCTGTCCATAGTTCTTCAGGCACTCTATCAGATCTAATCTCTTGAATCTATTTTTCACTTCCACTGTATAATCTTAAGGGATTTGACTTAGGTCATATCTAAATGATCTAGTGGTTTTCCCTACTTTCTTTAAGTCTGAATTTGGCAATAAGGAGTTTATGATCTGAGCCATAGTCAGCTCCTGGTCTTGTTTTTGCTGACTATATAGAGCTTCTCCATCTTTGGCTGCAAAGAATATAATCAATCTGATTTCAGTGTTGACCATCTGATGATGTCCATGTGTAGAGT
Source organism: Bubalus kerabau (assembly GCF_029407905.1). NCBI lineage: Eukaryota > Metazoa > Chordata > Mammalia > Artiodactyla > Bovidae > Bubalus > Bubalus kerabau. Next base: position 97,834,050 of record NC_073625.1, on the reverse strand, counting down.
CTTCTCTTGTGTTGTTGGAAGAGGGTGTTTGCTATGACCAGTGCGTTCTCTTGGCAGAACTCTATTAGCCTTTGCCCTGCTTCATTCCGTACTCCAAGGCCAAATTTGCCTGTTACTCCAGGTGTTTCTTGACTTCCTGCTTTTGCATTCTGTCCCCTATAATGAAAAGGACATCTTTCTGGGTGTTAGTTCTAGAAGGTCTTGTAGGTATTCATAGAACCATTCAGCTTCAGCTTCTTCAGCATTACTGGTTGGGGCATAGACTTGGATTACTGTATTGAATGGTTTGCCCTGGAAATGAACAGAGGTCATTCTGTCGTTTTTGGGATTGCATTCAAGTACTGCATTTCTGGACTCTTTTGTCGACTATGATGGCTATTCCATTTTTTTTCCAAGGGATTCTTGCCCACAGTCACAGATATAATGGTCATCTGAATTAAATTCACCCATTCCAGTCCATTTTAATTTGCTGATTCCTAAAATGTTGACATTCACTCTACAGAAAAGTAACCAATCTGATCATATGGACCACAGCCTTGTCTAACTAAATGAAACTATGAGCCATGCCATCTAGGGCCACCCAAGATAGACGGGTCATGGTGGACAGTTCTGACAAAATATGGTCTGCTGGAGAAGGGGATGGCAAACCATTTCAGTATTCTTGCCTTGTGAACCCCATGAACAATAAAAAAAGGGAAAGAGATAGGACACTGTAAGATGAACTCCCCAGGTTGGTAGGTGTGCAATATGGTACTGGAGATCAGTGGAGAAATAACTCCAGAAAGAATTAAGACAGTTCAGGTGTGACTTAAATCAAATCCCTTATGATTGTACAGTGGAGGTGATAGATTCATGAGATTAGATCTGGTAGACAGATTATCTGAAGAAATATGGATGTAGATTGGCAAGATCGTATAGGAGGCAGTGATCAAAACCATCCCAAAGAAAAAGAAATTCAAGAAGGCAAAGTGGTTGTCTGAGGAGGCAAATAAAAAAGGAAAAAAGTGGAAGCAGTGACAGATTTTATTTTCTTGGGCTCCAAATCACTGTGGACAGTAACTGCAGCCGTGAAATTAAAAGACATTTGCGCCTTGAAAGAAAAGCTATGAAAAACCTAGGCAGCATATTAAAAAACAGAGATGTCACTTTGTTGACAAAGTTCATGTAGTCAAAGCTATGAATTTTCCAGTAGTCATGTACAGATGTGAGAGTTGGACCATAAAGAAGGCTGAGCACCAAAGTATTGATGCTTTCAAATTGTGGTGCTGGAGAAGACTCTTGATTGTCCCTTCGACTACAAAAAGATCAAACCAGTCAATCCTAGAGAAATTAACCCTGAATATTCATTGGAAGGACTGATGCTGAAGCTACTTTGGCCACCTGATGTGAAGAGCTGAAAGATCCTGATGCTGGGAAAGACTGAAGGCAAAAGGAGAAGGGGACAGTAGAGGACAAGATGGTTAGATAGGATCACCAACTCAATGGACATGAATTTGAGCAAACTCCAGGTGATAGTGGAGGACTGAGGATCCTGGAGTGCTGAAGTCTATGGGTTCACAAAGAGTCAAACATGACTTAGCGACTGAACAACAACTATCAGAACACACACTCTGTTCCCTGCTGTAACTAGAAAAAAAGATAACCTATTGTTCAACCTTACTCCCATTAGCATATGACATAATATCACAGTTTTTCTCACTGGCCTGTGGGTTCCAAGTGGACAACAACAGTATTTTTCCAACATCTAATGCTTACACAGAGTAAGTACTTAATAAATGTTGAATGGATAAATGGAAACTATGCTCAGATTTGAGGGGGTATGCATTTCTAAAGAGAAAGAAAAGCAAGATGATTTTTATTAAGTTAATGGCTGCAATTCTGATTTTTCTTGTTCCCTGTTGATGTGTAAATTGACTCTAATGGGAAGGTTACACATATTTTGTGAAATTCATAACATTGTCTAACCACATCACTAACCACCAAATTTTGCACGAAAATACACCATAAATTCACGCCAACAGTTTTTCCAGCTCTCCTTGCAGAGCTCCTTGCATTTACCATTACATTTAGCCAGGTCTTGCTTTTCTGTGCCTCTCAAATCACTACCCCAAAACTATGCAATTCCATCGCCGTACTTCTAATGCCCTAGTCAGCTACGGGGGCTTCCCAGGTGGTGCATTGTAAAGAATCTGCCTGCCAATGCAGGAGACACGGAGACATGGGTTTGATCCCTGGGTTGGCAAGAGCCCCTGGAGGAGGAAATGGCAACCCATTCCAACCCATTCCAGTATTCTTGCCTGAAAAATTCCATGGACATTGAAGCCTGGTGGGCTTCAATCCATGGGGGTGCAAAGAGTTGTGCATGACTGAGTGCACACATACCACAGGTAAGGTCTTAGTAGCCAGGAATATGGAGGAGGGAGAGACAGAGGAAGTGACTACAGGCTGGGAGAAGCAGGGGGTCAACAAAACTGATATTTATAGACCTTTTCTCATTTTCACTCTCAAGGCCATGGTCCAGGTAACTGGATCCAGGTAAATCTGAACTTTGAATAATTGATACATATTATTTTTCAACTATATCAAGTAATGTTTCTGATGCTCTTATTTATATTGTCTTACATATATATCACCCCAGGTAAATAGAATCTTTCTAAAAATCAAATACTGTCAGTTCTCATTATTTATGATAGTTAAATATTCTATAAAGTCACTGCAAATATTGAATTAGGGGATACTGAATTATCGCTCAAGGGGAAATGGCAAGATTAGGTTCCTGGGAACCACTGTCAATATATAACCTTGTTTTATGTGACTTTCTGCTTAAAAACTCCTTTTTAAATATACTGATGATTCATCAAAATTTATTTCAAAGCTAATAATGCTATAACTCACGTTTGAGTGAAGCTTACCTAACATGGGTGCTTTTTCCATTAGGCATGTCACAACCTTCTTGCACTTAGGAACACTAGATAGTGATTTAGCACTACACTTGGGGGCTATTGTAAACAGCAAAACCACCTACAAAAAGCATTACAAAATGTGAGAAGCATGGCAAAGTAAACCTTCAAAAGGACACATGATTACACTGTGAGACTTGAAATATAAGACAGAGGTTGCATTTAACTGGGAATGTACATCTGGTGGCTCAAAATTTTCCATCTTTTGTGTAATCAGGAATAAGTTTTAGCAAGTAAACCATCTAAAACATGTGAAATTTGCAAATAATGTGAACCAACTATACCATGTTTCTGTGTTCAGGGACTTTCCATACTGTTAAATACTATATGTAGAAAGGTACATATTGAATTTAAATAGTGAGTCTATCTTTTTCATGGATGGAAAAGTTTTTGAGCCTATGATTGACAAGTGAGGATTAGGTGATACATGTTTTAATGTATAAATCTAAAACATTATGTAAACACACAAAAATATCTGGCCTTGCTGCAAGCAAATATAACTAAAATTTGTGCTAGAATTCTGCTGAGAACTTCACATATATAGTCTTTGTGGTGGCTTAAGGTGGTGAAGTCCTATATTCAAACTCATACCTATAATGCGTCACTTATTTTCTTTACTAGAATGAATTAAATTCTATTGCTTCTTTGTTTAAAACAACTCTTGACCTTATTTATTGTGGTACTAGTATAATTTAGTGATGATGAGAGCACTGGTTAAATGTATGTATGAGAGAGAGTCAGTGTTTTGTTTGGTTTATACAACCATGTTATTCAATCACTGGTTTCTGCATCTATTTTTCATTATATTTTTATGTACTGTAGCTCCCATGTCTGTCCTATATTTTCTGACATATAAATTGTTAATATATGTCTATTTTTATACTTATGCACAAATTCTGAATGTAATACTTTTCTCATGTTTTTTTAACACATAAAGCCTAAAGTACTTTTTGTGTCTTTGAAAAATTACTTAAATGTTAAAGATAACAATGAGGCTTATAATTGCAGTCATTGTCTCTTTCCTGTAAATGTGCTTCCACAAATTAGCTTCTAGACAATCTAGTTGTTTGAAGCATACTCCTCCACTTTCATCTTTTATCTTTCCCAGTTCCACCTTTCTCCTTCCTCCTCACCTTCACCTACTTCTCTATTCTTGTTCCTCCCCTACTTCTCTCTCCCTTCCTCTCTCTCTTTTTCTCTCTACACACAACACACACACACACATACACACACACACACATTTAGGTAATTTTGGCCCTTTGAAGTATTATAGACATCCTGTTTACAGAAGATCATTTGAGATACAATCATGCTTTTATTTCAGCCCTTTATCGCTATTTGTCTGCCTCACTGAACTAAAATAAAATACGACAGGGTTCAGCATTGTTAGTAGTCTTGCTTTTGGTAAAGCCCCAGACTGGAACTCCATAATGTGAACAGAGAATCAGATTAGTAACTGATTTGAAAATCAGTGATTTGTCTTATTTCCATGCTGCACATGAAGTCCTCTTAATTCTATGCCCATAAAGTCTTAATTTTCTCTGGCATCTGCCATCATGTTTTACCATATCATGCTAATTCATCCTGCTGTAAAAGTTATAAAATGCAGGAAGCTTACATAAGTCTAGAAAGAGCTATTCATCACTTTTTAAAATGAAACAGAATATCTTTATTTTGCTTTATTTACAGTATTGGCATCATGCCAATCAAACATATGAACTAGCATTGCATCAGCAGGTTGTAACTGGCATTTCTTGCTGATACTAATTTTTTTTTAATTTTATTTTATTTTTAAACTTTACATAATTGTATTAGTTTTGCCAAATATCAAAATGAATCCGCCACAGGTATACATGTGTTCCCCATCCTGAACCCTCCTCCCTCTTCCCTCCCCAAACCATCCCTCTGGGTCGTCCCAGTGCACCAGCCCCAAGCATCCAGTATCGTGCATCGAACCTGGACTGGCAACTCGTTTCATACATGATATTTTACATGTTTCAATGCCATTCTCCCAAATCTTCCCACCCTCTCCCTCTCCCACAGAGTTCATAAGACTGTTCTATACATCAGTGTCTCTTTTGCTGTCTCGTACACAGGGTTATTGTTACTGATACTAAATTTATCATTAGGAAACCAAGACAAGTGAGAGAGCTGTAGTCTGTAGTCCTGATTTGCTAGATAATCCCTGTCATTGTGCTAGTACTTTTGTGAGTTAAAAGTCATGATTTTGGTTAGGTCTAGTAATTTTCTGGTGGAGTCTTAGGATTTTCTATGTAGAAAGGGATGGTACGGGGAGGGAGGAGGGTTCAGGATGGGGAACACGTGTATACCTGTGGTGGATTCATGTTGATATATGCCAAAACCAATAAAATATTGTAAAGTTAAAAAATAAAATTAAAAAAAAATAAAAATAAAAAAAAGAAATAATGAAAAAAAAAAGAAAAAGTTATGATTTTGATCTTGTTTATACTATCAGTTCCAGGACTGCACACATATCCATATTCTATTAATTTTCGAAAAGTTTGATTTTATTAATCAGCATACAGTAGGGCAAAGGGCATCACTGTAGCTGTAAGTGAGACATATATTGTCTAAACTGTTTGGTGAAGATCTGGCCTAGCTCTTCTAGGGGCACTAGTTGAGCATGAACTCTGGGCTCAGCAGCCTGGGTTCCAATTCTGCACCCCCACCCCCAATAGTGAGTAAGGCCAAGGTACTATGGACACTGTTAATCAACGAGGAAGCTATAACGAGGCATAAGACCCAACTCTTGAGCTGACAAAGATTTTAGGTAAGGTCTTTGATCAATAGATATTGAAAATGTGAAAGTGTAACCTTTACCTACACTACCCAGAGCAATACTTAGGTAAGTTAGAATGGGTTGTGCTATACATATAATCTGGGTTTTTAATTTAAGAGACCCACTTAATTAGCTAATCACTTATAAGTACTGGATTCAGTTAAAAGTTTGTGATTATTTCAAAGTGAAATACCTTGGAATGGGAGCAAACAAAGTATTCAGAAAAAAATGAAGATGTCAAGGTGTAACCAAGAACAGCTTCTTTGGCCTCAAATATCAGTAATGCCAGAACGCCTACACTATTAAAGGTGGAAGGCACTTTGGAGTCAGTAAAGTCAATTTCTTTATTTTGTAAAGTAGAGGAGGTTGAGGTCTTAGGAAGCATTGTGGTATACTGGGTAGTCAGTATATATTTTCTGAATGAAAGAATGAAACCTAGAAAATTGAGTATCTTGCCCAGTGTTCACACATCTACAATCAACATTAACCTTGGTGTGCTAAGTTGTTATTCAATATCACTAATGTGGCTTCTTAATAGAAACATGTAACTGTCAATGATACCCAAGGGGAGTGTATTAGGAGCAGATCAAGATAATGACTATAACTTATGATAATCAAATTCAGATTTTAAGTTGTTGAGTTAATTTCCAGGGGTACTAAGAACTTAATACTGTGTTTTTGAAATGTCCCCTTTTGTTTTATTCTATACTTCTCCATCTTCCCTCCCCATCCTCATTCCTGTAGGTTACATTTATATAAAACCTATAAAGATGTTATCTTGCATAAGGAAGAGTAGCAGAAAACTTCAGTATGGAAAAGCGCATTTGGTTCATCGCAGATGAGTGAGAACAGCCCAATGTATAAGAGGCTGTACTTCAAGAGGACACCAAAAAGGTCGTCAAACAGACTGTACCCAAAGATTTAGAAATAAGTATAAGGGGTCACTTTCTTTGGTTCAGGATTATAAGGATTGAAAGTGAAAGAATGAGGCCTCATGAGTCCCCATCTATTATGTAATGAAGATTATTAGCTTTCTGGCTTGCTGAATAAAATGGTATTCCTAATAGAATCGCAAACTTTCCTGAAGGTCAGACTTGCTATATTTATTGCTTCCTCCTTGTCTATAAGCCAGAACATTCTGTCAGTGTTGTAATACAGGCCAACAAGAGCCAAATAAATCTTTGATTCTTTTGGCTCACTCTACCATTAAACACAGGCTGTTGTAAAGTCATGAAAATTACCTGAGAAGGATATGGAGAAATTGGTTGGTTCAGGAAAGACCTACCTCAGTGATTATAGGGATGAAAAATGCAACTTGTCTGAAAACTCTAAAGAAGCCTGTGATATTTAGCTGAAACCAGAAGAGGCTGAATGGTAACTTAATAGCTATCTTAAAATTTCAAAAGGATTACTACTTGTTTTTATCCATGTCTGCAGAGTTTGAACCATCAAGAAATTATTCTGAAATTTTCCTATAACCAACATATTTGACTCATTTTATATTTTTTTTCATTAAAAAAATATGACCTTGTATTTGGCATTTTTATTTTCATTTGAAAGAGTAAATGGTGAGAAGTGACAATCAAGTGAAGAGTATTGTTCTCTTCTGCTGCTTCTTACATCTGAGGGAATAGCATTTTTTTCTTCATATAAACAAGTTTTGACAAGTTCTTTCCATTTATCAAACTTATTCTACAGAGTAAACTCTTCTGTTACTTAACTCCAGCTATGCTTAGAGTTATTATTGTCAAACCTTAATAATGATGACAAAAAAGTAGAAATAAACATGTTAGAAGTTAAATTACATTCCTTGTTACTTTATAAAGTGAAATAACAAGACCTGGAATTATAACCTTGCATACTTCTGGATAAAGATTAATTTATAGGGTCTTAAAATTGTTTTGAATCAGTTAGTGTACATTTACTAAGTGTCAAATTTTGTTTAGTAGTGGGTGTTTGGGTGAAAGAGAACAGAGAAAGAGAAATAATACATGGCCTCTGAGCTGGGGATGCTTATAATCTGGAGGTAAAAATAAGGTAAAGAAAGATTAGTGAGCAGTACTTATTCACATATGTGTGCATGGCCTCAGATCAGATCAGATCAGATCAGTCGTGTCCGACTCTTTGCAACCCCATGAATCGCAGCACGCCAGGCCTCCCTTGCCATCACCAACTCCCGGAGTTCACTCAGACTCACGTCCATTGAGTCAGTGATGCCATCCAGCCATCTCATCCTCTGTCGTCCCCTTCTCCTCTTGTCCCCAATCCCTCCCAGCATCAGAGTCTTTTCCAATGAGTCAACTCTTCGCATGAGGTGGCCTAAGTACTGGAGATTCAGCTTTAGCTTCATTCCTTCCAAAGAAATCCCAGGGCTGATCTCCTTCAGAAGGGACTGGTTGGATCTCCTTGCAGTCCAAGGGACTCTCAAGAGTCTTCTCCAATACCACAGTTCAAAAGCATCAATTCTTCAGTGCTCAGCCTTCTTCACAGTCCAACTCTCACATCCATACATGACCACAGGAAAAACCATAGCCTTGACTAGACGAACCTTTGTGGGCTAAGTAATGTCTCTGCTTTTGAATATGCTATCTAGGTTGGTCATAACTTTCCTTCCAAGGAGTAAGTGTCTTTTAATTTCATGGCTGCAGTCACCATCTGCAGTGATTTTGGAGCCCCCAAAAATAAAGTCTGACACTGTTTCCACTGTTTCCCCATCTATTTCCCATGAAGGGATGGGACCAGATGCCATGATCTTCGTTTTCTGAATGTTGAGCTTTAAGCCAACTTTTCACTCTCTACTTTCACTTTCATCAGGAGGCTTTTGAGTTCCTCTTCACTTTCTGCCATAAGGGTGGTGTCATCTGCATATCTGAGGTGATTGATATTTCTCTCGGCAATCTTGATTCCAGCTTATGTTTCTTCCAGTCCAGTGTTTCTCATGATGTACTCTGCATATAGGTTAAATAAACAGGGTGACAATATACAGCCTTGACGTACTCCTTTTCCTATTTGGAACCAGTCTGTTGCATGGCCTCAAGGGGAGCACAAATCCTGAGCCAAAATACACAGAGCTAAGAGTCTAAATAGAAGCCTTCTTTGACAATTAACCCTAGTGACCCACATTCTTATCGCTCTTTTCCTTTTAGTGCCCCCACATTGAGTATATTTCCACCAGACTATCCTTTCTCTCTGCTTGCTTGGGTTTTGTTTTGTCTGTTCATTGCATCTGAGATTCTTCTTGCTCATGTTTTCTTTATAATTTTGTGCCTGTCAAAGCCTTACTCTTTTCCTTCTGATATTTACATTCTTTAATTTCCTGTATCTATGAGCCACCTTCTTCTGTTTCTTAATGCAAATTCTGGAGAAAGAACTTCTGATGATCCCCACTTATTTGCACACCAGGTCATTTCATAGGTCATAAGCCAACCCTTGGGTCAGGAGCCATGGTACGTCAAACTCACATTCTCTCTATAAAAGGTGCTGTGGGCTGGGCAGTTTCATTTGGCAAAAGATAGGAGCATAGCAGCTTAATTTACATTTAAATTTTTAAGAAAACATAAATTTGGAAAGTTGAAAAAATATAAGTTTGAGGTAACATCTAGAGAAGGCCCAGGTATGCAGAAGAACACAGTGATTAGAGGGCTCAGAGAGATGACCTACTTATCTGGGGAGAAGATATGTTCAGAGCAATAATGTAAATAAATACATCTGGTTAGGAGGGTAAGAATTGGAAGCAGAATCTATCTAATGCAGGATAAGATTTTAGACTGATTGTTCTTGAGTCAAGCATTTAACATGTAAGCAATAGTTAAAAGGATATGGTTGTCCCATGTTCAAATTAAATCCCTGAAGAGGATTTCTAAAATCAATGAAGGAAAAAAAATAAAAACCTTTTATTTTTAATTAGGAAGGGCATCTGTTAGAGAGGGACTTGGGCATGTTTCACTAAAGGAAGATTGTATTTTCTTTTCTTAGAGAAATACATAACAGTAGAAGAACTAGAATGTGGTAAACAGGGAAATAAAATATCATTGTAAATGTTGACAGAGGAAATGTACATTTCTGCTTGACTCTTTCTCTAACCCAAACACTAACTCTAATTCTAATCCTAAGAGGGTCACCTTTGAAGTGGCTTTTAATCCTGGAGGACATGGAAAGCTAAAGTTTTCTAAGTTTTAGTCTTAAAAAGATAATGCTATTTAGAATTTAATGGAAATTTATATGTATATACACACATGCAATATACATATTGTGACTGTTTTGAACTTTTTTCCTTTCAAGTAGATAGGAGACTATATTATTTTCCCCTCTATTTAGAGAGATATATGTCACTGATGCTTATTTTATCACATGCTAACCCTAGTTTAAATTTTTAGTCTATGTTCAAGTTAAAGGAGAAAAAGGACAAATGACAATAAAGAAAATTAAGAAACATACTGTAGAAGGCAATGGCAACTCACTCCAGTACTTTTGCCTGGAAAATCCCATGGACGGAGGAGCCTGGTAGGCTGCAGTCCATGGGGTCGCTAGAGTTGGGCACGACTGAGTGACTTCACTTTCACTTTTGACTTTCATGCATTGGAGAAGGAAATGGCAACCCACTCCAGTGTTCTTTCCTGGAGAATCCCAGGGATGGGGAAGCCTGGTGGGCTGCCGTCTATGGGGTGGCACAGAGTCGGACACGACGGAAGTGACTTAGCAGTGTACATATAACTGAATCATTTTGCTGTGCATAAAACAAATATATTGTAAATCAAATATGCTTGAATTTAAAAATAAAAACTTAAAATATAAGCTTAATGTTCTAATTACAGAGTGCTTGTGGGTTCTAATTTGTCTATTTATAGATGAGTGTTTGTATCAATCAACAAATCAATTTACGATATCAAAAATCTTCCCAGTGCTATGATATTTATCAAATGGTACATTAAAATATAAGATATGACTGCTGTCCACAAAGAATTCATGAATGAGACATTTGTGTATCATGTGTAGACAGATCTTACTTTCACTGTGTTTGCAAAGATCCAACTTTATATTATTGCAGGGTAAATTTTCATTTGTAGGTATGCTATATTCTGATATTATCTTTGTCATTTAGTACATATTTGACTTAGCTACTAGTTATAAGATAGCAGTTAAAAGTTTTGTTAAATTCAAATTTACCAAACATATGTTATTTGTTATATATAAAATGTATCCTTTTTAATAGATACCTTATTTAAAAGGGTTTCTCTGATGGCTCAGATGGTAAAGAATCTACTTGCAATGCAGGAAACCTGGGTTCTGTCACTAGATGGGGAAGATGCCCTGGAGAAGGAAATGGCAACCTACTCTAGTATTCTTGCCAGGAGAATCCCATGGATAGATGAGCCTGGCAGGCTATATAGCTCATGGGGTCGCAAAGAATTGGGCATGACTCAGCGACTAACACTTCAGTCAGCACAAAATTTTGGTCCAGTACGTGTTCCTTATTTTCAGATAGGAAATGGCTCAGAGAAGTTAAGTTCTATCACTAAAGTTATATATATACTAAGTGTTGACACTGAGATTTGAAAATTGGTTTTTCTTATTCCAACTTCAATAGTCTTTCTGCTATCAGTAGTCTTTCTGCTGTCTATCCTCTGGTCTTCATTCCATGATTGTGCGGGTTAGGGATTTAGAATAGATTACAAGTATTTTCTAGGCATTACCAATGATTAAACCTCTAAAATGCAAAACAGAGAGGTAGATACTACTTGCCTAGATATAATAAATTTTATTATGATTTGTGACAAGTACTATTATTATATACAAGATACTAATTGAGGGATATTCACATACACCAATTAAAAAAAATTAAAGAAAATATGACCCTTGTGGATTAACATCACTAGGAAAACTTCATGGGGAATTTGACTAATTTTGGCAAGTTTCATAGCAATAATCTGAATAAGTATCTGTTTCACATCTTTCCTCCTCTGTCCTTTCCGTCCTTTCTTTTTTCCTGTTTGCTGGGTAATTACAGTATGTAGTTTTGGGGATTTTCTATGTAAACCAACTTCATATATAATAAATATATCATGCTATTCTCATAAGAATCTTTGATGTTAAGCATAGCAAGTATCACCTCCTCTTTCTGATGGGGAAAAATGTACACTTGTTTCCCTAGTTTTTGCCTTACATATTAATATAGCTCCCAACATGATACAAGTCCCATAAAAAGTTGCCTGAGCCCCCAGGGAGTGTCTTGTTCATGGGCCAGTCTGCAGCTCGCTAGATTTTCTGGGCCCTGATAGGGTTTCTTCCCAATGGTGCTTCATCTGTCACACCGCGTTCACTTGATGCTACCTCCCAAAAATGTCATTGCTGCCGCTTTTACTGGTCTTACCGCTAGTGCGATGTGCCCGCGGGGAGCCAAAACTGGACAGAGCTCTCTGGCACAGTTGAGAGACTGCTTTTTCTCTTTCTATGTACTATGCTTTTAAAGGTTCCAAATATCTCACAATTAAAAAAAATCATCTTTCAGTCACAGTTCATTTTCAAAATCCAAGATAAATGTTCACAGGGAGCTCAGGCAAGAACTCACACTAGCACTTAGTCTCGCCTCTTAGAATCTGGCCGTGAAGACTCTGTTATTCATCAAACTTCTGTTTAAATTGCCTTTTTTGCTTTAGGAATAGTTTCTTCAGTCCCTCTTGTAAACAGATTCATGACAGACTGACTTCATCAGCTGGCCTGGCATGCCTTGATTTTTCTGACTCCTGCTGATGGTAAATCAAGGTGGAACATAAAAATAATAGGCAGATCAGACTTGAATTTTCTTGTTATAGAACTAAAAATCTTTAATTTAAAAAACTAATTAAAATTAAATATTAAAATTTACATAGTTTATCTGTTAAAATTTTATTTTTGCTACTTTAATCAAGGGTAGAATATAGATGTGTAAACAATGGAAACTCAAACATAAACAACTTTGACAAAGCTACAGACATGAGAGTGAGCTCATTTGTAAAGGGAAAAGCAGGGGTTCCCATATGCCATAAAATGTTACTGATGGGTACAAAAATGTGTAGACCTTTAAGGGATAGACAAAGAAATTTCCAAATCTCCTTTAATTTCTTTTAATATACTATTAAGCTTTTTCATGTCATGGTTATTTGTATCCTCTTATGATATAACAACATAGAGTTTTCTCTAATTTCCCATGGTTTCAATCCTTTCATTGCTATAAATACAAATAGAATTTCTATATTCTATAGAAATTCTATATTAAATTGCCTCTTAGTAAGATAAATGCCATTGGTTAATATTTATTTTAAGAATATAGAAAGCACACCTTAAATTCAATTTTTATAATAGAAGTTGGTTTACTCATAATGTATTCGTATCTTCTCACAACCATCTGCTGCATTAGGAGCCTCAATACTGGCTTTTTCTGCAAAGAAAAAAAGGAACATGAAGGAAATATTTTAGAGCTACTTTCAGATCCAAATTCAAAATCTTGGCTTGAACTGAGGACTCAGTGGGACTTCATTAGAATTGCTACAGAGGATTTGATTGAAAACTCTAAAGAGTTTCTGAATTCCTTCTGCAGAGACAGGTCTGCAGAATTTAGAATAACACCCCTGAGAAGCATTAAGCAACAAGTCATGATTTCTCACTTTCCTGTCTCATTTGTTTGAGAAAGTAGTTTTTCTTTCATGAGAGAGGGTAAAAATGAGGCCATTAGTTTCAGTTTTCACTGTCTTCTAGTATTGTGCCAAGCTTAGGTCTCAAGTTTTCAGCTGTGTCTCTGCCTCAGTAGATAAAGAAGTGAGGCTCTTGTAAATAAGATTGGTATTGGGAATTGACATATTAGCAGATAGCAGTGTAAATTGATAGATTCCCTATTTAAATTGGGAATACATTGTATCCATGTAAATTGATAGATCAAGTTAACCTATGATCCACAAATCAAATTCTATTACAGTTTCCTCATATCACATTAGTGATGAGGAGCTTGCACACCAAATGCAAAATAGCCTGGCTACCACCCACCTTGCCTTTCCCTTTGTTGGATTCACTGCATCATGCAAAGCTTTTTGTTCTTCTCCTTCAATATTGTGTTGGCTATTCTGAGTCTTTTGCCTCTCTACTTGAACTGTAGAATCATTTTGTTGATATCCATAAATGTGTTTCTCAGACAATCTAAAACATATTTATTTGAATACTTATGTAGCATTAGTTTTTAATATATTGGTAGAATGAGCTATAATATTACTTTAAAAATAAAACAGAAAATAGTAGTGGTTAATGGTTACTTTTTTCTCTTTCCAACAATTTTATGATTCTAAAAAATTTCTGCTATAAACAGGGAAGTTTGTATAGGTGAAATAGAAGGTTACTTGGAGTCTGTGATTTGAGGGGCAGGAATCAAGATCATCTTTGAAATAACAGCCTCTGGTTTATCAATCAGAACCCCTGGAATTCTCTCCTTAGAGGTCCATTTTCTTTGGGAGTTAAGGAGGGAACACTATTAATTTTCACTATTATTAACACTATTATTAATTTAATTAGTCCTTCAAAGAGGTGAGAGAGGATGTTCTCCAGATTCTTTGAAATCTTTAAAATTATTCTTTTAAATTATTTTAAATAATATTGACAGCTTTTAAAATTATTATTATTAAGACTTAGTTATTAAGAGCAGTTTTTGATTCCCTGCAAAAATGAGGAGAAGATATATAGACTTCTCATACATGCCCTGTTCTCATACATGTATAACTTCCTGGGTTATCAACATTCAAACTATTATCAACCTATCAATGAATGGCACATTTGTTACAACTGATGGCCATACATTGACACATTGTACTTGCCCAAAGTCCATAGTTTGCATTATAACCACTTTTGGCATTGTGCAATCTATGGGTTTTGACAAATGCAGAATGAGATGTATCCATCATGATGGTATCCTATATTTTTATTGTCTTGATAGGTCAGGAAGCAACAGTTAGAACTGGACATGGAACAACAGACTGGTTCCAAATAGGAAAAGGAGTTCGTCAAGGCTGTATATTGTCACCCTGTTTATTTAACTTATATGCAGAGTACATCATGAGAAACGCTGGACTGGGAGAAACACAAGCTGGAATCAAGATTACCGGGAGAAATATCAATAACCTCAGATATGCAGATGACACCACCCTTATGGCAGAAAGTGAAGAGGAACTCAAATGCCTCTTGATGAAAGTGAAAGTGGAGAGTGAAAAAGTTGACTTAAAGCTCAACATTCAGAAAACGAAGATCATGGCATCCAGTCCCACCACTTCATGGGAAATAGATGGGGAAACAGTGGAAACAGTGTCAGACTTTTTATTTTTTTGAGCTCCAAAATCACTGCAGATGGTGACTGCAGCCATGAAATTAAAAGACGCTTACTCCTTGGAAGGAGAGTTATGACCAACCTAGATAGCATATTCAAAAGCAGAGAGACATTACTTTGCCAACAAAGGTTCGTCTAGTCAAGGCTATGGTTTTTCCTGTGGTCATGTATGGATGTGAGAGTTGGACTGTGAAGAAGGCTGAGTGCCGAAGAATTGATGCTTTTGAACTGTGGTGTTGGAGAAGACTCTTGAGAGTCCCTTGGACTGCAAGGAGATCCAACCAGTCCATTCTGAAGGAGATCAGCTCTGGGATTTCTTTCGAAGGAATGATGCTAAAGCTGAAACTCCAGTACTTTGGCCACCTCATGCGAAGAGTTGACTCATTGGAAAAGACTGTGATGCTGGGAAGGATTGGGGGCAGGAGGAGAAGGGGACGACAGAGGATGAGATGGCTGGATGGCATCACTGACTGGATGGACGTGAGTCTGAGTGAACTCCGGGAGTTGGTGATGGACAGGGAGGCCTGGCGTGCTGCGATTCATGGGGTCGCAAAGAGTCGGACACGACTGAGCGACTGATCTGATCTGATCTGATCTGATAGTTTTGGCTTTTCCAGAATGCCATTTGTTGGAACTACACAGCATATACCCTTCTCAGACTGGCTTCTTTCTTTAAGTAATGTGAATTCAAGGTTCCTCCCCTCTATGGTTTTCATGGCTTCATAGCTCTTTTATTTATTTATTTTTAAAGCACTGTATAGTAGTTCATGGTCGAATATACCACGGTTTATTTACTTATTCATTTACCTACTGAAGGACATCTTTGTTGCTTCCAAGTTTTGACAGTTATGAATACAGTTACTATAAATAGCCTTGTGCAGGTTTTTGTGGGGACATAATTTTTCAACTCCTTTGGGTAATACCAAAATACTTGATTGCTGAATCACATGGTGAAAGTATGTGTAGTTTTGTAAGAAGACACCAAACTATCTTTTAAAGTGGCTGTATCAATTTGCATTCCAACTAGCAATGTATGAGAGTTTCTGTTGCTTTATACCATTGCCAGGGTTTGTTGTTATCTGTGTTTCAGATTTTGGCCATTCTAATAAGTGTGTAGTGGTATCTCAATGTTTACATACATGTAAACATACATATGTATCACTCATGGCATACATATGATGTAAAGCATCTTTTTATATACTTTATTTGCCATCTGTTAAATTTTCTTTGGTTGATGTATAAAAGGGCATTAGCATCGCCAAGGTCCTCTAGGTTTTCTCCTATGTCATCTCCTAGGAGTTTTATGGTTTTACATTTAGGTCTATGATCCATTTTCTATTAATTCTTGTGAGGAGTATGAGGACTGTGTCAAGAGTCTTTTTCTTTTTTAGAATGTGTATGTCTCAGCATCATTTGTTAAAGAGATTGTCTTTGCTCCATTCTCTTGCCTTTGCTCCTATGTCTAACATCAGTTAATTATATTTATGTGGGTCTATTTCTGCGGAGAAGGCAATGGCACCCCACTCCAGTACTCTTGCTTGGAAAATCCCATGGACGGAGGACCCTGGTGGGCCGCAGTCCATGGGGTCGCTAAGAATCGGACATGACTAAGTGACTTCACTTTCACTTTTCACTTTTATACACTGGGGAAGGAAATGGCAACCCACTCCAGTGTTCTTGCCTGGAGAATCCCAGGGACGGGAGCCTGGTGGGCTGCTGTCTCTGGGGTCACAGAGTCAGACATGACTGAAGCGACTTAGCAGCAGCAGCAGCAGCATTTCTGAGTTCTGTTTTCTCTTTCACAAATCTATCTGTCTATTCATTCACCAATACCATGCTGTCTTGATTACTATAGCTTTGCAGTAAGTATAGAAGTCAGGAAGTGTTAGTCCTCCAATTTTGTTCTTCTCCTACAATACTGTTAGGGTTTTCTGAGTCTTAGCCCCTCTCTATAAACTTTAGAATCGGTTTGTCAATATCCATAAAATAAAGAGCTCAGATTTTGATTGGGATTGCATCCAATTTATAGATCAAATTGAGAAGAACTGACTTCTTGACAACATTGAGTCTTCCTGTCCATGAACATGGAATATCTTTCCACTTATGTATTTCTTCTTTTACTTTATTCATCAGTTTTATAGTTTTCTATGCAGAGATTTAATATATACTTTGTTATATTTATAACTAAGTATTTCATTAAGGGGGTTATGAATATAAATAGAATTGTGTTTGTTAATTTAAAATTCCTCTTGTTCATTAACTGGTTTATAAGACAGCTGTTGACTATATTATATTAACATTGTATTCTACAGCCATGCTTTAATTGCTATAAGTTCTGTGATTTTTTGTTTTTTTTATTTTGGATTTTCTTCAAAGATGATCATGTCATCTGCAAAGACAGTTTTATGTCTTTCTTACCAGTCTATATACCTTTTATTTTATTTTCTTGTCTTACTGCATTAGCTGGAACTTCTAGTATGATGTTGAGAAGGAATGATAAGAGCAGACACCCTTACCTTACATCTGAACTCTGTGGTAAAGCTTCAAGTTTCTACCATTAATGTGATTTTAGCTGTAGGGTTTTTGTACAGTGTTTATCAAGTTAAACAATTTTTGTTTTCCTAACTTACTGTGAGTCTTTACCATGAATGGTGTTGTATTTCAGCAATGCTTTTTATGCACATATTAATATGATCATGTGATTTTTCTTTTTTAGTCTATTGAAGTTCATTAATTTATTCTCACATATTGTGCCGGCCTTGCTGGCTAAGAATAAACCCCACTTGGTTGTGGTATGAATTTATTCTTATATGTACAAATTAAAATTATAGTTGGATTAAATTTACTAATATTTTGTTTTGGATTTTTGCATCTATTTTCATGAAATATATTTCATGGGTTTTCTTTTATTGTATTGTCTTGATCTGGTTTTGATATTAAGGTAATTATGGCCATAGAATTGTTAAATTCAAAGAATGGGTTAGAAAGTATTCCCTACGCTTTTAATTTCCAAATAATATAGATAATAGGTATAATTTCCTTCTCAAGTTTTTGGTAGACTTCACCAGTGAACACATCTGGGCCTGGTGAGTAAATTTATTTATTAGTTATATGCTTATTTTCCTTAATATATTTATATTATTATGTATCACAGGCCTTCATTGTTCAGTGTTGCATGAGGTCCTTTAATTTCCACATCAAACTATTAGCTGCTTAATCCAGGGAATGAGGATATCATTGGCATAAGGAAATGAAAGGTACAACGTAGGGAGATTAAGAAAAGTAAATGGCCCTTAAATTTCAGGAAAGACGATGATATTGTAAAACAAAGTTAGTGTTATATACAAAGACATTTAGCAGAATAGTTAAGAAGGTAGAGTTACTAAGAGACAACAACGGCTAGTGCCACCATTGACCCAGGCAAATAGGCCCCTGGACTAGTCCCCCTGATCTGAAAAACCCAGTGCTTATTCTTCTCTGACTGTACCCCTCATCTCAATATGAAGATTTTCTGGGTGTAAAGGTATGTGTTCATCCTGAACCCATGCCCCTCATTCTAAACCATGCTACAGCAAACTCAGAATTCATCAGCTCATATCCAGTGCCTAAATAGACTTCTTTCCTGTATCCATTTTCCAAGCCAGACACATGTACGTTTCCCTAGATCCTAGCAGGACATCTCTTCGTGCTCTTGCCTAGGTTCAGAACATGTTAGGGGCAATATGACTATGTTGGCTTATAATGAGATTTAAACCAGAAATATGTGTGTGTGTGTGTGTGTGTTGGTTATTAAAGGATTAAAGGGGAGAAAAATCTAACAAACTCTCTAATCAGCTTAGGTAGGCCTGGATTTTCTCCCACCTGTCAGCAAATTCACATAGAAAAGATCAGCGGTGTGTACATGAAAATCTGAGAAAAAGAATCAGTTTGTAATTGGGTTATCCTGTTACAGAGGTATATGGAAGGGAGGTGTAAAGAAGACTGTTGCAGTTAAAATCCCTAGTAATAGAAAAACAATAGTTAAAATTGATAGCTGGATTGGTAGAGGGTTAAATTTAGAAAATGGATGTCAGAACAAAGTTATAGGCAGAGAGAAGTAAACCAGTAGAAAGGGGAAGTTAAAATTGTTTTATTATGTACTGACATTACTAAAACATATTCTTTGAATTTATTGGGTGGTAAAAGTTCCCTTTTATATTGCAAATACTTTATCTTTACTTTTTTAATGTATAGTTTTCCTATAATGTATTAATATATATAAAATATGTATATATACATAAAACTATAGTTTATATAAGTGTATATATATATGTGTGTGTGTGTATATATATATATATATATATATATATATATATATATACTGTAATTTACTGACTCTTAAATGTGGAACTAGTAACACTAATTCACCTAGTGTTGATGATTCTGGGTAGTTGGTAGACACAACTGTAGTTGCCGTAGTGTCCCATTGAGGCACCCATAGGTTTGCAAATTGCTATGGATTGAATTGTGTCCCCTCAAAATATTGAAGTGCTAACCTTGAAATGTGATGGTGTTTAGAAATGGGGCCTTTGAGAAATACTCATCCCTTGGTATCCATGGGGGATTGGTTCCAGGACCCCATGCATATACCAAAATCCAAGGATGCTCAAGTCATTTATATAAAATGCTATAGTATTTGCATATAACTCATGCACATCTTCCCGTTTATTTCAAGTCATTGCTGCTGCTGCTGCTGCTAAGTCGCTTCAGTCGTGTCAGACTCTGTGCGACCCCATAGACAGCAGCCCAACGGGCTCCCGGTTCCTGGGATTCTCCAGGCAAGAATACTGGAGTGGGTTGCCATTTCCTTCTCCAATGCATGAAAGTGAAATGTGAAAGTAAGTCGCTCAGTTGTGTCCGACTCTTAGCGACCCCATGGACTGCAGCCTACCAGCCTCCTCCATCCATGGGATTTTCCAGGCAAGAGAACTGGAGTGGGGTGCCATTGCCTTCTCTGCAAGTCATTGCTAGATTACTTATAATACCTAATATAATGTCAATGCTATGTATATAGTTGCTGGGGCAAATTTAAGTTCTTTTTTAAATTTTTGGAATTTTCTTGGGTTGATTTATATATATAAAGCAACATTTATACGTATTTATATATAATTAAATCTATATTTATATATACATATATAATATATATAATCAGATAGATATTTGATTTCTGGTTGGTTGACTCTGCAGATGTGGAACCTGTGAGTATATAGGGCTGACAGTAATAAGGTTCAGAGGTCATGAGGGTGGATCTTCATGATGGGATTTTTGTTGTTGTTCAGTCATTCAGTCATGTCCATCTCTTTGAGACCCCATGGACTGCAGCACACCAGGCTTCCCTGTCCTTCACCATCTCCTGGTGCTTGCTCAAATTTATGTCCATTGAGTTGGTGATGCTGCCAACTATCTTGTCTTCTGTTTTCCCCTTGTCCTCCTTCTTCAGTCTTTCCCAGCATCAGGGTCTTTTCCAATGAGTGTTCAAATCAGGTAGCTAAAGTATTGGAGCTTCAGCTTCAGCATCAGTTCTTCCAATGAATATTCAGGATTGATTTCCTTTAGGATTGACTGGTTGGATGTCCTTGCAGTCCAAAGGACTCTCAAGAATTTTCTCTGGCACTGCAGTTCTGAAACATCAATTCTTTGGTGCTCAGCCTTTTTTATGGTCAAACTGTCACATCTGTACATGACTACTGGAAAAACCATAGCTTTGACTTTATGGAACTTTGTCGGCCAAGTAATGTCTCTGCTTTTTAATATGCTGTCTAGGTTTGTCATAGCTTTTCTTCTAAAGACCAAGCGTCTTTCAATGTCATGGCTGCAGTTACCAACTGTACTGATTATGGAACCTAAGAAAATAAAGTCCGTCACGGTTTCCATTGTTTCCCCATCTATTTGCCATGAAGTGGTGGGACCAGATACTATGATCTTAGTTTATTGAATGTTGAGTTCTAAGCCAGCTTTTTCACTCTCTTCTTTCACCTTCATCAAGGGTCTCTTTATTTAGTTCCTCTTTGCTTTCTGCCATAATGGTGATGTCAACTGCATATCTGAGGTTGTTGCTATTTTTCCCCAGCAGTCTTGTTTCCAGCTTGTGCTTCATCCAGGCCGGCACTTCTCATGAAGTACTGTACATAGAAGTTAAATAAGCAGATTGACAATAAACAGCCTTGACATACTCCTTTCCCATTGTGAACCAGTTCATTGATCCATGTCCATTTCTAACTCTTGCTTCTTGATCTGCATACACATTTCTCAGGAAGCAGGTCAGGTTGTATGGTTTTCACATTTCTTAAGGAATTTTCCTCAGTTTGTTGTCATCTATACAGTCAAAGGCTTTCAGTTCAGTTCAGTCACTCAGTCGTGTCCGACTCTTTGCGACCCCATGAACCGCAGCACACCAGGCCTCCCTGTCCATCACCAACTCCCGGAGTTCACTCAGACTCACGTCCATCGAGTCAGTGATGCCATCCAGCCATCTCATCCTCTGTCGTCCCCTTCTCCTCCTGCCCCCAATCCCCCCCAGCATCAGAGTCTCTTCCAATGAGTCAGCTCTTTGCATGAGGTGACCAAAGTACTGGAGATTCAGCTTTAGCATCATTCCTTCCAAAGAAATCCCAGGGCTGATCTCCTTTAGGATGAATTGGTTGGATCTCCTTGCAGTCCAAGGGACTCTCAAGAGTCTTCTCCAACACCACAGTTCAAAAGCATCAATTCGTCAGTGCTCAGCTTTCTTCACAGTCCAACTCTCACATCCATACATGACCACTGGAAAAACCATAGCCTTGACTAGACGGACCTTTGTTGGCAAAATAATGCCTCTGCTTTTCGGGTAGTCAATGAAACAGAATTAGATGTTATTCTGAAATTCTCTTGCTTTTTCTGTGATCCAGGGGATGTTGGCAATTTGATTTGTGGTTCCTCTGCCTCTTCTAAATCCCATTTGTATATCTACAAGCTCTTGGTTCACATACTGTTGAAGTATAGCTTGGAAGATTTTGAGCATGACATTTCTAGCATATGAAATAAGTGCAATTGTGTGCATTGCTTTGAAGTGCATTGCCTTTCTTTGGTATTGGAATGAAAACTGACCTTTTTCAGTCCTGTGGCCACTGTTGAATTTTCCAAATTTGCTGGCATATTGATTGAGTGCAACATTTTAACAGTATCATCTTTTAGGATTTGAAATAACTCAACTGGAATTCCATCACCTCCACTACCTTTCTTTGTAGTGATGCTTTCTAAGGTCCACTTAACTTCACATTCCAGGATGTCTGGTTCTAGGTGAGTGATCACACCATCATGGTATTCTGGGTTACTAAGATCTTTCTTGTATAGTTCTGTGTATTCTTGCCATATCTTCCTAATACCTTCTGCTTCTGTTAGGGCCATGCCATTTCTGTCCTTTATTGTGACCATATTTGCATAAAATGATCCCTATGTATCTCTAATTTTCTTGAAGAAATCTCTAGTCTTTCCCATTCTATTGTTTTCCTCTGTTTTTTTTTTTTCCATTGTTCACTTAGGAAGGCTTTCTTCTCTCTCTTTGCTGTTCTTTGGAACTCTGCATTCAGAGGGGTATATCGTTCCTTTTCTCCTTTGCCTTTAGCTTCTCTTCTTTTCTCAGCTATTTGTAAGGCTCCACAGACAGTCATTTTGCCTTTTTGTATTTCTTTTTCTTGAGGATGGCTTTGATCACTTCCTCCTGTTCAATGTTACGAACCTCTGTCCATAGTTCTTATAAGGGATTAGTGCCATTATAAGAGACACCATAGATATCATCTTGCTCTCTATCTCTCTCTGCTATGTGAAGACACTGAGAATGTGACTGTATTCAAGATAGGAAGCATGCTCACCAGGAACAAGTCATACTGGCACTCTGGTTTTAGACTTGCAGCCTCCAGAATGGTGTGAATATAAATGTATATTGTTTAAGCCACCTTGGATGTGGTATTTTTTATGGCCGCCAGAGCTGCCTAAGACACAAATAGAGATTTAATGATGCTTTGGAGCATAGGGCTGAATAGATCTGAGCCCTGTAGGGCCTGCTCCTGCAACTTGCTTTAAAAAAAAAATAAGAAAAGAAAAAAACAAAACCCTAGAAATCATCTTTCTTTCTTTGATTCCTAAAGGAAACATACAGCTGCATTCCAGGATATAATAAATTAGTTGCCTTTCTGTACAATTAATTGTAGACTCTATAGATATTACATTTTTCTTCCTGGCCCCTGGAAAACCAGTTCTTCGGCTATTGTCATCAGTATTCTCTGACTGGACACTGTTCAGAACCCTGATTCCGATTTATGCACCAGTGACCCACCAAACCACAGGCTTCCATATTCACTTGACCACATTTAATTATCTTGTACACATAATCGATAGAGGCTAAGGAAGTATCCCTCACTATTTCAAAAATGTGTACATGTACAACTTGGAGTAGCTTATTGCAAAGCTTATACAAAGTCTCAATCAAAATAAATGTTAATCATTCATCAAATGTATTATTAGATCCACTGCTTTATTTTCTATTTGAGCAGAACTGCAGGCACAAACAGTAGCAAAAATTGTGTCTTTGATGGATAAGAGTAAAAACTATATTAAGTGGCTGGATAAAAGATTCAATCTGGATTAACATTTATTATGACTCACATTTTGATCCATGTATGGAGTCAATGACATAATGTTGTTATTCAATTGCTCAGTCATGTCCAACCAACCCTTTGTGACCCCATGGACTGCAGCATGCCAGGCTTCCCTGTCCTCTACTATCTCCCAGAGCTTTCTCAAACTCATGTCCATTGAATCACTGATACCATCCAACCATTTCATCTTCTGTCATCCCCTCCTCCTCCTGGCTTCAATTTTTCCCAGCATGAGTCTTTTCCAATGAGTCAGCAAAGTATTGGAGCTTCAGCTTCAGCATCAGTCTTTCCAATGAATATTCAGGATTGATTTTCTTTAAGATTAAAATACATGTGCTAAAACTAAACAGGGTGAAAGAACGTGTAAAATTGAAAGTTGGTCAGTCATGTCTGATTCTTTGTGACCCAACGGACTGTAGCCTGCCAGTCCATGAAATTTTTTGGGCAAGAATACTGGAGTGGGCTGCCATTTCCTTCCCCAGGAGATCTTCCTGACCCAGGGATCAAACCCGGGTCTTTTGCCTTGTGGGCAGATTCTTTACCATCTGAACCACCAGAGAATACCTGCTAAAATAAAAGATTTAACTAGATGGAGAGTTTCTTAAATAATAGCTGAATGTTCAGGATACAATACATTTTCACTCACCATACCAAGGACCAAGTAGGATCACAACCTGAGTGAGGAAAGAGAATCAACTGATGCCAACATTAAGATGAATGAGATGTTGGCATTATTTGACAAGTATTATAAGAAATATGGTAAAAATGTGTTTATAACTGATTATAAATTCTCTTGAATAAAAAAATATAAAATATTACCATATAAATAAAAATTATAAAGAGAAATTAAATTTAAGCTACAAAAATACAGTAAGAAAAATAAAAAACTCATGAATTAGTTGCCTTTCTGTACAATTAATTGTAGACTGTATGGATGGGGTGGAAATAACACAGGGAAAATTAGAAAACTTGAGGACAGAATAATAGAACTTATCAAATCTAAATAACAGAGAAAATAGACTGAAAAAAAGAGACAGAAGCAGAGTCTTATGGAATAATCGGAAATGATCCAATATTCATATTGTCAGAGTCCCAGAAGGAGAGTATAAAAAGTGGGACTGAAAGAGTATTTGAAGAAATAGTAGGTAAATTCCCCAAATTTGGTGAAAGACATAAACCTATAGATGTAAGAATCTGAGTGATCCCCAAATGGATAAGCCTGATGAGGTGCATGCCAATAAATATCTTAATTAAAAATTTAAAACTGAAGATAAAAGAAAAAGGAACCATAGAGAAAGGGAATTACCTATAGGGAATCCTAAATCCATTGGCAGCAGATTTCTTATCTGAACCCATGGAGATCAGAAGGAAGTGGCATGATATTTTTAAAGTACTAAAATGAAAGAATTTTAAAACACCAATTCTATATCCATTAGGCTTGTACTCATGGGGAACAAATAGTAAAGAAGAAATAAAAATATCTCAGGTGAAAAAAAATTAAAGATCTCTTACTAGAATATTTTTCGTTGAAGATTGGCTAAATGAAGTTATTTATAGAAAGGAAATGATAAAAAGAAGGAATATTGTAGTATCAGTATGGAACAAGAAACGATGGAACAATCAGAAATAGCAATACAAGCTTACCTCAAGAAACAAGAGAAAAATCAAATAAATAAGCTAACTTTACATGTAAAGCAACTAGAAAAAGAAGAAATGAAGAACCCCAGGGTTAGTACATGGAAAGAAATCATAAAAATTAGAGCAGAAATAAATAAAAAAGGAACAAAGGAGACTATAGCAAAAATCAACAAAACTAAAAGCTGGTTCTTTGAGAAGTTAAATAAAATAGACAAAACACTAGCCAGCCCCATCAAGACAAAAAGGGAGAAGAATCAAATCAACAAAATTAGAAATGAAAATGGAGAAATCACAACAGACAATACAGAGATACAAAGGATCCTAAGAGACTACTATCAGCAACTATATGCCAATAAAATGGACTACGTGGAAGAAATCGATGAATTCTTAGAAAAGTATAACCTTCCAAACTGAACCAGGAAAAAATAGAAAATCTTAACAGACCCATCACAAGCATGGAAATTGAAACAGTAATAAAAAAATCTTCCAACAAACAAAAGCCCAGGACCAGATGGCTTCATAGGTGAATTCTACCAGAAATTTAGAGAGCTAACACATATCCTACTAAAACTCTTTCAGAAAATTGCAGAGGAAGGTAAACTGCCAAACTCATTCTATGAGGGTGCCATCACCCTAATACCAAAACCAGACAAAGATGCCACAAAAAAGGAAAAGTACAGGCCAATATCACTGATGAACATAGATGCAAAAATCCTCAACAAAATTCAGAACAAAAATCCTCAACAAAACAAGCAAACAGAATCCAATAACATATTTAAAAGATCATACATCATGACCAAGTAGGTTTTATCCCAGGGATGAAAGGATTCTTCAATATTCACAAATCAATCAATGTGATACACCACATTAACAAATTGAAAGATAAAAACCATATGATTATCTCAATAGATGCAGAGAAAGCCTTTGACAAAATTCAACATCCATTTATGATAAAAACCTCCAGAAAGCACACATAGAGTTAACATACCTCAACATAATAAAAGCCATATATGATAAACCCACAGCAAACATTATCCTCAATGGTGAAAAATTGAATGCATTTCCCCTAAAGTCAGGAACAAGACAAGGGGGCCTACTCTCACCACTACTATTCAACATAGTTTTGGAAGTTCTAGCCACAGCAATCAGAGAAGAAAAGGAATAAAAGTAATCCAGATTGGAAAATAAGAAGTAAAACTCGCACTGTTTGCAGACGACATGATCCTCTACATAGAAAACCCTGAAGACACCACCAGAAATTACTAGAGATAATCAATGAATATAGTAAAGTTACAGGATATAAAATTAACACACAGAATAGCAAATGAGGCAACTGACAAAGAATTAATCTCAAAAATATACAAGCAGCTCATGCAGCTCAATACCAGAAAAATAAATGACCCAATCAAAAAATGGGCCAAAGAACTAAACAAACATTTCTCCAAAGAAGACATACAGATGGCTAACAAACACATGAAAAGATGCTCAGCATCACTCATTATCAGAGAAATGCAAATCAAAACCACAATGAGGTACTGTCTCACGCAGGTCAGAATGGCTGCTATCCAAAAGTCTACAAACAATAAATGCTGGAGAGGGTGTGGAGAAAAGGGAACCCTCTTACATTGTTGGTGGGAATGCAAACTAGTACAGCCACTATGGAGAACAGTGTGGAGAGTCCTTAAAAAACTGGAAATAGAACTGCCATCCA
Source organism: Bubalus kerabau (assembly GCF_029407905.1). Classification (NCBI taxonomy): domain Eukaryota; kingdom Metazoa; phylum Chordata; class Mammalia; order Artiodactyla; family Bovidae; genus Bubalus; species Bubalus kerabau. The sequence goes on along the minus strand of NC_073625.1, from coordinate 97,806,923 downwards.
ACCCAGAAATCCCACTGCTGGGCAAACACATTGAGGAAACCAGAATCGAAAGAGACACGTGTACCCCAATGTCCATTGCAGCACTGTTTACAATAGCCAGGACATGGAAGCAACCTAGATGTCCATCAGCAGATGACTAGATAAGAAAGCTGTGGTACATATACACAATGGAATATTACTCAGCTATTAAAAAGAATACATTTGAATTAGTTCTAATGAGGTGGATGAAACTGGAGCCTATTATTCACAGTGAAGTAAGTCAGAGAGAAAAACATCAATACAGTATATTAACACATATGTATGGAATTTAGAAAGATGGTAATGATGACCCTACATGCAAGACAGCAAAAGAGACTCATGCAAAGAACAGACCTTTGGACTCTGGGAGAAGGCAAGAGTGGGATGATTTGAGAGAATAGCATTGGAATATGTATATTACCATATGTGAAATAGATCGCCAGTCCAGGTTCGATGCATGAGACAGGGTGCTCAGGGCTGGTGCACTGGGATGACCCTGAGGGATGGGATGGGGAGGGAAGAGGGAGGGGGGTTCAAGATGGGGGGCACATGTATACCCATGGCTGATTCATATCAATGTATGGCAAAAACCACTACAATATTGTAAAGTAATTAGCCTCCAATTCAGATAAATAAATTTTTAAAAAATAAAAAGGAGGGGGAAAGGTCGATTATCTGATTGACAAGATGTTAGTAAATACTGAAACTGAGAGTTCACTTGGGCATACATGAGGGATCATTGCATTATCCTTTCTACTTTTGTGTGTGTTTGAAAATGTCCACAATAAAAAGTTTAAATATGAAAAAAAAAGACACATGGTTTACCATGATTTAGGTAGCTTATGATATATTTAAGAGAAATAAAACTCAAAGAGTGTTGTAGGAGGTAGAAACACACAGGAGGAAAAAAAAAAAAAACTGGGGTACAAACATAGGCTATCTCTTTCCTCCTGAGCTTTGTCAGCTATATTTTAAAATTAAGACAAATGTTTTGTGATAATCTGATACTCAAGAAAATTATATTTAAAACTGGAGGAAGGAAAAGAGACCTAAGTAGAAATGAGGTTTCTACACGTCATCTGATGTGGTAGATATTGATCTCAGTAGACTCTAAATTATACTACTATGTATATTTCTATATCTATATTTCTATTCTTGTATCAATCTTTAATATCTATAGCTATATCATCTATTTCTATATATGAAATACATGGATCAGCCTCACTAAATCTATGTAAAGATATGCTTAAACAATAAAAATAATCAAGATGGCATCCCCAAATTGTTTAACAGCAGGCAAGCAAAATCAAATAAACAGAATCAAAAAAAGAGGAACCAAATAGAAAATATATAATATCATGGCAGATGTAAGAATTAACATATAATAATTACCTTATATAAATGTCTTAAGCCTATTATTAAATAGCCAGAAATTGCAGAGGAAATAAAAAGAACATATGACCTACATATTATTGCTTAAAGGAAAGTAATTTTTGACTTAATGACAAAATAGATGAAAATAAAAGGATGCTTAAAGATACACCATCAAGTACTAATAAAAAATTAAGAATACCTATATTAATATCTGCAAAAGTAGATTTCACAAAAGATAAAATTACCAGAGACAAAAGGTAGATATTACATAATGAACAAATGATAAATCCACAAGGAAAGACTCAGTGATTCTAAATGTTAAGAACGTCCCTTAACACTATTTCAAAAGTAAACTCAAATTGCTTCAGACTATCTCAAATTTCAAATCAGTACCTGGTTTAAACATTCTCCTGTTTATCCACATAAAAGTCAAGGTCACTTTTTCTTTGACACTATAATTGTTTTTTTGAAAATTTTTATGAAAGGCATACTCACAAATGATTGTCTTTTGTACAACTATGAAAAAGCAAAGAATATACATAGGTTGTGGAAAATTTGTATTTACTTTCTCCCTTTACATGCACATTACTTGCAGACTTATCTAGATCACTAGTTTTTAGAGCCTAGCACATTAGGTGTCAAAATCTTGGGTTTGTGTACATTTTAACCTGAGGGCAAGCTAGCTGAAATCTGCCCTTTTTTTGCGCCCCTCCCAACCTGCTCACCAATACCCAGGGTGACCATAATACTGGTCCAAGGCAATAGTGCTTTTGGATATCACTCACTCCTTTTAACTGAAGGTCTGCCAGAGACTTAAATGCAGAATCTGGTATTTTGGCTGTCTGTACTCATGCCTTGAATTAAAAAGAAAGAGAAGAGTTGTGTGTTTTTTTTTTTTTTTTGCCTAGTATAAATTATATCTTACTTCTTACCTTCTATCATCTAATTGCATCAGCTACCAGTTGATGGGTTTACTTGGGGCAACGCATATTGCTATATTTAATTTTACCACTCAGCATTATTTAATTAATATTTAATTCTTAATGAACATATTTGACTTATAAAGTCAGCAACTTTGAAATTGTAAATAACTGCTTTTTTTTTTTTTTTTTTCCTATAGCCTCTTTTGTATCTTTGCCAGTCAGTTATTAGTTAGATTTTTTCCTTTGTATCACAAGTCTTCTGTGTGTTAGGATATGTGTCATAAATTACATTAGCCATTCTCCACTTTGCTGGTTTTAATATTACTCTGTGGGTACTTAGTCTTTTAAATGTTCCAGAGAAGTCATCATTTTTCATTTTGATTTGTTGGAGGTGAAATCCATTTACTGAATGAAAAGCCATTCTCCAATCACAACATTTTCTTTGTTCTACTTGTTCAGTTTTGTTACAATAGACAGTAGCAAGAGTTTAGAATATTCTGTACACCAAATAATGAAATTAAGTAAAAATGCCGATAAGAAAAATTTGAAGTTTAATAATCTAAAGTTCTTCATTAAGAAAAATAATTTGAATTTTAGCAATCTTAAGTTTTTCATCAAGATATAAAAGTTAAAGTATGACAATGAAGACTGTTTCAAATATTCTTAAAAACATCATGATGTCAATGTGATTTGGTGGGCCAAAATATAAGGTTTAAAATTAATATGAAACAGATTCCTTCACCTGGTATTTTTTCTTATTTCAAAAGATAGGTAATGTGCAATTTATCTTCTTCAAAAAATATTAGAATTAGAAAGAAAAAGATTTCAAAGAAACTATGCTAAATATCTTTGTGATTTTTTTTTCATGGCAATGTTTTCATTAAAGGTCAAATATCACAGGGTTATATCTAAACAAATATACTTCTAAAGAGATTATTTTGTTTCTATGTACAAACAAGTATTCTTAGTTTGTGAACTCTTTGTTTATGTGCATTATAAAGAATGAAGAACCCCTTTCAGCTAATTCAGTATCTGGTGTGCACCTTCAGCCACTAACAAACATCATTTAGCATTAGACTGACTTTCAATTATACCAAGAAAGAATTAATATTAAAGGTATTATCAGTTCAGTAAAGAATAAATTGATTAGTAAAGAAATACTATAAAAATATGAACATGATGTATCAGTTTGAAATATTTTTATTAAAATTGTTCATTTTAAGGAAAAATTATAGGATACTTTAATAAATAGTATTTTAATCAATTCTGTAATGATATAAGAGTAATTTCTAGAAACAGATAATGTAAGGTTTTAGATTTACTTCCCTGAAAAACCATTTATTTAGCTATGTCATAACTGGATGATTAGGTGGCATAGGTTTACCATTAGTTTAAAAAACCACATACCCTCTTTTTCAAGTAAAAAATTAAAAAATATATATTGTATATATACATACATATATGTTATATCTATATATATTAAAAACTTTTTTGGCCCCCACCACATGGCATGTGGGAATTTGTTCCCCCAACCAGGGTTCAAACTCATGACCCCTGCATTGGAACTGGAGAGTCTTAACCACTAGACTTCCAGGGAAGTCTCAAATAGAAAATTATATTTTTATAGCTAATCCATATTTCCCATATTTGGTGACTTTGGATCTTGGTTGATCTTTATATGCATATCATTGAAATATAATTTTTACAAAATCCATTTAGTTCCTAGATGAGTAATTTCAGTTCCCTGATTGTTTCATTCTTTCTTCCTTTTCTATGGATTTATACGGTCTGCTCTTTCCAACTTGACTGTCTCCTACCACAACCCTCTTCTGAGACTATTTTAAAGTAACATCCCTTTCCTATCTCCATTAATGGCCACAATACCACATTACAATACCTTGTTTATTTGTCTGTGTATGTGTGTAGGAAGATCCCCTGGAGCAGGAAATAGCAATCCACTCCTGTATTCTTGCCTGGAGAACCCCATGGACAGAGGAGCCAAGCAGGCTACAGTTCATGGGGTTGCAACGAGTCAGACTCGACTGAAGCAACTTAGAACAGTGTGTGTGTGTTCTTAGTCACCAGTCGTGTTCAACTCTGCATTGTCACAGACTGTAGCCTGCCAGGCTTTTCTGTTCATGTAATTTTCCAGGTAAAAATACTGGAGCATGTTGCCATTTCCTATTCCAGGAGATCTTCCCAACCCAGGAATCAAACACGTGTCTCTTGTACCTCTTGCATTGGCAGGCAGATTCTTTACCACTGTGCCAGATTGGGAAGCCCCACTTATTTGTCTAGGCTGAACTATATAGACCTCACCAGTGTAGTACGAACTGACACATAATAACAACTCCATAAATATTTGTGTAATTAATGAGACTTTGAAATAAATACTTCAGACTATTGCTGAACCACTTTTATTTTGTATAAAGCCGAGTGAAATCCTTCAACCCTACAAATACACATGAAGGCAGAAATAAAAGGAATGAACAGTCATTGATATCATTCTGGAATGTGCTAGGCAACAATCCAAGTTCTTTGCATACAATATCATAGAGAAAAGCATCAATAATTCTAAAACCCACCTTTAATAAATGAATAGATAAATGGGTGATAGTCTCAGTGTAATTAATTATTAATCTCCCCCCTCCCTTACCCAATTCTTGTACACTAATCTCTAAAAAACACACTCAAATCTATAAAGTTGAAGGCAAAAATAAAGTCATCATGTCAAAAACATACAAATAAAAGATTCTTGGGGTAATCTATATGTTGAAGATGATTTCCTGTCCTATGGTAATGTATGAAATTAAGTCCTTCTCATATATATTAAATCATGATTGTAATAGGTAATACATGTATTTGTGATGGATAAAATCCTGAGATGTAGTTGCCAGTGAATGTAGAGGAGACTTGGAGCAGTCTAGAAAATACTGGGGCTTTTTTGGCCCTACTCACATACCTCTGTACAAGAGAGCCAGTGTTACCTGTATTTTATCTTGCTGTTATTTTCATTTGTATGTAGTTTTCTGGTTAACCAGCCTCCTTATACTTCTACCCTATGTCAGATTTCAAATTATTAGAGAAAAGCAAATCATATTTTTTATCTCTTATCAATTTCAATATTTTTTCTGTATGTGGAAATGAAGTTGCTGACACACAATTATCAGTTAAAATTGACTGTTTTATTCCTAGTGATGGTTTTTGTTGATCCAATACACATTCTTACCTGTTTTGATTAGCAACACATTAACAAACACAAACATATACATGCAGTGGCTTTGCATGTAGATCATGAGACCATAGAATGAAGAAGCATATCCTTGGCTACAGAGATATATAGACTGGATTGAGCTTAGATAGCAGAGGATGGGAACCAGGGAAACTAAATAGCACACACTCTGGTCGTAGCTATGCCTAATAAAAACTGATGAATCACTTACTAATTTGTATAAGTCTATGATAAGCTTGTACTTTTATGCTTTTATACAGTTCATGAGATTCTCATGGCAAGTATACTGGGGTGGTGTGCCATTCCCTCCTCCTGTGGATCATGTTTTGTCAGAACATTCTGCTAGGACCTGTCCATCTTGGGTGGCCCTACAAAGCATGGCTCATAGCTTCATTGAGTTACACAAGCCCCTTTGCCACAAGGCAGTGATCCATGAAGGGGATGAATGAGGCAGGGCAACGGCTAACTGAATTCTGCCAGGAGAATGCACTGGTCGTAGCAAAAACCCTTTTTCAATAACACAAAAGATGACTTTACACATGGACATCAACAAATCATCAATAACAAAATCAAATTGATTACATCCTTTGTAGCCCAAGACTGAGAAGATATATACAGTCAGCAAGTATAAGACCTGGATCTGACTGTGGCTCAGATCATCAGCTTCTCATAGCAAAATTCAGACTTAAACTAAAGAAAGCAGGGAAAGCCACTAGACCAACCAGGTACGACTTAAATCATACCCCTTATGGATATGCAGTGGAGGTAATAGATAGATTCAAGGGATTAGATCTAGTTAACAGTGTGCCTGAAGAACTATGGATGGTCTGTAATATTGCACAGGAGACAGTGAACAAAACCACCCCAAAGAAAAAGAAAAGCAAGAAGGTAAAGTGTTATCTGAGGAGCCTTTATAAATAGCTGAAGGAAGAATAGACGTGTAAAGCAATAGAGAAATGACAAGGTACATCCAACTAAATGCGGAATTCCAAAGAATATAGCAAGGAGAGACAAGAAGTCCTTCTTCAATGAACAGTGCATAAAACTAGAAGAAAACAACAGAAGGGAAAAGACTAGAGATCTCTTCAGGAAAATTGGAAATATCAAGGGAGCATTTTGCCCAAAGATGGGCATAATAAAGAATAGAAACGGTAGAGACCTAATAGAAGCAGAAGAGATCCAGAAGAGATGGAAAGAATACATGGAAGAACTGTAAGAAAAAGATCTTAATGAACAGGATTACTATGACGGTGTGATCAGTCATCCAGAGCCAGATATTCTGGAGTGTGAAGTGAAGTGGTTAGGAAGCACTGCTGTTAATAAAGCTAATGGATGCCATGAGATTCCAGTAGAGCTATTTAAAATCCTAAAGGATGATGCTATCAAGGTGTTGCATTCAATATGTCAGCAAATCTGGAAGACCCAGCAGTGGCCATAGGACTAGAAAAGGTCAATCCTTATCTAATTCTCAAGAAGGATAGTACTAAAGAATGTGCTAACCATCAGACAATTGCACTCATTTCCCATGCCAGTAAGATCATGCTTAAAATCTTGTATGCTAGGCTTCAGTATTATTTGAACCAAGAACTTCCAAGTGTCCAAGTTGGATTTATAAAAGGCAGAGGAACCAAAGATCAAATTGCCAACATTTGCAGGATCACAGAGAAAGCAAGGAAATTTCAGAAAAACATCTACCACTGTTTAATCGACTATGCTAAAACCTTTGACTATGTGGATCATAACAAACTGTGGAAAGCTCTTAAAAGAGGAAGGAAATACCAGACCATTTTACCTGTCTCCTGAGAAAACTCTATGTGGGTCAAGAAGCAACAGTTAGACTGCTGTATGGAACAACTAATTGGTTCAAGATTGAGAAAGGAGTATGACAGGGCTGTCTGCTGTTGCTCTGTTTGTTTAACCTGTATGCTGAGCACATCATGAGAAATGCCAGACTAGATGAGTTACAAGCTAAAAATCAAGACAGCTGGGAGAAACATCAATAACCTCAGATATGTGGATAACACCACTTTAATGGCAGATAGTGCTGCTGCTGCTGCTGCTGTTAAGTCGCTTCAGTCGTGTCCGAACTCTGTGCGACCCCATAGACGGCAGCCCACTAAGCTCCTCTGTCCCTGGGATTCTCCAGGCAAGAATACTGGAGTGGGTTGCCATTTCCTTCTCCAATGCATGAAAGTGAAAAGCGAAAGTGAAGTCGCTCATTCGTGCCCGACTCTTAGCGACCCCATGGACTGCAGTCTACCAGGCTCCTCCGTCCATGGGATTTTCCAGGCAAGAGTACTGGAGTGGGGTGCCATTGATAGTGAAGAGGAACTAAAGAGCTTCTTCATAAGGGTGAGAGGACAGTGAAAGAACCGGCATAAAACTAAATATTAAAAAACATAAGATCATGGCATCCAGCCCCGTTACTTCATGGCAAATAGAAGGGGTGGAAGTAGTGACAGATTTCTTCTTCTTGGGGTCTAAAATCGCTGCGGACTGACTGCAGCCATGATATCAGAAGATGATTGCTTTGTGGTAGGAAAGCAATGACAAACCTAGACAGTGTGTTGAAAAGCAGAGACATTACTCTGTTCAGAAAGGTCCATATAATCCAGGCTATGGTCTTCCCAGTGGTCACATGTGGTTGTGAGAGCTGGACCGTAAAAAAAGCAGAGCGCCAAAGAATTGATGCCTTTGAAATGTAGTGCTGGAGAAGACTCCTGAGAGTCCCTCGGACAGCAGTGAGATCATATCAGTCAATCTTAAGGGAAATCAACCCTGAATATTCGTCGGAAGGACTGATGCTGAAATTGAAGCTCCAGTAGTTTGGTCATCTGATATAAACAGCTGACTCATTGGAAAAGTCTCTGATGCTGGGAAAGATTGCAGGCAGAAGGAGAAGAGGACATCAGATGATGAGATGGCTAGATGGCATTACTGATACAATGGACATGAACTTGGGTAAACTTTGGGATATGGTGTAGGACAGGGAGGCCTGGTGTGCTTCAGTCCATGGGATCGCAAAGAGTCAGACATGCCTAGTGACTGAACAACAGCAGCAATGTAAGTTTAGGACTATAGAGTATAAGGCAATATTACAGAATTGTGCTGTGACATTAATAAATATTTAGAATTATGCAATTAATAAGAAATAGAAGAAAAGCATTCTCATTTTCCTTTAATCTTGCTTAAAGGAAAAGTAACCTCCATGTTGGTTGGTACATATATATTTTTTCTCGAAAAATGTATTACGTCTCAGTTAAAGAACAATTAGAGCAGCATGTTAGTCTGACCAGAGTTTAAAACGCACTCCTTGTGTTTAGCATATTTCTAGCTCAATGCATGCATGAATGTCCTTTGAAAGGATTACAGAGAAACCCAGGTCTTTAAATGAGGTTCCTGCCATAAAGAAGCACATCCTCTAACCTCCAACAGGTTCTTTAAATATTTTCTTTAGGTCACTGTACAAAACATAAAGTTATGGAAATCTGAATGTTAGGCAGCAGTTGATGAAAAATGGAGAAAACAGAGGGATGTAAGTATAAATGTACTGTTTATAACAAATGTTACACATGGTTTCCAAATGCATTTTTCATAGAGCATGAAATTATATGAAAACTGCTTCCAAATTGTTCGAAATTATTATTTGAGCTCAGATGCCAGCTCAACAGATTATACTCTGAAAAAACAATTATTTGTGTGTTAATTCCTTCCTTTTTTGTAACTGACAATTCTGATTCAAGATTTCAACAAATAGGACTTTAGAAGAAAATAGTCTCTAAAGTGTAAACTATAAAATAGTATCTATAAAAAAACAAATCAATCTTTTAAAATAATTCTCCTTCTAGCATACTGTTGCTTAATATGAAAGAGCCCAAATTTCTGTTTATCATTTCCCATTTCTGCAGTTAATCACAATGGTAATTGTTGTCACTTATAAGAAATAGAAACAAGCAAAAATATCTATGATTTTTTATGAAATTATTTATGAAATCATCAATGATAGTCATTTATGATTTGAGACTCCTTAGAAATGAAAGCAAGCTAGGGAAAGTAGACTTCTTGAGCAATGAAAAATATTAATTCTGTGGGTCATCCCAGTTCACCAGCCCCAAGTATCCTGTATCTTGTATCGAACCTGGACTGGAGATTAGTTTCTTCTATGATATGACCCAGAAGGATGGTACGGGGAGGGAGGTGGGAGGGGGGTTCAGGATGGGGAACACGTGTACTCCCGTGACGGATTCCTGTTGATGTATGGCAAAACCAATACAATATTGTAAAGTAATTAGCCTCCAATTAAAATAAATAAATTTAAATTAAAAAAAGAAAAAGAAAAATATTAATTCTAATTACAGCATTATGAATAATTTTTCATGAGAGTTGGTAAATTTTATTAGTGATACAATTTTTTTCTCCCAGTTATATTGATGAAAGATTGTTTACCATTATATTATCTTTTCGTTATCTGTGTGTGTGCATTTATTAGTGCTCAGTGGAGTCCAACTCTTTGTGACCCCGAGGTCTGTAGCCCGCTCCTCCATCCATGGGATTTACTAGGCAAGAATACTGGAGTGGGTAGCCATTTCCTTCTCCAGGGGATTTTCCTGACCTAGGGATTGAACTGGAGAAGGCAATGGCACCCCACTCCAGTACTCTTGCCTGGAAAATCCCATGGGCAGAGGAGCCTGGTAGGCTGCAGTCCATGGGGTCGCTAAGAGTCGGACACGACTGAGCAACTTCCCTTTCACTTTTCACTTTCATGCATTGGAGAAGGAAATGGCAAACCACTCCAGTGTTCTTGCCTGGAGAATCCCAGGGATGGGGAGCCTGGTGGGCTGCCGTCTATGGGGTCGCACAGAGTCGGACACGACTGAAGCGATGCAGCAGCAGCAGGGATTGAACCCAGGTCTCCTGAACTGCAGGTAAATTCTTTTCCATCTGACCCACCTGGGAATCCTATGGGCATGTAGGGTGGAACTAAAGGTGACAGAGGTGGATTTAATGGCTCAGGCCAGTTCTTCAATCACAGCTGTCTAAAATAATCTTCAGACTGTGTTGATACATGCCTCCATTGATGTCTGTTTTGGAAGGTAGACAGGTCAAAAGAAGAGAGGTGAGCAGCAAGTCACAAATCTGGTCTTTTCAATTCAAAATTAAGGTAATTTAGTAAAGGAAGTTTGTATACCTATTTAAAGGAAATGTGTATCTAGAGGGAAATTTACTTTTGTAGGATTGTGATTTTTCTGCTTCATTTTTTAATATTCAAAATAACATTTCAGCCAATATCACAAATGGGACATAAAATATATATATATATATATATTTATCAGAAATCACTAAGTTTAACACCTTACTATTTTATAAATGAATCCAAGTTTATAGGTTTCAGAATGTATTAAAGTCATTTCAGTTCAATTCAGTTGCTCAGCCGTGTCTGACTCTTTGAGACCCCATGAATTGCAGCACGCCAGGCCTCCCTGTCCATCACCAACTCCCGGAGTTCACTCAGACTCACGTCCATTGAGTCAGTGATGCCATCCAGCCATCTCATCCTCTGTTGTCCCCTTCTCCTCCTGCCCCCAATCCCTCCCAGCATCACAGTCTTTTCCAATGAGTCAATTCTTCGCATGAGGTGGCCAAAGTATTGCAGTTTCAGCTTCAGCATCAGTCCTTCCAATGAACACCCAGGACTGATCTCCTTTAGGATGGACTGGTTGGATCTCCTTGCAGTCCAAGGGACTCTCAAGAGTCTTCTCCAACACCACAGTTCAAAAGCATCAATTCTTCGGTGCTCAGCCTTCTTCACAGTCCAACTCTCACATCCATACATGACCACTGGAAAAACCATAGCCTTGACTAGACGGACCTTTGTTGGCAAAGTAATGTTTCTGCTTTTGAATATGCTATCTAGGTTGGTCATAACTTTCCTTCCAAGGAGTAAGCATCTTTTAATTTCATGGCTGCAATCACCATCTGCAGTGATTTTGGAACCCGCCAAAATAAAGTCAGCCACTGTTTCCACCGTTTCCCCATCTCTTTGCCATGAAGTGATGGGACCAGATGCCATGGTCTTAGTTTTCTGAATATTGAACTTTAAGCCAACTTTTTCACTTTCCTCTTTCACTTTCATCAAGAGGCTTTTTAGTTCCTCTTCACTTTCTGCCATAAGGGTGGTGTCATCTGCATATCTGAGGTTATTGATATTTCTCCCGGCAATCTTGGTTCCAGCTTGTGCTTCTTCCAGCCCAGCGTTTCTCATGATGTCCTCTGCATATAAGTTAAATAAGCAGGGTGACAATATACAGCCTTGACGTCCTCCTTTTCCTATTTGGAACCAGTCTGTTGTTCCATGTCCAGTTCTAACTGTTGCTTCCTGACATGCATATAGGTTTCTCCAGAGGCAGGTCAGGGGTATTCCCATCTCTTGAAGATTTTTCCACAGTTTATTGTGATCCACACAGTCAAAGGCTTTGGCATAGTCAATAAAGCAGAAAAAGATGTTTTTCTGGAACTCTCTTGCTTAGTCACTTAGATTATTTCATTTTCTTTTTCTTAAAGTTAATATGTTTTCTGCATGCTGTTTACCTGCGTTATCCTCTTCCTCACATACATTCTAATCCATAGCTTATCCTTATGTATATTTTTGCTTATGCATTCTACCCAAGATATATTCTAGAAGAAAAATAATACGAGCATGTTAAACAAATCTCTATTCTTTCCTTGTACAGAACAGGTGGAGAGGAGGGATGAGATAAAGGGTGCCTGTTAGGAGTATATCACTTGTGTTTAAATGTCTTTCTTTCATCTTTCTAGCATTTATATTATCTTACATTATAATTTTTTTTTGAACCCTCCTCCCTCCTCCCTCCCCATACCATCCCTCTGGGTGGTCCCAGTGCACCAGCCCCAAGCATCCAACTCCTGGCTTTTGTTTAGGATGGCATTACATTTTAAGCACGACTACAAACATTTTTATCTTTGCTTAGCATTTGAAAAAGGCTGAGAAGGCATTATTTGTGTTTGCCCATTTCTAACTCACTGAGTTAAGAACTGCGCCATCAGAAAGAAAAGGGAAAATGTTAAAATGATCTTTTCTCCCCTGATTTTCCAGTGGTTCGAGCCTTGAAGCATTTTAAACAATACCAATACCTTGCACTGTACAGCCTCAAAGTCTACCTCTTCCTGGTCTGCAGGGACCAGGTTCAATAGCCTGCATAGTAAGCGTCCAGTCCGCTGTGACATCAGCTCACAGAATCCCTTCTAGAGTCTCCGTAATAGCCAATGAGAGATGTGATGAGAGGTGCAAGGCTTGGGGAACTGGGAATAGTCAGGATTCTTCTGGTGCTTTTTTCACTTCCATTTCATAGTTTTCTCAACTTAACAAGAGAGCAGGGATACTATTTGGAATTCAAGTTAAGGAAATGATGAGAGCTCACAGAGTTCCCTGGTCAACTTCCCTTCTCACCCAGGTGGATTTGAATAGGGCTCTAATCACTGTGGCGTTTGACTGGTTTCATAATGCTGATCAAACATAGTTTTAATTTTGTTTGAGAAACGAAAGCTCTACCTTGGCCCAATACAAATGTAGCAATTAAAAGAGGCTCTGCTTAAACAAATGATTTTTAAAAATATTTTGCTTGTACGTAGGATCCTCTGGGGATCTTACTTTAGTCTCTGGTTAACAGTAAGATCGGCTTCACTGATGAGCTCCGCTTTATCTTTTTCTTTCATATATTCTCCATAAAAATATTTTCCAAGTTAACTGATTGCTTTATGATGCCTTTTTTAGCAGGTTGTCAACTTTTTGAAAGTAGAATGTATAAGGCAAATTAAGTGAATATATATATATATATATACACACACACACACATATATATATACTGACAACATCACATTGACATGAGTTTGAATTATATTTCTAATAATGGAAATTGATCATGCTGACCCATCCACAGATTTTCCAGTATTTGATGCATCCACCTGTTTTCTAGAATGATGTGGTCTACACAGTATGATTTTCAAAGAAATCCTCTAGGGCTAAATGCCCCACATAATTTTATCCAACCTGATGCCAGCAATTACACTAACAGAGGAGCATTCTTTTTGTTCTTAGGTGTCTTAAAAATTCCTGTTTAATGTATCTCTGGGTGGCTAAACCATATAAGCTATCATAAATAATATTTTTAAAAAGATATTAGATGATAGTCTTCTATGGTAAGGTCCTTGTAGTCCCTAAAAGTTAGATTTCAAGAGAGAAGTCAGCTGTTTGTTATGGGAGAAACAATTGAAGAGAAGAAATGAAAACCAACAAAGGCATAATGGCTATGAATGTTTCTATCCTGTATATGTTGTCTCCTAATCCTCTTGTAGTAAAACAAAAACTTTCATTTGAGAATGCTCTGTGTGAACCAGAATGTGTGTGTGTGTGTGTGTGTGTGTGTGTGAGTGTGTGTGTATGTAGTAAATCTGTTTCTATTCGTGCCCCCCATCCTCCTTTACCCTTGGAAACTGCTAATCTATTCCATGTTTGTCATTTTGGAATGTTATATTAAAAAGAATCATACAGTATGCAAACTTTTGGGGATTGGCTTTTTTACTAAGCATAATTCTCTGGAGCATGTTATGTTAATAGAATCATATAGTATGCAAACTTTGGAGGATTGGCTTTTTTCACTCAAGCATAATTCTCTGGAGACTTCTCCAAGTCATTTGTGTATCAATAGTTTGTTTTTCGGAGAAGGCAATGGCACCCCACTCCAGTACTCTTGCCTGGAAAATCCCATGGATGGAGGAGCCTGGTAGGCTGCAGTCCATGAGGTCGCTGAGAGTCAGACACGACTGAGTGACTTCAGTTTCACTTTTCATTTCATGCTTTGGAGAAGGAAATGACAACCCACTCCAGTGTTCTTGCCTGGAGAATCCCAGGGATGGGGGATCCTGGTGGGCTGCCGTCTATGGGGTCGCACAGAGTTGGACACGACTGAAGCGACTTAGCAGCAGCAGCAGCAGTTTGTTTTTACTGTTATTCCATGGTATGGATGTACCATGATTTGTTCACCTATTAAAGGTCATTTGAATTGTTTCCAGTTTTTGGCTAATACAAATAAAACTGCTATAAACATTCATGTACAGGTTTGTGTGTTGAAGTAAGTCTTCATTTAGCTAAGATATGACAGAGGGTAATTACTGGTCATCTGATAATTGTATATTTAGTTTTAAAGAAACTACAAAACCGTTTTCTATAGTGGGTGTTTGTACTCCCACAAGCAGCATATGGGGGATCCGGTTTCTCCACATTTTTGCCAGCATTTGATGTTGCCACAGTATTTTATTTTAGCTATTCTGATAGGTATATATTGATAGTTGATTGTAGTTTTAATCACATTTCCTAATTTCTAAATCATGTAACTTTTTTTTTTTTTTCACATTCTTGTTTACCTCAAATATCAACCTTGCTGTCCTTAGTCACTCAGTCATGTCTGACTGTTGTAGCCTGCCAGGCTCCTCTGTCCATGAAGTTCTCCAGGTAGAATACTGGCGTGGGTAGCCATTGCATTCTCCAGGGGATCTTTCCAACCCAGGGATCGAACCCAGGTCTCCGGCATCTCAGGAAGATTCTTTACTGTTTGAGCCACCAAGGAACCTTTGGGAAATATTTTTGTGTGTTTGTGTTTATCACATTTTCTAACTAGACTATTCATGTTTTGGTATTTGTGTATAATACCTCTGATGCTTGTGTGCTAATTTGCTTTCAGTTCAGTTCAGTTCAGTAGCTCAGTCGTGTCCAACTCTTTGCGACCCCATGAATTGCAGCACGCCAGGCCTCTCTGTCCATCACCAACTCCGGGAATTTACTCAAACTCATGTCCATCGAGTTGGTGATGCCATCCAGCCATCTCATCCTCTGTCGTCCCCTTCTCCTCCTGCCCCCAATCCCTCCCAGCATCGGAGTCTTTTCCAATGAGTCAACTCTTCGCATGAGGTGGCCAAAGTACTGGAGTTTCAGCTTCAACATCAGTTCTTCCAATGAGCACCCAGGACTGATCTCCTTTAGGATGGACTGGACTGGTTGCATCTCCTTGCAGTCCAAGGGACTCTAAAGAGTCTCCTCCAACACCACAGTTCAAAAGCATCAATTCTTCGGCACTCAGCCTTCTTCACAGTCCAACTCTCACATCCATACATGACTACTGGAAAAAACATAGCCTTGACTAGATGAACCTTTGTTGGCAAAGTAATGTCTCTGCTTTTGAATATGCTATCTAGGTTGGTCATAACTTTCCTTCCAAGGAGTAAGCGTCTTTTAATTTCATGGCTTCAATCACCATCTGCAGTGATTTTGGAGCCCCCCAAAATAAAGTGTGACACTGTTTCCACTGTTTCCCCATCTATTTTCCATGAAGTGATGGGACCAGATGCTATGATCTTAGTTTTCTGAATTTTGAGCTTTAAGCCAACTTTTCCACTCTCCTCTTTTACTTTCATCAAGAGGCTTTTGAGTTCCTCTTCACTTTCTGCCATATAAGGGTGGTGTCATCTGCATATCTGAGGTTATTGATATTTCTCCCGGCAATCTTGATTCCAGCTTGTGCTTCTTCCAGCCCAGGGTTTCTCATGATGTACTCTGCATATAATTTGCTTTACTAAATTCTAGTTGCTAATATTTTGTTAAGATGTTTATATTTATAATCAGAGGGATACTGGACTCTTATTTTCTTTGATTATAGTATCTTTGTCTGCTTTTGGTATGAAGGTTAATACCAGCTTCATAATATCAATTGAGAATTCTTCCTTCTTCTATTTTCTGGAAGCAAGGAATCTTCTGATATTCTTACAATGAATCAAAACACTTATGTGTGACTTTCCAAATGTTCATCCTTGAGTGAACCGGTGTGTGTGTGTGTATGTGTTTATATGTGTGTATATATAATGAACCTGTTTCTGAACATGACCTTACAGGGTTTTCAATAAGATGCTAGTGGCTTGAGCTATTTTAAAAGTATCTCGAGAATGAATAGGAAAATTATTGTGTGTGAATTCTTACTATACGACTAAGAAGAAAGGAAGGTGAATATTTTATTACTGATTTTCAGTAATAGAGAACTATTCCACAGTAAGTTTTATGTTATGCCTCTTATTAATCAGGACACTCCACAGAAATATCTAGATTGCTTTGAAATTGTCTCCCCAGACAGAAATAGCCCAGGATAAGGCAATAATCCATAAGGGATGATGTTGCCTCTTTCTGCCTATAATTGGCATTGGAATTTTGACTGCAATTGTCTAGTAGGGTCCAGTTAAGCCATATGATTGTATGTAACACCTGGATAGGTTATTATAGCTTAGAACTTCATAGAGAAGACAATGAAATGATAGTTGATGGAAAGTGAAACAACACTTTGAAATGTGGACAATAAATGCTGTGATTCTCAATATAATTCCTTAAAAGTTATTATAAGAAAAAGTGAGTATACATGTATATATGTCCTTATACTAATCTCTAATTTTTTCCTACCTAAAAAATTGATGAGAACCTTGATACTGCTGTGGAAATTTCTCTGTTCTAGGCTGGATTTACCTTCCCTGCATTATTCATATTCTGCTCATACTTATATAATATCCCATCATGTAGTGTTCCTTCTTGTTTTATTCTGAGTTTTGTTCTTTTTTTTTTGGTTTGGTTTGATTGTATTCGAATTTTTTGTTATTATTTTTGGACCTATTCATATATTCAGAGATGCTTGTTAATATAATTTGATATGCACTGTCTTTATCTCATATGATATGCTAAATATGTTTTGTATTTTTTCAACAAAGAATATTCTGGACAAACTCTCCTAGAGAGTATTCCACAGAACACTATCCTCATAAAATATTCCACATCCATTACAAGAAAAAATGTTATTAAAAACCAAATAATAAACTTAGCACTGAGCTGGAAATTGTTGAAACAAGGTAAAAAGGGGAATTTCTTATCTGAACAAAATTTAAATTCCTAGGTTAACTTCTTAGATTAAAATTCCTGGACAATCTTTCTGGTGATAATACTCAAGTGTTTTATTTTAAAAATATATTTTTTCCCCATAAATCCATATAGAGTCCAGGGAACCTAATGTGAAATTGTGAGATTAAACTTTGTAATACTAATTACAATAAAATGAGAAAAACCATTGAAGATATATTCTTGCCAAACTTGGTCAGTTTCTAAGGGTTTTACCTCAGTGGGCTTAAAAAAAAAAAAAAGAGGTAGTTTAGAGTACTCTAAAAAAGGGCTAGTTTGCAAGCAGACATGCACTACTTGTATAAAAATGGTTACTATGAGAATTTTCTTCTAAATTCACTGTTTGGATCAAGATAGGTGGCTTTTCAACATAATCTATTATAAGCAATGTTGTTGTTCAGTTGCTCAGTCATGTCTGACTCTTTGCAAACCAATGGACTGCAGCAGAGCAGGCTTCCCTGTCCTTCACCATCTCCCAGAGTTTCTCAAATTCATGTCCATTGAGTCAGTGATGCCATCCAACCCTCTCATCCTCTGTCGTCACCTTCTCCTCCTGCCTTCAATATTTCCCAGCATCAGGGTCTTTTCTAAGGAGTCAGCTCTTCACATCAGGTGGCCAAAATATTGGAGCTTCAGCTTCAGCATCAGTCCTTCTATTGACTATTTAGGGTTAATTTCCTTTAGGATTGACTGGTTTCATCTTCTTGCAGTCCAAGGGAATTTCAAGAGTCTTCTCCAAAACTACAGTTCAAAAGCATTAATTCTTTGGCATTCAGCTTTCTTTATGGTCCAACTGTCACATCCATACGTGACTATTGGAAAAACCATAGCCCCGACTAATGGACCTTTGTTGGCAAAGTAATATCTCTGCTTTTTAATATGCTGTCCAGGTTTGTCATAGCTTTTCTTCCAAGGAGCAAGTGTCTTAATTTCATGGTTGCAGTCACCATCTGCAGTGATTCTGGAGCCCAAGAAAATAAAGTCTGTCACTGCTTTCATTGTTTCCCCATCTATTTGCCATGACGTGATGGGACTGTATGCCATGATCTTTGTTTTTTGAATGTTGTTTTAAGCCAACTTTTTCACTCTCCTCTTTCACCTTCTTCAAGATGAATTGCTCCTCTTCACTTTCTGCCATAGGATGGTGTCATCTACATATCTGAGGTTACTGATATTTTCCCCTGCAATCTTAATTCCAGCTTGCACTTCATCCAGCCTGGCCTATCACATGATGTACTCTGTATATAAGTTAAATAAGCAGGGTGACAATAGACAGCCTTGATGTACTCCTTTCCCAGTTTTGTACCAGTCCATTATTCCATTTCCAGTTCTGTTATTTCTTCACCTGCATACAGGTTTCATAGGAGGCAACAGATAATGTTGAGGCAATTATAAAATTGATTGTTTAAGAAATTGATTCTCCAAGCCTAGCAATTCCAAATAGCTAAATACTTTCTGCCTCTTTCCTTCTTTTTTTAATTAATTAATTTACTTTAATTTGAGGATAATTACCTTACAGTATTGTCATGATTTTTGCCATACAATGACATGAATCAGCCGTGGGTGCTCATATGTACCCCTACCCATCCTGAACCTCCCTCCAACCTCCCTCCCCACCCTGTCCCTCTGGCTTGGCCCATAGCACCATCTTTGAGTTCCCTGCTTCATGCATCAAACTTGCACTGGTCACCTATTTTACATATGGTAATATACATGTTTTAAAGCTATTCTTTCAAATCATCCCACCCTTGCCTTCTCTCACAGAATCCAATAGTCTGTTCTTTACATCTCTATCTCTTTTGCTGTCTTGCATATAGGATCATTGTTACCATCTTTCTAAATTCCATATATATGCATTAATATACAGTGTTTGTATTTCTATTTCTGTCTTAACTTCACTCTGTATAATAGGTTCCTGTCTCATCCACCTCATTAGAATGACTCAAATCCATTCCTTTTTCTAGCTGAGTACTACTCCATTGTGTATACATACCACAACTTCCTTATCCATTCTTCTGCCGATGGACATCTGGGTTACTTCCATGTCCTAGCTATTGTAAACAGTGCTGCAATGAACACTGGAGTACATGTGTCTCTTTCAATTCTGATTTCCTTGGTGTGTAGGCCCAGCAGTGGGATTGCTGGGTCATATGGCAGTTCTATTCCCAGTTGTTTAAGGAATCTCCACACTGTTCTCCATAGTGGCTCTATCAGTTTGCATTCTCACCAACAATGTGTGAGGGTTCCCTTTCTCCACACCCTCTCCAGCATTTATTGTTTGTAGATTTTTTGATAATGAGCATTCTGACCAGCGTGAGATGATACCTCATTGTGGTTTTGATGTGCATTTCTCTGATAATAAATGATGTTGAGCAGCTTTTAATGTGTTTATTAGCCATCTGTATGGACAGGGAGGCCTGGTGTGCTGTGATTCATGGGGTCGCAAAGAGTCAGACACGACTGAGTGACTGATCTGATCTGATGTCTTCTTTGGAGAAATGTCTATCTAGTTCTTTTGCCAATTTTTGATCGGGTTGTTCATGTTTCTGGTAGCAAGCTGCATGAGCTGCTTGTATATTTTGGAGATTAATTATTTATCAGTTGTTTTGTTTGCTATTATTTTATCCCATTTTGAAGGCTGACTTTTCATCTTGCTCATAGTTTCCTTTGTTGTGCAAAAGCTTTTACACTTAATTAGGTCCCATTTGTTTATTTTTCTTTTTATTTCCATTGTAAGATATATTTGGGCCGAGGCAGAAAAGGAAAGATGACCTCAATAGAAGTAGGTTACATTTATTCAGGAAAGGAGGGGCAACAGTCAGCCTAATGACCAGGCTGAACACCAAGAAGGATCAGGGAGGCTCCATATTTATAGAGTTGTTTGTGGAAGGGATAAGGGAAATGTTTATCAGGCGGGATGTTTTGGGTATTCTTTAGTTGAGATGGCATTTGTAGTTGGGCAGGGGGTGATAAGTCTTCTGGGTGGGTGTAGGGGGTGGAAGATTTCTGGACAGGGGGTGATAAGTCCCAGATAGATGTAACCGGCCTGGAGCATCAAGGCGGGACCTAAAGTCTTGTTTTTTCTGAAGTTAGATGATTAAACAAGGGCCTTTGAGACTGTTGTTTTCTTTTCTAGGCCCAAAGACTCCTTCATCCATTACTCTGGAAGGTGGGTCATAAATGATCTTGTGATTTAGATTAGAGAGTGTTCTACCTGTTTTCCTCTGAGAGTTTTATAGTTTCTGGTCTTACATTTAGATCTTTAATCCATTTTGAGTTTATTTTTGTGTATGGTGTTAGAAAGTGTTCTGGTTTCATTCTGTTACACATGGTTGACCAGTTTTCCCAGCACCACTTGTTAAAGAGACTGTCTTTTCTCCATTGTATGTTTTTGCCTTCTTTGTCAAAGATAAGGTGTCCATAGGTGTGTGCATTTATCTCTGGACTTTCTATTCTGTTCTGTTGATCTATATTTCTATCTTTGTGCCAGTACCATACTTTCTTGATGACTGTAGCTTTATAGTATAGTCTGAAGTTAGGAAGGTTGATTCTTCCAGTTCCATTCTTTCTCAAGATTGCTTTGGCTATTTGAAGTTTTTTGTCTGTTTCCATACAAATTGTGAAATTATTTGTTCTAGTTCTGTGAAAAATACTGTTGGTAGCTTGATAGGGATTGCATTGGATTTATAGATTGCTTTGGGTAGTATTGTGATCCACACAGTCAAAAGCTTTGGCATAGTCAATAAAGCAGAAATAGATGTTTTTCTGGAACTCTCTTGCTTTTTCCATGATCCAGTAGATGTTGGCAATTTGATCTCTGGTTCCTCTGCCTTTTCTAAAACCAGCTTGAACATCAGGGAGTTCACGGTTCACATATTGCTGAAGCCTGGCTTGGAGAATTTTGAGCATTACTTTACTAGCATGTGAGATGAGTGCAATCGTGTGGTAGTTTGAGAATTCTTTGGCATTGCCTTTCTTTGGGATCGGAATGAAAACTGACCTTTTCCAGTCCTGTGGCCACTGCTGAGTTTTCCAAATTTGCTGGCATATTGAGTGCAGCACTTTCACAGCATCATCTTTCAGGATTTGAAATAGCTCAGCTGGAATTCCATCACCTCCACTAGCTTTGTTTGTAGTGATGCTTTCTAAGGCCCACTTGACACACTCCAGGATGTCTGGCTCTAGGTCAGTGATCACACCATTGTGATTATCTGGGTCGTGAGGATCTTTTTTGTACAGTTCTTCTGTGTATTCTTGCCACATCTTCTTGATATCTTCTGCTTCTGTTAGGTCTCTACCATTTCTGTCCTTTATCGAGCCCATCTTTGCATGAAATGTTCCCTTGGTATCTCTAATTTTCTTGACGAGATCTCTAGTCTTTCCCATTCTGTTGTTTTCCTCCATTTCTTTGCATTGATTGCTGAGGAAGGCTTTCTTATCTCTTCTTGCTATTCTTTGGAACTCTGCAGAAAACTGCAGAACTCTTGAGAAATATGTATGCAGGTCAGGAAGCAACAGTTAGAACTGGACATGGAACAACAGACTGGTTCCAAATAGGAAAAGGAGTATGTCAAGGCTGTATATTGTCACCCTGCTTATTTAACTTATATGCAGAGTACATCATGAGAAACGCTGGACTAGAAGAAGCACAAGCTGGAATCAAGATTGCTGGGAGAAATATCAATCACCTCAGATATGCAGATGACACCACCCTTATGGCAGAAAGTGAAGAGGAACTAAAAAGCCTCTTGATGAAAGTGAAAGTGGAGAGTGAAAAAGTTGGCTTAAAGCTCAACATTCAGAAAACGAAGATCATGGCATCTGGTCCCATCACTTCATGGCAAATAGATGGGGAAACAGTGGAAACAGTGTCAGACTTTATTTTTTTGGGCTCCAAAATCACTGCAGATGATGACTCTAGCCATGAAATTAAAAGACACTTACTCTTGGAAGGAAAGTTATGTCCAAACTAGATAGCATATTGAAAAGCAGAGACATTACTTTGCCAACAAAGGTCCATCTAGTCAAGGCTATGTTTTTTCCAATAGTCATGTATGGATGTGAGAGCTGAACTGTGAAGAAAGCTGAGCAATGAAGAATTGATGCTTTTGAACTGTGGTGCTGGAGAAGAGTTTTGGGAGTCCCTTGGACTGCAAGGAGATCCAACCAGTCCATCCTAAAGGAGACCAGTCCTGGGTGTTCATTGGAAGGAATGATGCTGAAGCTGAAACTCCAGTACTTTGGCCACCTCATGAGAAGAGTTGACTCATTGGAAAAGACTCTGATGCTGGGAGGGATTGGGGCAGGAGGAGAAGGGGACGACAGAGGATGAGATGGGCGGATGGCATCACTGACTCAATGCACATGAGTTTGGGTGAACTCCAGGAGTTGGTGATGGACAGGGAGGCCTGACGTGCTGCGATTCATGGGATCACAAAGAGTTGGACATGATTTAGCGACTGAACTGAACTGAAAAAGAGCAGAGAGAGAAGAGAATGCATCCTGTGAACAAGTTTTAGGAAATTCTAGCCTGCAGTGTCTAGGCAGTGGGGGATAAGCCTGCAAGAGACCCCACCGTAGCAGGCAAAGTTGGAGGAGACAACTTGGGGAATTAATTTTCTCAGAAGCTCAGGAGAGAAGTGTACTCAGCTGTGTGCTGCCAGAAGGGTCTTTGGTGTTATAACATGAAATCATCTATGTATTTAGCAAGAGGCCTTTTATTAGAGAAGAGAAAATCTAGACTAAAGTAGAATGAGGAGTGAATGCTATGTAAAGAAACTGGATAGTGAAACAGAAATTTAGAGACCCCTTTGAGATGCTGATCTTTAAAAATAAGGCAAAAATTAGGGTGGTATTTAGGGACAGGGATTCAGATGTGCCCTTTATTATAAACCTATTTCTTGTTATCTGCTGTAGTAAATTTTGTAAACCATTAAGGTACTTATCTTGTAGACTTTTTTTCTTTTGAATATTACAATCTAATATTTTTTTGAATATTACAATCTAATATCTATTGTCCAGTCTAATTTCTAAAGAGGAAAAAAATTATCTTCTCAGATTTCTATGTCAGTCTGGGCATTCACTGATGAGCCCAGTAGTGCATAACTTTAATTAACATTATCATTTTTCTCAAGTGATTCAATTACAAAATGTATTAATACCATTTATATGATGTATTTTAATTTTAATTCTATACCATTAACTGGGAAATGTACCAATTTGCCAATAACTTATTTGTCCTGTAAAAACGCCAAGACTGATAGTGTTTACCTACAAAATAACTTGGTTCATTGTAACTTGGAGTTACAGAGTAATTGGAAATCTACATTAGAAAGGTTTAAATGGTTTTATAAGAATCTTTTCTATATTATGACCTGAGAGTTAGTGAATACCCTTAATAGAATTATTTGTATTGTTACATGACTTCTGTGTTGTAGTACTATAATAATTCTTTTGTTTTTCTCTATTTTCAGAGAAAGTACATTTATATTTTTATTAAAATATTATTTCACTTGGAATATAAACAAAATATTTCAAAATTAAAGGAAGGGGAGCATGAAATCTTTTGGCTGAGAATTTATAAGCATTAAAGTTAGCGGTTCAATAATTAATATCTTTTTAAATATGATCTCAAAGTTTATTATAATTGTTATTTGGTTCTTCAAGGATTATAAAAAGAGGCACATACTTAAGAGGGAAAAAGTTAATTGCTATTTTTTTCCCACTGTGAAAATTTCCCTAATTGGAAGTTACAAGATGTTTTAATCAGGCTGAATTTATTAGCAGAAATTTAAGTTTAGGAGAAATATAAGAGGAAGTGAAACTCTATTGATGGCATTTTATTTTGAGGAGGAATGATCAAAATATGAAGGGAATAAATAATACAAAGATATATTGTGTAAATTTATGTCATCAAAGAAATTATTTTGTACTTAAAATTTAATCCACTTTTTGTTTCTTTATAAAAATGTCTTTTTTTCCTCAAGCACTGTGCTTTATAACTTTTAACTTAGGAATCTATTCAGTGACTAGAAATCATAACCCATTCCCAATACTTTTCCTAGTCTGATTAATTGCCTTTTATGGAAATGTGGCTGTCACCTTTATTGAATTAGTTATAAAGTTTGCTTAGATGTCAAACATTATTCAACATGTATTGCATATTCCAAGTGCTATGCAGTGTTACTAAGTCACATACATACATTTGAAAAGTTTAGTTTCTAAAAAGTAAAATAGACATTGAAGTAGTACCTTGATTCAGTTAAGGTTACATGTGCTCTTATATTGGCAAGTTACAAGGGGGAGGTGGGTCAGAGAAGACAGGTCACAGAAAGTGTTAGCCAGATGATAGGAAAAGTAATCAATAAGGTTTCAGAGAAAAGATAATCCTTGAAGTGAGTTTTGACAGATGATCATGAGTTCCATAAACATAAGACTAAGGAGAAGAGGGAATGGGTATCACCACCACCAAAAATTGTGTAAATGAAGATAGAAAGCTGGTAGCATCATGTGTCAGTCCAATAATTGCCAGTTGTGTGATGTAGCTGGAGAGTGTGATTGGAGCACACATGTCACAGTGCACAGAGGCCCAAGCATGCAGAGAGGGTGGAAGATCTTTCTCAGATGAGTTTATTCTGTATCCTACAAAATGGCAAGCTTTTCAGGAGTTATAATCACCTCATGGGAAATAGATGGGGAAACAGTGTCAGACTTTATTTTATTTTTTGGGGCTCCAAAATCACTGCAGATGGTGACTACAGCCATGAAATTAAAAGATGCTTACTCCTTGGAAGGAAATTTATGACCAACCTAGATAGCATATTGAAAAGCAGAGACATTACTTTGCCAACAAATGTCCGTCTAGTCAAGGCTATGGTTTTTCCAGTGGTCATGTATGGATGTGAGAGTTGGACTGTGAAGAAAGCTGAGCACCGAAGAATTGATGCTTTTGAACTGTGGTGTTGGAGAAGACTCTTGGGAGTCCCTTGGACTGCAAGGAGATCCAACCAGTCCATCCTAAAGGAGATCAGTCCTGGGTGTTCATTGGAAGGACTGATGCTGAGGCTGAAACTGCAATACTGTGGCCACCTCATGCAAAGAGTTGACTCAGTGGAAAAGACCCCGATGCTGGAAGGGATTAAGGGCAGGAGGAGAAGGGGACGACAGAGGATGAGACGGCTGGATGGCATCACCGACTCGATGGACAAGACTTTGGGTGAACTCCAGGAGTTGGTGATGGACAGGGAGGCCTGGTGTGGTGTGATTCATGGGGTCGCAAAGAGTCGGACACGACTGAGCAACTGAAATGAACTGAACTGAACTGAACTGAACTAAATCTGGGAAATGTCATGATAAAATTTAGACTTTAGAGATACTCTTAGGCAGATAAGTAGTGGAAGATGTGAAAGTCAAAGATCAATTAGGAGTCCACTATAGTACTGCATTAAGCTTCCCAGGTTGCTCAGCTGTAAAGAATCAGTCTGCAGATGTGGGTTTGATCCCTCGTGGGCAAGATTCCCTGAGGAGGAAATGGCAATCCACTCCAGTAATTTTGCCCAGAAAAATCCCATGAACAGAGGATCCTGGCAGCCTATAGTCTTTGGGGTCACAAAAGAGTCAGACACAACTGAGTGACTAAACAATAACAAATAGTACTGCATAGGGGAGTTAATGTGATTTGAAGAAAAAAAGTAGCTGTGAGTAAGCACAGATAGGACAGATCAGAGATTGATAAGGAAATATAGTCTTCAGGATTTACTAATTGATTAAATACATGGAGAGAAAGAGACCTTTAGGTTTTTGAGAGTGTAGATTTCTCCATAGGAAATATAGGGAAAGAAGCAGGTTCATTGTAAAAATATGGAGAGAGGTTGTACCTAATAGATTCTTTATTTTGTGTGCCACTGAGTTTAAGCTAGATGTCAAGTAGTCAGCTGCATATTTAAGTCTGGCATTCAATGGTCTAGTACAGATGGAGATATAATTAAGAGGATATATTGAGTGTTTATCATGTCAAACATTATTCAAAGTATATTAATTCATTTATTCCTCATGCAAATCATATAATACAGATAGTATTATTATCATCTTCATTTTACAAGTGAGGGAACACAGGTACACACTGTGGCTCAGCCCTCAGCTAGTAAGGAGGCAGCAGCAGGATTCAAATCCAGGCAGCCTGGTTCCAGAACCCAGACCCGTAACCGCCATGCTGCACTGCTTTTCCAGCATCTGAATCCCTGTTTCATGGAAGGATGGTTCCTGGGAATTTAAAATTTAGTGGCAATGTCCAATATTCTATCATTTCAACCCAGGTCATTCAAAATTATTTTCTTTTTCATGATAATCATTTATCTTAATGTGATATTTAACCTTAAATTTCTCTTTTAAAATTCTGTATTCCTATTTTAAAAAATCAGTCTCATAGACACACTGATTAACCTGTAGCATATTTGATTCATTCCATTTTTTTCTCTCCCACATTCAATGAATCCTGACCCAATCAATCCTTTCTCATCTGGCTTCTATGCATTCTGTAACAGTTACCTAAATTCATAACCTCATTATTTCTTTCCTGGACTATTCTGATAGCCTCTAAATTGTCTTTTTACCTTCAGTATTTCCTTGCTACAAATTTATCACATATACTATAGCCTATAGTAGAACTCAAAAGCCTTTAGTTCCATGAAGTTATTTATGATGTTATGCATAGATCGTAAAGGCCTTAAAGACAAGGACTATTTTTTATTTCCTTATCCCCAATGCCCATCACAATTATTCAGACATAGTAAATTCTTGATAAGATTTTATTGAATAGGTGGGTACATGGATGTGATCTCTTTCTGTTTTCTGCGCTGGTAATATTTTCTAGTGTTATATATTACATATAAAAAATTCTATGAGAAAAGATTATGTCACTTATCATTAAATTAACTAAAAATTATATAGCATAATGTGCTTCCTATACCAGAGTTCAATACATAATTGCTGACTGAATGGATTATTAAATCAATTAAACAACTATAGATAATAATAGAATGCTAGTAAGAAGAAAATGCAAATTCTCATCAACTAGTAAATAATGTGTGTCTAAAATTTAATAAAAATTATATATGGGTACTATAGAAAAAGATCTATAAAATATATTTGTTTGCATTTATTATACAATTCTGAAGCAATTGAGTTACTATTTCTTTCCTATCTTATAGTCAAATTCACATTTCTAAATTAATTACATCTCAAAACATGCCTTCAGCAGGGGCATGCCTTCAACAGACCACATCTGTTTAAAAGTACAAAAATAAAGGTAATATAAAATTCTAAAATTTTTTTTTTGGCTATATCGCACAGCTTGCATGAGCTTAGTTCACTGACCAGGGATCAAAATAAGGCCCATGGCATTTAAGGTACTTAGTCCTAACACTGGACCACCAGGGAATTCTCTGAAATTTAATTTTTATATGCTTCTAATCCAATGCTCCAGTCAGAACTGATGTTCAATAGTAAATTTTTTTTTTGACAAGGCATGTTGAATTAAACATTTGATTTGTTAGAAAAATATTTTAGATATAATTTATCTGAATTATATCAGTATTTAAAGTTGTTGTAGCTAAGATGTGGAAATATCTGAAGAAATAATACAATCTAGTATATAGGTAACTGGCTGAGTGCTACTTCTTGAATTAATGTCAACATAAAGGCCAGAGTGCTATTTTCCTCGGTATTATTTGAGTTTACATTTTAGTTAGTGGCATATGTGAAAAAGTGGAAGATATTAATTGAATATGACATGCAGACAATGGGCCTATGAGGATGTTGGGGAAGAAAGAGTCTCTGCTGCCCTCTGAGAGTCTCAGGCTGACATAAAACTGATTAATAGGAAAAAAGCATGCACAATTTAAAAAAAATTTGCACAAAACATGGGAACATTCACAGGAGATTGGAGACACAAAACAGTGGCCATGGCAAAGCGTTTCTGACTTTCAGGTAAAGATTATCCTGTATTCTTATTTTAAATTAGATTACATGCTATAAGTTCCTTTAAGGAGAAAGAAAAGAAAGATGAAATGTACAAATGATTCATTCAATGACCACATTCAGCATCTCAAGAAATATTAAAGGATTTGGATGAAAAGCTAAATGTAATGATGAAATCTAATAAGAATTAATATTTGTTGTATTAATATTTAAAAATATCTGCTTTTGAGGAGCCATAATTCAGAGTAGCACATGTAAAATAAAATTAAGGTGAACTGAAGTTTTTATAGGCTCAATGAGTCAAACTTTTGTTGTTGTTAGAGTACAGTTGATTTACATTGTGTGTTAGTTTCAGTTGTACAGGAAATTGAATCAGTTATACATTTTGTTGTTCTTTAGTCATGGGGCTTCCCTGGTAGCTTAGCTGATAAAGAATCTGCCTGCAATGCAGGAGATCCTGATTCAATTCCTGGGTCAGGAAAATACCCTGGAGAAGTTATAAGCTACCTCTCCAGTATTCTTGGGTTTCCCTGGTGGTTCAGATGGTAAAGAGTCCGCCTGCAATGCCGGAGAACTGGATTCGATCCCTGGGTTGGGCAGATCCCCTGGAGGAGGGCATGGCAATCCACTCCAGTATTCTTGCCTAGAGAATCCCCATAGACAGAGGAGCCTGGCAGACTACAGTCCATGGAGTCCCTAAGAGGCAGACAAGACTGAGTTTAGTCATGAAGTCATGTCCGACTCTTTCTGTGACCCCGTGGGCTATAGCCCAGCAGACTCCTCTGTCCATGGGATGTCCTAGTAAGAATACTGCAGTTGTTTACCATTCCCTTTTTCAGGGGATCTTCCAGACTCAGGGATCAAACTGTGTCTCTTACATTGGCAGGTGGATTCTTTACCACTGAGCCACCAGAAAAGCCCATACATATACATATACTTGTATCCACTCTTTTTTATTTTCCCATATAGGCCATTACAGAGTATTGAGTAGAGTTCCCTATGCTATACAGTAGGTCCTTATTAGTTATCTGTTTTATGTATAATAGTGTGTATATATGTTAATCCCAATCTTCCAATTTATCCCCTGTGCCCTTAACTCTTGGTAGCCATAGGTTTGTTTTCTATATCTGTAACTTTATTTTTGTTTTGTGGATAATTTGTACCCTTTTTTTAGATTACAAATATAAGCTGCTGCTGCTGCTGCTAAGTCGCTTCAGTCGTGTCCGACTCTGTGCGATCCCATAGATGGCAGCCCACCAGGCTCCCCCGTCCCTGGGATTCTCCAGGCAAGAACACCGGAGTGGGTTGCCAGTTCCTTCTCCGATGCATGAAAGTGAAAAGTGAAAGTGAAGTCGCTCAGTCATGTCTGACTCTTCGCGACCCCATGGACTGCAGCCTACCAGGCTCCTCCGCCCGTGTGATTTTCCAGGCAAGAGTACTGGAGTGGGTTACCATTGCCTTCTCCACAAATATAAGCAATATTATATAATATTGTTGTTACCCTTTTTATATGACTTCTAAAAATGTTATTGCCATATTGAACTGCTTCATAGAGCTATGAAGTTCCATTCCAACAAATGATAATGCTATTGTACTTTGCACAAACAAAACAATCACAACAATATTGAAAAAAAAATTGAAAGAATTATGCCTACTTGTAGTCACTAAAATTATAGTAAATTAAAGGGTCCAAGAAAATGTGAAGAGGATGGTTATGGTGACTGAAAATCATGTTTTGGTGAGAGACTGATGACATTAGGGATAAGTGGCCTGTAGAATAAAAAACTCAAAGACAGAAAATATTTTGATTTTTAAAATTTGAAATAGGGATTAGCCTTGATCTTTCTGACTCCACATGGCAAGGTGAATTAGAGCTATAACCATGGACTTTTTATCTAGATAAGCAAAAAAGTGTTTTTTGAAAATGTGTTTTCATGTATCTAACAAACTACACTGTGCAAAGATTAGCATGAGATCCTGGGATAAGTGCCAAACTAAGTAAAACATGCATGCTGTCTTCAAGGGGTTCATAGTCAAGAAAAGAGCTAGTCTTGTGATTGTCAAAATATGGTATGAGCTGATTCTGGAAGTAATAAAGTGACTATTAAGAAAATGTTCAAATATATAAATATGTGTAGGTAAAATTCTAAGATGGCCCTCAGAATCTCCAGCTGCTAATTTTAAGATATTAGTTTAACTGTACATCAGTTATTTAATCCAACACTGATTTAGGAGCTGTTGTGAAGGTGTTTTACAGATGTAATTGAGGTCCTATCAGTTGACTTTATGAAAGGAAATAAGAAAATCTATCTTGGCTACACCTGACCTAATCAGGTGAGCTCTTAAAAGGGACAGGGCTCTCCCAGGAGGGAGAGAGGCAAAGTAGTAGAAGGATTTGACATACCATCACTGACATGAAGTTTGACAAGGTAAAATGTCAAGGAATGCAGATGGCATCTAGGAAATAAAAGCAGCTTCTGCTGATATGAAACAAGGAAATTAGGGACCCAGTCCTCCAACTGCAAAGAACTGAAGTTTACCAACAAGAAGAATGAATTTAGAAGCAAATTTTCCCCCAAATCCTCCAACTGGAGATTCAGATTAGCTGAATTCTTGTGATTTCTTGAGATGAGAACCCAGTTTTGCCATGTCAGACTTCTGCCCTACAGAACAGTGAATGAGGCTGTGAAGAAAAGGGAACGCTTGTGCACAGCTGGTGGGAATGTAAACTGATACACCACTATGGAAAACAATATGAAGAATCCTCAAAAGATTGAATTTAGAACTACCATATGATCCACAAATCCACTGCTGGGTATATATCTGAAGGAATGAAACCTCTGTCTCAAAGAGATATCTGTACCCCCATGTTTCAGCATTATTTATAATAGCCAAGACATGTCCATTTATGAATATTATGGAATATTATGCAGTCTTAAAAAGAAGGAAATCCTCCAGTTCAACAAGATGAATGGACCTTGAGTCATTGTGCTAAGTGAAATAAGTCAGAGAATGTTGTATGATCTCAATTATATGTGGAAACTAATAAAACTAAACTTGTAGAAATATAGTAGATTGATGGTTGCCAGGGGCAGGGACTGTGGGTGGGTGGAAAAATGGGTGAAAGTGGTCAAAGGGTATAAGGAAGTTCCAGGGATTTAAAGGGCAATGGCACCCCAGTCCAGTACTCTTGCCTGGAAAATCCCATGGATAGAGGAGCCTGGTAGGCTACAGTTCATGGGGTCGCTAAGAGTTGGACACGACTGAGTGACTTCACTTTCACTTTTCACTTTCATGCATTGGAGAAGGAAATGGCAACCCACTCCAGTGTTCTTGCCTGGACAATCCCAGGGACAGGGGGGCCTGGTGGGCTGCCGTTTATGGGGTCGCACAGAGTCAGACTTGACTGAGGCAACTTAGCAGCAGCAGCAGCATATGAAAAAACAGAGATATTACTTTGCCAACAAAGGTCCGTCTGGTCAAGGCTATGGTTTTTCCAGTGGTCATGTATGGATGTGAGAGTTGGACTGTGAAGAAGGCTGAGTGCCGAATTGATGCTTTTGAACTGTGGTGCTGGAGAAGACTCTTGTGAGTCCCTTGGACTGCAAGGAGATCCACCCAGTCCATCCTAAAGGAAACCAGTCCTGTGTGTTCATTGGAAGGACTGATGCTGAGGCTGAAACTCCAATACTTTGGCCACCTCATATGAAGAGTTGACTCATTGGCAAAGACCCTGATGGAGGGATTGGGGGCGGGAGGAGAAGGGGACGACAGAGGATGAGATGGCTGCATGGTATCACCGACTCGATGCACATGAGTTTGGGTGAACTCCAGGAGTTGGTGATGGACAGGGAGGCCTGGCATGCTGCAATTCATGCGGTTGCAAAGAGTCGGAGACGACTGAGCTACTGAACTGAACTGAACTGATGATAACCATAGTTAACAATACTATGTTTTATATTTGGAAGTTGCTAAAAGAGTAGATCTTAAAAGTTCTCAACATAGGCCCAAACACACAAATTGTAACAATGTAAGGTGATGTAGTTATGTATGGATGTGAGAGTTGGACTGTGAAGAAGGCTGAGCGCCGAAGAATTGATGCTTTTGAACTGTGGTGTTGGAGAAGACTCTTGAGAGTCCCTTGGACTGCCAGGAAATCCAACCAGTCCATCCTAAAGGAGATCAGTCCTGGGTGTTCTTTGGAAGGAATGATGCTGAAGCTGAAACTCCAGTACTTTGGCCACCTCATGTGAAGAGTTGACTCATTGGAAAAGAGACTCTGATGCTGGGAGGGATTTGGGGCAGGAGGAAAAGGGGACGACAGAGGATGAGATGGCTAGATGGCATCACGGAGTCAATGGACGTGGGTTTGAGTGAACTCCAGGAGTCGGTGATGGACAGGGAGGCCTGGCTTGCTGCAGTTCATGGGGTCGCAAAGAGTCGGACACGACTGAGTGACTGAACTGAACTGAACTGAAGGTGATGGATATGTTACCTAACGTGGTAATCCCTTTATAGTATGTATATATATGAAATCACCATGTTATATACCTTAAACTTACACAGTATTATATGTCAAGTATATCTCAATAAAGCTAGGAAAAATATCTTGCAAAACTTAAGAAAAGCTTAATGCAGTTTGTTGATTAGCAAATTATCAGGTATCTCCAGACATCAATTGAGGAGCTTCCAGGTCAGGCTTCAGGGGTAAAGATATGCTTCTTTCCTTTGTCTCCAGTTGTCAAGTAGAAGTCAGTCACATAACAGAAGAAATGTATTCAGTTTGTTACAAAAGAACAGTGGGTCTATCAGAAAGGCACATAAAAAACTGTAATCAAGTCATAATGCCTAGAAACACTTAAATACCAGATCCACCTAAGGCAGCCACAAGAAAGAATAATACATATATTAATGAAATAACTAGCTGGTAACTTTTCAGATTAAACTTCTCTATGACTATAAGAGAGTGATTCTGAAACAGATTCTGTCTTATGGCACTTTCATAGGACAAAATGAAAAAAAATGTATCTATAAAACAGTAAATCCATAGAAAATTTGCCCTTGAATGTGATTTCTGTCTTTTTTTCATACATTTATAAAACATGGAACTATTTCCTGGAAATGAATATGTTATAAAATTCTTCCTATTTCAAAGATATAATTTACCTTCATATGTGACTTTGACCATTCATTTAAATTTTTTTTGTTTAAATTTAAAACTAATAAAAATACTGATGCTGGCTCTTTCAAAAGGGAGATGTCAGAAAGAACCCAGAAGAATTTTTTAAACCCACTGTTCCTGATATTCTTGACTGATGGGTAATTGAATTGCAAACCCTTTAGCCATGCTGCTGTCATTCTAGTGAATTCAGTCTCAATTGGGATCATAGAAGAGCCTATATCAGATATACTTTCAATTACTTCAGTCCAAATATATGTAATTATTTTCTATTCTCTGGAACATTTTTTCTTAGAAGGAAGTAATACCCAAATGCCTGACTAAAAGAAAATCCAAGCAAAGGGGAAGAAAAAAACACCTTGTTTCCCTCTCCCAGTTATCTAAGTTGTAGAAGAAAATATAACTTTTAAATTTCAAATGATGTAAAAATAATTCTGAGAGGAGAAACATCAGCTATGAAGTGAAGTCGCTCAGTCGTGTCCAACTCTTTAATAAGGGCTTTTAGTAATAAAAACAGAAACGATTGTTTATTTTTTGTTACTTTAAAAAGTGTGTGTGTATCTATATAAATGTGTGAATATGTATATGAATACACACATATATATATATGCACATACATGTATGAGAGAATTTTTTCATTAGTATGTTGGGTTGCAAACCAGTGCTCCTGAAAACTATTTTATCAATTTCTATGTTGATTCAATCTTTTAGGGCATATTACAGTATATTAGTGTGGAACCCATTGTCAGGACTGCATTTTGTGCAGTATTCCACAGTGTGAATTCTTTTTCTACATGTTGAATATAAGAAGTGAGTCACCAACTCTGCTTGTATGGTAGCATTAGGCAAGTGTCTCTTTTACAAACACACTCTACTCATAAGTAAGCATTCAGCATTATTTTTCTCAGTTGTGTGCTTACCCAAAGATGAATTTCCATTCAGCTTGAAATATTTTGCTGTTTCTCACTTTGCTCGTTAGCACTTAGAGATTGGCAAGTTAGCCTCCAGACAGGGCACCATCTTCTATGTGTCGATTTAGGAGTAAGCACCCGATAAAGCATAGCCAAAAGGAAATATATAAATCTGTTTTGAAATGCAATAAATTCATAAGCCATGCTACTCACCAAGGCCTGTGGGAGGATATACACCATAAAACACCACAGTAAAACTATAAATATTTCGAGCAGTTAGTGACGGCTGAAAGCCCATAGCTGAATCCTGGTTAAAGATGGCCAATGCATGATGCCCTCGTCAGAACCAGTGTAAGGTCTTCCGAGAGGCAGTTGGTCTGTTTTTCCAGGTGAATGTCAAAGGCATAGTCCTGGCTGGCATCCTGTACTACTTTATTTCAGGCTGCAGAAGCACTGGATATCATCTCAGGTTCACTCCCCGTTCTGTTTGTTCTCTCCTTCCCTTCTGTCATCCACTCTGAGGGTCCTGTTTCTCACCAGCTTGGATATAAGGAAGCAATGACCCGTACAGGTGTGGTAAGTAGGTTGTGGTTGGCACATAGCAGGGTTGGCCTCAACACTTTCTTGGATTATAGTGTCTCCTGCCTCAACTTTCAATCCAGAGCAACCACATTCAACTCCTTACTTCTTGCATGACATTGTGTTTAGTTTCACAAATATTCGGTCTTTGCTTTTCTTCCTGCTGCCATATTTGGATATAGTCTGATTCTTAAGGTGAATATTAAAGTCATTTATTTTTAGTCTGTCTTCTTTCCTAACATAAACATTTTAGGTTTTGGTTCCTATCTATGAATATGTATGTATGTGTATATATATATACATACATACACACACACACACACACACACACACACACACACATATATATATATAAATGTATCAAGCCTTTTACCATGATTGAAAAGATCAAAGCTTACTTAGTTCATGGTCAATAGTGTAAATTTTGACCATTTTCCAATTACTGGTTGGGAAGGTATACACTTTTGTAAGTTGTTCCAGTATTGTTCTATTATCATTTAGTCTATTAATATTCTTTCAGTGAGGATTCAGAAATTTTGATATACATTTAAATAAAATCTAAAAGACCATTCCCTAATCCAAGATAATGGATTATATTTCCTTCTAAAAGTTTATAGTTTTAACTATTACATCTAGGCCTTTAGTCCATTTTGAGTTAATTTTATACGCAGTATGGATTAGGACTCCATATTCATTCTTTAGTATGTAGATATCCACTTGTCCCAATACTATTTGTTGAGAAGACTATTCATTCCCCATTGAATGGTCTTGGTATCCTGGTGGGAAATAAATTGAACATAAATGTATGACTTTATTTCTGGACTCTCTGGACTCTCAGTTCTAATGCTATGCCATGGTTCTATATGCCAGCTGTAGCGTTGATACCACCTCTTTTGATTACTGTAGCTTTGTGCTAAGTTTTAAAATTGAGAATGTAAATTGTCCAACTTTGGGTCCTCAAGATTGTTTTGGCCATTCTGTGTCAGAGGAGACATATGCTTTAAAATTTTTTTCTGTTTTTCTGGAACTGAAACCAAGACTGGAAAATATTGCCTTTAACTTTCTACAGGTCGTGTTTTGGCCTGGCTAATCCATGCGAAAGTACCCTTCTGTGCAATATCTCTAACCCTGATTGGGCCCCAAATGTTTTGCCTCTTGCCTGGTATGTGCATGCATGCTAAGTTGCTTCAGTCGTGTCCGACTCTTTACGACCCTGCGGACTGTAACCTGCCAGGCTCCTCTGTCTATGGCATTCTCCAGGCAAGAATACTGGAGTGGGTTGCCATGCCCTCCTCCAGGGGATCTCCCCAAACTAGGGATCAAACCCGCAGCTCCTGCAGCTCCTGAATTGCATGCGGATTCTTTACCACTGAGCCACTTGGGAGGCCCCTTCTCTGGTACATTGCCTTTTAAAACCTAGTAGCTACATTTATGAAAAATCAAATAGCACACATCATATTTAATGGTGAAAGAAAATATGATTCCATCCTGCATTCATTTCCTAAGGCTGCTGTAACATATTACTATAAACTTGGTGGCGTACAACAACAGAAATTTATTCTGTCATAGTTCTGAAAGTCAGAGCCTGCAGTCAGTGTGTAAGCAAGGCATTACTCCTTCTGAAGGTTCTAGGAAGAAACCTTTCTTACCTCTCTCAGCTTCTGGTAGCCCTGGACATTCCATGACTTATGGCCGTGTAACTTCTGTCTCCGCCTCCATCTTCACATACTTGCTTCCTGTGCATGTCTGTGATTTTATGTTTCCTATAAGGATACTGTCACTGAATTTAGGGCCCACCTTAATACACTCCATCTCATCTCAAGTCTTACTTGTTACATATGCAAAGATCCTGTTTCTAAATGGTGTCATAATCTAAGGTTGCAGATAGGTATGGATTTGGGAGGAACAACATTTAACACACTACCCATCCTAAAATCAAGAGCAAGGCAAGATAGATGTTCAGCCTTATACTGGCTAGCTAGTGCAATAAGGCAAAGAATAAGAGGCAAATAAAAATCAAAAATAGAATTACTTTTACTTTGCTTTTATTATGAACTGATTGTGTATGTGAAAAACAAGGAATTTATAAAAATCTCTTAGAACAAATAAGTGTTTAGGAATTTTACTCAATACAAATCAGTGTTTTCAAAAATGTATTTCTGTAGTATAGCAATGAACAACTGAAAATTGAAAGTAAAATTAATGTTTACTATACTATAATAAAAAGACAAAAATGAACATTAAATTTATAAAAAAGCAGATAAGCCCATATGCTGAAAATTGTAATTCTTATATTTAGGGCTAAACATTTTGCAAAATATTCAGCATTCAGAGTTTGGTAAGTGGTGGTAATTCCAATCTCAATACATTTATTAAACATTTGGATTTTTGCTTTGATCATTTTTTTAGGTTACCTTTTTTTCAATCTGTATTGATTTCTAGCAACTATTAACACCTTACTAAAGCAGTTAACATTATTATTTTCACTGAAAAAATACCTTGTCTTATTCTAAATGTGAATGGGGTACAAATAAATATATTAAAATATTGTGTAGAAAGATGAACATAAAATTTTCATTAAAATGTGTCACTTAAAATTTTTTCCAACCTTATTGAGCTGCAATTGACAAAGAACATATTTAAAAGATACAATATGATGATTTCATATATGTATAAAATTGTGAAAGGATTCCCCTCCATTGAGTTAATTTACATATCCATCGTCTCACTTATCTCTATGTATTTATTTTGAGAACATTTAAATTCTGCCTTATTAGAAAATTTCAGGTAATCAATACAGTGTTATCAACTATAGTCACCATATTATATATTAGATGCTTTGACCTAACTCATCTTATAACCGAAAGTATGTACCCTTTTATCAATCTCTCCCTACTTGCCCCATACCACCCTCACCCCCAGTTTCTGGCACTTTTCTACTCTCTGTTTATGTAAATTTAAAAAATGGTTCACATTTTTATGATATGTTATTACCAAAGAAAGAACATAATTCTTAGAAATCCATGAATTCAGTATATAG
Organism: Bubalus kerabau; assembly: GCF_029407905.1. Lineage (NCBI taxonomy): Eukaryota > Metazoa > Chordata > Mammalia > Artiodactyla > Bovidae > Bubalus > Bubalus kerabau. Next base: position 97,768,686 of record NC_073625.1, on the reverse strand, counting down.
CTATTGGCTCCTCTATTCTAAGAACTGAATTAGAACTTGAACATTCAAACATAAGTTAAAGAAGACTGTAACTGAAAAATTCAGTATATAAAAATAAAGACATTGTGTTATTTTTACAAGAATACACTTGAAACAGAAAGAGAGTGATGGGGGGAGGCTATAAGATGGGTGAAAAATATTAATACTTCCTAAACAAGCTTGCAAACAAAAATGTTTAGTTCTCTGTTTTAGTCTGTATTTTTGGCAACAAATAAGTTAAATAAGTTACAATTAAGTAGCTAGCTTTTTACCTCGAGATAAAAGAGTTCTTGGAGAAAAGAAAGCAAAACAGATCCAAACCATCCATTAAAATATCAAGAAAAACTGGAAAAATAATTCTGAGAAATGCTTCTCTATTAACTGAGAATTTTCATGTTACTTGACTGTTCTTGAGGAACATGAATTAACTGCCCATTTTAGTGATATCCCAGCTCAGCAATGTCGATCTGGTCTCTAAAGCTTAGTGTGAGAACAGAAAAGACATTTCCTGAGCCTGAGCTATAACTTCCTACAGTTTCTCCAGAATCTACTGCCTCATAAAATATTCTTAAGATGACAAGTTGTTTGCTGTGACATTTTTACAAGCTTTAGTGTATCAAGTTACAGGTACATTGGTCATTTGGATGCCCTGGCCTGTCAGTCATAGGTTTAATTGCTCCCTGTGCTTAAACGTGAATTCCTCTTCAAATCGGCTAAGAAAATCATTGTTTTTCTCTTCTTTTGTTGTTTCACATAATCTAGTGATAAATGCCTGGTTGGTAAATCTTCATCTAAATTGATTCTAAGTTTCATGTTAGTATCTTGAAGTGTGAACCTAGGAGCAATTGTATTATCTAAAATATCACAGAAATATTTCTCTAAAGGTGTCATTAATTTAGTTGGAACCTAGAAATTAGACATAATTTTGATAAAATAATCAAATATGCAATGATTTTAAAATGACTATTTTTGTTGCTCACTTAATAATACCTAGCTGTTTCTAATCCTCACCTACCCCTCTGCCATTACCAACTTGTAAAAAGAAGCTAGTAATGTGATGTAATTTGGTTAGTTCTTGATTGTTGACTTTTTTCATCAGTTTTCAGTTTTGATAAATTTCTCCCATCTCCGTTCCTTTTCAACCAGATGGTTAACAGCATTTTAGGGTTTTTTTTTGTGGAACATTTTGCACATCTGTAAATTGTTTCATACTTTTGCATGATCTCAGATGTACAAATGTGTGAAAAGCATAAACCATTTGTGTGAATCATTTTCAAGGGAGAATACAAGCTGAACTGTATTCCCACTAGGGTTGATGGATTAAGGCTGAAATGCACATTTAAACACTTGCATCCTTGTTAACTGACACATACGTTTACCATGTGGCAGGTTGAAATTGGACCAGACTTCCATAGCAAAAGGTCAAAGAGAAGTGAGGCCTGGATCAGCCCCTTTTACTGCAAGCATAAACCTAAGGAAATGCAGTTTCTCATTGGTACCCCTGCAAGCTAGATGCTGAATATACGTAAAAAATGAGAAATCTGTCAAACTCACCAGACTCTTCAATTTCAAGAAATGAACAATTACTGCCCTGAAACTATTCTACTGCAAGCTCACATGGGTTAACAAGTTACCATTTCCTGCATGGCAGTGGCAGTCATGTATCCTTATTTTTGATACTCATTTCTGTGTGCTTCATGAAACAGAATATTAAGAAGCACACAAGGAGAAGTAATGGATGCATAGGAAGACATTCTGTTTAGTCAGTACTTGTATAGTCTTTTTCTCAACTCCAAATGGTGTCAGACAGGATTAATGTTTCAGTTTTACAAAGAGAACTGGTTAGACTATCTAGGATATCACTACTTTTTTTTTTTTCTGTAGGCACAATCTACACTAATTAGTTCCTGAATCAACTTCTCTGGATATCCTTTACCAGCAGGAATTATCCCCTAGAGGGAGATGAGAATATTAAATTGTTGGCACAGGAAACATCAATTATAAATAATTATATAACTTTAGCATATGTGCATGCCCAGTCACTTCATTTGTGTCTGACTCTTTGTGATTCCATGGACTGTAGTCCACCAGGTTCCAACGTCCATGGGATTCTCCAGGCAAGAACAGTGGAGTGTGTTGCCATGCCCTCTTCCAGGGGATCTTTTTGACCCAAGGGTTGAACCCACATCTCCTGCGTGTCCTGCTTTGCAGGGGATTCTTTACCCAAGTGGCTCAGTGGGTAAATAGCCACACAGATAAAGTACTTGGGAAACCCCATATACCTTTACAAATGTTATAAAACACGATTGAGGACTGAAGGCAATTGCAGACACCTAGCTATCTGTCTCCCAATAATAATATATAAAAATATAAGATGAAAAAAATAAAGCTACACAAAAATCATCCCCTCAGAATCATGTGAAGACAGAGAATGCTAAAACTTCAAAACACCCATGAATAAAGAGAAAACAATCACCAAGTACTCTTGTGTGACCTTGCAAACTTCTGACACATCCCTGCCCTGCTTCTAGGCTTTTTGGTGAGCAAAGATAATCCATGTAAAACTGCAGGGTAGACAGAAAAAGAAAATGAGAGAAGGGACCTAACGTTGATCTAAAGATGGTAACGATAACTCTGTATGCAAGACAGCAAAAGAGACACAGATGTATAGAACAGTCTTTTGGACTCTGTGGGAGAGGGAAAGGGTGGGATGATTTGGGAGAATGGCATTGAAACATGTATAATATCATATGTGAAACGAATCGCCTGTCCAGGTTCGATGCATAATACAGGATGCTCGGGGCTGGTGCACTGGGATGACCCAGAGGGATGGTATGGGGAAGGATGTGGGAGGGGGGTTCAGGATGGGGAACACGTGTACACCCATGGCGGATTCCTGTTGATGTATGGCAAAACCAATACAATATTGTAAAGTAATTAGCCTCCAATTAAAAAAAAAAGAAAATAAATAAAATTATTATGTGAAAGACTAACCCATTCTAAGCCTGAAATTACCGAGAAAACTTCTGGGCAGTTAGGAGCATGAACCATAGGAAAGGAACCACAAAATATTTGTGAATTTGAGGTATATTTTTAAAATATATAGCTTCTGGGGAAGAAAGAGGAAGCCAAAAAGGAGAAATACATTTTCATACGTTGGGTGGTGAAGGTGGAAAAAAGAAGATGGGGGAAATGCAGTGTTCTTTGAATAAAAGGAAACTCATCAGGGGCTTCCCTGGTGGCTCAGTAGTAAAGAATCCACCTGCCAGTTTAGGAGACATGGGTTCCATCCCTGTTCCAGGAAGATCCCACATGCCATGGAGCAGCTAAGCTCATGCACTGCAATTGAGCCTGTGTTCAAGAACCTGTAAACTGCAACTACCAAACCCATGCGCTGCATTACCGATGCCCACATGCTCTCGAGACTGTGCTCCACAACAAGAGAAGCCACTGCAACGAGACGCCTGTGCATCACAGCTAGAGAGCTGCCCCTAACTTGCCGTAACTAGAGAAGAGCCCATACGGCAATGAAGACGTAGCACAGCCAAAAATACATAAATAAGTAAATCATTTTTTTTTACAAAGGGAATTCATCAGCCCTTTCCCCAATATCAGACAAAATGTGCTAAAATACCCGGATGTTGCTGAAATAGGAAATCTTAGCAAACAACCCAATGTCATAAAAAATTAGAAAAAGTAAACAAATCTACATAGAGCTCCCTGGTTCCCATGGGAGAATGTGATTGGCTTGTTTGAATAATCCCTCCACTTAGAAGAGAACTGAAACCTCAGGGATAAGTAGGAACTGCAACCTGCTCCTGTGATAAGGAGGTCACTGTCTTAGCATACAGAGTGAGAAGGGAAACTTGTTGTTAGACTATTTAAACCATCCTGATTTTACCAGATGTCAAGGCAGTGCATAAGATTGGGTCATTAATTTTAGGTCATCTACCACATACAACCACCCCAAAGAGAGTTGGGAAGAGATGAACTGATCTAGAAAAACTTGAAAAAGAGTGTTTTGAATCTATAAGACTAAACACATAATAAACCATTTTAGTACTGTATTAACATTTTCTTTGCAAAGATGTGGATTATCAGTTCTGAAAATATTTTGTGTATAGTACAGTTGAACCAAATTTATTGTAGATAATGAGAACCAAGTAACTCACTGGTGGAGGAAGATGATTAGATAGATAAGGAAAAGTTAAAGGCTTGAAGGAACTCTGATGGATTGGAATATGAGGTAGGAGTGTCAACTCATAGGATACATAGATCGATTGATAGGTACATAGATACACATTTAGAGAATTAAATGTATATGTGTATGCTTGGGTTAGTGTGTATTTTCTAACTTTTTGTGGGGAAGTGCCTATAAGCAATGCAATGAAACCTTTATAGTGAGGAGCATACTTAGTGCTGAGATTATCGTGGTTTCTAAAAGCTATTCTCTAATTATGGCCACCAGTGCTCCTTGGAGAAATAATTGCTTCTACAACTAGGGCAAAAAAATATGAGAAGCTTGGAATATCTTGTGGTGTCAGAATATAAGGAAGTGCTGAAAACAGTTAAAGATGGAGCATATTGAAAAGAACAAACAAAACTGGAAAATTTTGAGCAGGAAAACAACGATAATCATATTCATAACATTATTATATCCTATAATGTAACTTTATGGTGGAGACATGGTAGAAATCACCTTAACTAAATTACAAAGATTAACCTGTATCAACATCATCTATCTCCTGGTAGGATGCACTGGTAGAATGCACTCACCAGTTCTGTGGTATTTTTGCCAACATTCGTAAACTCAGTCTAATCATTAGAAAACAAACACATACAAGTTAAATAAAATAAGTCAGTACCCTTCAAAAGTGTCAAGGTCATGAAAGATAGGAGCTGTCAGACTTGGAGACGCTAAGGAGGCACAGGTAAGCACAGTGTTGAATCCTGGGTTGAATAATGGAATGGAAAACAAAGAATATTAGTGAAAAACTAGAGAAATTTGAGTAAGATCTGTGATTAGTTAATACTATTGATTCAATGTTAATTTCCTCATGTCATTATTGTGTTATGGTTTACAAAAGATATTATTAGCATTAGGGGAAGCTGAGTTAAAAGTATAAGCTAAGATAAAAGCCAATATGAAAGGGAAAATCAAGGATCACTTTGAGTCCAAAAATGGTCCCTCAAGTTGTGATAAATCAAAATACATACTAGAAATATAGAAGGAGCCCTATTACCTGCAGAGAACAGGTTAATAATTGTGTCTATTGCATTGCTTCTTAGGTTATATGCCTTCCAAACAGCTTATGATAGAGATGTATCATCTATCTTTGTCATACTCAACTTATCAACTTCATAAAGATAGTGAGTTGGGGCTACATTTAAGAAATAGACAATGTTGTCACCTTCTATATGGGGCCAGAGTAAAAGGGAGTATAGGTTTTAAATTACTCATACATTCATTCTTTCTGCCTCTCTCTCTCTCTCATCAATCTAGATGAATAGGATCTAGATAGATACATACATACATATATACATACATAATAGATAAGGATGTATGGCATATATGGGATATAGATATAGATTGATATAAATGCAATGTCAGTAGATATCTATCTATATTTATGATGTTATAGAAATTTTACAGTGCTCTAACACCACCCTTATGGCAGAAAGTGAAGAGGAACTAAAAAGCCTCTTGATGAAAGTGAAAGAGGAGAGTGGAAAAGTTGGCTTAAAGCTCAACATTCAGAAAACGAAGATCATGGCATCTGGTCCCATCACTTCATGGGAAATAGAGGGGAAACAGTGGAAACAGTCTCAGACTTTATTTTTTTGGGCTCCAAAATCACTGCAGATGGTGATTGCAGCCATGAAATTAAAAGACACTTACTCCTTGGAAGGAAAGTTATGACCAATCTAGACAGCATATTAAAAAGCAGAGACATTGCCAACAAAGGTCCTTCTAGTCAAGGCTTTGGTTTTTCCAGTGGTCATGTATAGATGTGAGAGTTGGACTGTGAAGAAAGCTGAGCACCAAAGAATTAATGCTTCTGAACTGTGGTGTTGGCGAAGACTCTTGAGAATCCCCTGGACTGCAAGGAGATCCAACCAGTCCATCCTAAAGGAAATCAGTCCTGAATGTTCATTGGAAGGACTGATGCTGAAGCTGAAACTCCAATAGTTTGGGCACCTCATTGGAAGAGTTGACTCATTGGAAAAGACCCTGATGCTGGGAGGGATTGGGGGCAGGAGGAGAAGGGGATGACAGAAGATGAGATGGCTGGATGGCATCACTGACTCGATGGACATGAATTTGGGTAAACTCTGGGAGTTGGTGATGGACAGGAAGGCCTGGTGTACTGCAATTCATAGGATCACAAAGAGTTGGACTGAGCGACTGAACTGAACTGAACCCTTCATTAGTAAATATCTTTGTGAATCTCAGTTCTTCAATTTTTCCCTAAAGTTTTCCAGGAAAATCATTATCACCTCCCTGTCTTCTCTAATAATGCAGTTAGCTCTTTATTGTAGGTCAGAAAATCCTTGAAACTATTGTCCCAGTCCTTCAAAAGGTTTCACCAGCCAGCACTAAATATTTCAGACTTTTCTGTATCCATTGCTTGGGATATACTTATACTGATACTGAGAGAAAGAATAGGTGCAATTTCAAGAAGATTCAAATGGACTGCTTTCTTCCCTATACAGCTCTCTTCTTTTTCATTCTGTATTTCATGAGCAAATTCAGTCAGTTCAGTTGCTCAGTCATGTCCTACTTTTTGTGACCCTATGGACTGCAGTACACCAGGCTTCTCTGTCTGTCACCAAGTCCCGCAGCTTGCTCAAACTCAAGTCCATTGAGTCCATGATACCACCCATCCATTTCATCTGTCTGAAATCCCCTTTTCCTCCTGCTTTCAATCTTTCCCAGCATCAGGGTCTTTTCTAATGAATCAGTTCTTCGCATCAGGTGGCCAAAGTGCTTTAGCTTCAGTATGGGTCCTTAAAATGAATATTCAGAACTGATATGCAGCAGCATTAATGAGACTGAGGCAGACTCCTGAGGCTTGATCTTATCTTTATTAAAATGCAGAGTACCCATTACCTCTGCAGGATACCAGTCATTGCAAGTTTATGGAGCACAGCTAGCCAGGGATTGCAGCTTTCTGTCACTAGGCCAATCTAAAGATGTAGATGCTGTCATCCTCCTATGATTCTGAGGTGGTGTTGGAACACAGCGGTCTGTCAGTTCCACTAGGCCCCTCCTCCCTGTGGAATGCATGGAGTTGGAATTATTTTCGGTGGTCTTGGGAGAGAAAAAGGTTGGAAATCTAGTATATTCATTATGTACTAGGCAGATAAATGCTTAATCAATGTCAACAATAATGATAAGTATCATTATAGCTAAGAGATGATCATGACCCTTGTTTATTTGTCTGCAAAATTTTACAGGTGATAGTAAATTCTTTTAAATGCATTGGATGGTAAATTTGTCAATGCAGGATTGCCTAGTTTACCTTCTCAATAGATAATGTCATTTGATAGTTTTGTTGTCCTTGTGTGATAGTAATATAGAGGATACTAGGCTTTTCTGTAGGTCCATATCCTGACCCTTAATTAAGGTATTATTCCATTTGTTTTTGTCTGTCATTTTAAGTATCTGATTCCCTGATACCTTTATAGTGTGTGATATAATGATTAAAAACTAAGACTCTTGTGGAAATCTCTCTGTGAAAAAAATCTCTATTTTTTAAGAACAATATAACATTCCTTTATCAAGGTCATCAAAATGTGTCAAGAAAGGAGTAGCTAATATTTTATAATTTAAATTCTGATAAGGTAAAAATGATGAAAATCTAAAATAAAGTCTGTGGAGTAAATTTTGAAAAATTTATGTTTTAAAGCAGGTCCTTGAATTCTTTTTTTAAGGTTTCTTCTTTAGATTGATAGGATCTAGACTTCTTTGCTAACAGACTTTATCACAGGCACATGTAATTCATCATTGCTCTTGTTCTCATTAATCTTTTTTTCCTTTTTCTCTGAAATAATACACCCTAATTTTACTCATACATTTTGAAAACAATGAAATGATGTTCCATCAAGTTGATCTATTTGTCCCAAATGTGTTTAAGGTACTTTAAAGTTTTTGTCATGTATCAATCTTTTGAATACATTTTTTGCCTAAGAGGTTAGAAGAATATATGTTCTTTGCTACTTTTCCTTGTCAAGGGATGTTTATGATTTGATGTGTAAGATGAAAGAGGAAAAAGGAAGAAAAAAAGAAACTGAAATTTAAATAGAATGTAAAACTATTATTCTATTTATTTAAAATAGAATATAAGGAAGGAAAATAAAGACATGAGAGAAGGAAGGAAGGAAGAATTGGGAAGGAGGGATGAAATTTGAATTGAAATTGAGCACTAAACTAGAATAGTAATCAGAAAGGGAAGAACCCTTTTAAAAATATTCTTCTGATTGAATAGCTATGGAAGATAGACTGTCTGAAAATTAATCATTCATTAATTTTTTTCTTAGGTATGATGTTTTCAGTATATTACATTTGTTAAGAAGAAAAAATCAAATGTTTGTTCAAACTTATGTTATAAACTTTCACATGCACATAGTAGATAATAAGGTCCTCATAATTTATAGGTAGTGAGATGATGAATAAGACTTATCTGAATGCTTATTTGCATGCAAAGATGATCTTCAATAAAATTAAGGAAAAATATCATGACAATGAATTACAAGTAGAGATAAGGAAAGCTTTATTGTTTAACACTTTGAAAAAGTCAGTTCTTAAAAATGTATAATTAATTTAGGCAAATGGAAGCATGGTCAATATAGTCATCCTTTGGAATTCACTGGATTTTGATTCCAAACCCCCCTCAGATTCTAAAATTTGCAGATGTCTAAGTCTCTTATTTCTGTCTACTTTATCAGTGGTTCCCAACCATTTTGGCACCAAGGATCCTTTACATGGAAGACAAGTTTTCCACGGACCCAGTAGAGAGGATGGTTTGGAGATGATTCAAGTGCATTTATTTTTTGTATACTTTATTTCTATTATCATTACATCAGCTCCACCTCAGATCATTGGGCACTAGATCCTGGAGGTTAGGAACCCCTGCTTTAAATCAATTCTAAATTACCTATAATAATAAACACAAGGTAAATACTATGTAAATATTTGTAAATACAATGTAAATACTTTATAAACAGTTGCCAATGTGTTGCAAGTTCTTTTGCCTTTTGGAACTTTGTGAAATTTTTCTTTTGGAATATTTTGATCCATGGTTGGTTGAATACATGAATGCAGAACTTGAGGATAAAGAGGGCCAGCTGTATATTAAACATTCTCACAAATTAAAAAGAATCAGCTACTTAATGTAAAAATGAGCACAACAGGTAAACTAGAGAAAGCCAAATGCAAATGATTAATTAAAATTACAAGTAGGCAACAGTGCTATTGCCATGTCACTTTTAAGGTAAGCAAAATTAGGAAGGTCGTTGCATCCATAGTTGGAGAATGTAGGAAAATGGTTCCTCTCATGCACAACCAGGGAGACTGCACATCAACATAAATATCTTTGGAAAGAATTCTCTCAGTGTTTAAATTAAAATTTAAACTATTATACTCTGTAACCCATCAACACTAGTTTTGGGACTGTAACTCAAAATGATTGAAGGCAGGAGGAGAAGGGGACAACAGAGGATGATATGGTTGGATGGCATCACCAACTCAATGGACATGGGTTTGAGCAATCTCTGGGAGTTGGTGATGGACAGGGAAGCCTGGCATGCTATAGTCCATGGGGTCGCAAGTAGTTGGATACGACTGAGCCATTGAACTTAACCTACTGAACTCATAATGAAAAGTAAGATATATAAGAACATGGGATATATATAAAAATATATTTCTTTACATTACTTTTTGTGTGATTTTTGTGTCAAAAAAAGCTGCAGAAGCCTGGATATTAAGTAGGGAATGGTTTACCTCGATCTATACTGCAATCTGTTTACTCTAGCTGTATATCATAGTCTCTAGTTTGCATATAAAGTCATGTTATTTGTAATCAAAGAAAGACTATGCAAAGAATGTTCAAACTACCACACAACTGCACTCATTTCACACACTAGCATGGTAATGCTCAAAATTCTCCAAGCCAGGCTTCAACACTACATGAACCATGAACTTCCAGATGTTCAAGCTGGATTTAGAAAAGGCAGAGGAACCAGAGATCAAACTGCCAACATACATTGGATCATCAGAAAAAAACCAAGAGAGTTCCAGAAAAATGTCTACTTCTGCTTTATTGACTACGCCAAAGCCTTTGTCTGTGTAGATCATAACAAACTATAGAAAATTCTTAAAGAGATAGGAATACCAGACCACCTGACCTGCCTCCTGAGAAATCTGTTTGCAGGTCAAGAAGCAACAGTTAAAACAACACATGGAACAACAGACTGGTTTCAAATCGGAAAAGGAGTATGTCAAGGCTGTATATTGTCACCCTGCTTATTTAACTTATATGCAGAGCACATCATGTGATAGGCTGGGCTGGATGAAGCAAAGTAGAATCAAGATTGCCAGGAGAAATATCAATAACCTCAGATATGCACCACCCTTATGGCAGAAAGCAAAGAAGAACTAAAGAGCCTCTTAATGAAAGTGAAAGAGGAGAGGGAAAACGTTTGCTTAAAACAACATTCAGAAAACTAAGATCATGGCATCCAGTCCCATCACTCCATGGCAAATAGATGGGGAAACAGTGAGTGACTTTATTTTGGGGGGCTCCAAAATCACTGCAGATGGTGACTGCAGCCATGAAATTACAAGACACTTGCTCCTTGGAAGCATATTAAAAAGCAAAGACATCACTCTGCCAACAAAGATCTGGCTAGTCAAACCTATAGTTTCTCCAGTAGTCATATATGGATGTGAGAGTTGGACCATAAAGAAAGTTGTGCACTGAAGAACTGATGCTTTCGAACTGTGGTGTTGGAGAAGACTCTTGAGCATCCTTTGGACTGCAAGGACATCCAACCAGTCAGTCCTAAAGAAATCAGTCCTGAATATTCATTGGAAGAACTGATGTTAAAGCTGAAGCTCCAATACTTTGGTCACCTTATGCGAATAACTAACTCATTGGAAAAGACCCTAATGCTGGAAAGATGGAAAGCAGGAGGAAAAGGGGATGACAGAGGATGAGATGGTTGTATGACATCACTGACTCAATGGACGTGAGTTTGAGTAAACTCCAGGAGTTGGTGATGGACTGGGAAACCTGGCATGCTACAGTCCATGGGGTCACAAGTAGTTGGACACAACTGAGTGACTGAACTGACTGATTTGTAATCACAAAAGCAAATTGAAATAAATATATTAGGATATTATCCTATTTTTTTAAAAAACCAAATCTATATATTTGTACACAGAGAGAATTATCTGGGTCTATACAACCCACATCAAAATATTTCTTGCAGTGGACTAGACTGTAAAGAGGTATAAAGGAGGGTACCAAGGTTTTCTTTTCACATTTATCTATTATTTGATTTGTTAAATCAAGCATTATTAATTTGTAATAAATTTTAAAAACTGAGAAAGCTTTAAAATCAAAGACTTTCTCATTCACATTCTCCTCTCTTCGATCGATCATTATCTTAGTTTCCTTCTATACCAGCTGCCACATAGTAATTCATTTCTGATTCTACTAATCAGAATCTGTTAAGTTCTTTCATTTTGACATTTTTCTTAACTTACATGTTTCCATGGGTAAATTCAATCTGTAGTATCCATTCTTAGCATGGTGTGAGAAGGACATATTGGATTTACCTGAGAAGTATTCATCCACATATGTCCCTCTCTGCATTTATTATCTGACCCTCCAAACCCACATGTGGTTAATAGGATGGTGAGTATTGTTTCTTACAGGAATGTGCTTCAAGACTAAGTATGTTGGATTGGGAAAGGTTTGGGAGCCACTGATGCCTAAAATCCTTTTGTAGAGCATACAAAACCATAGATTATCAGTTCTCTTTGGCAGAATAAATTCATTCATTCCAAATATAAAACATCAAATTGAAAGATAAGGATACTTTAATTTTTACTACTTTAAAAAACTATCATTACAGACTTTTGCACTGAAAGAGAACTCTTCATTTTACAAAAGGGCAACTGTAAGTCATGAGGGTGAAGTGACTTGATCATTTTATTGCAAATTAATGGGTAACTGGGATGAGATTTGAGTCTAGAAATTCCTAGGACTTCTCTGAAGGAGATGTGAGGAAGATTCTTTTTGTCTGAAAAGGAGGCTCAACACCAGTTTGAAGGAGGTTCCTTTGGGCACCCAGAGTGGTCCTCCTTAGCTATATCTTTAATTGTACTTTTTGCTTTTCTTAAACAGAAGATTTTAGTATACTTTGGGAAGGAAAACTCCTGCTAAAATGAATGTTCCATTACCTTCTTCCCTAATGCTGTTGGAATTTGAGATCCCAGGCAGTGTGACAAAGACAGTGCCACTGTGATCCAGGCATTCTGTCATTAGGGTGACCCATAGTATTTCTAGTGTGTGAGCTACTTGTCAAGAACCACCAATCCACCGGGGAGCCCACTCCCTCCACTCCAACCTGTACCTTTGTACACATGCCTTATGGTCTAGGATTTGAGTCCCATGGAAATAGATTCCCAGTGCTGTGCTCTGTGCAGCTTAGAATCCTTAGACCTGGGACATTTCAGACTGTGGCCAGCAAGGGAGATAAACCTGCCAACCAGATGATGTTGAAAGAGCACAGTGTTTTATTAAGCATATATTCAACTCAAACAGGTCTTCACTGTGGACACCACAGCACTGATACTGGATTCTTGACAGCCAGCATCCCCACATTTAACCCCATGGATGTAGTATGTGCTATGCTTAGTCATTCAGTCCTGTCTGACTCTTTGTGACCACACGAACTGTAGCTGGCCACGTTCCTGTGTCTACAGGGATTCTCCAGGTAAGAATACTGGAGTGGGTTTCCATATCCTCCTCCAGGGATCTGCCCAACCCAGGACTTGAACCCAGGTTTCCCACATTGCAGGTGGATTCTTTATTGTCTGAGCCACCAGGGAAGTCCAAGAATACTGGAGTGGGTAGCCTATCCATTCTCCAGAGGATCTTCCCAACCCAGGAAATGAACCTGGGTCTCCTGCATTGCAGGTGGATTCTTTACCAGTTGAGCTACCAGAGTAGAGACTTATTGGCTTATTTTCCATAGCCCTTTCCCTGGCCAAAGGTGTGGGATTGGGCTAGTGGTTGCTAGTCAGCAACCAGAGTACAGTCCCAGAGCTGGAGCCAGCAGAGTGATCTTGTAAGAGGTTCCAAAGTCAGACTGTGAACAGTCTCCTCTGGGAGTGCTGGATCTGAGTCTGGCAAGGGATAATGTGGTGTCTGCTGCTGAATGAGACAGAGACATGGGAAAGGTAAGGAAGTCAAGGCACAACGTTAAGATCTGGCATAAGAGTGTGTACTGAGAAAGGGTTAAACAAAGGAGGATGGAAGAAACCCTGGGACAAAGCAGAAGTTGATTTATAAACGTCTGTATTAACTGGTTTAATGTATCCATTGCCTGGGAAGGAGTATTGATGTTAGGAATCCATATCATCTCACTGTGCTTCTCACAGAAACCTTTCAAGACAGTGAAGGAACTGAAGTACAGAGAGGTGTGTGGCTTGTCCAATGTCATCCAGTTGACAAATAGAAAACACAAATTTAAAGGCTATCTAGTCTTCTGATTTCAGATAAACTCCTCAGGCTGTAGTTTTCATTTGGTGATGTTCTTCTTCCATTCTTCCTCTAAAAGCAAACTCTGGGAGATAGTGAAGGACAGGGAACCCTGGCATGCTGCAGTCCATGGGGTCGCAAAGAGTCAGACAACTTAGTGCCTGAACAACAGCAAACAGTTATCTTTAATTTCTGTTTAAGAAAAAAACTTTATATGTAATTTTAAAATTTTTAATTTTTTAAAAAAAATTTTTCGATGCAAAGAGTAAGGAACAGACACTGAATATGCTCCCAGTCTATCATCTTCCTGAGGATGGCTGGTTATACAGTAGGTGGGACAGTGTGATTATGAATATCTGTAGGTGTTTTGGAGAAGATGTCGCACTGCTTAAAGTTTCCTTAGGATAACACATTTTAAGAATATATGAAGCAAATCAGTTTTCTTCCTCTAAAGATTATACCTGCACATCTCTTTCCTTTAAACTATTTTGACTACTATTATCCCAATCTGTATCCTCATGTCTCTGGCTTTTCAATTTGAGGCCCAAATATCCATGTTCAGAGTTCTTCAATGGAACTTTGAATAGATTCGAACCTCAATATTCTCTCAATTCTATCAGCACAGCTCCATATAAGGAACTTCAGGGAACTCAAATCCTGCATGAACTTGCATAGGCATCACTACATGTGTTTCTCCTACCTGATAATTATAGTTATGAATCTTCACTAATTGTTATTGCATATTTTATCTGTGCCAGACACCATGCAAAGAAGCGTTCATATTTTACCTCATTTAATTCTCACAACTGTGCTATACAATATTATTTTCAATTTGTATACAAAGAAACTGAGGCTCAGAGAGGTGAGGTAATTCTCCCAAGATAAGATAGTACTTTGACCAGACTGGTTTCAAATCAGATCTGCTTAACTCTATAGCCTGTCCTCCATCATGCTTTGTGAAAAAAAAAAAGAAAAAAAAATGGATATTTATTATTGCAAAACCTTCATAATATGTAGAAAGATAATTTTAAAATGTGAGAGGATTTCTAGAAAAGCAGGTCTCATCTTATTCTGTTTTAAACAACAACATAGAACAAAAATACATATGCATTGCTTCCTTGGAATGTTTTCCTGTCATGATCTCTAATATTTTCTCTCTGCTTTATGTAAAGAATTAGTTTGATCTCCTGGTCTCCTGGTCTCCTAGACTATGGAGATGTGATTTTATGTTATTATTTTTTTTTGCTTAAAAATAATTTTTATTACTCTAGGTGAACTGAAATTATTTGTAAAATAGCATAGGGCTATTCACTGGAATATTCATTGGAAGGACTGATGCTGAAGCTGAAACTCCAATACTTTGGCCACCTGATGTTTCTAATTTACTGCTTTCAAAAATCCTATTGTGAAATGCCTTATTATTACTATTTTACCGAAGAAGAATGGAAAGTTTTGCAGAATATGACGACAAACCTAGGAATCAAATGTATGTCTTTATGACTTTAAAATTTGAAATTAACTGCCATGTGGAAATTTCACAGATCCATAACCTGACTCTTCCTCAAATTTTTTCAACTTCAAACTTCTAATAGAAGTTGCCGTTCAGAGAATCTGAGCAACCCCAGTGGAAAAGAAGTTGTGAAACATTTCTACAGGTTTTCTTGAATTTTTTGGTTGAAATATTACACATGGAAAACTACCCATACGACTATTGATTTTGTTATTACATTGATAAAATCCAAAGCATTACATTGATAAAACTGAGTTTTGATAGTGGCTCTCTCCATATACTTTATACTGCCAGGAAGATATCCAGGCACATAGTAGGTAAGGTATCAGTGTTGGTTAAACTGAATATAAAACTTCTCTTTCTGAGAAATGGTAGTCTCTCTGATGTAGGGACAATTTAAGAACCCATATGTCACCTGGATTACAACTTTGACTTCTTTTCTAAATTCCAATCTGTCTAACAGATTTCTGCTGCTCTCAAAGTCCTTTAGTTCTACATTCCTGATGCTACCCCTTTATTTAGAAAACTTCAAAGATTGTCTTTTGCCTAACTACTTATATTTAAATACCTTTTCTTAGGTTTCAGTCTTTAATAATCTATCCTTCCATAACCAGACACCTTGAAAGGTAGGAGGATGAAAAGCAATATTTGGGTGAGAAAAGGAGGCGAACACTACTATTATGAAAGTTTTGTGGTTTTAAAATTGTTGGTGTGAAGTTTGTGTGACTATTTTTAACGCTCTGAGTGATATGCCTATGCATTGTTAGTAAGAAAAATACATGGCTTTTCTCATTTACTCTTCCCTACTTTCTCCATCTTCATTCACATACTTAGTCACTGTGGATGTCCTTCTTGATCTGTCCACTGTTTCTTAGTAGAAAGACCCCATCTGTCCCCAAATTTGTCCTTGGACTCTCCTCCTGACCCGTTTCTCCAGTGTCCTTTAGCCACTTTGGACTGCTGTCCTTTAGTCCCTTGGTCTATCTGGACCCTGATTACAGGATATAGAGAATGGAACTTTTATAAGCTCACGTACAATATAATTAACAAAAATGAGATGTAGAGATATAATTGCAGTGAGAATGACATACCGTCTACTCAAGAAAAATGTAAAGCCAAAATGGATCCAGAATTAAAACTCCCAAAGTTTATTCAGCATGGGAAGGAGAGAGTGGGATGAATGGAGAAAGTAGCATCAACATATATATACCATCATGTGTGAAATAGATAGCTGGTGAGAAGTTGCTGTATAACACAGGGAGCCCAGTCTAGGGCTCTGTGATGACCTGGGGGCAGGGAGCAGGGAGGTCCAGAGGGGGATATATAATTAGTGTTGTAAGGCAGAGTCCAATACAACATTCTAAAAATTAAAAAAAAAAAAGCAATTATAAAAAAGGAACATTAGTTATGAGAGAAAATTCTTAATCCAAGTGAGTGTTTCCATATGTGAATCAGAAAAAGGATGGATAAGGCTGTAGACTGATTTTTTTTCCCCTAGGACTTTTGTTGTTTTAATTGTTACTGTCAGACATTAGTGGAGTATATACACCAACTCTACATTGGTAGTGCATTAACTTTCCACCCAGTTGCAATCTGGAATTCATGTAGTTAGATACTGCTGCTGCTACTGCTAAGTCGCTTCAGTCGTGTCCGACCCTGTGCTGGATAGAGGCAAATAAAAGAATACTACTGCATGGATTGACCAACCCACTGGTTGTCACCTTGCAGTAAACTTGCAAAATGGCATCTAACTTATTATCATCTTAACCAGCCACTCTGCTTCTTTGGGCTGTGGATTCTAGAGTTATCTCGTAGCCATGACAAATACGCTCCTCTTCTTTTCTGATCTCCTTCAAAGACCTTCGTGTATGTGGAAGTCATCTACTAAACTGCTCATGTTTGGTGAACTTTAGGCTTTGCCTTCTGTTTCCTACACCACGTAGGCATCAAAATGATGCCCCAAAGTGTCCAAGAATCAGTAGGAATTTCCTTGTTGAAAATTGGTTTCATGGATCATTTATCTCCCATTATTCCTGTTTCATATAATTCTTGTCCTCTGCAGAGTCCTTCCTTTTATGACAATCTCACCAGTATATTTTTCAGTCCACTTTTGTTTTTAAGATTTTAGTTAGGGGAGTCTTTAAGAATTCCTATGCCATCCCCTTTCCCCTGCTGGAAAGGATTCTTAGCTCCCTTGATGCTTCACTTATTGAGAAGTGATTACTTTGGACCAACTATCTTAAAGCATTTCAGTAAAGTGCTAAATAGTTGGTTTCTCTGCTTAGGATACCTAAGTTTTAATCATGGCTTAACAGGTTCTTGGCTCTTGAACTTTCAGAATTATTTACTGCTAAGCCTCAGTTTCCTCATTTATGAAGTGGAAATAATAATATTACTTTTCTCATGGGATTATTGTAAAGACTAGATCTGTGTAATGGGAAATGGGAGTGGTAAAAGAAACAGACGAGGTGGTAGATGTATTGTGCTGGGGTCCAGCCCCGGCTGATCCAGGGTATTCGAAGTGGGGATGGCATCGGTGATCTATTTAATTATTTATTCATCAAAGATATAAAGAGTAATAGAATGAGGATAGCTCAGTAGGAAAATTCAGTGGAGAAAAGAGGCTGAGTAGCTTGGTTTACCCAGGGGACCAATAAAACTTCAAGACAAGAAGTTTGCACCACTTACGTAGGCCACAGGCGTCCTTCTGTTCTCCTGAAGGAAAGGAGACACTGAGGCCTCCCTGGTTGGATCTTAGAAGCCCAGGCATAATTAGTAAGCATGGTGGGTTCCACGCTCCAGATGGAGACTCAGCCAGAGTGAGAGAGAGACATGGGGAGACCAGTCTTCCAAGGAACTGATCCCAATTCTTTATTTTCCATGGTCTACTTTTATACACTGAGATGTTATGCAAAAGTCACGCGGGGTCAGCAGTCCTGACTTTTATCAAAGTCAGGTGCTTCATACAAATGTATACAGAGGTCTTAGGGGTGTTACATCATCTTCTGGCCAGGGGGCCTGCTGACAATTTATGACCCTCTCCTTGTGACAGTGGTCAGACAACCAGGACACTTATTTCTCCAGGGGTGATTATTCTTAAAACAGACGCCACCCAAATAAAGTTACATTCCTATAGGGTGAGGGTATAGTGGGTTTTAATTAGGGAAAGAATTTACTTAGCCTAAGGTCTAACGTGATTAATATCAAAGGTTAATACTTATTTCTTCTATATATTCATTAATGTGTATAAGGGCAGGGGATGTGGAGACTTAGCAGTAAACATTGGCTCAACAAATGAAAAACCCTTCATCAATACAATTTCTAATCAGCCCACTATACTTATACTAATGGTTTTCTAACTTTTCTAAGGAACCTGTTTTTAGAAGGTTTTAAGCATCTCGTGCCTCTCACAGTTGGGAGGCTGTGAGCAATCACGTGTGGCCGGACAAGCCTGTCAGGCAGGCTAGAGAACCTTCAGAGGAGTTTGTAAGTTGAAACACTCCTGTCACACCCAGGAATTATTATTAACTGGAGCTCTAAGTTAACTCCTTCTCCGAAAGAGGTGGTGGGGGACAGCCCCCCGTAAAGTCAGAGGTGTAGGTAAGAGCACAAAGTAGTAAAGTAGGCAGGCTCTGGTTATGGGGGTAGATGCTCGAGGATTTCCAGGGGGACTCCTGAGGCTCGATCCGCCTTTGCGTATGTCGAGCCTCCTTCCTCATGACCTTTGCCACGGGCGGAGTGCCTCACGCCGGCCCCCAACAGTATTGTGTGTGTGTTTTCTCAAATGGCAGTACCACCATCTTTCCTCTGGCAAGGAAGCAAAAGACAAATTTTACTGCTGCATTTAGCATATACTGGGAATGGCTCTAACTTTACTTAAAAAGAGACAAAAGTTTTTAAAAAGAGAAGGAAAAAAACCCAACAGTTAACATTTACTAAACGTTAATCATATGTCAAAATTTGCAGTGCTTAACATTAAGTATTTTTGGGTTGTCAAGACAATACTCAGAGATATGTCCTATTCTTTCCCAATTACAGAGCTCAGGAAACTGAGACTCAGACAGGTTAAGTAACTTGTCCAAAGTCATACAGTTAGAAATGAATAGAGCTAATCAATTTTAAGTCTATAGTCATAATAAATATGATATTACTGCAGTGTTTATGTATCAAGTCAAGAGTGACAAAGAAATTGTATGAATATTCATATTTGAATATTCCTACTTCCTGATATTCATCCCCATCCCACTAATAGTGTGGCTGGCAGATTCCTATGGGTATTTCATATTTCTATTGAAATTTCCTTGTCTCTCTAAAAACTTACAAAGACTAGAAGAATGAAATATTCTTTGTTCTGTGTTCTCAGAGCACTGCACACAAGCTGATGAAAGCACACATCACCCTCTGTGATGACTTCTGTGATTTCCTGAGTGTGGAAGTGTTGCCTGATTTCCTTGTTGTTGCTGTTGTCGTTAAGTCGCCTAGTTGTTTCCAACTCTTTACAACCCCATGGTCTGCAGCACGCCAGGCCTCCCTGTCCCTCACCATCTCCTGAAGTTTGCCCAAGTTCATGTCCATTGCATCAGTAATGCCATCCAGCCATCTCATCCTCTGATGCCCTCTTCTCCTGCCCTCAGTCTTTCCCAGCATCAGGGACTTTTCCAGTGAATCAGCTGTTTGCATCAGATGACCAAAATATTGTAGCTTCGTCTTCAGCATCAGTCTTTCTGAGTATTCAGGGTTGATTTCCCTTAAGATTGACTGGTTTGATCTGCCTGCTGTCCAAGGGACTCTTAGGGGTCTTCTCCAGCACTGCATTTCAGAGGGGAAAGCATCAATTCTTTGGCGCTCTGCCTTTTTTATGGTCCAGTTCTCACAACCATATGTGACCAGTGGGAAGACCATAGCCTTGACTATATGGACTTTTGTTGGCAGCGTAACGTCTTTGTTTTTCAACACACTATCAGTTTGTCATTGCTTTCCTGCCAAGAAGCAATCATCTTCTGATTTCATGGCTGCAGTCACCATCCGCAGTGATTTTAGAACCCAAGAAAAGGAAATCTGTCACTACTTCCACCTTTTCCCCTTCTATTTGCCATGAAGTAATGGGCCAGATGCCATGATCTTAAGTTTTTAAGTATTTAGTTTTTTTTTTAATATGAATTTATTTATTTTAATTGGAGGCTAATTACTTTACAATATTGTATTGGTTTTGCCATACTTCAACATGAATCCACCACGGGTGTACATGGAATACTTAGTTTTAATCCAGCTCTTTCACTCTTTTTTCTCACCTTTATTAAGCGGCTCTTCAGTTCCTCTTCACTTTCTGCTATCAGAGTGGTATCATCTGCATATCGAGGTTATTGATATTTGTCCCACCTATCTTGATTCCTGCTTGTAACTCATCCAGCCTGGAATGTCTCATGATGAGCTCAGCGTATAGGTTAAATAAACAGGACGACAGCAGACAGCCCTGTTGTACTCCTTTCTCGCTCTTGAACCAATTAGTTGTTCCATACAGGATTCTAACTGTTGCTTCTTGACTCTCATACTGGTTTCTCAGGAGACAGGTAAGATGGCTTGTTATTCTCTTCTTTTTAAGAGCTTTCCACAGTTTGTTATAATCCACACAGTCAAAGACTTTAGCATAGTCAATGAAAGAGAAGTAGATGTTTTTCTGGAATTCCCTTGCTTTCTCTATGATCCAGCAAATATTGGCAATTTGATCTCTGGCTCCTCTGCCTTTTCTAAAACCAGCTTGAACATCTGAAAGTTCTTGGTTCACATAATGCTGAAGTCTAGCATGTAAGATTTTAAGCATGACTTTACTAGCATGGGAGATGAGTGCAATTGTCCAATGATTAGCATATTCTTTGGTATTACCGTTCTTGAACATTGGGAGGAGGATTGAGCTTTTCCAGTCCTGTGGCTACTGCTGGGTCTTCCAGATTTTTGACATATTGAATGCAACACCTTGATAGCATCATCCTTTAGGGTATTGAATAGCTCAACTTGAATTCCATCGCATCCACTAGTTTTATTAACAGCAGTGATTCCCAAGGCCCACTTGACTTCACATTCCAGAATGTCTGGCCCTGGGTGACTGACCACACCATCATGATAATCTGGTTCATTAAGATCTTTTTTGTACAGTTCTTCTGTGTATTCGTTCCATCTCTTCTTGATCTCTTCTACATCGACTAGGTCTCTACCGTTTCTGTCTTTATTGTGCCCATCTTTGGGTGAAATGTTTGCTGGATATTTCCAGTTTTCCTGAATATATCCAACTTCCTAACATGCCTTTATAATCATCATTGTTATTATTATTGTTGCCATTATGATTACTTTGGTCATCAGAGATAAGCACAATATGTGAAGGTCTCAATATTTGTTATTTTAAATGGACCGTCTATTAAAATTATTTTTCATGCAACTAATAGTTTATTGAAAACCTAAAAACTCCTGAGGACTTCCCAGTTGGCTCAGCAGTAAGAATCCACCTGCTAATGCAGGAGACAGAGTTTGATCCCTGGGTCAAGAAGATCCCTTGGAGAAGAGAATGGCTACCCACTCCAGTATTCTTGCCTGGAAAATCCTATGGACAGAGGAGCCTGATGAGCTATAGTTCATGGGGTCACAAAGGGTCAGACGTGACTAAGCAATTGAGCACACAGCAGCACTTACACATTAAGTAAACTGTAGAATCAACTTGCACTGGACACACGCACATGCAAGAACTTCTGACTTCCACTAATTTTTCATGACTGACTGTGGATTTTTGAAATGTGTTTGCTTCTGGCCCACTCAGTTCTGCTGCCTCTTGGCAGACTTTCAAGGTGCCTCATCTATTGTGTTACACTGGTCCCCAGATCACCATAGGTTCTTAATAAATCTTCCCTCTAATCAGCTTTTGAAAATGGAACTTCTTGTTTCACTGCAGTCAGTTATGTAGATGGCTGTCACCAGGGCCTTCTCTTTAGCTTCAACCACCTTCCCAGAATTGCTTTTCTTTCTTCAGCTCCATTTATGAGACTGCAGCTCTCCAGAACCATATGTTGTAGCCAAATTGTGCTTTCCTCTAGTAGCAGGATATCATTTTTTTAACGCCATGTTATTTACTGGTCCCTTGGTTATACAAGAAAACTAGGAATCTCACACATGTTAGCAATTGTAGCTTCAGTAGCTAAAGACTTACTACAGGCAAGCATACGTTTACCAGCCAGTTTTCAGATCTCATCTCTTAACTTCCTGGTGATACAGCAGAAACATAACTAGGCTTGAACCAAGTGCATGCTCTGGAACTGGACAGGTGTGTGTGTCGGTCTGTGTGTTGACCTGAATGTGTGTATGTGTGTGTGTGTGTATATCTGTCTATGTCTGTCTGTGTGTTGACCTGAATGAGCACATAATGGGAGAAAATGATGCTTTTAAATTGAGTTCTGTCCTTAATATTGTTATTTATGTTACATGTCAGTGATCATTTTCTCCCTGGCAAATGTAGTCTTCATTACAAATTCCAGTCATGCAGTTTCCATGCTTTAGAGATAAGGCCGAGGTTCTGTCAGAGCACTTAACCACAGGTGTAAAAATGTTGTGATTAAAAAGAGACTGCACATTTAAGTAGGAGTAATTAGAAGTGAATTCCTAATTGCAAAGTTACACAAGCATTTATGCTTTGCTTTGAGATTCTGAGCCTTTCAAAGGTGCTATATAAATGCAAATTGCTTGTCACATCATTCATGCTGTGTATTCATGACATTGAAAATGTGCATTTATACTAAACTAAATAATAAAATATTAAATATAAAGTATCTATTCAATAGAGCATTTTCATGAGCTAAGAAAGTACATTTTAACTTTTTAGCAAGTACCTGGGATTATGAGATGCAAGTTCTCTCTTTACATCAGATTAAGAGAATGAAGTATAAAAATAAAGCTCTTCAGACTGATTAAACTACAAAACTATAAACAGTTTTTTAAAATACTATTACTGTAGCTTAACAGAATTTAAATTAGGCAAAGTTTCTGAAATTAAAATGGCAACCCACTCCAGTACTCTTGCCTGGAAAGTCCCATGGGCGGAGGAGCCTGGTAGGCTGCAGTCCATGGGGTCACTAAGAGTCGGACATGACTGAGAGACTTCGCTTTCACTTTTCGCTTTCATGCATTGGAGAAGGAAATGGCAACCCACTCCAGTGTTCTTGCCTGGAGAATCCCAGGGACAGCAGAGCCTGGTGGGCTGCCATCTATGGGGTCGCACAGAGTCGGACACGACTGAAGAGACTTAGCAGCAGCAGTAGCAGCTGAATGTAAACTCACATGTTATTTGTAGTACATTCATTGACTGTTGGTAATCTAAAGAAGACCTTTCAAGACTCACAGATATAATAATTTATCAGTTATTCTGATAAATAGACAGAATATTCTGTTGCTATAAATATTTCAGCCTTCCTTTTGACCTCTTGATATAATGCCCACATCAGGAGTTTGGGTAGTGGATTAAGAAATTTAATTTTTATGAATATCAGGATTTAAGTACTAGGGAGCAGTGAGAGACTTATTCTTACAAAATGGATGCCTGAAAATGATAAATATCAGGTCCCTCTACACCGCAGGTGTTTGTCAACAAAAAGAAATCTTTTCAGGGAGGTGCTTCTCAGTTGTTGATGTGTCATTATGTCCTTTGGGATCTTGTTAAAGTATAGAATCTGATTCAGTAAATTTGATGTGGGCCTGAGGTTTTGCGCTCCTAACACTCTTTCTTGTGATGCAGCTGCTGTTGTTCTACAGACCACATGTGCAATTGTAAGGCTTAAGGCAGACATCTGGACACTTTTTCTATAAACAATCAGGTGGTAAATAGTTTAGCTTTTGCAAGCCCTTAGGATCTCTGTCACAGCTCGTCAATTCTGCCACTGAAGCACAAAATTCATAGTTAATACATAAATGAATAAGCATGATGCTCTTTCAGTAAAACTTTATTGAGAAAACAAGAGGTAAAAAGATTTGGCTCTAGGTCTGTAGTTTGCCACAGCCTGTTTCAAAACCGGAATATGGGTGTTCTAAGAAATTCATTTATGTCGCAAATTTGCCCCTATTCAGAGTTGACACAGCAGAGGCTAAATTAAAATCTTCAGTGGTCTTGTAGGCTTCCCTGGTGGCTCAGTTCATAAAGAATCTACTTGTAATGCAGGAGATTCAGGTTTGGTCCTTGGGTGGGGGAGAGGTCTTCAGGGACATTCTGGCTCTGGAAGTTACAAATATAAATCTTTTCCCCATAGAAGAGCTCTACAGCAACATTCAGCCCCTGGTACCAAAAGCCTCAGATGCTCTATTCCCTTATAAGTATAAAAAGGATAGTAAAGCCACCCCTCCTAATCCTCCAGTTCTACATCTACAAATTCAACCAACCTTGGATTGAATTTGATCCAAAATTGGTTGAATCCATTACTCAGTTGGCTGAAGCTGTGGATATGGAAGCCACATAGTCGCAGGCTGATTGTAGATATCAGAATCTATTTAATATATAGAAAGTAGGGGAAACTACTAGACCATTCAGAAAGTGAAAGTGAAATTCCCTTAGTTGTGTCCAACTCTTTGCGACCCCATGGACTATACAGTCCATGGAATTCTCCAGGTCAGAATACTGAAATGGGTAACCTTTCTTTTCTAGGGGATCTTCCTAACCCAGGGATCCAACCCAGGTCTCCCACATTTCAGGCAGCATGACCATTCAGATATGACCTAAATCAAATCCCTTACGATTATACAGTGGAAGTGACAAACAGAGTCAAGGGATTATTTTTGATAGACAGAGTGCCTGAAGAACTATGGATGGAGGCTCGTGACACTTTACAGGAGGCAATGATCAACATCCCCAAGAAAAAGAAACGCAAAAGGGCAAAATGTTTGTCTGAAGAGGCCTTACAAATAGCTGAGAAAAGAAGAGAAGTGAAAGGCAAAGGAGAAAAGGAAAGATATACCCATTTGAATTCAGAGTTCCAAAGAATAGCAAGGAGAGATAAGAAAGCCTTCCAAGTGAAGAATGCAAAGAAATAGAGGAAAACAATAGAATGGGAAAGACTAGAGGTCTCTTCAAGAAAAGTAGACATACCAAGGGAACATTTCATGCAAAAATGGGCACAATAAAGGACAGAAACATTATGGACCTAATAGAAGCAGAAGATATTAAGAGGCTGCTAAGTCACTTCAGTCGTGTCCAACTCTGTGTGACCCCATAGATGGCAGCCCACCAGGCTCCCCTGTCCCTGGGATTCTCCAGGCAAGAACACTGGAGTGGGTTGCCATTTCCTTCTCCAATGTATGAAAGTGAAAAGTGAAAGTGAAGTCGCTCAGTCCTGTCCGACTCTTAGCGACCCCATGGACTACAGCCTACCAGGCTCTTCCACCCATGGGATTTTCCAGGCAAGAGTACTGGAGTGGGGTGCCATTGCCTTCTCCGGATATTAAGAGGATGTGGCAAGAATACATAGAAGAACTATACAAAAAAGATTTCAATGACCCAGATAACCATGATGGTGTGATCTAAAATTAAAGATGCTTGCTCTTTGGAAGAAAAGCTATGACAAACCTAGACAGCTTATTAAAAAGCAGAGTTATTACTTTGTTGCCAAAGGTCCGTCTAGTCAAAGTTGTGGTTTTTCCAGTAGTCGTGTATGGATGTGAGAGTTGGACCATAAAGAAAGCTGAGTGCTGAAGAATTGATGCTTTTGAACGGTGGTTTTGGTGAAGACTCTTGAGAGTCCCTTGGACTGCAAGGAGTTTCAACCAGTCAATCCAAAAGGAAATCAGTCCTGAATATTCATTGGAAGGACTGATGCTAAAGCTGAAGCTCCAATACTTTGGCCACCTGATGTGAAGAACTGACTCATTGTAAAAGTCCCTGATGCTAAGAAAGATTGAAGTCAGGAGGAGACAAAAGATGAGATGGTTGGATGGCATCATGGACTCTATGGACATGAGTTTGGGCAATCTCTGGGGGTTGGTGATGGACAGGGAGGCCTGATGTACTGCAGTCGATGAGGGCTCAAAATGTCGGACGCGACTGAGCAACTGAACTGATAATCCAGAACCCTCAAGAGTCTCTTCAAAGGCAGAACAGTAGAGTAATAGAATTTTATTTTTGTTGGATGATCACTCTCTTGTTCATTTTGCCACCTGGATGAATACAAATTCTCAAATAAAGCCACATAATAAAATAACGAGGCAGTGTTGAACTGTCCAAAGTTCAACTGTCCAATCAGATTATCCACATCCATCCTTTTCTTAATCTCAATCAAGATCAAAGTTATTCTTCTGGACAGACATTTTTATCTTTCCAGTTATCTTGCTTCCCTCCGTTCTTCCAATGTCTGTGTCATTTGACAGCTCCAGAGCTGACAATTTATTAAACTGATCAGATAGGCAGGTTTACTCTTTCTCAGAATGAGTAACCTCAACCTCAGTACTAATCTTTGAAGGACTGTTTATTTTTACATTTCAGAGGAAATAAAATTAAGGAATGTGCCAAATTGTGTTAGAAATATTTAACATTATTAACTATTAGGATTGTTAATTTTTCAGTAAAATACTGAACTACTGATAGGGCATTTTCATTAATTTGAGTATTAAATACTCAAGAATTTTGTAATAATTCATATATTTATAAATAATCTATATATTTATATATAATTTATATTTATATATAATTACATGAATCATAATTATAAAATAATTTATCTTTAAATATAAGTTATATCAATTAAACTGTGGTCATAGAATAATGGATTCAGATCAGATCAGTCACTCAGTTGTGTCCGACTCTTTGTGACTCCATGAATCGCAGCACGCCAGGCCTCCCTGTCCATCACCAACTCCCGGAGTTCACCCAGACTCACGTCCATCGAGTCAGTGATGCCATCCAGCCATCTCATCCTCTGTCCTCCCCTTCTCCTCCTGCCCCCAATCCCTCCCAGCATCAGAGTCTTTTCCAATGAGTCAACTCTTCGCATGAGGTGGCCAAAGTACTGGAGTTTCACCTTTAGCATTATTCCTTCCAAAGAAATCCCAGGGCTGATCTCCTTCAGAATAGACTGGTTGGATCTCCTTGCAGTCCCAGGGACTCTCAAGAGTCTTCTCCAACACCACAGTTCAAAAGCATCAATTCTTCGGCACTCAGCCTTCTTCACAGTCCAACTCTCACATCCATACATGACCACAGGAAAAACCATAGCCTTGACTAGACGAACCTTTGTGGGCAAAGTAATGTCTCTGCTTTTGAATATGCTATCTAGGTTGGCCATAACTCTCCTTCCAAGGAGTAAGTGTCTTTTAATTTCATGGCTGCAGTCACCATCTGCAGTGATTTTGGAGCCCAGAAAAATAAAGTCTGACACTGTTTCCACTGTTTCCTCATCTATTTCCCATGAAGGGATGGGACCGGATGCCATGATCTTCGTTTTCTGAATGTTGAGCTTTAAGCCAACTTTTTCACTCTCCACTTTCACTTTCATCAAGAGGCTTTTTAGTTCCTCTTCACTTTCTGCCATCAGCGTGGTGTCATCTGAATATTTGAGATTATTGATATTTCTCCCAGCAATCTTGATTCCAGCTTGAGTTTCTTCCAGTCCAGCATTTTTCATGATGTACTCTGCATATAAGTTAAATAAACAGGGTGACAATATACAGCCTTGACGTACTCCTTTTCCTATTTGGAACCAGTCTGTTGTTCCATGTCCAGTTCCAACTGTTGCTCCCTGACCTGCATACAGGTTTCTCAAGAGGCAGGTCAGGTGGTCTGGTATTCCCATCTCTTTCAGAATTTTCCACAGTTGATTGTGATCCACACAGTCAAAGGCTTTGGCATAGTCAATAAAGCAGAAATAGATGTTTTCCTGGAACTCTCTTGCTTTATCCATGATCCAGTGGATGTTGGCAATTTGATCTCTGGTTCCTCTGCCTTTTCTAAAACCAGGTTGAACATCAGGGAGTTCACAGTTTACATATTGCTGAAGCCTGGCTTGGAGAATTTTGAGCATTACTTTACTAGCATGTGAGATGAGTGCTATTTTGCAGTAGTTTGAGCATTCTTTGGCATTGCCTTTCTTTGGGATTGGAATGAAAACTGACAATGGATTAGATGGGAGTTAATACCAGACCACCTGATCTGCCTCTTGAGAAATCTGTATGCAGGTCAGGAAGCAACAGGTAGAACTGGACATGGAACAACAGACTGGTTCCAAATAGGAAAAGGAGTACGTCAAAGCTCTATATTGTCACCTTGTTTATTTAACTTATATGCAGAGTACATCATGAGAAATGCTGGGCTGGAAGAAGCACAAGCTGGAATCAAGATTGCTGGGAGAAATATCAATAACCTCAGATATGCAGATGACACCACCCTGATGGCAGAAAGTGGAGAGGAACTAAAAAGCCTCTTGATGAAAGTGAAAGTGGAGAGTGAAAAAGTTGGCTTAAAGCTCAACATTCAGAAAATGAAGATCATGGCATCCAGTCCCATCCCTTCATGGGAAATAGATTAGGAAACAGCGGAAACAGTGTCAGACTTTATTTTTCTGGGCTCCAAAATCACTGCAGATGGTGACTGCAGCCATGAAATTAAAAGACGCTTACTCCTTGGAAGGAGAGTTATGGCCAACCTAGATAGCATATTCAAAAGCAGAGACATTACTTTGCCCACAAAGGTTCGTCTAGTCAAGGCTATGGTTTTTCCTGTGGTCATGTATGGATGTGAGAGTTGGACTGTGAAGAAGGCTGAGTGCCGAAGAATTGATGCTTTTGAACTGTGGTGTTGGAGAAGACTCTTGAGAGTCCCTGGGACTGCAAGGAGATCCAACCAGTCCATTCTGAAGGAGATCAGCCCTGGGATTTCTTTGGAAGGAATGATGCTAAAGCTGAAACTCCAATACTTTGGCTACCTCATGCGAAGAGTTGACTCATTGGAAAAGACTCTGATGCTGGGAGGGATTGGGGGCAGGAGGAGAAGGGGAGGACAGAGGATGAGATGGCTGGATGGCATCACTGACTCGATGGACGTGAGTCTGGGTGAACTCCGGGAGTTGGTGATGGACAGGGAGGCCTGGCGTGCTGTGATTCATGGGGTGGCAAAGAGTTGGACACGACTGAGGGACTGAACTGAACTGAACTGAAATAAACCATAGCCTGAGGGCCTAGTACCACTAAATTCCAGTTTGTTTTGGCCCTCAAACTCATTGTTTTTGTTTTACTTTTTTAAATGATTGAAAAGAAAATTAAAAGATGAAAATTGTTACATTTAAAAATCACATAAAATTCAAAATATAATGAGATTCTAATACAATGTAAATGCTGTGTAAATAGTTGTAAACACAATGTGAATACTATGTAAATAAATGCCAGTACAGCAAATTCAAGTTGTGCTTTTTTTTTAACTTTCTGGATTTTTTAAAAAGTATTTTTGATCTGTAGTTTTTTAAATCTGTGCCTGCAGGACCCACTGATATGGAGAGGCAACTGTAACCAGTTTTCTTATACATGTATTGATCAATTCAGTAATATGAATGTGGGAAGTATCCATTTGCTCATTATCTTGTGATCTTCTGGCCTGAATGTGGTCTTGTTCACTCTGAGATGAAATGGAACTCTGTAGATTATTATTAATGTTCCCAAGGTGTACATTTCTTTTGAAATTGATTTTCCTATTTCCCTTAGTGTCTGAGTGACTGTGAAGTAAAATGAAAGCAGGCAGGTTGAAGTTTATTCCAGGTAAGATGGAAGGTTTTAGAGAAGCTGAAGAGTATTATATTTACACTGAATTAAAGTCTTCACAGAGCAGAAGTGATTTAGGATGGTGCCTCACAGAGAGAATCTTTGCATTATGCTTTGTATAGTATACAGGCTGTGACTTGTTTTTTTAACCTGGTGGCCTTATTATAATTTTAAAGACTAATAAACTTTACTTAAATACAATGGCATGTTTATGTATGTATGCATACATAAAAATCAGGTGAGGGAAGGAGCAAGGTCAGGGCTCTCAAAGCTGAAATTAGATGTCCCCAGAGGAGCCTGGTAGGCTGCAGTCCATGGGGTTGCTAAGAGTCGGACACGACTAAGCGACTTCACTTTGACTTTTCACTTTCATGCATTGGAGAAGGAAATGGCAACCCACTCCAGTGTTCTTGCCTGGAGAATCCCAGGGACGTGGGAGCCTGGTGGGCTGCCATCTATGGGGTCACACAGAGTCGGGCATGACTGAAGCGACTTAGCAACAACAGCAGCAGCAGCTTTTTCCTCCATGAAGAATTTAGCTAGCACAGGTAACAGGCAGTGTGCATAAAGCAATTAGTGATCCCAAAACCTGGACAATCACCTAAATCTGTAGCAAGCCACTTTAGAGAGTATTAGTTATTTACCCTTGCTTATTTTACTGTGTTGATGGGAGTTCTTAGGACTTAAAGAGAGTTAATTCTGTTGGAAGGCAGTCTTTATGCAGTTTTACTGTTGGAGTTAATATCTGTTGGGATAAACATGAGATTAATTGTAGATTAAAAGGTTCTTTTATTTGGAATTGAGGAAATAACAAGGAGAATGTTTTGACTTCTCTGTTTGTTTTTTCCCATCTTCCTGCATTACACACTTCCACTTTAAACCTCCAGGTAGGCCTCTTTATGGAGGTTTTTGCTCAAATGATTTGTGGGGTTCTTTTGAGTGGGTAATTGGGTATTCAGTTGGAAACTTTATTTTGACAGTGGGCTAATAGGTTAATTCTGTATTTAAAAATGCATACCATAGTATAGATTTTTTTGTTTTTTTGTTTTTTAAATAATGAGCTGCCAAGACAATTCCCATTATCCAGGTATTTTGCTTTCTTCTGATGGCAGGCACTTTTGGAAAACAGATCATGTTATTTAACTGTATTCACTTCTTCATCCACAGCAGAAATCTTGTTTCTCCTCTAAAGAGAAACTTAAATATGATATTTATAATTCACATGAAGGCTGTAGGAGCTAGCATCAAGTGCTTATGATTACATTCAGATGATAAAAAAAGTAATGAAAGTCTAGTAGAGCTAGCTTATTACTGTTGGCCTTAAGTGCAGCATCATTTAAATTCAAACAGCACTGCCCTCTGCTATGAAAAATTGTCCAAAGAATTTTCTCTACAGCTATTCATTGATGGACATTAAACCTTGGTAGAGAACAGATTTCCATTGACAGTATAAAAAGGAAAACCAGAGTGTTTTTTCGAAAACTACTTATTCCAATAAATAATTTACAAATGATTTCATTGGATAATTGAGGCTTTTCAAATATGAATATACAGAGAATTAGGAAGAAAAGACAAATAGTGACATTTAATAATGTCTCATCATGAAAGCAGCCTTGCAGCCTTGGCTACCACTCTAGAAGTGAACATATAATTATTAAAACCCTATCATCATATTTTATTATTTTATTAGGGGTCATGGTTATTAAGTTTCCTATATCCTGATAAAAATGTGAAATTTTCATCAGCAGTACTATGAATAATACAAATCTAATATTGTATTTCATTTTATTAATATTAATCTAAGGAAGACAGCAAACACACACACATACTCTAAGGGAAAAAAATCAGCAAACATAGCAAAACAGCTGAACAAGGATATGAAGAAAGCAGAAAACATTAGGAGGGGAAAATTAATTTATTGGACAATCACCTAAATCTGTATCAAACTGCTTTATAGTGCAGGGGTCCCCAGCCTCTGGGCCCCAGATGGCTACCTGCTGTCAGATCAGTGGCGGCACTTGATTAGAAATAAAGTGCACAATACATGTGATGTGCTTGAATCACCCCAAAACCACCCCCACCTCTGGCCTTAGGAGAAGAAAAAAGTGTCTTCTATGAAATCAGTCCCTGGTGCCAAAAGTTGGGGACCGTTGGTAGTGGATTTTTTATTTATCTTTGCCTATTTCACTGTGCTAGCGGGATAGAGAAAAGAAACCAGAAGCCTAAAAATATTTAAGAATAAATTTCTTAAATATTGATGAATATCTGTATCAAATGATGCCTGCCTTCTTAGGCAAAAAGTGTACACACATTTCTTAGATAATGTTAGGAAATAATTTTGAAAATATAGGCAGAATGGGAACAACTCTTTCAACTTTCCCCCTTTTTAAAAGCATTAAAGTGGCATTTTTGTCAAAATATTTTAAATAAGCCAAGTATTATATTTTTCATTTAGAAAACATGTACAGCTGTTTTTTAATTGGTAAGAGAAAGTACTGTTGATCAAATTCAGATCAATTAAGTGATTATTTTTAATCCTCTCTCAAAGAAAGTAATACAGTGGCAAGAAAACAGGTATTCACACTTATATGGGATTTAAGAAAAATTTGTAAATTTTCCCAAGTGGTTAAGACACTGCTTTTCAGCTCCTGATCTGCTGTCCCCATATCCCTGTGCACCGCTGAGTTCTAGTATCATTCATCAAAACCCTATTCATGTCTTCTTTTAGTTTTTCTTCTCTAATGCATTGTATCCCATTAGACCATTCTACTTAGATAATTCCTTATTAATCACTACCCAGGTTTTGCTTGTTCTTCTTAGTTGGCTCGTTGATTTTTTTCTAATTAGATCATCAAGCATCTGTCTCTCCCTCCTCTTTATTTACTGAAGAACTAACCCATCCCTACCCAGTCAGACCATCTTCTCCATCAGTAGCTCAAACTTGGAGCACATAAGAATGCAGCCAAATAGGCATCATGGATAAGCTCAGTTACTTTCTCCACTTGACAAAGTGGACCTTCCATTTTGAAATATATATTAACTGTACATAATTGAGGATCTAGTAGTGACTTTGACCTTTCTCCAGTTATACCTTTGGGGATTCCCTGGTGGCTCAGATAATAAAGAGTTTGCCCAAAATACGGGAGGCCCAAGTTTGATCCCTGGGTCAGGAAGATCCCCTGGAGAAGAAAATGGCAACCCACTCCAGTATTCTTGCCTGGAAAATCCCATAGATGGAGGAGCCTAGTGGGCTACAGTCCATAAGATCACCAAGAGTTGGATACTACTGAGCAACTACACTTTTCAGTTTCAGCAGGATGAAAGGTCAAATGAGGTAGCACAAGCACAATGTTTTAATCTGTACACAAAATCTGACCTTTGGTCTGTTGAAAGTTTTCCAGTTTTAAGAAATGTTTCATACGGAACAACATCTAAAAATGTGATTTGTCACTTTGGTTTAATAATTTATTCTCATTTTCCTTAAGAGTAGATTCAATATTTATCATCTCTAAACAACATCATACTTCTATAGCAATTTCCTTCCTTCTTTCCTCCCTTTCTTCCTTTCTCTCTTACAAGTTTCTCCATGTCCCCCACCCTCCACCACACCATCTTTCTCTGAAATAAAACTTCTCTTGAACAACAACAATACAAATAGCCATGAAGATAATGTACATCTGGAGATTACAAATAGGGAAGGTAGAAGAGATTTAGAATCAAATTTATGTATTTATAACTTTTTTTTATATTCACAAATGAATTTACTTAGTGAGTTCATTTAAAGACAGAAAAAAACGCATTCTGAGTGACTGTTTTCTACTTACCTTTAGTTTTTAGTCTTAGTTTTTTTTTTTGATAAAATTTAGTATCTCATTTAATTTACTACAACCACATAACATTAGTATTATTAACTAACTGAAAAGGTAAAGTAATTTTAATTCATGAGATGAATTCATTGACCAGAGGAAATTAATAGTCATGGTTCTTAAAACCAAAATATCTAGTCTACTGCCTTTGGACAGTATCACTAGGACCATTTTATATGGTCCACTTAACTCCCAAGTGGGTAAAAAATAATATATTTGTTCAATCTCCATACAAATAATACATTTGTTGATTTTCTACATATGCCAATTTTCTTCATGATACATGAATCATTCTAAACTATTCTCTAAATTCAGTCTCTGCTTGAACAGTTTTCTTTGTGAGAAAAACATTACTCCATTTTTAATAACAATCATAAGAAATGTCTTTGCATCAACCTAAAATTGACTTCTATCCCTGGAAATGCCAATCATATTGCCCAAACTAGATGGTAGACATATCCAGTAGATTATTTTTTCATGGTAGTCAGGAGGCAGTTTTTCATGTAGAGTACTTTCTGATATATTTTAATGTTTTTTTTACAGGTGTATATATATGTATCACAAGTGATATTTGTTAGAAGTGTTTAAATGTAGGCCTTGTATCCTACTTTAGACCAAGATTTGGATACTTGGGCTTCCCTCGTGGCTCAGACAGTAAAGAATGCCCCTGGCAATGTGGGAGACCTGGTTTCCATCCCTGGGTTGGGAAGATACCCTGGAGAAGGGAATGGCTACCCACTTTAGTATTCTAGCCTGGAGAATTCCATGAACAGAGAAGCATGGCAAACTACAGTCAATGGGGTTGCAAAGAGTCCGACACAACCGAGTGACTTTCACTTTTACTTTTGGATACTACTGCCAGTGACTTACACCTCATTCTAAAATAGCAACAGTTGAAGAGAGTCTCCTGAAGCACTTACTCTCTTCATCATTCTTTGCTGTTTTAACTGTCCGTTAGATTATAGGCTTTCTGTCGGTATAGCTCCTGTTGGTACTGCTCAGAGACATATATCTGTAGAACTGCACTGCTCAAAATGGTAACCACTAGCCACCTGTAGTTATGTAAATTCATATTTAAATTAACTAAAACTAAATTAAAAAATAGTTTCCTGGTCATGCTGATCACATACTGTGTCCTCAGCAGCTAGCTGCATGTGATTAGTGACTACCATACTAGGTGGTGAAGATTTGGAACTGTTTCATCATTACAGAAAGTTGTTTTAGAGCCTAGCACCATTCATAGAGAAAAGAAATAGATATTATCTGAATTAATTTACTAATCTATCTTTAGGGAGCAGCAATCCCATTTATTTTGTCTTCATAATGGAGAGGCAGATTTTGAATGCCAATATAGGAATATGTATACTTTAAGGGTTTTTCTATTGTATTTGTTTCTTTGTTTTCATGGAAGAAATCTTAATGCAATTGCTATAATCTACTTTTTAGTCCAGAGAGGCAGCCAAGAATGATCACATTGTGAGAATTTAATCTTATGAGTCCTTGTGAATATTGATAAACATTAATGAAATTGTGATAGTGGGGACATGTCTTAGTCTGTTCAGGTTGCTACAAAAAACAAAAACAAAACAAAACCAAACCACAGACTGAATAGCTTATAAACAACAGAGGCTTATTTCTCACAGTTCTGGAGACTGGGTATGCAAGATCCAGGTGCAAGCATGATCAGGTGAAAGTCAGATCACAGACTTCTTATTATAACCTCACATGGCAGAAGGGGCTAAGGAGCTATGCTGTGCTTCTTTCTTAAGGGCACTAGTCTCATTCATGAGGGCTCTACCCTCATGACCTCATCACATCTCAAAGGCCCTACTGCTGAATTCCAAAACTTGGAGGTTATATATCAACACGTTAATTTCAGGGAGACATTAACATTCAGACCATAGCAGGATCTTTGAAAGTCAAAGTCGCTCAGTCTTGTTCACTCTTTGTAGCCACATGGACTGGTCCACCGGATTCTCCAGACCAGAATACTGGAGTGGGTAGCTGTTCCCTTCTCTAGTGAATCTTCCCAATCCAGGGACTGGACTCTAGTCTCCCACACTGCAGGCAGATTCTTTGCCAGCTGAGCCACCAGGGAAGCCCAAGAATACTGGAGTGGGTAGCCTATCCCTTCTCCAGCGCATTTTCCCGACCCAGGAATCGAACTGGGGTCTCCTGCATTGCAGGATCTTTAATAAATCATATTTCTGATTGAATTGTAATGAAAGGTCTCAGCAATCAGAATCTGAAGGTTCAATTGCATCATGATAACTTCTTGACTAAGTAAGGCTGAGGAAAAAGCTTTGTATCAAATATGTGAATTAAAGATTATAGCAAAGAGACTATAGAAAAAGAATTGTTAAAGAAACTTGCTGTTTTATTAAATGTTCATTCTTTAACTTTCTCTCATTCTAGACTTTTTTACTAAATTCCCCAAAGCTGGATCCAATTTAAAGCCTGTCACTCCATCTTTGGTTCGTACTGCTAAGATCACCCTGTAGTACACAATATTGTACACTAACCACAGATCTTAAAAGAATAGAATTTATTATTTTCTTGTCACTGATGAAATTCAGCCAAGCATTAATATCTATTCACTCTATAGAACCATTTCCTTCTGGGAATATAACACTAAAACACAGAGAAATAAATGATGAGATTCTTTCAACATGGTATTTGTAGATTTAACTGAAGTGAAAAGAGCATCTTATTAAGGCACAGATTAGGGAGGACAAAAATTAAAGCATGACAGTTTGAGGAAAAAATACTCATTGGCCTTTTTCCCAGTGTTCTTTTATCTTAGCAATTTGCTAGTCTTAGAGAATAGTTAAAATAAGAGTAAATCAATAGGATGTGAGCTCCAAAGTTATTTAGCCCAAATTCCTTTTGGGTAGAGAGGACATGGGACCACCAGAGCTCTTCCTGTCTCAGCAGCTAAAATTAAAAATCCTTAAACTATGCTAGAGAAAAGCGACTTTTGAAATGCATTCTTGTACCAGCAAATATTTACTAAGAATGTATAAATGTCAAGCTATTGAGAGGTTTTGTTCAAAGATGAGGCAGGCATACTTTCAAAGAACACATAGTTTAAATAATTGTGTTGATTTTCCCTGTCCCAGACATACTCTTTAGCATCTACTCTAATCAAAGGTAATAGGATTGTGTATGACTTAAAAGAATGCCTTCTTCATTCTTTTTAATTGACATTTTATAAAGTAACACTCATCAGCCTTTAACAGTAAAGCATGGTATTTAAGTAGTAATTGCTCTAAACACAGAAAAAATATGCCCTGAAAGAATTATATTCATTAATGTTTCCCTGGTGAAGGATTGGCCAACTAAACAAGTTATTGATTCTTCTCCGAAGCTCTGAAACACAAGATGGCTATTTAGAGACCAGTTTCAGTTGGAGAATGTAAAGATGTTTTCATGCATCCACTCTTTCATTCAGCAAGTATTAATTCAGTGTTTACTGTTTAGGAACTGAACTAGATGCTTGAGATTCAAGAGTATTTATTTTGTTAAGCAAAGGTTCATTTTTCTCCAGGAGCTCACCTTTTAGGTGAAATGATTATAAAACTTTAAAAGTATATACATATATGTGTGTATGTGTGTGTGCGCGTGTGCGTGTGTGTATATTATATATACGTTTCCTAGTGTGTTAGACACCCCACTCCAGTACTTTTGCCTGGAAAATCCCATGGACGGAGGAGCCTGGTGGGCTGCAGTCCATGGGTTGCCAGAGTCGGACACGACTGAGCGACTTCACTTTCACTTTTCACTTTCATGCATTGGAGAAGGAAATGGCAACCCACTCCAGTGTTCTTGCCTGGAGAATCCCAAGGACAGGGGAGCCTGGTAGGCTGCTGTCTATGGGGTTGCACAGAGTTGGACACGACTGAAGCGACTTAGCAGCAGCAGCAGCAGTATGTTAGAAGATGATAACTGGCAAAAAGTATGTAAGTGGAGCAGGTTGAGGAGTATCAGTGGAGGGAACATATTTAAGTAGGATGTTCAGCATTGGCATTATTAATGTCTTCTAGCAAATGCTTGCAGAAGAAGAAAGAATCAACCATAATGAAATTCTGAAGAAGATTCTAGACAGAAGGACTAGCCAGTAGTAGTGCCCTAGCACAGGTTGGTACCGACCAAGGAGTTTGAGAAGTAGCCAGGAGGCCAAAGGGAGTAGAGCAGAGTAATTGAGGAGAGCCACAATAGTGTGATCAGAGAGGTAATAACTGCCAGATCATATAAGATCATTATGAGAACTTTGATCTTACTCAGAGGGTATTGCAAAGCCATTTCAGGGCCTTATGCAAAAGAGAGACACAATCATGACTCATATTTCTACTTACCTTTTGTTGGACGAAATTGTCTTTGTCTGATCATCCAAAGTGAATCTTATGTTGATTGTGCTGTAAAACGGCTATAGAAAAGAGTTGGACCTCCATTCAAGTTACAGTCACATTGTTTATTCAATAATAAATCTTTATCAAGCACACTTTATATGCCCTAGTAGTGACTTCCTGGGAGAAAACTTTTATGCCAGATTTGTTGTTGTTGTTGTTTAGTCACTGAGTCATGTCCAACTCTGCTACCCCATGAACTCCAGCACATAGGGCTCCCCTGTCCTTCACTACCTCCCGGAGTTTGCTCAGATTCATTTCCATTGAGTCGATGATGCCATCTAACCGTCTCTCCATTCCCCTTCTCCTTTTGCCTTCATTGCTTTTTAAACATTTAATTCAAGTTTGTATATTCATATTTCCAACTAGGTTTTATTTATGCAAAGCTATTTAATAAACATGTCTCTAAAGAAGATAGGTAAGATCTAACAAAAATCAGGCAATGAGTCTGATATTCTTATTTTTCACAAGAGTCTTTTAGATGAAACTTTGAAATAATTTACTGTGAGCAGATTTTCAATACTCACTTTATATCTACTCCAAAAGAAACTGAAGAAAAATAATCAGATAGAAAGATGCCTTTTGGAAAGATAGGTAAAGACAAAGCTAATTTTTTCCTAATAGTCCTATCTGCAAAGCTGGTTTGTATAATTTCTGCTGAATACATATTGGGGGAAAATTATTCACATATAGCCAAACTATCACCAACAGCAATCTGACAAAATGAGTCTATTCTGAGACATCTGCAAATTGTTTTCTTGTTGAATTTCTGTCAAACCAGTCTAGGGTAACTAACTATCATTAGCATGACCACATAATTCAGGAAAAGGCAAAAGCAAGTTTCTGCAAAGAAAATGTGGATAATACTAATACATTCATACTGAAAAATTTCATTCCTTAAATGTGTTTTCACCGCACTATTTGATTTCATCTGACTTCCTTCATATTTTCTTTAACACTCTTTCATTCCTCTGCTTGCACTCCAGGTGTACAGTAGAGCAACTTATCACAAGAGATCAGTTTTAATTAGTTGCCTGCGGAACTATGGCTTAAAAACTTACTGCCCACATTTAAGCTCTGGCTCATTCATGGGTCAACTTGAGGATCTTGGGGAAATTCTTGAATCTGCCTTAACTTTATCTTCTCCCTTGGAAATAGGAATTATTATAACTTCAGTCTTTAAGTACATGTATTAATAAGATAAGACAACCTGTGTTGGTCACCTAGCAAAATGCCTATGACACAGTAAGTGCTGGGTAAAGTTTAGATACTAGTATTATCATCCATCCATTTTGTTAATATTTCTCATATCTACATTAATTTTTATAAAGATTTTTCATTTTCCTCTGCAAGTCTGAATTCTATCCATCATCAAGTGATGGTTCGAGTTAAATTTCTTCTGTGAAATAATGACCACATATTTTTTCCTTAAAAATCTACAGTACCCTATTGCCTTTCTATTCATTTCTCATGTATCATATGTTGTCGTTATTCAAGTTTTCTGCTGTTTGTAGATCATTAATCCCAAGATAGTTTGAAAGCTTCTAGAAATGTAGGACTGTATTTCTCTTATAAACTAGAGAACCTGGCACAGTATTAGATTCAGAAAGTGAAAGTGTTAGTCCCTCGGTTGTGTCTAGCTCTTTGCAATCCCAAGGACTGTAGCCCACCAGGCTCCTCTGTCCATGGAATTCTTTGGGCAAGAATACTGGAGTGGGTTGCCATTCCCTTCTCCAGGGGATCTTCATGATGCAGGGATGGAACCTGGGTCTCCTGCATTGCAGGTGTATTCTTTATCATCTGAGCCACAAGGGAAGCCTGGTTTGATTGGACTCAGAATCAAACCCAAATTCTGATCAATGTATTTTTACTAATACAGTGATCCACATAGTGTGTACATTAAATTTAATCTCAAAGAAGTGATGAGTGAATTTTTCAGAGGCCAATGCAATATGTGTCATAATAACAACAAGGGCACTAAATCATTCTGGCATTAATGATTGGAGTCCTGGAAAACATATTTTACTAAAGAGTAGTAATTGTTTGCTTTTTATGGATACTGTTTTCTGTATCATTGCTCCAACTGTATTAAAACCAGGCAGATACTGATAATCTAAGCTGACTGTGATCTCTAGAATAAATTCAGTCATTATGAAGCTTGATAAATGTGTGTGTAGTTGGAGAAGACTCTTGAGAGTCCCTGGGACTGCAAGGAGATCCAACCAGTCCATTCTGAAGGAGATCAGCCCTGGGATTTCTTTGGAGGGAATGATGCTGAAGCTGAAATTCCAGTACTTTGGCCACCTCATGCGAAGAGTTATTGGAAAAGACTCTGATGCTGGGAGGGATTGGGGGCAGAAGGAGAAGGGGACGACAGAGGATGAGATGGCTGGATGGCATCACTGACTCGATGGACGTGAGTCTCAGTGAACTCTGGGAGTTGGTGATGGACAGGGAGGCCTGGCGTGCTGCGATTTATGGGGTTGCAAAAAGTTGGACATGACTGAGCGACTGAACTGAACTGAACTGAACTGAGAGGGAGAGATCCACACATTTCTTTCTTCCTAATGTGTCTGTGATAATAAATACATATAAAACAATAGACACTAAATTTAATACTTGAATGTTGAAAGAGCATTTTGAAATTAAATTCACATTCTCAAAGAAGTTATATAAGAATGACTCAAAGAATATATTTCAGAACATGTATTTTAAGGATAAAATTGCAGGAAAAATATCCCTAGATTATTATGTATTTTCTAATCTTCAGAAAACTTGAACGCAGCTGCACTCCCTGTATATGCCTAAGGTCCAAACTTCTCCATTTCTAAAGTTGCCTGCTAGAAATTGGAGATCTAATAAATCTGTTGACCCTGGTTATAAAAACTTTGACTGCTACACAGTAATCAGACTAGTACTGTTTACTCTAGAGCTTAAATTATTCCAATTAAAAAGACATTTAAAATTTCTCTATTTAAACAGAAAAATGAAGTGAGGATAAATTTTCAAATATCTGTCTTCTTCCCTCCCAGTGAAAGATAAAATGAAAAAATAGAATATGTCATAGAACCATATGTTTGTTCTAAACAACAAAAATGGTTAGGAATTAGGAGGTATACTTCTACTTTGTTTCAAAATAACATCATTTTCAGGGAATTATGTGATTTTATTGGCTTTAAGCATGAAATCACTCAAATATTGGGCGAATTACTTTTTGCATTGATGACAAATATGTTCTCTTACTTGGCATTAATAATTTTTTTTGCTTTTATGATGCTGCAAGTTCAAGAAATAGTGACCTTCATTATTAATTTTATCCTAATAATCTATTAACCTAATGTAACTAAAAGTTATAGTTTTACTTTTATTTTAAATCTTCCAAACTTGCTGCAATTTATGTCAAAGAGTGTTCTGCCTATGTTTTCCTCTAAGAGTTTTATAGTATCTAGTCTTACATTTAGGTCTTTAATTCATTTTGAGTTTATTTTTGTATGTGGTAAAAGAGAATGTTCTAATTTCATTATTTTACATGTAGTTGCCCATTTTTTCTCAGCACCATTTATTGAAAAGACTGTCTTTTCTTCATTTCATAGTCTTGACTCCTTAGTCTTAGAGTAATTGATCATAGGTATGTGATTTTATTCCTGGGCTTTTTATCCTGTGCTGTTGATCTGTATTATTGTTTTTGTGCCAGTTCTATACTGTTTTGATGACTGTAGCTTCGTTGTACAGTCTGAACTCAGGAAGCCTGATTCTTCCAGGTCTGTTTTTCTTTCTCAAGAGTGCTTTGGCTATTTCAGGTCTTTTGTATTTCCATACAAATTAAAAGATCTTTTGTTCTACTTCTGTGAAAATACTTGCTTGTTTTGATTTGTTTTTACAAATTTATCATTTATTTTGTGGACCACTATATTGATTAACTTATTGATTAACTTATTGATTATCTTAAAATGGATTATATCTGCCCTGTATTAAAAATATGTCATAGCTGATATAATTTAATATTAACTAATTTAAATTATAAATATATACATGGTTAAACATAGAAATTACCCTACTGAGAGTATATCCTACAGTAGCACTCATAGATATGCATAATATGTATAAATATGTATTTATTTATATAAAAGATAATTATATATATATCAATAAATATCTATATATCAATTCATAGAGTATGTATAAGATGATCAGCCAAAATTCATCAATAATTAATTTCCCCATTTTAATCAGATCAGATCAGATCAGATCAGTCGCTCAGTCCTGTCCCACTCTTTGTGACCCCATGAATCGCAGCACGCCAGGCCTCCCTGTCCATCACCAACTCCCAGAGTTCACCCAGACTCACTTCCATCGAGTCAGTGATGCCATCCAGCCATCTCATCCTCTGTCATCCCCTTCTCCTCCTGCCCCCAATCCCTCCCAGCATCAGACTCTTTTCCAATGATTCAGCTCTTCTCATGAGGTGGCCAAAGTACTGGAGTTTCAGCTTTAGCATCATTCCTTCCAAAGAAATCTCAGGACTGATCTCCTTCAGAATAGACTGG
This sequence comes from Bubalus kerabau, assembly GCF_029407905.1. Taxonomy (NCBI): domain Eukaryota; kingdom Metazoa; phylum Chordata; class Mammalia; order Artiodactyla; family Bovidae; genus Bubalus; species Bubalus kerabau. Next base: position 97,725,801 of record NC_073625.1, on the reverse strand, counting down.
TTGGATCTCCTTGCAGTCCCAGGGACTCTCAAGAGTCTTCTCCAACACCACAGTTCAAAAGCATCAATTCTTCGGCACTCAGCCTTCTTCACAGTCCAACTCTCACATCCATACATGACCACAGGAAAAACCATAGCCTTGACTAGACGAACCTTTGTGGGCAAAGTAATGTTTCTGCTTTTGAATATGCTATCTAGGTTGATCATAACGTTCCTTCCAGGGAGTAAGTGTCTTTTAATTTCATGGCTGCAGTCACCATCTGCAGTGATTTTGGAGCCCAAAAAATAAAGTCTGACACCGTTTCCACTGTTTCCCCATCTATTTCTCATGAAGTGATGGGACCGTATGCCATGATCTTCGTTTTCTGAATGTTGAGCTTTAAGCCAACTTTTTCACTCTCCTCTTTCACTTTCATCAAGAGGCTTTTTAGTTCCTCTTCACTTTCTGCCATCAGGGTGGTGTCATCTGCATATCTGAGGTTATTGATACTTCTCCCGGCAATCTTGATTACAGCTTGCGTTTCTTCCAGTCCAGTGTTTCTCATGATGTACTCTGCATAGAAGTTAAATAAACAGGGTGACAATATACAGCCTTGACGTATTCCTTTTCCTATTTCGAATCAGTCTGTTGTACCATGTCCAGTTCTAACTGTTGCTTCCTGACCTGCATACAAATTAAAAGGCAGATCAGGTGGTCTGGTATTCCCATCTCTTTCAGAATTTTCCACAGTTGATTGTGATCCACACAGTCAAAGGCTTTGGCATAGTCAATAAAGCAGAAATAGATGTTTTTCTGGAACTCTCTTGCTTTTTCCATGATCCAGCGGATGTTGGCAATTTGATCTCTGGTTCCTCTGCCTTTTCTAAAACCAGATTGAACATTAGGAAGTTCACGGTTCACATATTGCTGAAGCCTGGCTTGGAGAATTTTGAACATTTCTTTACTAGCGTGTGAGATGAGTGCAATTGTGTGGTAGTTTGAGCATTCTTTGGCATTGCCTTTTTTTGGGATTGGAATGAAAACTGACCTTTTCCAGTCCTGTGGCCACTGCTGAGTTTTCCAAATTTGCTGGCATATTGAGTGCAGCACTTTCACAGCATCATCTTTCAGGATTTGAAATAGCTCAACTGGAATTCCATCACCTTGTCTAGTTTTGTTCGTAAGTGATCCTTTCTAAGGCCCACTTGACTTCACATTCCAGGATGTCTGGCTCTAGGTCAGTGATCACACCATCGTGATTATCTGGGTCATGAAGATCTTTTTTGTACAGTTCTTCTGTGTATTCTTGCCATCTCTTCTTAATATCTTCTGCTTCTGTTAGGTCCATACCATTTCTGTCCTTTATCGAGCCCATCTTTGCATGAAATGTTCCCTTGGTATCTCCAATTTCTTGACGAGATCTCTAGTCTTTCCCATTCTGTTGTTTTCCTCTATTTCTTTACATTGTTCGCTGAAGAAGGCTTTCTTATCTTTTCTTGCTAATCTTTGGAACTCTGCATTCAGATGCTTATATCTTTCCTTTTCTCCTTTGCTTTATGCTTCTCTTCTTTTCACAGCTCTTTGTAAGGCCTCCTCAGACAGCCATTTTGCTTTTTTGCATTTCTTTTCCATGGGGATGGTCTTGATCCCTGTCTCCTGTACAATGTGACGAACTTCCGTCCATAGTTCATCAGGCACTCCATCTATCAGATCTAGGCCCTTAAATGTATTTCTCACTTCCACTGTATAATCATAAGGGATTTGATTTAGGTCATACCTGAATGGTCTAGTGGTTTTCCCTACTTTCTTCAATTTCAGTCTGAATTTAGCAATAAGGAGTTCATGATCTGAGCCACAGTCAGCTTCCATTTTAATATGACTACCCAAATGATTTTTGTGGACAGGAATTAGGCAGCCAAGGCTTGGGAATGAAGTTGATTTTAATCTTTAATTTCTCCTATATTGTTAAATATTTTATATTGGTATAAATTTTTTATCACTAAACAATATTGACATAATTTGTATTTTACTCCTCACTTTTTTCTAAGTATAAAATATTTTTTGATTCATATGAAATAAACAATCCTGCTGCTGCTGCTAAGTTGCTTCAGTTGTGTCCGACTCTGTGCGACCCCTTAGACGGCAGCCCACCAGACTCCCCCGTCCGTCGGATTCTCCAGGCAAGAACACTGGAGTGGGTTGCTATTTCCTTCTCCAATGCGTGAAAGTGAAAAGTGAAAGTGAAGTTGCTCAGTCGTGTCTGACTCTTAGTGACCCCATGGACTGCAGCCTACCAGGCTCCTTGGTCCATGGGATTTTCCAGGCAAGTGTACTAGAGTCCGAAACAATCCTACCTTTAGGAAATAAAAAGATAGGAATTAGACTGCAAAATCTTTATTATATTTGTAAGAATAAAAGGTGAATGTATTAAATGTATTAAGGATGTGTATTTTTTGTATCTACCAGTTAGAGAAGAGATTATGGTTGGCACTTTTTGTCATTTTCATAAGAGGTCTGTGAATCTGCACAATTTCATAACTTTAGAATGACGTTTGAAAGTATATCTTTCTGTGTAGTTGTACAGCTTTGCTGTCCTACTGTCAGTTTTGACTGACAATAATTAGGTGTGGAGTTATAAAGGATTCTGAGTATTTTTTTTTAAGTGACTTGGATACAGGTGGAAATTGTCAACTCTTTTCTCAGAATGCCTGAGTAGAACGTCAAGATCACAAACTATATTTTTTTTTTCAGTTTCTCCAAGTTAAAGAAGAGGTCTCTATGTTATAAAGGCAATATGTTAAAAAGTAAGAACACAAATCTCTTTGAATATAAATTAAAGGGCTGCTGCTATTGCTGCTGCTAAGTCGCTTTAGTTGTGTCCGACTCTGTGTGACCCCATAGACGGCAGCCCACCAGGCTCCCCTGTCCCTGGGATTTTCCAGGCAAGAACACTGGAGTGGGTTGCCATTTCCTTCTCCAATGCGTGAAAGTGAAAAGTGAAAGTGAAGTCGCTCAGTCCTGCCCAACTCTTAGCGACCTCATGGACTGGAGCCTACCAGGCTCCTCCGTCCATGGGATTCTCAAGGCAAGAGTACTGGAGTGGGGTGCCATTGCCTTCTCTGGATTAAAGGGCATGCAGACCAAAATATTAGTTTGCTTTCCTAATAGCATTTAGAAGCAAAATTTCTCCATTTTAATGAGACTATCCATAATGAATCTATTCAACTTTCATAAACACTTTAGTAATGCCAAATACATTATGTAATAATGTTAAACATCCATAGTATATAGAAAATATGCATTTCTATTACTTCATGAATCTAAAAGGGAAGAAATCAGAATATAACTTTGAATATAAGTGTAGAAAACAACTAATTTCAAGATATATACCTATATACTTCATTTTTCACATTAAGTTAATGATCCCTAAAATCCTGGAACATAAGCCAAATATATATTTTTATGTATTTTTTAACATTTCTGTGATGTGATTATGTGTATAATTATATTTATGGATTCCATTTTTTAAATCCAAAGAACGATTCTTCTTTTTACCATGTAGAGTGCTGAAAAGATATTTTTTTGAAGAGACCATCTCTACAAGTTCCCCTACCTTATTATCTTTAGAGTTTTGCTAACTTAATTTTTCTATAGTTCTTTGGTAAAAGAAATGAATAAAATTACCATTTTTTTTTACTCATTCTTAATATCTTGACATTTTTGTTGGCTTTCAAAAGCTGCAGGAAATGCCTTTGCTTACAATGCTTGTGCTGTTGCAGCAACATCACATTTACACATTTCAAGTTTTCTGGTTTCTTACTTTCCTTTCTTTATTACTGCATTGAGCAGATATGCCTGCATCTTACTATTTTCATCTGTCCTTAATATCTTCTCTAATGTTTCCTATCATTCTTTCTCAATAATCACTAGAGAAATAATTTTTAGAAATTACTTAATTGTATACGAATCAAATCTAACTAGTATCATTTTTAAATCTTTTATGAACTACATGTAAAACTGTGATGATTCCTTTTCTGTTATGTTTAGATCAGACTTTAGACGTGTGTTTTTGCTAATCATTCTGTCAGGGGAGTGTGTAATTTCCTCGGTTCTGTCTCGTCACAACAAAAATTCAAAGCAAACAGCCCAGTATTACAGCCCTGGGAAGGACCAGTGTTACAGCTTAGTTTTATTTAGAAAGTAAAGAAAAATACATCCTCGAGGCATGAGGGCATGCCAACCCAAAAGATGCGAATAGAAGAGAGAGACCCCCCAGCCCTTTGGCTCCTCTTTTTATGTTTTTCCTCCTCCCCCTGGGCCTGCCTTATGTAAATTGGGTTAGCCAGGAGTGCTGTTTCTTTTACCTGAGGTCCTCACTCCAGTGCCCGGACCTTCCTTTGTTCTTTTTTTGTGGGCTTAACTTCCTTGTCTTTTAGCCACCGTCATTCTGGACTCCTTTTTCCTATTCTAACTACCTAAAAATTCTATTTGGAAATTGAAAAAGATAAATTATATTTCATAATGTAAATTTATGTCTTTCTTATAAGGTACACTGAACATGAGAAAGCTAAGGTTGGATGAACTAGGAGAGAAGAGAGAAAAATGAATTAGTAAATTATGGGTCTTTTGTTGGGTGGAAAACGGAATGGTCTCTACAGGTAGAAATAACATGAAGTTCAATTAAGTGCTGACAAAAAATGTCGATAGCTTTATTTTAAAACTTAATTTTTATTAACTCCTTTATATTAAAATGATTGTTGAGATTCTTCTTCGACCATATTTTAGATTTGAAAATTATATTAGGAAATTTGAATTTTAGTCTGAATTGAAAAAAAAAATCTCTTTAAGGTATTTTTTTGTGTTAGAAAACATTTTACTTTTTTTCCCATTAGATTTTGTGTTTTTGGGAGCCAGAATAATAGAATGAGTGAGTGAGTGAAGTTGCTCAGTTATGTCCAACTCTTTATGACCCCATGGAGTGTAGCCTACCAGGCTCCTCTGTCCATGGGATTTTCCAGGCAAGAGTACTGGAGTGGGTTGCCATTTCCTTCTCCAGGCGGCCTTCCTGACCCAAGGATTGAACCCGGGTCTCCTGTGTTGTAGGCAGACGCTTTACCATCTGAGTCACCAGGGAAGTAATGATATATAAAATGGTGTGAAAGAAAGAATGCTGACCTGGTTGTTGAGAGGTTTGGATTCTGATGCATGTATACATCTACTTAGACTTAATTTCAAACATATCACTATTATGTGTATTTTGGTTAATTCATTTGTCAAAGAGGTAGCTAAATTAGAGGAGTGTTGAGGCCTCTTCCTACCTTAAGATATTGTGGCTCTATAATACCAAGTCTCATTGAGAATCAGCTGTTAAATTAGTATATTCTCATGTAGGTCTTATATAGATAGCATAACTTAGTATCTATGGTTTGATTACTGATAGTCTTTGTGGAGTTTCATTATTCATCAACAACCATTTAATGAGTACTACTAAGCTGTAGTCTCAGCCATGGGGAGCTGTTGAATGAAGCATGTGTGTTCATCTAATTCTATTGTCATCTCACAATTATAATGAAGGGTAAAACTTACATGCCACTTCACAGAAGAACATGTAGCAATAAATTAGGTATAATGCAGAGGAAGAGATAGTTAGACAGCATCACTGACTCAATGGACATGAATGTGAGTGAACTCCAGGAGATAGTGGAAGACAGCGGATCCTGGTGTGCTATAGGCTATAGGGTATCAAAGAATAGGACATAACTTATAACTGAACAGCAACAACTAATGTTATGTTCCTACTAATTTGTAGCTTACAAAAACACTGGTACATATTAAAACATTTCAATCTTCACAATAACCCTTGTGCATGCAAGCTAGCTTGCTTCAGTAATGTCTGATTCTTTGTGACCCTATGGACTGTAGCCTGCCAGGCTCTTCTGTCCATGGGATTCTCTCGGCAAGAATATTGGAGTGGGTTGCCATGCCCTCTTCAAGGGGATCCTCCCAACCCAGGGATCAAACCTGCATCTCTTATGTCTCCTGCATTGCAGGCAGGTTCTTTACCACTAGCACCACCTGGGAATTTGTAGCTTAACAAAAACACTTGCATGTATTGAAACATGTCAGTCTACACAATGACCCTTGAGGCATTCCTAAAACACATGCACACATACAAACACACACATACACAAGAAACACACATTCAGAGCTTGCCCTATGTTGTATGCTTAGAAGGCATTCTAACTACATGACCTGGGTCACATAAAAGACAATAGAAAAAAATGAGAACCCAGGTCTTCTGCCTTCTGGACTCTTTCCAAGATGGAATATTGTAGCTGCCTCTCTGAATACTTGGAAGGAGAAAAATGTCCCTAGTATTGATATCTTTGGCAATCCCATGGGATTTTTTAAGAATTAAGAATATTTGCTTTTTTAAAAAGTAAATCTGTGCTATACAATTTGGTGATTTTTTTTTGTTTTTGTTTTAATTGGCTGCTAATTACTTTACAATATTGTGGCGGTTTTGGCCATACATTGACATGAGTCAGCCATGGGTGTACATGTATCCCCCATCCTGAACCCACCTCCCACCTCCCTCCCCATCCCATCCCTCAGCATTGTCCTAATGCACCAGCTTTGAGTGCCCTGTTTCATGCATCAAACTTGGACTGGTGATCTATTTCACATATGGTAATATACCTGTTTCAATGCTATTCTCTCAAATCATTTCACCCTCACCTTCTCCCACAGAGTCCAAAAGTCTGTTCTTTATATCTGTGCCTCTTTTGCTATCTCATATATAGGGTCATCATTACCATCTTTCTAAATTCCATATATATACTTTAAAATACTGTATTGATATTTTTCTTTCTGACCTATTTCACTCTGAATAATAGGCTCCAGTTTCATCCACCTTATTAGAACTGATTCAAATGGGTTCTTCTTAATAGCTGAGTAATATTCCATTGTGTATACGTACCACAGCTTTCTTACCCATTCGTCTGCCGATGGACACCTAGGTTGCATTGCAGCACTGTTTACAATAGCTAGGACATGGAAGCAACCTAGATGTTATTTTGTTTTTTAAGTGAATAATTATTTTAAGTGAATATGAAAATAACACACATCCTTCCTTTGTTGATGTGTATGTATTTTAAGTATGGTTAGTGTATAGTGTGGAGAAGGCAATGGCACCCCACTCCAGTACTCTTGCCTGGAAAATCCCATGGACAGAGGAGCCTGGTGGGCTGCAGTCTATGGGGTCACGAAGAGTCAGATATGACTGAGCGACTTCCCTTTCACTTTTCACTTTCATGCATTGGAGAAGGAAATGGCAACCCACTCTGATGTTCTTGCCTGGAGAATCTCAGGGACGGAGGAGCCTGGTGGGCTGCCGTCTCTGGGGTCACACAGAGTTGGACACGACTCAAGTGACTTAGCAGCAGCAGTGTATACTGTACAGTAGAACACTGGAAAACATGATGTTAATTGAATTGAGCTCCAATGGAGAGGCTTAAAAATTACATTGAATTTCATTTCAGTTTACCAATATCCTTCTTATGATATGATGTACCACGTGGGAGGTGTAGTACATATTGCGACCCTTTCTTAGGTTTAAAGGGCTTCTTTTCTAGCTGCTAAAAGAGATGTAAACCGAAAGCCCTCAGGAATTAGTTCCACTCAAACTGCCTCAGATAAAAGAGCCATGTCACTCAAGATCATATCCCCTTCCCAGGGCAGCCTGTATCCACCAACTGATCAGTATAGAAGTATAAGATCCTGGCTATTTTGCCCTGACTTAGAATAACTCGGAAGGATTATCAAAGCTTCAGCGCTCCCTGTGAAGCCAGTTGAGATCTTTTGTGAGACAGCATCACAGTTCAAGTTTTCCTTCCACCCAAACCCTGTACCCTTTACTTTTCTGTAAATGTTGGTTTTGAGAACCCTCCCCAATAAACTTCCTGCTTGGAAATCTCTATATAGAATCTGCTTCTGGAATAACATTTTACTCAGGAAAGGGAATACCCAACCATTTGGACTGTTAGGTGCAGGGTCTAAATTGACATTGATACCAAGGCACCTTCATACCCTCCATCTCTAAAGAAACTTGAATCATCTGGACATCATAGTAAATGTCTCACTAGCATGTTATATTGATGGGATCATGCTACTTAGAATGAAAAAGCAAGAAGTAACAAGTATGTTAGGAGTATTTTCAAGACAGATGCATTATAAAGGATGGGAATATACAGGGGCTTGTCATATTAGTGCTCATTACTGTTCAGTGTCAGGGACATGTCAGTGTATAGACCCTAAATTGAAGGACAAACGATTACCTCTGATACCTGTCACCACAAAGAAGGAAACACAACACTGGGTAGGCCTCTCAAGTTTCTGGAATCATCATATTCTGCACCTGAAAAAAAAATCTGCTCTGTCCATATAAAGTGTGGTGTGGGAAGCTTCCAGCTTTGAATGGCTATCAGAGAAGCAGAGGCTTCTGTAGCAGACCTGGGCTGCAGGACAAGCAGCTCTGCCTCTTGTCTTGGAGAGATCTGTAATGGAAAGAAGTGGCAGGTGGCGTATTTGGTAAGTCCCCGTGGGACAGATACAGTATAGTTTATTTCGGAGCAAGGCTCTGTAGCGAATTATATGCTTTTTGGAAAATATCTTTGCTTTGGCCACTGGGCGCTGGTAGAGATGGAATGTCTCACCATGGGGCTCTTCAAATGACCATGTGGTCAGAGCTTTCTTCATGAGGAGATCTGTGATTAAGATGAGTAGTGCTATCAGGAATTCCCTGTAATGTGGAAGTAGGACATCTGAGATCTGGTATAAACAATGCCCAAAGACATAAGCTAAGCTTGTATCTTAAGCAGATGGCTGAGACCACTCCCCTTGTCATCACTACCACCGTAGCATTCACTCCACCGTCACTACCCACCCCACCTCACCCCCAACCGTATCATTCACTTTTGCACTAGAACTTCTCACTCTGCTTCCATTTATATTCAAATGGAGATTTGGAAGAGGAAAAGAATAGAGCTCGGTTCGTAAGTATGTTAGCTTAATATGTTGGTTAAGCAAAAACCATGCTATCCTAGAGGAGTAGGCACAAAATGGGAAGTGTTTTTCATTGTATTCTGAATCCATGAGAGAACATTCACCATGGGAGAGGCACCTAACAAGCAAGGAGACAAACCGAGTAATCCAATTGATATCAGCCAGACTCTGTCTTTGCCCACTCCAGTGTTTCCAGAATGGACACATGAATGTAGCAGCCATGATGACAGAGATTGGAGGCTATTCATGGACCCAAGGGCACGGACTTTACTCACCAAGGCTGGTTTAGCTACCACATGACTGAACCATCAGCCTCTCAGCAATAGAGACAAACACTGAGTCTAATATAGCACCATTCCTCAAGAAAACCAAGAAGACACTTAGTGGCAAGTTGATTATAGCTGGACCCCTTTACCCTTCAATGGCAATGATTCATTTTAAGTGTAGATACATTTTCTGAGTATGAATTTGCCTTTCCAGAATGCAGGACATCAAACAGCACCATTATCTGAGAGCCTGAATAATGCTGTACCAGATCAGGATCTCACATAATTCATGTCAGATTGAGACACTCAGTTTACAGCAAAAGAGAAGTGAGAGTGAACACATGACCATGAGACCAAAGGCCACATTGTACCACCCAGGACCTCTCAGCCTGACAGAGCAAAGCAGTGGAATTGTGAAGACAAACTGAGGTGCCAGTTTGGAGATGATCCCCCCTAGGATAGAGCACTGTCCTCCTGGATGCAGTGTACCTTTGACATCAAGAGTTGGAAATTTTTTCTGTAAAGAGATAGATAATAAACATTTAGGAATTTTGCAAGCCATGTGGTCTCTGTTACAACCACTTTGTCGCTCTAGTGCAGAAGCTGCCTTAAATGAGTTCTGTCAAAACTTTATTTACATAAATAGGCTACAGGGGGTGCTTCCCTGGCGGCTCAGTGGTAAAGAATCTGCCTGCCAATACAGAGAACATGTGCTCAGTCCCTGGTCTGGAAGGCCCCACATGCTGCAGATCAACTAAGCTGGTGGGCTACAACTACCGAGGCAGTGCTCTAGAGTCCACAAAACGCAACTGCTGAAGCACCAGTGCCTTAGATTCCATGCTCTGCAATGACAGAAGCCACAGCAATGAGAAGCTCGCACACTGCAACTAGAGAAAGACTGCGTGCAGCAAGGAAACCCAGGGCTGCCAAAAATAAAAATAAATCTGGCGGATTCATGTTGATGTATGGCAAAACCAATATAATATTGTAAAGTAAATAGCCTCTAATTAAAATAAATAAATTAAAAAACAAAAACAAGCACACAAAAATAAATCTTTAAAAAAAGGGAGGGTGGGCAACAGGATGGATTAGGCCTGAGGGCCAATGCCTACATTGAATCTATGGCCTTTATTTATATATGGGTTCGAGAATCAAGAGGTTAAAGGATTTATGGCCCCATTTACTATCATTCCTAGTAATCTTCTTGAGAAATTTGTACTTTCTGTCTGTACAACTCACTGCTTCTCCTGAGATAGATCCTCCATGTTAAATGGCTCAGATCCCTCGTGTCTCTTGACTCTGGGGCCTTTTCCACAGCTTTGATTGTCTCCCAGTTTTCACTTGAGGAGAGTTAGGGGCCTTCTTATGCAAGAAACCTAACTCTAGATCATGATTCTGGACCCTCTGTATATGTCCATAAGGTATTAAATATTATGCAATTAAATAAGATGTTCACATTCACCCATTTAAAGTTTTTTTTCCCTCACATCAGTATTCTCTTTAATAGTTTGCATGAATGAGACTTACTTGGAAACCCTGCTTTGGAGGGTTATTTTTGTTTAAAACATTCCATAGAATCTTCTTAGATTGACTCTCTTGAGGCTGTGTTTTAGAAAATGAGAATAATAATAATGAATGAAACTGATAATGGATGAAAAACAAGCTTATGAAGAATATACTCACATCTAATAAGTTAGGCTGTAAATTATAAAGTAGTAGATACAAATCAGGTTTGAGCCACCAGACCGTTGGTCTCTTTTCTGTCAGGAAACCAGTAGGATCCATCAGTGCATGGGGGAGGGGGACATTCTAAGCATAATGTAAAGCTGGCACCTGAGAGCAGGGCAAGGCTTTGAAACATAGTATCTCTCCCTCCTCAGAAGAACATTTCTTTTGAAGAATTGGTGCGCTGTTTGCCCCAAGATATTTAACACCCCTCTCAGGCTCAATACTTGAGGTTTATTGTTTGCATTTAAAATCTGGTTAAGTCACTGGAGCTATGGTTGCTAGGAAACCAGCATTATTTGGAGGCTGCTTTACCATCTCTCTTCTAGTCACACCCTTAATTAGGAAGAGCCAGCAGGCTGCAAACTTTTGACTCAGGTATTTTCCTCTTTAAAAGGTCATTGAGAATAAACACCACTTTCTCACCTTTTCCCACTTTTCTGTATTCAAAGCCATTTGTGTAATACATTCTGTTGTTGTCTTGATTAAATTCTCTTTATTAAATAGATTCCCATCTCTCCCATTGTACTTAGCATTTAAAAATTTCTCCTGATATGTATTTCCATCAGGAAAGAAAAAAGCAGTGAAAGAAAAAGCAGTGTTCATTTATAAGTACAACTAAAGGGTTAACATTTACAGTTGGCAATATAAATAGCAGAGACCTTTAAAGGAGAGCTAATTAAGTAAACAAATCACAATAATATGCTTTTCCTGCCTTTTTTTTTTTCCACATTGGCAACATTTGGGGTCCTGGATAGATATTTACTATTTCCAGTCTGAGGTTTAGAATAGTTTCTTTGTTGCCATTTCCTCTTTTTACCTCCCCTCTAAAATAATTTTATTTTCTCAAATTGTTGGGCTGTAGCACTACCAATTTCCTAAAATAGTAGGGACATGATCTTCAATTCAATATTCTTAAAAGGTTGGACAGAGCTTAATAGCTTGAGAAAATAATATCAGCAAATTATGCATACTGTCATCTATATCAGTCATGCAGATTACAGAATCTTGGATTAGCATTTACCCAAAGCATAGAAGAATGAGATTATAAAGGCATTTAATACATTTCATATCTCCTTATTATAAACGTGCTGAATTTTCAAGAAAAGACATGGCAGAATGTGTTCCGAGGCCATATCTGTACATGGCAAGTTACAACAGAGCTAAACAGTCTGCTAATGTTTCAGGGGATCAGAGAATGTTCATTTATTCAACAAGTATTTGTTGGTATCTAACAGGAGCTTTGCTAATGGCCAAGGGTAAAATGAACAAGCAATTATGCTTCCTTTACTGAGGGAACTTTTATTCCATTTAAAAGAAAAAAAAAAAAGGACGTGTACACAGGAAGCATAAATAAAATGTATTTATCGAGGGCAAAGACTGATTATTTGTATTCGCAAGCTAAAGAGGATGCTTTGTGAAAGCCTTGTTTATTCTGGACTGCTATGTGTACATTCACAACCTATTTAATATAATCCCTTTGACACAGAACAGAATGAAAACTATCTAATCATTTATTTTCCTCAATTATTCAATTTAAGAGCTTATGTGACTCTTCTTACATGCGGTATCAACATTGCTCAAAGTATAGCATTTCTGAACACATCTTGTAAATCACCTTGAAGTCTGTCACTTACTCTTTGAAGATCCTTTATCATGGCATATATATATGTATATACACACATAAAATTTGAAGTTGGATTTAGGTGTAAACCATTGAATATCATTTAAAGATAAGTCTGGTGTATATTATGGGTCATTCTTGAATGTGGTTTTATTATAAAACTAATACATGATTTAAAGTAATGAGATGCTAAGGGATTTTATTCTAGTCCATGGAAAGCAAACCCTTCTACCAAAGAGAATAAAACCAAATTGCCAATTGCCAACATGGTTTAAATAAGTATGTGACTTGTAAAGTGTCAATCTTTTATGCATGTATCAACTGTGCTTCCCCTGACAAACTATATTACATTTAATCCCCTGATAGACTTTGAATTAAAAATTGATAGTATTTTTCCTTTTGTTTTATCAGGAAGCTCATAGCAAAATTGATGACTTATATTTAGGGAAATTTTTGTATGCATTTTTGGGTAGTTTACCTTGAATCTCATTTTCTATTTATCTTATTTTTCCTTTTTTGTTCTTGTTATCTATTTCTATGCCATTGCTGAAGGAAAGTTACAGGGCTCAAAATAACCTGGCGCTAAAACTCCCCTCCAGGTCCCCCCCAGCATTCTATGCAAAACAAAGAACTCTCTCACCCAAAGGGAAAAAAAAGGATATTAAGGTTGATTAAGCCCAGCTCCCAGCTGGTCCAGCCTCTGGTCAATCTCCAGAGTTCCTTGCCCCAGCCGTTTAAGAGATAACTACTCCGAACAACCTTGGAGAACAGGCCCCCTTGAGACAGTAGCTTTCCACATATATGCCTATATATACTTACTCTTTTCTTGGGTTAGGGCAGCAGCTCACTAATCTGAGTGAGATTCTCGCCTCATTAAAGGTGATCTGTTCCTGTAAAGTGCTGGTCTCATTCTTTTTCTGAACCTTGCCTTCTCTAACTGCCTTACCCTACAATTGCAGTATGCTGCTGCTGCTGCTGCTGCTGCTAAGTCCCTTCAGTCGTGTCCGACTCTGTGCGACCCTATAGACGGCAGCCCACCAGGCCCTGCCGTCCCTGGGATTCTCCAGGCAAGAACACTGGAGTGGGTTGCCATTTCCTCCTCCAATGCATGAAAGTGAAAAGTGAAAGTGAAGTCGCTCAGTCGTGTCCGACTCTTAGTGACCCCATGGACTGCAGCCTACCAGGCTCCTCCGTCCATGGGATTTTCCAGGCAAGAGTACTGGAGTGGGTGCCGTTGCCTTCTCCCCAGTTGCAGTATATACATTTTAAAAAATTATTCTAAATTCTTTGAAAGAAATGTTTTTCTCTTTATAGATACATCTTATAATTTGTGGATTGTAATTCATCTTTCGTTTAAGGAAATAACAGGGAAATGACAAGAATTAGGATATTATTCAGCGAAAAATCAGTGGAAGGGTCAGGAGGTTATGTATTTCATCAAATCTAGCTTAATAGTAAATAACTATAAATCCTTTGGAATTTATAATAGATATTAAAAATTTAGCATAATATTAAGCAACAACAAATTGATTTGCTATATTGTAAAGATTAACAGTGCACAAGCTAGATACATTTCCTAATTTCCAGAACATGAATGTGTTATGGAAGTCATAAACACTATTTCATTTACTTTATGAGTACAGACATAATTTAAAAGGATCCATTTTCACAATAAGAGGAAATATGTCTCTGTGTACACTTTGTTGCACACATACATATATGTTTAATTATGCATGCAAGCTATTATCAACCAATTTGGGCATAAAGAGATAGGGCTTAGTCTCCTTGAACTTTTATGAAATATTGGAGTTTATACTTGCATTAGTGAAGTGAGGTGATGTTCATACCATTGTATGATGATGCAGTATTTACAGACATGTCTTTCCACAAGTTGTTTGAGTTTCATAAAATAGATCCAAATTGAAATCAATATTCAAGATCCATTTTCATCTCAATTAAGACAGTGTTATATGGTAGTAGCATTAAGCATCTGAATTGTTACATGTTATGTATTGTGCAAAAAATTTTCATCAATTCACAGACCTACCATAAAATTTTAGGTTTAGAAGACAGCTGATTACACAGACAGCATGAGGATACATACTCTCTTATTTTCAAAAAACAGAATTAACTAATAGTAATGAGTGGTTTAGTAGTAGAAGTAGTAATAAAATTAGTAGTGATAACAATTAAGGATTATATGCAAATAACAATTAGTCTTGCAGTTCTATGAAACATATTTAATAATTTGCCTTATTGGGTCAGAATATGAAGCACATGTGCACAGAAAAGTGGAATAAAAAGGCTATGTAATAAGTTCTTAAAGCTCTTCATCTCTAAATGATTTCAATATGTATGCGGCAGAGGAGGCTGTGTAATTAGCAAAATGAGGTGGAAGACATATGAATGATAAAGTGAAATTTGCAATGATAGAGGAACAGATCTTTGTGTGTGTACGTATACATATATATGTGTGTGTGTGCACATACGTATCTGTGTGTTCTTTGTAATCCTGAATTGATGATTTATCCCTGAACTTGCTCCTGCTCCTAAGACTACAGTGCAGGAATAAAGGATACCTAAATTGAGACATACAAAAACAAAACCCAACTAAAGTAAATTTAAGATTGAAAATTGTTTAATAGCCATGTCATATTTTACACAGCTGGAGCAGTTGATATCTGGAGTGGGGAAATGATACTAAAGATATGCAAAAGGAGAAAATAAGCAAAATAATAGTGGTACAGTGTGGGAGGGGATGCAGGAGTAGGAATCATCAAGATTGCAACTGTTTGCTACTCCCTTTTATCATCTCCATGTACTGCTTTCAGAAGTCCTTTGTCCTCTGTTGCTGCAGTGAGTTTTAAAAGACCTAGACAGGATAAAGTCTTAGAGATTCTTAAGAGAGAAATTTTCATAGAAATTAGCTTCTGGGTTTGAGCCCAACAATCCGGCTATACATTCCATCTTTCTGTTAAGAATAACTTCTTTTTTTTTTTTTAATTTTATTTTATTTTTAAACTTTACATAACTGTATTAGTTTTGCCAAATATCAAAATGAATCCGCCACAGGTATACATGTGTTCCCCATCCTGAACCCTCCTCCCTCCTCCCTCCCCATTCCATCCCTCTGGGTCGTCCCAGTGCACCAGCCCCAAGCATCCAGTATCGTGCATCGAACCTGGACTGGCAACTCGTTTCATACATGATATTTTACATGTTTCAATGCCATTCTCCCAAATCTTTCCACCCTCTCCCTCTCCCACAGAGTCCATAAGACTGTTCTATACATCAGTGTCTCTTTTGCTGTCTCGTACACAGGGTTATTGTTACCATCTTTATTATACAGAGTGAAGTAAGCCAGAAAGAAAAAGACCAAAACAGTATACTAACGCATATATATGGAATTTAGAAAGAATAACTTCTTATATTGATATTGTTAATAAGATTGGCTGTGAAATCTGGAGTTAGGTCTTCTGAGCAAATTTGAAGAAAGGGCTGTGACAATGCCTCCGCTTGCATTAGGAGAGAAACTGAATGGAATCACTTTTCCTTTTTCACCTCCCTTCATCAGTGAAAAGCATTGATAGTATGGAATTTGTCTCATTCCTCTCTGTGGCTATGACTGTCCTTACCCTCCCAGCCTTACTTCTTCAGCTACTGTTAATATATCCTTGTTTATCAAGGGGATCCTCTGGTGCCTCAGATGGTAAAAAAAAAAAAAAAATCTGCCTGCAATACAGGGGACCTGGGTTCATCCCTGGGTTGGGAAGATTCCTTGGAGAAGGGAATGGCTACCCACTCCAGTATTCTTGCCTAGAGAACTCCATGGACAGAGGAGCCTGGTGGGCTACAGACCATGGGGTTGCAGAGAGTCAGACACAACTGAATGACTAACACACATCCACACTTGATTTTATAGTAAAGCCCTGTGTTATTAATTTCTTTGTATGGGGTGGTGGCAGCTTGCTTTCATTACTTGTTGGGATCATTTGCTGACACCTTTCCGACTGAACAACAACTCCAATTGTAGTGCTAGGAATCATGATAAGAAGTCAATGTCCTCCCCATTTCATGAAGTATTCAATATAATCTGTTTTAAACTGTCTGTTGGATTCAACTTTATGGTCATTGACCCCTAGAGTCCTGGTGCTGAGATAAGTGTACTGTCCTAAGAGAAGCCCAGAAACTCCAGTTTACTTTTATTTCTGCTGATCAAACCTGCTTATCTCAACCCAGGATGTACATGCCTCCCAGTGCTTGACTTTCGCTCTACATGGCCATAGATCTGACATATATATATATATATATATATATATATATATATAGTTACAGTCTATTGAAAGTTTGTATGTCTGTATTTACTTAAAATATGCTGGAATATTGCTGCTAGTTTCTTATCTATAGAATAAGCTCAGAATCCCTAGTAGGTGCTCAACACCTATTTATGAATAAATTATTGATGGACTTTTAAGTTGGTGCCACTGTTGCATGCTTTAGTGATATCCTGGTAGATGATGGCTATCTGTAAACAACAGTTTAGGGGTGGAGCCCAAGGCTGAGGAACTGACATACAAAAAACTGAATCCATGGCTTGCCATTGTGACTATAGAATCTCATTAGCAAGATAAGATCTTGGAAAAACATTGCATTTTTTTTGCTGGTACCAGTGTCAGATGCACCCTAAGTGGTCTCATCCCTGAGCCCCCCCTTGAGACATCTTCAACATGACCTTCTTAGGTTGCAAACTCTAGTCTGAGTAAACCTCGTGCAACCAAAGTCATATGTTCACAGAAACTGGTATAATCACAGGAGGTCAAAGGGTTCTATTTTGCAGCTGAATTTCAAAGTGAGCTGGATAATTTTATGACCAGCAGTAAAACTAGTAGTTATGAGAGCTAAAATAAAAAAGCTAATCAGATCTCATGCTTTAGGATATAAACTTGTCACCATAAGCATTAACAAGATTTTCTCTCCCCTTAGATGGCCATGCAGTATGTTATAGAGGATTTTCACTTTTTAGTCATCTGAGCCATATGTTTGTTCCTGGGAAAATTTAATTCATCATGCATTTATTAGATGCCTGCTGTGCACAAAGCACCATCCTAGGCAAAATTTTCATAGGACTGAGAGGCTTGAAAAATAGAAATAGGCATAATCTAGTTGCAGATGGAAATGTACGCAACCAGAATCTACATCAATGACTCCTAGGCATCAAGAGTCATATTAATTTCTAGGAATTCTCATTGAAAAAGGGATCTAATATTCTTTGGGGCAATTGTAAATGGGATATTATGATCAGGAGTTACTTCTTCTCAATTAAAATCTTTATCAAAGGCTGAGGTGAAGAGTATCCATCCAACTCTGGAGAGGGTTCCATATGACAACCCTAAATGTCAGGGGATATTTAAGGGACCATATCTGAGAGTAGAAGATTAGGAAAATCCTAGTTTGCTTTAACCTGGTCTGAATTTCTTATCTAAGTAAGCTTTAACTCTAAAAAAAAAATAAATAAAGCAAATATCTCTTTAGGAGATTTTTTTAAATATGCAATTTCTTAGAGGGTGAAGCTATCGCTGTGATAACTTTGTCAAATTTGAAGGAAATTTTTCTTCTATCAATGAATGGCAGAAAGAACCATGATTCTAAGTGGGAGTTCATCAGGAATACCAGAGAGTGAAGAAGAAAAGTGATGCCAGGAAGCTCAAGTCATTAGGAAGGAAAAGAGAAATAAAACATAGGCAAGGTTGAATTCTAGGTTCTAAAGAAGACCCTGATAGTGAGAGATACCATTGCAAACATCCATGGAGGGAGATAGGAAATTATGACCAATTCTATATCCACTGTGGCAATAAAGCAGCTAAAGAGGAAGAAGGCTTTCTAGACAAGAGTTTGGACTATGAATTCTAAAAGAGTGGGGTAAGGGCTTCCATGTTGCTAGTGTAGCCTACACTTCAGCTGTAAAAAAAAGGTCTACTCTAGAAAATGGAATAAAATTAGGTGCTATATGATAGAGGAGCAATGAATGGGCCATGGAATTTCAAGAAAAATAGCAACTAATTTTGAGTGGAAGAGTGAGGGAAAGCTTCCAGAGAAGATGATACTTTAACAAACATAAAAGGGTAAGTAGAATTTCAAGTGATGGAGATGGCATTTCAGCGTAGGACATTCCAGGGTAAGCAGATAACACAAACAACAGAAGAAAAGAGTTCAACCGTTCCTGTTTTTCAGGAAAGTGATGGGTCCACTGCAGTGGCAGTGGAATTGAGCTGTAGTGCTCTTTGTTGGAGAAGATGAGACTGGAAACTTAATCTCACGTTTGTAATTTCTTCACTAGACAGTAGGGAGTCTATAAATAGAGGATGGCCATGATCTGAAGTATTTTTAAGGACATAAATCTGTAAGCATTGTGAAGCTTGGCACTGAGAATCAAGAGATAAGAAACAGATCATTCTCATTGCCTGGAAAAATATTCTCTCATTTTTTGCTTAGAGTAGGGGCTTACCACTTGGCTTTGGCTTAGACATTCACTTATCCTAGGAGCCTTCATGATCCTCAGCTCTGGATTAGGACTAAATCGTAAATACTGATCTATTTGTCATTATCTACCTTGCACCATCTGCATCATTACAACAAGTGTCTTGTGTGCCTTATTCTCTACCCATAATTTTTATGTGCCTGGCCTTAGAGGATACTTAATCCAATTTTTTGAATAAGTAAAAATGCACGAATGCATTGAACATGTCAGTTAGGAGACATCAGAAGAATAGTGATAGACATGAAAAACACGGGAAATATACTGAAAATACTATCCAAAGGATTGGAGACATGTAAGATGTAGAAAGGCAGATTTAAAGGTGTCTCCTATGTGTCTATCTTGATTGATACAGTTAGAGTTTTATTTCCTTTCAGACAGAATCTCTTCCCTGTATAAAAATTGTGTTCCAAGTGTTTGGAGATTTCTTATTAATTTTAGAAATGGGGTCTTGGTCTCCCCACATATGTACTCTCCATTCTGATTCCTCAATTGAAAAGACTTGAATGAGAATATGGTGCCAACTAAATAGGGTCTGATACTCTTCTTGGCTGTAATTCCTTATTATCCTGCAATTCTGATGGAAAGAGAATTCAGGATTTGGGATGTTTAGTTTCAATGCTGTTGACATCTGAATCTCCCAAAATTGTTTCTGTACCCCTTCTCTTTATTCAAGTAATATATCTGATTTTGTTGTTGCTGTTTAGTCATTAGTCATTCTTTTGCAACCCTGTGGACTGCAGCCTGCCAGGGTCCTCTATCCATAAGATATCTCAGGGAAGAATACTGGAGTGGGATGACATTGCCTTCTCCAGGTGATCTTCCCAACCCAGGGATCAAACTGGCATCTCCTGCATTGCAGGCAGATTCTTTACCACTAAGCCACCTGGGAAGCCCCAATATAGCTGAGAAAGGTAAAATGCTTACTGAATTTCCTAGAATAAAGGGTTCAAGTCTATGAAAGTCTGCAACATTGGCATTATAGTAATAGAATAATCAAATAGTCCACAGATATTGTCCTAAAAAACATGAAAGTGTCTAACCTGTACTGTTTCAGGGAGTTAGTTATGGTGCCTGGGCTGGAAGTTGTTTTCCATTTAAGGCACCTGTTTTGAAGTAGAAGAATTGAATAGGATTACTATATATTGTAATGTGTTTCAGCACATTTATTGTAATCAAAATTTATTGTTTCAAGAAAACATAGAAAAAAGTCTTAAGTATTATTTTAAAAAGAAAGTTTACTTTTATTGACATAACACCTGCCTAATTTGATAGCAAATATCAGAATGAAAAACTGGCATTCTCAAAGTAATTCAAAATCTGAAATAATTAAAATCTTAATTTAGATTGGAATTATTGTTACTGGTCATATTTTTCTGCACATTAATCTAAAAGAGTTTGTATTGGGATTATTTCCGTCTTGTGTACCCAGCCACTTGGCAATTTAGCCATTGAAAATGCACCTGCTTCTCAGATTGGCAAAGCAACAATTTACTGTGAAGAATCAGTTGTTTTGAATGGCTAATTGGTTACAGGTGCAATGAATTAACCATCTGCCTTAGAGATTGACTCCTCTAAGAGAAGGAAAATCCCTTTCCTTTCTGTCACTTTGGGAGCACGTTAGGGAGATATGATTATAACTTGGAAATTGCAGAGGCTGTGGTGGTGGGTGGGGTGAGGTGACTGGGAGGAAAAGAAAGCACATTCAAAGCTTAATCAGAACATTGCAGAGTCTCATGTGAGACTAGTTTATTAACTTTTATCAGTAATCTAATAACCTTTTGAGTGAAACCTCCAACCAGCTCAAAGTATAAAATATCTGGCCTATTATCTGGAAGAGAACACGTAACCCCATAGATGGATTTACACTAGCACATTTGATTATGCCTTGGTTTATGTTTTTATTTTCTAGCTGTTCTTTCTTGGTTAAAATTTAATTTTCAAAATATTCTGAACATTTATGACAGTAATCTATCGATGTGTTATAATATTTAAAAATGGGCTTCCCAAGTGGCTCAGAGGTAAAGAATCTGTCTGCCAGTGCAGAGACACAAGAGACACGGGTTCGATCCTGGGGTAGGGAAGATCCCCTGGAGAAGGAAATGGCAACCCACTGCAGTATGTTTCCTGAGAAATCCTATGAACAGAGAAGCCTGGTGGGCTACAGGCTATGGGGTTGCCGAGTTTGGACATGACTCAGGGACTAAGCAACAACAAATATTTTAAGACATATCTTTAATCACGTGACTTTTTGACTGCTCAGTTGAGGTGAATCATAACAGTTTTAAATGGGCAGCAATCACTTTTTATTTTTTTTCATGGATGATCACAATCTCTTGAATCCAAGATGGTAAAAGGGAGTTCTTGTTAACTAGCAAGTATCAATCTGCATTGGGTGACTAGATGGGGAATGATTAGGTAATTTGGTCTAACTTTACTTCTTTGCCTTCAGATAAACACTTCATTTTTCTTGCCCATAACAGAATTCATGTTTTATATGTTGTTTACTGTGCTTAACTTTTAACAGACATTAAATATCTAAGAGTTCCATTTGGCTTAACATGCTTCCACTTTAACACGTTTCCTCAATTAGTTGTCAGAGATTCACAGGGTTCTATAATGAGTCCTATAATGAATTCCAGTCTTTCCTGGTGGCCCAGATGGTAAATAATCCACCTGCAATGCAGGATACCTGGATTCGAACCCTGAGGGAGGGGAGACCCCCTGGAGAAGGGCATGACAACCCACTCCAGTATTTTTGCCTGGAGAATCCATGGACAGAGGAGTCTGGTGAGCTCTAGTCCATGGGGTCTCAAAGAGTAGGACACAACTAAGCGACTAACACACACATAGTGTTCTGAGTAGGGATTTTTCTGCAAGCCTCTCTACCCAGCTACATTTATCATGGGGAATTGGCAAAATGAAAATTAGCAGTTCCTCCCAAAGGGATGAGGAACCTTTCAAGGTACAGGCACCCAGAATACTATTTCCCTTTGAACTAGTCTTGTAATATATCCTGATGTTTGATTGACGTGGTTAAGTAAACTAATACTTTTTCCCTTAATTTCAGCAAAGCACAGCTGTTTGTGCCTCTGTTGCCCTTGTAAAACCACATGAACTCTTGACATCGCTGAGAAGAGCAATGTAGCCAAGGAAAGACTCTTCTAAATCATTTTAGTTATTGAGACTAAATGGGAATTTTACACATGATTTATTGTTTTCCAAAAGTGCTTAATTTCTCTTATAAAATATCTTCTAATGCAAAAAGAATATTTTGGGAGAATCCTATTTTCAAGATTCTTGTTAAGTAACTCTAGTTGGGTTGTTCAAAAAAATATTTCCCATCAAAGAATAATAGGAAATTGAGTATATGAGACTCATTATAATTCCAGTTTTCTGTACCTAGTCAAAATTTCATAAAATATTCTTTCAAGAGATTGACATTTTAATTTCCTTCATTCTTTTAGAAAAATACATTTCTGAACTTTACATTCTCTTTGAACACAAATAAAATTTTATTGTGGTGAAATCTTTGTACAATAATGAAATATTTCTGACAAAAGCTCACTCTTTTCAAATACCATTCAATACAATATTTTATCTGATCAAAAAATTTAGATGAAGAGTTTAAGATCATTATCTATCTATCTATCTATGGTTAATGTATGCCTGAAAATTGCTTAGAAATAATTTGTTATTAATTAACACTACAGGAGTAATATTCTTTCACTTTCATTCATTGTTTCATTTCATTTTTTCATTTCATAATCTCATTTTCTTTTGTAGCCCAGTCAGTGGAAAGTCACCAAATAGTAGCATTTCTGTTTTTCATATTTCTGAATGAATATAAATGCTCATATTGACTTTCTCTTTTAAGTGAAGGCCCTTCATTGTTTCCCTTTATTAGTCTTTTAGTGATGCTTATTCTCGGATGTAAATTTGTGTTGAAAATCCTGTGCCACAGAAGCTGTATGCACAGAGCTTACTTAGAGTAGAGTTGAGAATTATATGTCTTGTTTAAAATACCTTTGCCATCATCAGAACTGGAAGTCACTTTAGAAGTCTTTAAGACTACCAATTTTTCAAAAATGTTATAGCAACAGGACTCCTTTAAATGAAAATATAAGATGCAATAGAAAAGTGCAATACTGCTATTCTAGTTGGTGCAAGGAAAAAGTGCTCAGATTCATTTTTTGTTACTTTCCCTGTTGTGTTCTATAGTCCTTAATATTCTGGGTAAATAGTTCTTTTCTAACTATATTTTTTTTTTCCTGCTAGGCAACAGAGGCATAAAAAAATCATTTGACTTGTCTAAAGGTAACCAATGAGTTATTAACAAAAGAAGGAAAACTAAGTATTCTTGAATTCTAATCTGGAGCTTCTCTACCGTTAAAATATTAATTTTGGTATATGAATTATCCATAGGGTTTCTTTTTATTGGTTAAAATACCTTGGGTCACTTACCACTTTATTTGACCTAACCTATGTATATGAAGTTACTATTCCAACCCTTTCATAGATTCTCCTTTCTCTGAGCTCATGATAACTTTAAATCCCAGTACCTAGGACTTTCAATCTCCTAGACAGTTGATTATGCCAAATGCTTAGCACAGGGCCATAGCTAGCTCCAGGCTACTGATGATTTCATTAAATCTCTCCCAATCTATTTGTTTACACAATTTCAGCTGGGGGAAAAAATGCATTGAAATCAAACATCTCATTCTCTGTGTTGTCCCGAGGCAAAAAGAGAGAATGATACATATCCCCAATTTAGACTAGATGAAACTAGCCACATTTCAAATAGAGAAGTCACATTGTGAGTTAAAACCAAGTTAACCTGAAGGGAGCCATTTTCTCCCTGTATATCTGTGCACAGCTTTAATTGATGGCACTATGAACTGTAAAACTGAACCAGAGGCCAACATTTTATCCAAAGAAACTTTAGAACTAAGAAGTTTGCTCAAACATCGCCTTAGAATTTCCTCCTCTGTCGTCTTTCCTGCGGTAATAGTCTCTGTGGCATTCACCAGGGGCAAATAGAATAAAAAGTTTCTTACTGAATTATCTTTGCCATGTTGATCATTTGTTTTTTCCTGTGTGTGTGTGCTTTTGGCCTTAAACACAATAGTAAAAGAAAGTAGTCAAGTTTCATCTTGACCAAGGGAAAAAAAAAAAGGGATTTCTGGGAAAACAATTGGTTTAAGAATCAATTAAATTTTTTTTGATTTGAAAGGATAGCTTTTGTTTTATCAGGATGAGTTGCCAATTAGTCACATGTGAGTGTGAGCACATTTTCTTGATAATCATGCAGCTGATGACAGAATGGATGAGTCACACATACCTTATAGACAGTCTCACTGCACTGTCTTTTCTCCATCCACTGTGTTCCAAGTAGTTACAAATATTAAGCTGGTAATAACTGATCGACATTTTTAAAAAAGGTTTCACAAGAAATGTAATTAGAATTCATAATTGAGCTTAAGCTGATGTGTGTGTCTACAAAAGTTCAGGTGCTTAGATTATGTTTCAATTTACACTTGCCATCTGCTAAAGCTTTTTTCTTTCCCCTTCTTTCTATATGTATATTCAACACCCTGATCAGATCTCCATATTTCCAAATCAGCTTTCTTTATTTAAGACTTACTGTAAATTTCAAATACCCCTCTGATTTCTTAGTCTCCATGTTCTCCATGTCTGCTTACAGTTTTATATAATAAAAGCCATTTCTTATTTATTAAGCACAGTTTATTAATATTTCTTTACTATGCAGTATTCTTGTAGTTAATAGCATGCTCTTTTAAAACATCTCATTGGAAATATTTATGCTCTGAAGCATTACTTTTTGAATTGTTAAATATAAATCATTTATACTATAGTACTTTATGCGAGAAACATACATTGAATTTTAATGGCATTTTAGTTTGCAATCCAAAATTGTGAATGCATGCAGTCAAAACTATGAAATGGCAATGAAATGTAAGCTGGCTTTATAAGATTCTACTATCTATCTATGATCTATATAGATATAAAACTTTAAAGAAAATATTCTTTATCAAGTAAATAATGTTATCAAACCCCCCAAATGGTATTCATGTAGATGGTACAGAGATTGAGGTTTTGAGAACTATAATAGTTACTAGATGGCTAACTTCAATAAACATCAGAATTAGAATCAGCTACGGAGCAGTGTGACCCCACCTGAAACTCCAGTCTCAATCTCCAGGAATGAGTAATGACTTTTGCATTGGGAATGAGCTGTCCAGGTGAATTTGACACTAAAGTTGATCTGGAGAGATTTTTTTGTATACGAAAAGGTAAAGGGCTATGTTATACTTATTGTTTGCTTCTGGATACATCGTTATTTTTGTGCTTTAAACATCATCTGATTATGGATTTGGGGGACCTTTTAAGGGTTTGGAGGAAGATAGCTTAATAGGATTTTATTTTGCTTGCTTATTTTTTAGCATAGGTCATTAATCGTGTTGGCAGCATTCCCTACAGAAGAGCGCTAGAGAGCAGTGGCTCTTCAGGAGATGGACCTGAAGGGTAAATAGTAAAAAACCAAGATGTGTCTATGCTGAAGTGTGTAAGATATCAGTATAATACTAATCTCTGAGATGCCTTGGGTGATACTTTGATACCTTAAATTTAGACTACAGGTAAAGGTAATACATTTCATTACACTTTTTATCAACTCTCTAATGTGTTATTGTTGTTTAGTCACTAAATTGTGCCCGGCTCTTTTACAACTCCCTAGACTGTAGTCCAAAAGTCTCCTCTGTCCATCGATTTCTTGGGCAAGAACACTAGAGTGGATTGCCATTTCCTTCTCCAGAGGATCTTCCTGATGCAGAGATGGAACCCACATGCCCTGCCCTGGCAGATGGATTCTTTACCACTGGGCCACCAGGGAGGCCCACTTTAATGTGTACTTTTTAAATTCTGTAAAATATTATTTAATAGAATTACACAATAGGAATGAGTTTAAAGAATAAACATCTTCCTTATACTTGCATTTTCAATATTAGGTGGGAATTTACCTAAAATAGTAAAAAGTCTAGGAAATCAACCAAACAAACTTGAGAATTTCTCCTGACTTAAATTCATATTCTTATGTATTTTGTTCCCTCAAACATTCCCTTTGTTTCGAGTGGAAGATGAAGAAACATGTGTCCTTTGTATGCTGTCTCTGTCACAATTCTTTTTTTTCCCTATACTTTGTAGCTTGCAATTTGGTTCCTTCAAGAGCATCAACTTCAGAGCTGGTTCTTCCAACAGGAGATTCTAAATCTTCAAATTGTTTATATAAAGGGAGATAATTAGTGGATTTCCATCAGATGGATCACCTTGGAACATTTTAAAGATAACTCATACCTCATATTTGCTTTCCATGTGGTGTTTCTACTTACAAACAAAATGCAGCAAGAAAGATTTATTTGTTTCATAACAATCATGGTATTACTGGAGACCAAAAGCATTCTTACAAACTAAACTAATCATACAATATAACAAATACAGATTCTAAATTCAGATATTTAGTTTTCTTGTTCTTAATGTAAGTTAATAGTTGTGTAGAGTTAAGTCTCAGTCTCCTTTCAGAGGAGAATCTTGGCTCAGAGCACAGACTCTGAGCTCGCCACTTAGAAGTTATATAACTTTTTGAATGTTATTTAACTTTTCTACACTTCTGTTTTATTGAATGTAAAATTGATTCTCACCTCAATTGACGCTGTGAACAATACAATTTTTTAACATGAGTAAAGATTCCAAGAGTAGCCCTTTACATAGTACACATTAAAATGATCATATTCAGTTCAGCTTCCAAAGTAGAACTTTAAAATTTGCCCCTTCAGGCATCAAATGTAATAGCAAAGAAAATGGCCAGATTAACAGAAGGCAACCTTGACATCATTCTCAAGCCTGGAAAAGTTTAAAAGCTTAAGAGCGTCTGGCTGCCTGAATACTCTGATGATACATCAAAAAGACATACTTTCATTGTGAAAGGTCTGTTTTCCTCAAGATATTTTTAGGGCAAACACTGCGTGGATCATGCCCATCCTGTGGTTTTATGGGGACTCAGACAAGAGTCATTTAGTGGGGAGTTGGCTCAATATAGTCTCTCTGGAGTGAACTGTTTGAAACTAAGGTGATGAGAGAATATTTATAAAAATTATATGGAGGAGACATTATCTGAATTTAGGAAACCGGACCTTATCCCAAGTTGGAGGCAGGAATGGGAGATAGTAAGGGGACACTAAGTTTGAATCATTTTCCAAGCATAGGGGCTCAGATATAAATACTTGACCTCACTCAAAGAAGAACAAGTCAGAGTTCATTAATGCTGGTCAAGTACCACATCTCCTTCCCCTTACCTCTCCTTCATTTTCCCTCATCTTTTTTTTTTTTAACCCCCAAGAACCCAGCAGCAGCCCCATTAATGGAGTGGAGTCATAAATGAGAGAGGCAGGAAAATGAAGTCAGCCACACTCCCTGTGCTACTGAAGCATTTCCAAAGCTAACATGGGTCAGAATTGGGAGTTTTCATCATATACACAATGACATTTTAATGACTGAATTGGTGCCTTTTTTTTTTTTTTACAACTAACGTGATTGGAGAACTTTTTTCTCTGCTTCATTTTACATCAAAACTTAAAAGGGCTGTCAATATTTGCCATCTCATTCTCTTTTGAACCTCCTATCAGTCAGGCTTTTGCCCATACCATTCTTCAAAATCTGCTCTTATCAAGGCACAAATGACTTCCAAACATTCACAAATCCAGGGGTCTCCTCTCAGTCCTCATCTTGTTTGATCCAAAGCCAATGTATGACATATCACTTTTCTTTTTTGTTCACTTTTTTCATTGACTTCAAGAACATCATTCTTTTTTAAAATTAATGTATTTGGAGGCTAATTACCATACAGTATTGTGGTGGTTTTTGTATACATGGACATGAATCAGCCACAGGTGCACGCGTCCCCCACCATCACAAACCGCCCTCCCACCTCCCTCCCCATCCCATCCCTCTGGATTGTCCTTGTGCCCTGTTTCATGCATCAAACTTGGACTAGTCATCTATTTCACATATGGCAATATACATGTTTCAATGCTATTCTCTCAAAGCATGCTACCCTCACCTTCTTCTGCAGAGTCCAAAACTCTGTTCTTTATATCTGTGTCTCTTTTGCTGTCTTGCATCTTTCTAAATTCCATATATATGCATTAATATATTGTATTGGTGTTTTTCTGACTTACTTCACTCTGTATAATAGGCTCCAGTTTCATCCACCTCATTAGAACTGATTCAAATGCATTATTTTTAATAGGTGAGTAATATTCCATTGTGTATATGTACCACAGCTTTCTTATCCACTCGTCTGCTGATGGACATCTAGGTTGCTTCAATGTCCTAACTATTGTAAACAGTGCTGCAATGAACATTAGGGTACATGTGTCTCTTTAAATTCTTATTTCTTTGATGTGCATGCCCAGCAGTGGGATTGCTGGGTTGTATGGCAGTTCTTTTTCCATAGTGGCTGCCCTAGTTTGCATTCCCACCAACTGTGTAAAAGGGTTCCCTTTTCTCCACACCCTCTCCAGCATTTATTACTTGCAGACTTTTTGATGGCAGCCATTCTGACCTGCCTGAGATGGTACCTCATTGTGATTTTAATTTGCATTTCTCTGATAATGAGTGATGTTGATCATCTTTTCATGTGTTTGTTAGCCATCTGTATGTCTTCTCTGGAGAAATGTCTGTTTAATTCTTTGGCCTATTTTTTGATTGGGTCGTTTATTTTTCTGGTATTGAACTACATGAGCTGCTTGTATATTTTGGAGATTAATTCTTTGTCAGTTGTTTCATTTGCTATTATTTTCTCCCATTCTGAAGTCTGTCTTTTCACCTTGCTTATAGTTTCCTTCAGTGTGCAAAACTTTTTAAGTTTAATTAGGTCCTATTTGTTTATTTTTGCTTTTATTTCCAATATTCTTGGAGGTGGGTCGTAGAGCATCTTGCTATGATTTATGTCAGTGAATGTTCTGCCTATGTTTTCCTTTAGGAGTTTTATAGTTTCTGGTCTTACATTTACACCTTTAATACATTTTGAGTTTATTTTTGTATATGGTGCAGAGCATAATTCTTTTAGTTTTTTTTTTTTCCCTTTTACAACACTTTCTTAGTCACTGTAGCTTTCCCAAATTACTTACCTCTAAATTCTGCAGGGCATGAGGGCTTGATCCTTGCAGCTATCTTCCCACGTGTGATCTTAGAGTTTATTCAGTCTCAGCTTTTAAAACGTTTTCTTTTAATTGAAGTATAGCTGATTTACAATATTGCATTTATTTCAGTTGTTCAACATAGTGATTCAAAATTGTTATAGTTTATACTTCATTTGGAGCTTCCCTGGTGACTCAGTTGGTAAAGAATCTGCCTGCAGTGCGGGAGACCTGGGTTCAATCCCTGGGTTGGGAAGATCTCCTGTAGAAGGGAAGGGCTACCCACTGAAGTATTCTGGCCTGGAGAATATCATGGACTGTATTGTATTATACAATATGGACCGTGTTCCTTGTTGTGTACTATATAGCCTTATAACTTATTTATTTTGTACATAGTAGTTTATTCCTTTTAGTCTCCTAACCCTACCTTGTCCCTAGCCTCATTCCTCTTCCCACTGGCAGCCACTAGTTTGTTCTTTATACCTAAGTTTCTTTTTTGTTATATTCACTGTTTTATTTTTTTTTAAGATTCCACATATAAATGATAATATATAGTCTTTCTCTGTTTGACTTATTTTACTAAGTATAATTCCCTTATAGTCCTTCCATGTTGCTGCAAATGGCAAAATATCATTCTTCATGGCTGAGTAATAATATTCCATACATATCACATCTTTATCCATTTATCTGTCGATGGACACTTAGTTCGCTTCCATATCTTGGCAATTGTAAATAGCGATGCTATGAACTTTAGGGTGTGGGCATCTTTTCTAATTAGCATTTTCATTTTCTTCGGATTTTCCACCCAAGAGTGGAATTGGTGGATCATATGATAGTTTGTTATTTGTTATTTGTGGTCTTTTTGATGATAGCCATTCTAACCGGTGTAAGGTGATATCTCATTGTGATTTTGCTTTGCACTTCCCTGATAATTAGCAGTGTTGAACATCTTTTCATGTGTTCGTTGGCCATCTGTATATTTTCTTTGGAAAAAGAAAGACCTGTGTAGGTCTTCTGTCCATTTGAAAATCAGGTAGTAAAAATAAGACTTGTTTGGGTCTTATGCCCATTTTAACATCAGATTGTTTATTTTCTTGATATTGAATTGTATGAGTTGTTTAGATATTAACTTCTTATTGCTTATATCATTTGCAAATACTTTTTCTCATTCAGGAAGTTTTCTCTTCATTATGTTGATGGTGTCCTTTGCCGTGAAAAAGCATTTAAGCTTAATTAGGCCCCTTTTGTTTATTTTTGCTTTTATTTCCTTTGCCTTCAACAACAGATCAAAAAATATTGCTACAATGAGCAATTACAAATAGCATTTTTTCTCTATTTTCTTCTAGGAATTTTATGGTTTCCAGACTTATATTTAGGGTCTTTAATCCATTTTAAGTTTAATTTTATATATGATATGAGACAATGTTCTAATTTAATTCTTACATGTAGCTATACAGTTTTAAATATAATTTGTTATTTCTTGTTTACTCCTATATGATCTTAGACCATTCATACGAATTCCACATGTATTTTATTGTATATTCAGCTTATTCACATGGCTCTTAATGGAATTCTCAAACTTGACATGGTTAGAACTTAAGTATTGATTTCAACCTGCCTATGAAACCTGTTTCTTCATCCATCTCAGTATATAACAATTGTAATCCTCCATGTTTTATGTCAGAAAACTGTGAAGTCATTCTTGATATTCTTCTCTGATATTTCACATTCGATTCATTAAGAAATCATGTTGGCTGTGCTTGTAATGATATTGAAAGTCTGATTACTTCCCAGTATATTCATCATTTACCTGCTCATCTAAGTTGCCATTGTTTCTCACCTTTACTCATGTAAAAGCCTCTTAGTGGTAGTCTCCTTATTTTGATCTTGCCTCTTTGATGTCATTTTTCTCTGCTCTCTCATTTGCTAAGTCATGCACTGCCTCTCTAGTTTCTGACCTCTTCCTAGAACTAACACTGGGAGCCTGCTTTTCCCATAGAAATTGGTATTTGCATATTCTCTGTGCAGAATGCTTTTCACCCACCCACATATTCTCCTGCTTTGCTCACTTTGTTGGATTTCAGATAACACCTTTCAGAGACACCTCCCCAGAAAAGTCTGTGTAAAATTGCACTCATGTCCAAGTCTTTCTTTATCCCCTAGATCACTTATTTTCATTATATTATAAAGTTTTTGAAAAACTGTTCATTATTCGTGCTTCATTTCCTCCCATTTGGCCTACCCCTTGCAAATAAGAGATGTTCAAGAGATATTAAAATGCATGAATTAATGAGAATGATTGGAAAAAATCATAGGACCTGTCAGAGAGTTCACAGAGAGGAAAGGAAGAACATGATCCTAGTTGGAAAGGACACAGAATGGGGAGTTGGGGGAAAAAAAAGTTGTTTTCAACCACATTTTTTGGACTAACTTTTTTTTTAATTTAGTGGATTCATTTACATTAAATAGCCACTTACAATGAGAATTTTGCAAGTTGCTATTAATTGATGATTCAAGTTCATTTGCTTTCACTCCTAAATAGTATAGATATCAACTTTATTTGTACTAATATTTGTATATCTTTATTTTATTCTTTATCTTTATTTATCTTTATATTCATTCTCTATCTTTATTGCTTATTTTGTTTTAATTTCACACCCACAACCTGGCATGTTTTGGTTGTTAGCTTTTCTTGGATCTTAATGTAATTATTTATTGGCATACTGTCTCGTTGCTCAGGCTGTATGATCTGCAAAGGTATGCAAAGGGAGCTTTTCTTAAATAACCTTGGCACTTAATTCAGTACTTGAAACGTAATACAATCTAAAAAAAGGCTTGTAAAATATATTTTTAATAAGTATTTGCCTCAGTTATCTCTTTTGAGATAAATATATACTAAAAGATTCTCAGAATATGAGAGCTAGGGATTTTACATACAAGCAAGTTGTTCTTCAAACATAAAGGCTACAAATACTGAATTTTTATGCAAGAACTCTGTGATTATTGTTTTCTTGAGTCCCCCTTGAGAAAAGTCCTTGAGTCCTCCAGCAAATCAAGGATATTTTAGCAGAAGAGCTGGAAATAAACATTGAAGAGATTTAATTGCAAATCTAAGCCAAAGAAGTGAAGATAAGGATAAAAATGAAATGTAAATTTTAAATGTTCTCAAACATGGAAATTATATAAGAATAATAATAATTGGGAGAATGAGGAACAAACACTGGAAGTAGAATATACTCATCTGTTACCTGTGGGGTTGGGGACCAAGAAATATCATTTAAACTGATTTTTTCTGGTAGTGAAAGTATTAGCACATTTAAGAGAACAAAAGTAATCTTTCAGTAAAAGAGATTATTCTATGACAAAAGATCAAGAAAATATGGAAGGAAAGAGTATTAGAGTTGATGTTACTGGTTTTCATAAAAAGTAACATCTGTTATCTAAAGAGGAAAGCTCTAAGTGTATTGAATCACAGGGTAAGTACAAAGTTAACCACTAGAACAAAAATAAAAGACTTCCAAAATTTCAAAGGTACTTCAAAAAGAGACAAAGAAATCAAATCATGCAGAAACATGCTTATATACATATATGAATATATGTAATTTATACCTGTTTATATACACATCTGGGCTTCCCTGGTGGCTCAGTGATAAAGAATCCACCTGCCAATGCAGGAGACATGGGTTCTATCCCTGGGTTGAGAAGATCCCCTGAAGAAGAAAGTGGCAACCCATTCCAGTATTCTTGCCTGGGAAATCCCATGGACAGAAGAGCCTGGCAGGCTACAGTTGATGGGATCACAAAAGAGTTGGATATAACTTAGATACTAAACAACAACCATATACACATTCACATGTATATAAATTGCATAATGTTCATATATATAATGCAATACATGTTGTTTTACATGCTGTTATGTATTATAAGATACAATTCAAACGACTGTCATATGTCTTCTTCAGTAAGTATAAATTGACTTAACTACTAAAGGATAGATTTTTAGCATATATGGCAACTCTTTGTAATGTAACTAAATGTAATATACCTAAAAACAAATTGATTTGGCAGGTTAAGTATAAAAAAATGGCCTAGGTATGTCAGAAAAATACAAATTAAATAAAGTAACAGCCACAATCTTAATCTCAGACAGGTAGACTCTAGGCCAAAAATATTGTAATGTTAAAGCTACAAGATCCAATAAGATCTAATACTTAGAAATATATATGTACAAATACTGTAGCAGCAAATTTTATGGAGCAAAAGCTATAGATGATATGGAAAGGCAGCTAAAAGAGTAACTGCACAGTGTAGAAACAGAACAGTCATTGCCACTGCCATTTGGGAAAACTTACCATCATCAGTGACAAGTAATGTCCTTGATACAGTGTGATGAAAATGGTCACTTTCTCTCTGTGGTTTTCCTCCCCAAGACCCATAACAGCAGTATAAACTTATGTGTGGACTATATCTTAGCAATGTACAGATTGCTATGTACAGTTTCAGATCAGTTCAGTTCAGTCACTCAGTCGTGTCCAACTCTTTGTGAACCCACAAATCGCAGCACACCAGGCTTCCCTGTCCATCACCAACTCCTGGAGTTCACTCAGACTCATGTCCATCAAGTCGGTGATGCCATCCAGCCATCTCATCCTCTGTCATCCCCTTCTCCTCCTGCCCCCAATCCCTCCCAGCATCAGGGTCTTTTGCAGTGAGTCAACTCTTCACATGAGGTGGCCAAAGCACTGGAGTTTCAGCTTTAGCATCAGTCCTTCCAAAGAAATCCCAGGGCTGATCTCCTTTAGAATGGACTGGTTGGATCTCCTTGCAGTCCAAGGGACTCTCAAGAGTCTTCTCCAACAAAACAGTTCAAAAGCATCAATTCTTCAGTGCTCAGCTTTCTTCAGAGTCCAACTCTCACATCCATACATGACCACTGGAAAAACCATAGCCTTGACTAGACAGACCTTTTTTGGCAAAGTAATGTCTCTGCTTTTCAATATGCTGTCTAGGTTGGTCATAATTTCCTTCCAAGGAGTAAGTGTCTTTTAATTTCATGGCTGAAATCACCATCTGCAGTGATTTTGGAGCCCAGAAAAATAAAGTCTGACACTGTTTCCACTGTTTCCCCATCTATTTCCCATGAAGGGATGGGACCAGATGCCATGATCTTCGTTTTCTGAATGTTGAGCTTTAAGCCAACTTTTTCACTCTCCACTTTCACTTTCATCAAGAGGCTTTTTAGTTCTTCTTCACTTTCTGCCATAAGGGTGGTGTCATCTGCATATCTGAGGTTATTGATATTTCTCCCGGCAATCTTGATTCCAGCTTGTGCTTCTTCCAGCCCAGTGTTTCTCATGATGTACTCTGCATAGAAGTTAAATAAGCAGGGTGACAATATACAGCCTTGACATACTCCTTTTCCTATTTGGAACCAGTCTGTTGTTCCATGTCCAGTTCTAACTGTTGCTTACTGACCTGCATATAGGTTTCTCAAGAGGCAGGTCAGGTGGTCTGGTATTCCTGTCTCTTTCAGATTTTTCCACAATTTATTGTGATCCACACAGTCAAAGGCTTTGGCATAGTCAATAAAGCAGAAATAGATGTTTTTCTGGAACTCTCTTGCTTTTTCCATAATCCAGCGGATGTTGGCAATTTGATCTCTGGTTCCTCTCCCTTTTCTAAAACCAGCTTGAACATCTGGAAGTTCACAGTTCACGTAGTGCTGAAGCCTGGCTTGGAGAATTTTGAGCATTACTTTACTATCCTGTGAGATGAGTGCAATTGTGTGGTAGTTTGAGCATTCTTTGGCATTGCCTTTCTTTGGGATTGGAATGAAAACTGACCTTTTCCAGTCCTGTGGCCAGTGCTGAATTTTCCAAATGTGCTGGCATATTGAGTGCAGCACTTTCACAGCATCATCTTTCAGGATTTGAAATAGCTCAACTGGAATTCCATCACCTCCATTTTAGCAGTGTATAGATAGGACAAATAAAATTTACATTCATATTTACTGTGTTTACATAAAGAAAGCCTGGAAATTTATAATAGAAACTAATAAAAGAGGTTAACTATGGAAAAGTGTAGTGAAGGGGAACAGATTAGGTGCTCCCTGAGGTGGGAACAAGAGTTCTCCAAATTCTTTTATATAGTTTTTGTCTTTAGAAACATGTGAATGTATTTTTAAAAATTCACACAAAACTAATAATTGGCTCATAAATCTCTTATTAAAATGACTTAAATTTAAGTCTACCATGTTAGAGTCGTGCAAGTTCAGAAAATATTGATTCCCAAATATATTTTATTTAGTTGTCTAAATTCAACTAATATGTCTGGTTAACAACTTGGCAATGGTAGAGTAATGCAACATATAATGATGCGCTCTAATAAACACTAGTCTTTAAATTCTGCAAAGTGCTTTCACATGTATTATCTCTTTTATTTACTTGCCTTTTAAAAGAAAGAAAAATAAAATTTCCTTCCTTCCTCTCTCCCTCTTGGAAAAGTGAAGGGACTTCCTTCCCAATGTGGAGTGACAGAGAAAATAAGACATAAGAGAATAAAACTCTTTCTAGTTCCTAATTCAGTGCTCTCCTCCGTATTTTGCAATCTATGTGAAAGTATAGACCTTCGGTAATATCATAGTAGTCATAAGTTCTTCAGTAAATTGTTCTCTTGAGAGAGAAGATCACAATATAGTTACCTGCAGTCTAGAAACAGGTGAGTAATATCCTTGTGTACTATGAGTAGATAACAGTGAATGAGTAATAGTTTTTAGATAGGATGGGCCAGATTTAAACCAAAATCATGACCAGATGTAGATCAGTAATACATTTATTAACCCTAAGAACAGTCAGAAACTTAATTATAAGGTCTGAGCATTTCTTCTGCTGATTTTCTTCAATTGTGAATGAATTCAAGATATTACAAATAAACCATGACTGGTGTTTTTCCATTGATAGTTTTCCTAGGGAGTATATTCAAAAGCAGAGACATTACTTTGCCAACAAAGGTCCGTCTAGTCAAGGCTATGGGTTTTCCTGTGGTCATGTATGGATGTGAGAGTTGGACTGTGAAGAAGGCTGAGCGCCGAAGAATTGATGCTTTTGAAGTGTGGTGTTGGAGAAGACTCTTGAGAGTCCCTTGGACTGCAAGGAGATCCAACCAGTCCATTCTGAAGGAGATCAGCCCTGGGATTTCTTTGGAGCGAATGATGCTAAAGCTGAAACTCCACCTCATGCGAAGTGTTGACTCATTGGAAAAGACTCTGATGCTGGGAGGGATGGGGGCAAGAGGACAAGGGGATGACAGAGGATGGCATCACTGACTCGATGGATGTGAGTCTGAGTGAACTCCGGGAGTTGGTGATGGACAGGGAGATCTGGCGTGCTGCGATTCATGGGGTTGCAAAGAATTGGACACGACTGAGCAACTGATCTGATCTGATCTGATATGAATGAAGACCTCCACTTTAAGGATAGGAAATCATAGTATCATATAATACATATGGTTATATTCAAGTCTTGCTTTCTTTCTTTAATATATTAAATGATCACTAGTATATATTTTCAAGTTATGTGTTAAAATCACTAGATGCATTACTTTAAAAAATTTTATTGACGTGTACTTGATATACAGTAATATGTAAGTTACAGGTATGCAATATAGTGATTCACATTTTTATTTCTTTATATTATTAATATTTACTAAGAAATTTTAAAGTATACATAAAAGAAAGAATTATAAAATAAATCCTTAATTGTCAAAGTGATTCACAATATTAAAGGTTATATTCCACTTATAGTTATTATAAAATATTAAGTATACTCCCAGTGTTATACAATATATCTTTGTAATTTATTTATTTTGTACCTTTTAATGTCCTATCCCTATATTGCCCCTCCCTTCTTCCCTCTCCCCTTTGATAACCAGTAGCTTGTTCTCTATGAGTCTGCTCCTTTTATGTTTTGTTCACTAGTTTGTTGTATTTTTTAGATTCTGAATATATATAATATCATACAGTATTTGTCTTTTTATGACTGACATTTCACTTTGCATAATATGCTCTAAGTCCGTGTTGCTGCAAATGGCAAAATTCCATTTTTATGACTGAATAGTATTCTGTGTGTGTGTGTGTGTGCGTGTGTATAGCACATTGGTGAGCACTTAGGTTGCTTCCATATCTTGGAAATTATAAATAATAATGCTATGAACATCAGAGTGCATGTATATTTTTAAATTAGTATTTGGGTGTTTTGTTTGTTTGTTTGTTTTAATTTTATTTTATTTTTAAACTTTACATAACTGTATTAGATTTGCCAAATATCAAAATGAATCCACCACAGGTATACATGTGTTCCCCATCCTGAACCCTCTTCCCTTCTCCCTCCCCATTCCATCCCTCTGGGTCGTCCCAGTGCACCAGCCCCAAGTTTTTGATATATACTCAGAAGTGGAATTGCTGGGTTATATGGGAGTTCTGGGCTTCCAAGGTAGTGCTAGTGGTAAAGAATCCACCTGCCAATGCAGGAAATGTAAGAGACTCAGGTTTGATCCCTGGGTCAGGAAGATCCCCTGGAGGAGGGCATAGCAACCCACTCCAGTATTCTTGCCTGGATAATCCCATAGACAGAGGAGTCTGATGGGATACAGTCTTAGGGTCACAAAGAGTCAGACAGGACTGAATCTTAGCATGCACGCACACAGTAGTTCTATTTTTAGTATTTTTGATAAAGCTCCATAATGTTTTCCATGATGGCTGCACTTATTACTATTCACACCAACAGTGTATGAGAGTACACTTTTCTTTGCCTCCTCTCCGACATTTGTTATTTGTGGTCTTTTGGATAATAGCTATTTAGACAGATGTGATATGGTAACTCATCTCAGTGTGGTTTTAATTTGCATTTCCTGGAAGATTAGCTATGTTGAGCATCTTTTCATGTGCCTGTTGGCCATCTGCATTTCCTCTTTGGAAAAATATCTGTTCAATTCTGTTTGTTTCTAAATAAGGTTGTTTGCTTCCTTGATGCTGAATTATATGAACTGTTTATGTAAGTTGGATATTAATTCTTTGTTGTTTATATCATTTGCAAATATTTTCTCCCATTCTGCAGGTTATCTTTTCACTGTCAATGGTTTCATTTGCTGTGTAAAACTGTTCAAGTTTAATTATTTTTGAATTAATTTTTATCTATCTATATCTTTTATGTATGTTTTGATATTTTAATGCATTAAATGTCTCTCCTTTTACTCCCCATTAGCTACATTGTCAGCTAGTATATTCCTTGGTCTTACTAACCACTACAGCAATAAAAAGTCATTGAAAGTCATCTTTCATATATTATTTAAATTAATACCAAAGAAAAGTTATGCTACTATGAAGCTTCCAATATTTTAGAAGAAAAGTAAAGCATCAGAGATCAGA
The DNA here is from genome assembly GCF_029407905.1 of Bubalus kerabau. NCBI lineage: Eukaryota > Metazoa > Chordata > Mammalia > Artiodactyla > Bovidae > Bubalus > Bubalus kerabau. The sequence goes on along the minus strand of NC_073625.1, from coordinate 97,686,968 downwards.
TCAGATCATATCCGTCACTCAGTCCTGTCTGACTCTTTGCGACCCCATGAATCGCAGCACGCCAGGCCTCCCTGTCCATCACCAACTCCCGGAGTTCAGTCAGACTCATGTCCATTGAGTCAGTGATGCCATCCATCCATCTCATGCTCTGTTGTCCCCTTCTCCTCTTGCCCCCAATCCCTCCCAGCATCAGAGTCTTTTCCAATGAGTCAACTCTTTGCATGAGGTGGCCAAAGTACTGGAGTTTCAGCTTTAGCATCATTCCTTCCAAATAAATCCCAGGGCTGATCTCCTTCAGAATGGACTGGTTGGATCTCCTTGCAGTCCAAGGGACTCATATGAATGAACATGCACATGTAATTTCAAAATTGACAAGTGATCTGAAAGAAACAAATCTTTTTGGACAAAATTGATATTTGAGTTGGAATTACAGATAAATTCTAATAGGTAGTTAAGCATAAGCCAGATCATAAGGGATAAGAAACAAAGATCCAGGCAGAGCTTCAGCTTTCACTGGAGACCTAACATGTGAAGTTCAGTGCAGTTCAGTTCAGTTGCTCAGTTGTGTCCAACTCTGCAACCCTATGAACTGCAGCACACCAGGCCTCCCTGTCTATCTCCAACTTCTGGAGTTCACCCAGACTCATGTTCATTGAGTCGGTGATGCCGTCCAAACATCTCATCCTGTCATCCCCTTCTCCTCCTGCCCTCAATCTTTCCCAGCATCAGGGTCTTTTCACATGAGTCAGCTCTTCGCATCAGGTGGCCAAAGTATTGGAGTTTCAACTTCAACATCAGTCCTTCCAATGAACACCGAGGACTGATCTTTAGGAAGGACTGGTTGGATCTCTTTGCAGTCCAAGGGACTCTCAAGAGTCTTCTCCAACACCACAGTTCAAAAGCATCAATTCTTCAGCTCTCAGCTTTCTTTATGGCCTAACTCTCACATCCATACATGACAACTGGAAAAACCATAGCCTTGACTAGACGGACCTTTGTTGGCAAAGTAATGTCTCTGCTTTTGAATATGTTGTCTAGGCTGGTCATAACTTTCCTTCCAAGGAGTAAGTGTCTTTTAATTTCATGGCTGCAATCACCATATGCAGTGATTTTGGAGCCCCCCCAAATAAAGTCTGACACTGTATCCACTGTTTCCCCATCTATTTGCCATGAAGTGATGGGGCCAGATGCCATGATCTCAGTCTTCTGAATGTTGAGCTTTAAGCCAACTTTTTCACTCTTCTGTTTCTTTCACTTTCATCAAGAGGCTCTTTAGTTCTTCTCTTTCTCCCATAAGGGTGGTATCATCTGCATATCTAAGGTTATTGATATTTCTTCCGGCAATCTTGATTCCAGCTTGTGCTTTTTCCAGCCCAGCATTTCTCATGATGTACTCTGCATTGAAGTTAAATAAGCAGGGTGACAATATACACCCTTGATGTACTCCTTTTCCTATTTGGAACCAGTCTTTTGTTCTATGTCCATTTCTAAAGTTTTGCATAATTAAGGAAACAAATACAAACATTTCCTATGATTGAAATTGAGTGAGTGAAAGAAATGTTTCTTTTCTAAAATGATCTAGGACTTCCACATGTATTCTGAAATTATCCCAGAATCTTATAGAGTTGGATTATATTCTAGTACAACAGGAAACTACTAGATAGTTCCTAGTAGGCTTGTGACATGATTGAATTTGTATTTCTAAAATGCCCACTCTGATGCTCTATGCTGATTACTGCAGAGGACTGCTGAAAAGTGGCTATTGCAACCTGAGACCAAATGAGAGTCGAGCACTGGGCTAGGGTGGTGTGTGTGTGTGCTAAGTTGCTTCAGTCATGTCCAACTTTTTGTAGTCCTATGGACTATCACCTGTGAGGCTTCTCTGTCCATGGGATTCTGGAGTGGGTTGCCAGGTCCTCCCCAGGGTATCTTCCCATCCCAAGGATCGAACTTTAGTCTCTCATTTCTCCTGCATTGGCAGGCAGGTTCTTTGCCACTAGCCCACCTGTGAAACCCAGGGTGATGTATTAGATGATTATTTTGCTGCAGTAATGCTGTGTAACAATAACCTCAGAAAATACAAGCATTTATTTTTACCACTCATGATTCTGCAGGTAGACTGAAAACTCATGGGCTTACCTCAATCATCTGGTGCAAGTCTGTTCCATGTGACCAGTAGCTTCCCCAGATATGTTCTTTTCAAAGCAGATGAGCAGATGCAGATGTCCAAGCCAAATTATATAGGTACACTAAAGCTCCTGTCAAACAGGGCATATATTTATCTCCCTCCATTTTATTAGCTAAAGTGAATCATATGACCAAGCAAAACATTATGTGGGGAATTAAAGTCTAACTATTATAGTGGGAGGTGCTACAGAGTTACATTGCAAAGAATGTATAGGAGACTAGGGTAAAAGGAAGTCAAATCGCGGAAGAGGACCAATATTTCAGTTTGGAATATGTCAGCAAAACAGACAAGTGATAGAGGTGGGTAACTGCATATTCATGTTACTAGTGAAAAATGTGGAGAAGACAATGGCACCCCACTCCAGTACTCTTGCCTGGAAAATCCCCTGGATGGAGGAGCCTGGTAGGCTGCAGTCCATGGGGTCACTAAGAGCAGGACATGACTGAGTGACTTCACTTTCACTTTTCACTTTCATGCATTAGAGAAGGAAATGGCAACCCACTGCAGTATTCTTGCCTGGAGAATCCCAGGGACAGAGGAGCCTAGTGAGCTGCCATCTATGGGGTCGCACAGAGTTGGACATGACTGAAGCGATTTAGCAGCAGCAGCAGCAGCAGTGAAAAATGTAGTTAGGGCTACAGCTGGCATATCAGTGGTATCTCTCTTTCTTTCCTTTATTTGCTGTTCTTTTACAAGAATAAGAAGTAAATTGTAAAAGCAGCAAAAGGGAAAAACATGGGCTCCACCTCTGTAACGTGAGGTATGAAAAAATGGGAAAATAAATGCCTATAATAAAGAGAGACTCCAGGGGAGGAAGAATGGTCAGGACCAGGCAGTTAAGCCAAAGAAGAGGAACCAGGGGAAGAATTTAGCAGGACTGAGGTTTGGGTCTGATGGAATATATGGAGCACTATAGAAATGAGATATTGATAAACAAATGACCAAAGAAATTTAAGAATCCAGGTTTGATAAACTTAAAGAAAATTGTAAGACATCATTCTTTTATGTTTCAACTTTTAAAATATATATCACAAAAATATGTATTTCAAGATACTTGTAAAAGATTGTCAGCCTTTTTAATTTTATACTTTATTTTATTCATATGCATATATCCCCTCCATTAGGTTATTATAATAAGTCAAATGATATGGAAATTTACAAGAGGAATATTAAAAATATTTTTCTATTCTTGCCAAATTGTACTCTTTATGATAATTAATAACAATAGTTTGTGAATTATTTTATATATTTCTGTATGCATGTATGTATATGTACTTATTCATATGGCTTTTTATATTGTTCCTGTTTTTCTCATATAAACGTGCCTTATTCACTTGACAATATATCTTGAAACATCCTTCCAAGTCAATAATGTAGACATATCATCTATGTATGATAGCTGTAATGCTATCACATGTGATAATATGTGGCTTTATTATTTGTACAATATTAGTTCATCCTTTTTCTTAATGATGAACATGTTTCAAGAGTTAGTATTTTTGTTATTGTTTTTATTTTCTACTTTATTGACCACTATAAACAATGCTTTCATAAATGCTTTGTGCATAGGGCCATATATACTGAAGCTTTTATGTCTACATGATAGATTTCCAAAACTGCCAAGATTACAGCTCCAAGGAAAGCGGAGATGTTTCTTTAAAAATGTAGTACATGTTGCTAGGTTATTTAATCTGAAAGTTTGTGGCAGTTCACATTTCCACCAAAAATACACGTATATCCATTTATTAATATCATTTTCAGCACTGGTTATGATTGCTTTTGTTGTTGATCTAATCTCTTTTTTTAAACTTTTTTTTTGGTGACTGCATTATTCATTTATTCTAAAAATATTTTCTATGCTCTTAGTGTACTAGGCATTAAGAAATACATTGGCAGGCAAGATAAGAATAATGCTTGCCTTCCTGAAGTCTAGTAAGGCAGGAAGTTAACTCATTATTAATTAACACATTTATTTATTGTCACAAATGCTATAAGAGGAAGAATACATGGTGCTAGGGAATATTGTGTGCTAGGGTTTCTCAGAGACAGTAATATTTAAGCCAAAATACAGTCAGTAGGAACTAGTCAGGAGGAGAGATGGGGTGGGAAGAACACTTCCAATCAGAGGAAGTAGATCAAATGTAAGAGCCCAGAAGAACTAGAGAAACTGATTAGCACATAACTGAAGAAGTAAAGGAGAGCCTGAACAACAGTTTGCCTTTAAGCCAACTTAAGGAGGAATATGCAGTAACAGTAAGAAAACGTTGAAAATACTTATGCAGGAAAGTGACACAACAAGATTTATATGTTAGGATGATGTTTTGGTTTGTACTATGCAAAGCTGATTGGCCAAGAATGGAAGCAGTTGAAGCAATTCAAGTGACGGACCCATGGAGGAGGTGGTAGAAGAGGAATCGATAAAGCGGAGAAGCCTCTGTGTTTAACTGGATGAGCCTATTAAGTAGAGAAGGTAAAAGTCGCTCAGTTGTGTCCAAGTCTTTGTGACCCCATTGGTCCTACAGTCCATGGAATTCTCCAGGCCAGAATACTGGAGTGGGTAGCCTTTCCCTTCATCCAGGGGATTGTCCCAACCCAGGGATCGAACCCAGGTCTCCCACTTTGCAGGCAGCTTCTTTACCAGCTGAGCCACAAGGGAAGCCCATTAAGTAGAGAGGAGGGATCCAAAGTTCCCAGGTTTCTTATTGTAAATACCTGAGTGGCTGGTGATTCTGTTAACTATGAAGGAATATACTTTGGCTTATACCCAAGAACCAAGGGTTTTTTCCCTTTCTTTTTTCAATGGGTTTAATTTTAAACATGTTGAGTTTGAGTGCTTCCACTTGCCCTAGTTGAGCTGTCTAATTGGCATCTGGGCAGATGTGTCTGGAACTCAGGGTTGAGGCTTGGATTGGAGATGAAAGATTTTCTTCTTTTGGCTCCTTTGTTGAGGATAAACAAAGTGCATCCAACAGTTATGAACATTTTATGTTTCTTGGTGCTCGTTACTATAATTCTTATAAAAGCAATTTCTTATTTACTAGTAATATGTGTCTATACCATTTTCATCTTATAATTCTTCTCATTGAATAATGCCATTAATGTAATTTTTATTTGAATAAACAGCTGAAGATAGATCTGTTTTAATTTCTACTGCTTTGATTTGTATAGTAAAAGCATGTTCAATTAATTTCATTTCCTCCTGGATGAGTTGTTAGTTGCTCTCCTTTACCTGATCACCACATGTTCTCTCATCTATGCATGTGAGCTCATTCATTAATCATTTGTTATATACCTATCACCATGTATTAGGCAGTTACATTACAGTTTGAAGCTCAGAATAAAAATGTATGAGATACTCTCTTTGCCTTCTGGTCAGGAGAAACAGAAACTGCAACTAGAAGATTAAAATAGCATGTCCTTGATGCCATGTGTGAAAGGCTGGCATGGAATATCTTGAGGGGTATCTGACCCAGACTAGCAGTGAGTGAAACAGAGAAGGAAATGACATCTGAGCTTTAAAAGTAGGGGTACTGGACCAGGAGAAAAGTGGGTTATGTTGAAGACTTGGGAGTGTGTTGAGAGTGCACTGGGTCAGGTAGCAATAACTGCTTGCAAGAAGGTAGAGAGAGGAACATTGTTCAGATACAAAAATTAGTTCAATAAGATTAAGGCATTGAGTGGAAAAGCAGAGAAATTCAGAAATAATACTAGAAAAATGAGGAGAGGTCAGATTACAAGGTTAGCTGTGTGGTAAATCTGTTTCCTTGATATGCCCCCTTCAGAAGCAATTCTATTTATGCAAAGAAATCATTTGTTATTGTTGTGGTTTAATTGCTCAGTGGTGTCTGACTCCTTTGCAACCCTGTGGACCATAGCCTGCTAGGCTTCTCTGTCCATGGGATTTCTCAGGCAGGATTACTGGAGTGGGTTGCCATTTCCTTTTCCAGGGGATCTTCCTGAACCAGGGATCAAATCTGCTTCTCCTACTTGGCAGACATATCCTTTACCACTGCTGCTACTGCTGCTGCTGCTAAGTCGCTTCAGTCATGTCCAACTCTGAGACCCCAAGAAAGGCAGCCCACCAGGCTCCCGCCGTCCTTGGGATTCTCCAGGCAAGAACACTGGAGTGGGTTGCCATTTCCTTCTCCAATGCATGAAAGTGAAAAGTGAAAGTGAAGTCGCTCAGTTGTGTCTGACTCTTAACGACCCCATGGACTGCAGCCTACCAGGCTCCTCCACCCATGGGATTTTCCAGGCAAGAGTACTGGAGTGGGGTGCCATTGCCTTCTCCACCTTTACCACTGAGCCACCTGGAAAGCCCATAGAAACCATATTTATGCCTTATTTCCATAGAATGGAATTTGGTACAGGGTAGCACACACTACATTTTCTGCTCTTTTTGACTCATGTAGATGGAGAAATCATTGAAATAAAAAAAGATTGTATTGATCATGGTATAAATTTAAAAAATTAAAGCTGGGTTATATTCTATTCTATTATGTCCTAAATTTCTTTCAAATTTGGGCCATCTCCCTAATGTCAGTGTTCAGTGATTTTTTTAATGTTTCAAGGCTGATGGTCTACATAATTGCTAACTTCATAGATTTTGATAAGTTGATACAAATTTAGAAATATGGGGTTAATTATATAGAATATTAAAGACCCTATTCATAAAGTCAGAAATTACAAAATGAAAAATATAGAATGTGAAATAAATAACAAATGAACTGATAGTTTCTGAATCTCATACTTTCAGATATTCCTTTATTTTCTTCTGGGAAGCAATAAACACATATTTTTAGACTGTTATTATTCACCAGGTAGTTTATGTGTGAGATGCCAAACAGACTGGCAGTGAATGAAAAAAAAAAAGCAAAACCAAAAAAATCCAGTTCTACTGTCTTGTCAGCACAGGAGGATTAGTTTTTATTTCCTATTTAATTAGCATATTTGCTTAGGTTGTGTTTCACTTTATTCAAATTCATTAATAATAGCAGAGTAATCAATTTTAACCAGAACATGCAATTTATCAAGTTAAAAGAGAAATAAAATATGGAACATTTAAATAGAAAACTGGTTTTAGGATCTTTGATGACATTGTATCATCTTTTAAATTTGTAATATAAGGCCAGATACTTAATTTTTATATTAATTAATTTATTTTAATTGGAAGCTCATTACTTTAAAGTATTGTGGTGGTTTTGCCATATATTGACATTAATCAGCCATGGGTGTACATGTGTCCCACCCTCCTGAACACCCCTCCCACCTGCCTCCCCACCCTATCCCTCTGGGTTGTCCCAGAGCACCAGCTTTGAGTGCCCTGCTTCATGCATCGAACTTGCACTGGTCATCTATTTTACATATAGTCATATACATGTTTCAACGCTATTCTCTCATATTGTCCCACCCTTGCCTTCTCCCACATAGTCCAAAAGTCTGTTCTTTACATCTCGTCTCATTCACTGTCTTGCGTATAAAGTTGTCGTTACTGTCTTTCTAAATTCCGTATATGTGCATTAATATACTGTATTGGTGTTTCTCTTTCTGGCTTACTTCACTCTGTATAATAGGTTCCAGTTTCATCCACCTCATTAGAACTGACTCAAATGCATTCTGATTTATAGCTGAGTGATATTCCATTGTGTATATGTACCACAACTTCCTTATCCATTTGTCTAAGGCCAGTTACTTTAAATAGAAAAGTATGTCTCTGCTTAATGAAGACCATGTTTCTTTGTGTGAATATGTTTGGCAATATGTGTTGTCTCTGTCATCATATGTGTTCAAATAGAAAGGAATTTGCAGGAAATTTCTCTTATTTGTCGTACAGTCTTCATGTTTGGTCTTATATAACTGTTATAAATAAAAACAAAAATAAACAACTGGGAACTAATTAATCTCAAAAGCTTTTGCACAGCAAAGGCAACCATGGACAAAAGCAAAAAGACAACCCACAGAATGGAGGAAAATATTTGCAAGCAATGTGACCAACAGGGGAATAGTCTCCAAAATTTACAAACAGATCATGCAATTCAGTATTTAAAAAGAAAAATCAAAAAATAAGCAGAAGGCCTAAATAGACATTTCTCAAAATAAAGCATACAGATGGCCAAGAGGCACATGAAAAGATGCTCAACATTAATAATTATTAGAGAAATGTAAATAAAAACTTCAGTGAGATATCACCTCACGACCGTCAGAATGGCCACCACCAAAAAATACACACAGTAAATGCTAGAGTTGGTGTGGAGAAAAGTTAACTCTCCTACACTGTTGGTGAGAATGTAAATTGGTACAGTAACTATGAAGAACAGTATGGAGGTTCCTTAAGAAACTAAAAATAGAGATCCCGTTTGATCCAGCAATCCCACTCCTGGGCATATATCCAGAGAAAACTATGACTCAAAAGGATACATGCACCCCAGTGTTCATTGCAGCAGTACTTACAATAGCCAAGACGTAGAAGTAAGCTAATTGTTTATTGACAGATGAAAGGATAGAGAAAATATGGTTCATATACAGTGGAGTATCATTCAGCCATTAAAAGAATGAGATGATTCCATTTGCAGCAACATGGATGGAACTGGAGACTTTCATGTTAAGTGAAGTAAGTCAGAGGAAGACAAATATTATGATTTCACTTATATATGGAGTCAATAAATGATACAAATGAACTTATCGACTCACAGATTTATAGGATAATCTTATGGTTGGTTATCAGAGGGGTAAGGGTGGAGAGAATGGATAGATTGGGAGTTTTGGATTAACATGTATACCCTGCTATATTTAAAATGGATAACTAACAAGGACCTATTGTATAGAACAGGAGACTCTGCTCAATATTCTGTAATAACCTAAATGAGAAAAGAATTTGAAAAAGAGGAGATACATGTGTTTGTATAACTGAATCTCTTTGCTGTACACCTGAGTATAGCACAATATTATCAATCAACTATACTCCAATTTAAAATAAATTTTAAAAAGGGTATGCAGAAGTTAATTTTCACCTCAATTACCTTGACTGATATTAAAACCAATTCCAAACCCTTAGGTTGAAGCATATAAATGAAAAAGAATTACTTTCACTGTAAAAACAGTGCCTAATAATTTACAAAATATGATTACCTAGGCAAATAAACCAAAGCAATGTAGCCTAAATAAGTATCAACAAGCAATTTACAAACCATCTGTACTTTACTTAAAAATAACCCTTCCTATCACATCACATGTGGGAAGATAGGGAGTAGTAACCAAATACTACTGGTAAATGCTGCAAAGTTATGCGTACAGGTGGGTTCTAACCTTACTAAATGTACTGTAAATGTTCCAGTTCAATGAATCCATAGAACTCTGACTAGAATAGATGAATTGATGAATACTAGAATTCAGTTCATGAATGTTATCTAAGTGTCATTGAACAAGTATTCCTGAATTTCTTCTGTACGTTAAATACACTCCTAGGTGCTAAGTATATGGAAGCAAATACGATGGACAAAAACCTTGCCATCAAGGAGACTGTATTCTCTAAAGGGAATAGAACAGTAAGCAAATAAATAAAAGAATAAATAAGTTTATTTCAAACTGTGATAAACACTTTTCAGTAAAGGAAGTAGGGTGATTTCAGATAGAAATTAGAATTTTAGATAGACTGGCTTCTCTAACAAGTTAACATTTTCAATAAGTCTTGAAGATAAGCAAGAGCCAACAATGCCTATTGTAAATCACAGTGAAAAGGTCAAGTAGACGAATGAAGGCATTAGTGTGGTGCTGAGGGGAGCAAAACAGAGGTATAAATTTTGGAGTCATGGTATTTAGTGCTATTTAAATCTATGGAAATACAATCGCCCAGGAGGAAAATATTGTTAGAGAAGAGAGCAGAGCTCAAAACCAGCCCCTAGAGTGCTCCAATATTTTGTGTAAGAATCTTTTACGCAGTAAAAAACTAAAGGGCCACAAAGAAAATTTAGAAGGATACGAAGTCTAAAACCTGAAGAGGGGGAGCTTCATCAGCTGTGTTGCCTGTGACAGAAATTAAAAATAAAAGAGTTTCCAAGAGACTGGACAATAAGGAGGTATTTAGCAGTCATTAAGGTAATTTCAATGGAGAAGTGAGGAAGAAAGCCAAATCAGAGTAGTTTTAAGAGTAAATGGTAAATATAGATGGATTTACTAGAAAATGTTTTCCAAAAAAAATTTTTTTTTTTTTGGAAAAGTGTTTGAAACAAAGAGAAACATGTTGGAATGATAGCTGAAGGAGAATATAAGCCTGAAGAGTACATTTATAATGCAGAAAAAAAGATAAAAGAAAGTGTTGAGCAAATGAGAGGTAATAGGATCTAAGTGGAGGAGTTAATATGTATGAGCAGGGACAACTCTTGTATGAAATAGAAGGAAAAACTATGTGAAAAAGATGGAAAATGAGGTAGTATTTATGTTTTTTTTCTCAGTGAATAAGGATTGGAATCATAGGCTGAAAAAGAAAGAAAAATCTTTTGGAGGTTTGTTATCTTGAAGACTGAGAAAACAAATTTACTGTTGAAATGTAGAGTAATGGCTCTGTAATGTAAATGCACACTATCCACTCTTCATTTTTTAATATTCTTTTCTCTTATAGGCCATTAAAAAGCATTGAGTAGACTTCCCTATTCTATACAGCAGGTTTTTATTAGTTATCTATTTTATATATAGTAGTGTGTGTATGTCTATTCCAGTCTCCCAATATGTATCTCCCCCCATATTTATCCTCTGGTAACCATGTTTGTTTTCCACATCTGTGACTTCTGTTTTTTAAATATGCTTATTGTACCCCTTTTTAAAAGACTCCACATATAAGCGGTACATACGATATTTTTTTTTTTTTCAGTTTCTGGCTTGCTCAGAATGACAATCCATGTTGCTAGAAATGGCACTCTTTTATTCTTTTTAATGGCTGAGTAATATTCCACATATATATGTACCTCATCTTCTTTATCTATCCTCCTCTTGTTGGACATTTAGGTTGCTTTGATGTCCTGGTTATTGTAAATAGTGTTGCTGTAAACATTGTGGTGCATGTAGTTTTGAATTATGTTTTCTCTGGATATATGCCTAAGAGTTGGATTGCTGGATCAAATGGTAGTTCTGTTTTTAATTTGTTTGTATGTTATTTTAATTTCACTTCATTCAAAATATTTTCTAATTTATTTTCAGTTCAGTTCAGTCGCTCAGTCATGTCCAACTCTTTGCGACCCCATGAATCGCAGCACGCCAGGCCTCCCTGTCCATCACCAACTCCTGGAGTTCACTCAGACTCACGTCCATCGAGTCGGTGATGCCATCCAGCCATCTCATCCTCTGTCGTCCCCTTCTCCTCCTGCCCCCAATCCCTCCCAGCATCAGAGTCTTTTCCAATGAGTCAACTCTTGGCATGAGGTGGCCAAAGTACTGCAGTTTCAGCTTTAGCGTCATTCCTTCCAAAGAACACCCAGGGCTGATCTCCTTTAGAATGGACTGGTTGAATCTCCTTGCAGTCCCAGGGACTCTCAAGAATCTTCTCCAACACCACAGTTCAAAAGCATCAATTCTTTGGCACCCAGCTTTCTTCACAGTCCAAATCGCACATCCACACATGACCACAGGAAAAACCATAGCCTTGACTAGATGGACCTTTGTTGGCAAAGTAATGCCTCTGCTTTTCAATGTGCTATCTAGGTAGGTCATTTATCTTGATATTTCTTATTTAACCTATAACTATTTGGAGTATGTTGCTTAATTTCTAAATATTTGGAACATTTCCAGATAACTTATGATTATTGACTTTTGATTTAATTGCCATCACATTACACACACTATAAACTTTATTCTTTTGAGCTGTATAAAGGCATATAGTTCAGCATATGGTCTATTTTGGTAAGTGTTCCACCCACATATGAGAAGAATACATGACACAGATGTTGGGTATAAAGTTCTCTAAATATAAATTAAATCAAGAGAGTTGATGGTATTGTTCAAGTATTCTGTATTCTTATTGATATTTTTAAATAGTTATTTTGTCAATTGCTAAAAAGGATTGTTAAAATATCTCATTAGATTTTAGGTGCATTTTTTTCTCCTTTTAGTTCTACCTGTTTGTGTAATAGGTATCTTGTGATGGATTTCTGATGAGATTAAAACTTTTGTTATTAGAAAGTACCACTCTTTATTTCTGATAATATTCCTTGTCTTTAAATATAAATTTACCCATAAGTGAAATCCATGACAGTTTGTTTTCATTTGTGGGTCTATTTTGATTGATTCAGTTATCCATGGACTATGTTATCGCATTTTCCTGTTTCTTTGTATGCCTAGTAAATTTTATTGTGCATTGGGTATCGTGGATAATATACTATAGATACTGAATGTTATATTATCTTCCTCTAAAGAGTGTTGATTTTGCTCTAGCAATTAAAGATAGACCCTGAGTATATAAAGTATTGGTTTCATTTGGATAGTTTCATATGGAAGGATGGCTTGTTTTGATTTTGCTCTTAGTCTTAAGGTTATGTTTAGTCTCGGGCTGATATCTTTTCTCTTAAGGCTTAACTGTCCTGGGACTTTAATGGAATGCCCAAGCTGCTCATCAAGGTCTTCTAACACAACAGAATTAAAACTTCATATCTTTTGTCTTTGTTGTGGACATCAGCTGAAATATCTTGACAAATATTCCCTGGTGCTGGATTTTGGGAGTCTGTCCTATATCCGTGTAATTTAAAGGTTAAGCCAATGCTAGAGATTTCAGGGCTTTTCTCTCTGTGCCTGTCTCCTTTCTGGCACTTTCCCCCTTCAATTTCCAGCTATACTAATAGCCCTAAGTGCCATCCTCTAAGAATTCAAACCAATAACACTTTAACTTTCTGCTTGAGTTCGAACTGACCCAGCCAGGCAGACAAGGAAATGCCCCGGGGCGGGCGTGGGGGGAATAAACATATAAACATAGATCTTCACTCAATGTAATTCCCTTGTTTCTTTGTGGAATCACTTCCAATTTCAGCCTTTGGGCATTCCCTGCTGCTGCTACTGCTAAGTTGCTTCAGTCGTGTCCGACTCTGTGTGACCCCATAGACAGCAGCCCACCAGGCTCTGCCGTTGCTGGGATTCTCCAGGCAAGAACACTGGAGTGAGTTGTCATTTCCTTCTCCAATGCATGAAAGTGAAAGTGAAGTCGCTCAGTCGTGTCCGACTCTTCGCGACTCCATGGAGTGCAGCCTTCCAGGCTCCTCTGCCCGGAGCAGGAGCTCCGCCCATGGCAAAGGTCATGAGGCAGGAGGATTGGCATACGCAAAGGCGGGATCGAGCCTCAGGAGTCCCCCTGGAAATTCTCGAGCATCTACCCCCAAAACCAGAGTCTGCCTACTTTCTGCTTTGTGCTCTCACTTACACCTCTGACTTTATGGGGGGGCTGTCCCCCACAACCTATCTCTAAAAAAAGAGTTAACTTATAGCTCCAGTTAATAAAGTTCCTGGGTGTGATAGTGTTTCAACCTACAAACTCCTTTGGAAGTCCTCTAGCCTGCCTGTATAGGTTTTTCTGGCCACATGTGATTGTTCAGAGCCTCCCAACTGTGAGAGGCAGAAGATGTTCTAAACTGTCTAAACAGAGATTCCTTTGAGTAGTTAAAAGATTGATTAGAAATTGTATTGGTGAAGGGTTTTTCACTTGTTGGGCCAATGTTTGCTGCTAAGTCTCCATATCCTTTACCTGCTATGTCCCTGGCAGTGTATTGATTAATATAATTGGTGTAAGTAGTAGCTTTAATGTTTGTAACCTTGGATCCTTGAGTTAATTCTTTTTCTTATTATAGCCCACCACACCTTTGCTCTGTAGGAATGGAACTTTATTTAATGCTTTTGGAGGGTGGCACCTGACTAATCACCTTTAGAGAAAAATAAGTTTTCTGAAGAAAGGGTCTTAAAATGTTAACAGGCCTCCGGGCCAGAAGATGATGCAAATCACCTAAACTTTTGCATATGATAAGTTTGCAGGAAGAAAGCCTGGCTTACTGCATGACTCTACCCCTTCCCCCATTATCCTCTATGCATAACTTAAGGTATAAAAACTACTTTGGAAAATAAAGTGCGGGCCTTGTTCACCAAAACTTGGTCTCCCCATGTCCTTCTTTCTCTCACCTTCTGGCTGAATTATTCAGCCTCTTTTCTCCACTGAATTTCCTCACTGAGCTATCCTTATTTCAGCCTCTTTTCTCTAAAGAATTTCCTCACTGAGCTATCCTTATTCTATTACTCTTTATATCCTTAATTAACGTTTAATTAAGCAGTTATTTCCTGATCCTCCTGACGCCGTCCCTGCTTCGAATTCCCTGGATCCACCGGGGCTGGACCCCGGCACTCCTCCGTCCATGGGATTTTCCAGGCAAGAGTACTGGAGTGGGGTGCCATTGCCTTCTCCGTTGGGCATTCCCTAGTGCTTTCAAATAGTTGTTATCTTTTAAAAGTTTGATTCAGTGTTTATAGTTATTATTAGTGGGAAGATTAGTCTGATACAAAGTATTTCTTCATTGGTAAGTCGTTTCAGTGGTTTCCGACTCTGTGCCACCCCATAGATGGCAGCCCAACAGGCTCCGCCGTCCCTGGGATTCTCCAGGCAAGAACACTGGAGTGGGTTGCCATTTCTGTCTCCAATGCATAAAAGTGAAAGTGAAGTTGCTCAGTCGTGTCCGACTCTGCAACCCCATGGACTGCAGCCCACCAGGCTCCTCCATCCATGGGGTTTTCCAGGCAACAGTATTGGAGTGGGTTGCCATCGCCTTCTCCATTTCTTCATTACTGGAGCCAAAACTAGAATGAAAATGGACTTTGAATTGTACAATTTCATTAATTTACTTTCATTGATTAAATGTTTACTTACTACCCAGTGTGTTAGGAAATGATCCAAGTATCAGAAATGGTAATAAAACTCATGTTTTAATTTGGCAGAAAGGACAGATTCTGTAATATTGGGAGGGACAGACTCCCCTAAGTATCTATGATACAACACGAGGAGCCCTAAGAGAGTAATACTTCCAAGGGCTATTGTAGCACAATTCAGGAAGACTGAAACCCTACCTAGTCAAGTTTTGCTAGAGGAGGTAATAGCTGGATTGGATCCTTGGAAAATAGGTCAAGAGTTTACAAAAAGAATGGTGTGAAAGTTGTGAAGAAAGAAATTTTAGACAAAGGCAACATACTAACTCCTTATTGCCAAATTCAGACTTAAATTGAAGTAAGTAGGGAAAACCACTAGACCATTCAGGTATGACCTAAATCAAATCCCTTATGATTATACAGTGGAAGTGAGAAATAGATTTACGGGACTAGATCTGATAGATGGAGTGCCTGATGAACTATGGACGGAGGTTCGTCACATTGTAGAGGAGACAGGGATCAAGACCATTCCCATGAAAAGGAAACACAAAAAAGCAAAGTAGCTGTCTGAGGAGGCAAAGGAGAAAAGGAAAGATATAAGCATCTGAATGCAGAGTTCCAAAGAACAGAAGAAGAGATAAGAAAGCCTTCTTCAGTGGTCAATGCAAAGAAATAGAGGAAAACAACAGAATGGGAAAGACTAGAGATCTCTTCAAGAAAATTAGAGATACCAAGGGAACATTTCATGCAAAGATGGGCACAATAAAGGACAGAAATGGTATGGACCTAACAGAAGCAGAAGATATTAAGAAGAGGTGGCAGGAATACACAGAAGAACTGTACAAAAAAGATCTTCACAACCAAGATAATCACGATGGTGTGATCACTGACCTAGAGCCAGACATCCTGGAATGTGAAGTCAAATGGGACTTAGAAAGCATCACTACTAATAAAGCTGGTGGAGTTGATGGAATTCTAGTTGAGCTATTCCAAATCCTGAAAGACGATGCTGTGAAAGTGCTGCTCTCAACATGCCAGCAAGTTTGGAAAACTCAGCAGTGGCGACAGGACTGGAAAAGGTCAGTTTTCATTCCAATCCCAAAGAAAGGCAATGCCAAAGAATGTGCAAACTACCACACAATTGCACTCATCTCACACGCTAGTAAAGTAATGTTCAAAATTCTCCAAGCCAGGCTTCAGCAATACGTGAACCGTGAACTTCCTGATGTTCAAACGAGTTTTAGAAAAGGCAGAGGAACCAGAGATCAAATTGCCAACATCTGCTGGATCCTCGAAAAAGCAAGACAGTTCCAGAAAAACATCTATTTCAGCTTTATTGACTATGCCAAAGCCTTTGACTGTGTAGATCACAATAAACTATGGAAAATTCTGAAAGAGATGGGAATACCAGACCACCTGACCTTCCACTTGAGAAACCTATATGCAGGTTAGGAAGCAACAGTTAGAACTGGACGTGGAACAACAGACTGGTTCCAAATAGGAAAAGGAGTATGTCAAGGCTGTATATTGTCACCCTGCTTATTTAACTTATATACAGAGTACATCATGAGAAATGCTGGGCTGGAAGAAGCACAAGCTGGAATCAAGATTGCCAGGAGAAACATCAATAACCTCAGATATGCAGATGACACCACCCTTATGGCAGAAAGTGAAGAGGAACTCAAAAGCCTCGATGAAAGTGAAAGAGGAGAGTGAAAAAGTTGGCTTAAAGCTCAACATTCAGAAAACGAAGATCATGGCCTCTGGTCCCATCACTTCATGGCAAATAGATGGGGAAACAGTGGAAATAATGTCAGACTTTATTTTTCTGGGCTCCAAAATCACTGCAGATGGTGATTGCAGCCATGAAATTTAAAGACACTTACTCCTTGGAAGAAAAGTTATGACCAACCTAGATAGCATATTGAAAAGCAGAGACATTACTTTGCCAACAAAGGTCCATCTAGTCAAGGCTATGGTTTTTCCTGTGGTCATGTATGGATGTGAGAGTTGGACTGTGAAGAAGGCTGAGCGCCGAAGAATTGATGCTTTTGAAGTGTGGTGTTGGAGAAGACTCTTGAGAGTCTCTTGGACTGCAAAGAGATCCAACCAGTCCATTCTGAAGGAGATCAGCCCTGGGATTTCTTTGGAAGGAATGATGCTAAAGCTGAAACTCCAGTACTCTGGCCACCTCATGCAAAGAGTTGACTCATTGGAAAAGACTCTGATGCTGGGAGGGATTGGGGGCAGGAGGAGAAGGGGACGACAGAGGATAAGATGGCTGGATGGCATCACTGAGTCGATGGATGTGAGTCTGAGTGAACTCTGGGAGTTGGTGATGGACAGGGAGGCCTGGCGTGCTGCAATTCTTGGGGTCGCAAAGAGTCAGACACGACTGAGTGACTGATCTGAACTGACTGAACCAAAGAAGTGTGAAACTGTTTTGAAAATGGCAGATGAACATGGGTTATAAGTTTAGTTGCCAAAATGTTATGAGACAAGATTGTAAAGGATGTGTAACAGTAATAACAGTAATTAAAAGCTACCATCACTTACTAAAAACTGATTATGCAATTGCTTACTTAGGCTAAGCAGTTAATGTGTTTTCTCTGTTGATTACAACTACAGCCCTATGGAACAGGTACTGTTAGGATTTTCAGATGGGCTTCCCAGATAGCTCAGTGGTAAAGAATCGTCCTGCCAATGCAGGAGATACAGGTTAGATCCTTGGGTCTGAAATATCCCCTGGAGAAGGAAATGGCAACCCATTCCTGCATTCTGGAGGGTTGTTCTGATAACTGCTTCTATTTTTAATTGAATTATAGTTGATTTATAATGGTATATTAAAGTGTACAGCAAAGTGATTTTAGTTATATATATATATATATATATATATATATATATATATGTTCTTTTTCAGATTCTTTCCCATTGTAGGTTATTATAAGATATTGAATACAGTTCTCTGAGTTGTACAGTAGGTCCTTGTTGTTGATCTATTTTATATATGGTTCAGTTCAGTTCAGTTGCTCAGTCATGTCCGATTCTTTGCAACCCCATGAATCGCAGCACGCCAGGCCTCCCTGTCCATCACTAACTCCCGGAGTTCACTCAGACTTACGTCCATCAAGTTGGTGATACCATCCAGCCATCTCATCCTCTGTCGTCCCCTTCTCCTCCTGCCCCCATCCCTCCTAGCATCTGAGTCTTTTCCAATGAGTCAACTCAGTTCATGTCTATTAATCCCTAATTCCAAAATTATCCCTCCCCTTGTCTTTCCCCTTTGGTAACCATAAGTTTGTTTTCTATGTCTGTGAGTCTTTTTCTTTTTTATAAGTAGATTCATTTGTATCATATTTTTAGATATCACATGATGCTTACCTTTCTCTGTCTGACTTCACTTAGTAAGATAATTTCAAGGTTCATCCATGTTGCTATAAATGCCATTATGTCATTTTTTTTTTATGGCTGAGAACTTTTACTAATTTTAAATACCAACTTGAAAAGAGAGAAGTAAATTTAGATCCACCTTTGAAAAAAATTGGGTGGATAGCTCAATTAAATGTATTTTTCTGTCATAAAGGGAAATGTTAGTCTTTCTATATTCATTTCCCAGGGCTTCTGTAACGTATTATCACAGATTTTGGTGGATTAGAAAAACTGAAATTTATTTTCTCACAGTTCCGGAAGCCAGAGGTCTAAAATCAAGGTGTCACCAGAATTGGATCTTTCTGGAGTCTAAAGTATGTTCCATGTCTCTCTTCTTGCTTCTGGTAGTTCCTGGCTGTCTTTGGAATTCCTTGGCCTATAGATGAATAAACACATCTAAACCTTCTAAGAATTGATGCTTTTGAACTGTGGTGGAAAGATTGAAGGTGGGAGGAGAAGGGGAAGACAGGGTATGAGATGGTGGACATGAGTCTGAGTAAGCTCCAGGAGTTGGTGAACGACAGGGAAGCCTGGCATGCTGCAGTCCATGGGGTCGCAAAGAGTCGGACACGACAGAGCAACTGAATTGAACTGAACTGAACTGAAACCTTCTAAGCCTTGTCTAAACCTTCATATCATTGTCACTCTATAATCAGCTTTCCTTTTCTTTCTTTAATAAAGAGAGCAGTCATTGCATTGGGGGTCAACCCTAAATCTAGGATGATCTTTTCTCAAGATCTTTAACTTGGTTGCATCTGCCAAAACACTATTTCCATACAAAGTCACATTTACAGCCACATTTACCCAGCTTAGAGCTCTACACATCTTTTTGGGAACTACTGTTCAACCCACTACACCGCCATGCTAGAATCAGGAATTTTTATAAAATTATTAATATTCTAATGGAATCATAATAATTGACTAGGCACTAAAGATACATGAATTAGCTATAAATTGTCACAAGTGCAACTGAATTGTAGAGAAAATAAATTTTATGTATGAAATGATTGGGTGTTCAATAGAGCATTTAATAGAATTCTAAATTATCTAGACCAAGGAATTATATATAATGTGATAGGTGATGTGTTCCACTCAGGAGTCAAAACAGAAACATTCAAATGAAATTTAGAAATAACCTATTTCTTAATCTTATCATTGGAGCTGATATAAGAGAAACAAAACTCAATATTATATACTGTATTTTGAATTTGCTTAATTTAGTTGACATACTTGTTTAATGAACAGAATGTGGACTGTGCATTTCAACAGAATTGGGTTTTAATGTCATATCACCAATGTTAGTTGTGTGGCTCTGGGGAAGTAAATTAACTATTGGTGTCCAAGTTTCCTCATCTGCAAAACAACTGCGTTGAAGCCAACTTCCCAGGTATTTAACTTGCTATATGAACAAAATTGAGGAATTGTTATTAGAGTCCCTAATACGGCAGTGCTCAGTAATGTGGAATTGTTTCCTGTATGGTTGTTCAAATGATGCCCAATCTAATCAGGCACTGCTGCTGCTGCTAAGCTGCTAAGTCACTTCAGTCGTGTCCGACTCTGTGTGACCCCATAGACAGCAGCCCACAAGGCTCCCCCGTCCCTGGGATTCTCCAGGCAAGAACACTGGAGTGGGTTGCCAGTTCCTTCTTCAATGCATGAAAGTGAAAAGTGAAAGTGAAGTCGCTCAGTCGTGTCCGACTCTTAGAGACTCCATGGACTGCAGCCTACCAGGCTCCTCCGTCCATGGGATTTTCCAGGCAAGAGTACTAGAGTGGGATGCCATTGCCTTCTCTGAATCAGGCACTAAATTACTGAAAACAAAAGGCATTTTTAATTGATATTTTTCATATCTATCTCCCTTCATGCAACTTGGAATAGTTGATGCATGACTTCTCATTAATCTTGCCAATATCTATTTATCTGTTTGTTAGATAAGAGATGAAGCAAAATCTTTCTCTCTCTCTCTCCTTCACACACACACACACACACACACACACACATATCTAATTTTTTCATGAGTTGAGTCATATCACAGATTCAATCACTATTCTCTTATTGTAAAAAATGAAGCCCAGTTCAGTTGCTATGCTTATGACAATTGACTCCTACTGTCATTAATTTTTGTTTGTTTATAAGTGTGAAACGGAGGCATAATCCAATTAATCACACC
The DNA here is from genome assembly GCF_029407905.1 of Bubalus kerabau. Classification (NCBI taxonomy): domain Eukaryota; kingdom Metazoa; phylum Chordata; class Mammalia; order Artiodactyla; family Bovidae; genus Bubalus; species Bubalus kerabau. The sequence continues at coordinate 97,666,299 of NC_073625.1, read as the reverse complement.
CTGACAATCTTAAGGTCATAACAGCTCTTGCCAAGTTGGTAGAAGTCTTTATGTGTGTCCTTTTTAAATCCAGGCTGTTGGTGCCTTGTGACAGGTACGTTTCCAGGAGTGTGTGGAAAATGGCTAGCTGTATCAGGGAGACTTACAAGGAAGCTTTTATGTCGGTGCTTTGCAGAAACTCAGGGTGTGATCCTTAATCTTTCAGGTATGAAAACTTGATTGTGTTGGTGATCCATAAATCAGATTTAAGGATCTTGAGTAATACTTGCTAACTCAAAAGAGACTGAAGTACATGGCCATAAAGATTGAGTAAATGAGCCATATTACTTTTTGATGAGAATTTTGGTAATATTTATTCAGAAATGTAACCATATTAATATATGTTTATTTATGGCTATGTATATTAAGGAAATCAGAGACCCATACTTTCCTTATAATCATGTTCCTTTATAACTGTATGTATATTTAATTAAGAATGTTCACATTTATCAACTATTTTTATAACAAAAAAATAAAACTGCTAAACAGTCAAACATAAGACTAGTACAGTGCTCTTCAAATTGTGAGCCCTATCCATAATGGGTCATGGAAACAATTTACTGTGTTGCAAAAAGCATAGTTTTATAATTTACCCCAGCTTATCAGTGAAGAGAATTGAGGCAGAGAGACACTAAATGAAGTGTCTAAAGCCATATAGTTAGCCAGGGAAAGCTGAACCTCCTTGCTCAAAAATCTCATATTCTTTTATTAGAGTTGGATGCTTCCAGAAGCTGATATGCTATTGATCTGGTGATGTAACATGGATCTTAAATAGGGAAAATGGTGACCATGTGCATATGAAGGTGGCTTGGAGTGGGTGAGGGGAACTGACTCTCAAGGGAAGAAATGGGCACAGTCATCATCATTTTTATTCTTAATATTTCTTAAGAACACTATTTTTATCTTTGGAGCATCATGACTAATTACAGGCAAATCTGAACTGGCTAGTTTGAACTTTTCAGGTTTTGGCCTTAAGAAACTGACAAGTTTCTAACATTGACTCAAGTCTTTCATCCTGTGGAAAGCTAGGATGTAAGAATTACATATATTTTATTAATTGTCCTAAAAGTTCCCATGTTATTTCTGTTTCTAATAAAGTACTTCAAACATATAGGAAAATAAATGTACAGGGTAATATGAAAAGTTTAATGGACCCAACATCAAGCTTTGCCAGCACTTTTTTCCTTCCTCCTTCCCTCGGATTCTCCTTTTCCTTCTCTCTTTCTTTCTTATTTACTTCCAACCTTCATTTTTTAAAAGTCTTAATTTATATGAAGGCCTGAGTTGCAGGTCAACTATTGATTTCAGTACAAAGAAAGCTTGTTTTCAGTGTTCTTTATGATCAATATGTGTATGAATGTGAATATATGTGAGCGTTTACATAGGGAGTATGGTTTGACTTATAGATACACTCCTTTAGAGCTAAGCCTCACCTTTCACACTTTTTTAATATACATATAAATATCTATTTTTTTTGCCAGTGAATAGGCATGACATAAATTGCCCATGCTCTTCTTATATAATCACAATCTTAAAGGAAAAATAGAAATAAAAATATTACAGATGCTTCCAAGTTTTGAAAGAATGACAGGAGAAAAATATTTTATTAGGATGAAATGATAGATTTTTTCCCAGATTAAACTTATGTAGGTAAGGGGTATTGATTCATCCCCACACTCTGATAGCTTTGCGTGTTTCAGCATCTTTTAGTTCAGTGAATTTGCTGAATATCTTACTATAATTACTACAGCATTCTTAAAATATTCTAGGCAATAGTTGACATAGCCATAAATAAAAAATGTATGTCTCCCCATCATGGAATTTGCATTAACAGTACATTAAGGCCAAATTTAATATATCTCAATATGTTATTTGTTCACTTGTTCTTTCAAACCAAACACTGTATCATTTCAGGAGTTAATTGCTGTGTCATATTAAGAATTTGGGAAATAAAGGGGAAATTTTAGATAGAATGGTCAGAAAGGCCTCCATGAAGTGACATTTAAACAGAAAATTAAATTATTTTAAGGAACAAATCATGGTAGATCTGAAATGAAAAATCTAGAAAGAAGGTTCTAGAATAACTGGTTTAAAGGTCTAACCTTACTTTGTTTAGGACAGGGCAAGATAATATCTCCTAGTCTCCAAATTCTCCACTTTCTCCTCAATTTCTGCAGATGACTTCTGCTTTTATTAAAAAAAAAAAAAGACATTACTAAGCAGAAGTTTTTCACCTTCCTACTTTTCCATTACAAATTTTCTTCATCACCACCATCTTTTCAGCCTTTACATTTTTGTTATGGGCTAAATTATGCCCCCTCATTCCCTCTGCAAAAAAAATACAAACACAAAACAAAACATAAATTTCAAGGTTGAAATCCTAATTCCCATTACCTCAGACTGTGACCCTATTTGGAGATAGGGTCTTTAAAAAGGTAATGAAATGAAGGTAAAAAACGAGGGCATAAGGATGGGCTCTAATTCAATATGACTGGTGTCCTTATAAAAAGAGATTAAGACACAGACACGTACAAAGGAAAAACTGTATGGAGGCAGAAGTAAAAAGACTAACGTTTGCAAGCCACACAGAGAGACCTCAGAAGGAATTGACTCTGCTGAGACCTAGATCTTGGACTTCTAGCCTTAAGAATTAAGGGGAAAAATTTTCTCTGTTTAAGCCATGTATCCAGTCTGTGGTATTTGTACTGGCAGCCCTAATGAGCAAACTAATGTATACCTACACTAGAGGAATTTCTTCTCCTCCCTAAATGAATCCCGACACTAGTGCTGTCTGTCCCATTTATTCTTTTATCCAGGTACCACCTTCTCTTTTGTATTTCTAGTCTCTCTTCTCTGTTGATTTTTCCATTCTAACTATACAAACACACACACACACACATGTAGCATACATAAAATCTCAATATATATGTATATTCTGAGGTTATACATGCAGTCACAGTCCCTACCATCTGAGAGAAAAGAAAGCAACCACCATCACCACAAAGCATATTTGGTTCCATGTTTCCCGCTATCTTATCCATTTTGCTATTTCAGTTAAATTACTGAATTAGTAGCCTGCCCATTTCCCATTGATTCCAAGTATTTCATTTGCTTTTCAAACTAATTCAATCTGGATTATGGTTCCCCCACTTCAAAATTGGCATTATCCATTTCAAGATGACTAGCCATCCATTTGCAAATGAGGAAATGATGACTTCAAAACAACTTGAACAGGGTCATAGGTCTAGAACTAACCATGCCAGGTTTTGAACCTAATAAAACTCCAAAGCTTTGCTCTTAAAATATCATTTAATGCTTGGTAAACCTCATGCTTCAAGGAAGCTTCTGCTCAAAGCCATTTGCAGGAAGAAATATTAGTCATCATGATACCAGGTCAGGGTTACTGCAGCTTTAGAGAGAGGAGGCAGCTTGAGCCCTTGCCTTTCCTCCTTCTGAACATGTGGGAGTCCTTTAATCAGTGAATGCAGGGATGTTTAATGTCATTTGTAGCATTCTACAATGTAGCTAACTTGCCATCAACATCAGCCTTAAGAAAGGAATGTGAAGGTGTTGGAATATAAAACAGAAAAGACTGAAAAATGAGAAATATTTTATTAAAAATCTGGATTTTAAAGTTATGAAGAATTACTGCAGATGGTGATTGCAGCCATGAAATTAAAAGACGCTTACTCCTTGGAAGAAAAGTTATGACCAACCTAGATAGCATATTCAAAAGCAGAGACATTACTTTGCCAACAAAGGTCCATCTAGTCAAGGCTATGGTTTTTCCAGTGGTCATGTATGGATGTGAGAGTTGGACTGTGAAGAGGGCTGAGTGCTGAAGAATTGATGCTTTTGAACTGTGGTGTTGGAGAAGACTCTTGAGAGTCCATTGGACTGCAAGATCCAACCAGTCCATTCTGAAGGAGATCAGCCCTGGGATTTCTTTGGAAGGAATGATGCTAAAGCTGAAACTCCAGTACTTTGGCCACCTCATGCAAAGAGTAGACTCATTGGAAAAGACTCTGATGCTGGGAGGGATTGGGGCAGGAGGAGAAGGGGAAAACAGAGGATGAGATGGCTGGATGGCATCACTCACTCGATGGACATGAGTCTGAGTGAACTCCGGGAGTTGGTGATGGGCAGGGAGGCCTGGTGTGCTGCAATTCATGGGTTGCAAAGAGTCGGACACGACTAAGCAACTGAACTGAACTGAACTGAACTGAACTGTAAAAAGAATAGTGTTTTACAGGGTTTTTATGAAGATGGTCATATATCAAAGTAAATAAATGAGAAGATTTTGTGAGAAATTCTAAACTTCCTGTAAGAAAAGAAATAATTTTAATAATAATAAATGTTTATTGAGTGATTATACCAGGTGCTATTCTAGAGCATTGCCCTAAAACTCTCAAAACAAACCTGTGAAGTAGATGTCATGTCTAGATGACTTTCTTCTGTATGCTTTATAGTTAACAAGTTTCTATAAGTTAAACATTAAGAAATCATTTTACCTTTCTCAAAAACAAATAAATAGATGGATTGATGAGTGGATAGATGGATTAAGGGATGAATGACTGGATGAATGGATAAACAACTGTAACATCAAGGTGTCATAGTAAATCTTAAAATCAGCCCAACATAAAACTTTAACCCTGAAACACTTTCAAGACAGAAATATTTCATTTAGCAAAAAGAGAAGCAGTGAAAAATATGCATATAGGGCATCATCCTTTCCATTATCATTCAAACTGGGTATACTTAGATAAGAAGTTCAATGTGGGAAAGCTGATTAAGTCATGGTAAAAATTGGTCTGTTGTTGTTTAGTTGCTGTGTCATGTATAACTCTTTGTGACTCCAGGAACTGCAGCCCGCCAGGCTTGCCTGTCCTTCGCCATCTCCTGGAGCTTGCTCAGACTCATATCCATTGAGTCAGTGATTTCATCCAACCATCTCGTCCTCTGTCATACATTTCTCCTCCTGCCTTCAAGCTTTCCCAGCATCAGGGTCTTTTCTAATGAATCAGTTCTTCACATCAGGTGGCCAAGTATTGGAGTTTAAGCTTCAACATCGGTCTTTTGAGTAAATATTCAGGACTGATTTCCTTTAGGATGGACTTGTTGGATCTCCTTGCAGTCCAAGGGACTCTCAAGAGTCTTCTCCAACACCACAGTTCAAAAGCATCAGTTCTTCAGCATTCGGCTCTCTTTATGGTCCAATTCACATCCATATATGATCACTGGAAAAACCATAGCTTTGACTATATAGACCTTTGTCAGCAAAGTGATATCTCTGCTTTTTACTACACTGTATAGGTTTGTCATAGCTTTTCTTCCAAGGAGCAAGTGTCTTTTAATTTCATGGCTGCAGTCACCATCTGCAGTGATTTTGGAGCCCAAGAAAATAAAGTCTGTCAGTGTTTCCATTGTTTCCCCATCTATTTTCCATGAAGTGATGGGACCGGATGCCATGATCTTCGTTTTATGAATGTTGAGTTTTAAGCCAGCTTTTTCACTCTCTTATTTCACCTTCATCAAGAGGCTCTTTAATTCCTCTTCACTTTCTGCCATAAGGGTGGTGTCATCTGCATATTCTCAGTTATTGATATTTCTCCCAGCAATCTTGACTCCGGTTTGTACATACATCAGATATGATGATGTGATGTATTTTACTTGTTTTGAGACTTAAAGGCAAAAGTGGCTCTATTAAAATTTTCATCTTTAATAAAATATATTAATTGACGAGTAAGTAGGTGACAGGCAATTTGGCAAGGGGGTAGAATAATCATGCTAGAATAGTATCCATATGTGTTATGTACAAAAGATAAGTGCTTGAATTTAAACAGCCAAAATATTGACGTTCTCCATAAGAAACAGACAATTTGGCTCATTTGGGGAACAAAATATGAAATATGTTTTAAGTCACTAAAAGGAAAATTGGGTCTCATCAGACAATTTATAGGCTGATGTGGCAGTGAGCAATTATATTAAGGTGCAGAAGTAGATATAATTTAACAGGAGTTGAGATGGGACTTCTGACAGTCTATCATAGAAAAAGTTAATGAGTAAAATGCTAGACTTCAGTCTAAGTGCCAAGCTAGCTAAAAAACTGATTGTAGCTTAAATATATATAGGATAGCAGAAAATTGTAGCAGATCCTCATGGAGAGGTGACAAATGGAGTCCTTCAGGACTAATTGCCAGATCCATTACTTTTTAACATGCTATATAAGTTATGGTGTCTGAATTAGTTGATAATATTAAGAATCCAATTTTATATTTTGGAAGAAAAGTTATTGGCTAGAACACTTCAGTTGCTTTGAATTTTTTCTTTTTAAGCTTTGACTTGCTTGCTTGCTAAGTCACTTCAGTTGTGTCCGACTCTGTGCAACCCCATAGACGGCAGCCCACCAGGCTCCCCTGTCCCTGGGATTCTCCAGGCAAGAACACTGGAGTGGGTTGCCATTTCCTTCTCCAATGCATGAAAGTGAAAAGTGAAAGTGAAGTTGCTCAGTCATGTCCGTCTCTTAGCGACCCCATGGACTGCAGCCTACCAGGCTCCTCTATCCACGGGATTTTCCAGGCAAGAGTACTGGAATGGGGTGCCATTGCCTTCTCCGACTACAGAGACTAATTTCATGAGTTCTCACATTGTTTAGGTTTGTTTTAGAGAGAGAATTTCAACTTCATACCTAGGAAATATATACCCCTTCATTATTGCTGGTAATTATGTATGAATTTATAATCATTGGAAATATTGGTGAATAAATATGTATTGTACATTTATTTTATGTAGGACTGCCAGTAAGTTTTGGTAGTCAAGCATAGGACAAGGATTGTGATAGCACAGCTGAGGGAAGCCTACCTAATCTAGAATTCAGGGCATTCACGCTAATAGAAGGAATATTCACTTAATCTTGATTCATAAGTGAAAGCCATAAGAAAAAAGAATAGTGAAGATGCAAAAAAGGGCAATGTTTGAATACCTGTGGCGGATTCGTTTTGATGTTTGGCAAAACTAATACAGTGTTTCAGGTTTAAAAATAAAATAAAATTAAAAAAAATAAATAAAAAAAATAAAATGCATTTTAAAATTGTAAAAAAAGAAAAAAAAAAGAAAAGCCTTTGAGATAAGAGAGAGAATCTGACTTTCTCACAGTGCTACACAAATATAATCTAGAATCTTCCTTGGATCAGTTCAGTCCAGTCCCTCAGTCATGTGTGACTCTGCCATCCCAGGGACTGCAGCATGCCAGGCCTCCCGGTCCATCACAACTCCCAGAGTTTACTCAAACACATGTCCATTGAGTCCGTGATGTCATCCAACCATCTCATCCTCTGTCATCCACTTCTCCTCCCACCCTCAATCTTTCCCAGGATCAGAGTCTTTTGAAATGAGTCAGCTGTTCACATCAGGTGGCCAAAGTATTGGAGTTTCAGCGTCAGCATCAGTCCTTCCAATGAATATTCAGGATTGATCTCCTTTAGGATGGACTGGTTGGATCTCCTTGCAGTCCAAGGGACTCTCAAGAGTCTTCTTCAACATCACAGTTCAAAAGCATCTATTCTTCAGCACTCAGCTTTCTTTATAGTCTAACTCTTACATCCATACATGACTACTGGAAAAACAATAGCTTTGATGAGATGGACCTTTTTTTTGGCAAAGTAATGTCTCTGCTTTTTAATATGATATTTAGTTTGCCTATAGCTTCTCTTCCAAGGAACAAGTCTCTTTTAATTTCATGGCTGCAGTCACCATCTGTAGTGATGGAGCCCCCCAAAATAAAGTCTGTCACTGTTTCCCCTGTTCCCCCATCTATTTGGCATGAAGTGATGGGACCAGATGCCATGATCTTAGTTCTCTGAATGTTGAGTTTTAAGCCAACTTTTTCACTCTCCTCTTTCATTTTCATCAAGAGGCTCTTTAGTTCTTCTTCACTTTCTGCCATAAGCGTGGTGTCATCTGCGTATCTGAGGTTATTGATATTTCTTCCGGCAATATTGAGTCCAGCTTGTGCTTCCTCCAGTCCAGCATTTCTTATGATGTACTCTGCATATAAGTTAGCTAAGCAGGGTGACAGTATACAGTCTTGACATACTCCAGTCCCAATTTGGAACCAATTTGCTGTTCCATGTCCAGTTCTAACTGTTGCTTCTTTACCTGCATACAGATATCTCAGGAGGCAGATCAGGTGGTCTGGTATTCCCATCTCTTGAAGAATTTTCCAGTTTGTTGTGATCCACACATTCAAAGGCTTTGGCATAGTCAATAAAGCAGAAGTCAATGCTTTTCTGGAGCTTCTTGCTTTTTTGATGATCCAATGGATGTTGGCAATTTCATCTCTGGTTCCTCTGCCTTTTCAAAATCCAGTTTGAACATCTGGAAGTTCACAGTTCATGTACTGTTGAAGCCTGACTTGGAGATTTTCAGCATTACTTTGCTAGCTTGTGAGATGAATGCAATTGTGCAGTTGGTCAAGCATTCTTTGGCATTGCCTTTCTTTGTGATTGGAATGAAAACTGACCTATTCCAGTCCTGTGGCCACTGCTGAGTTTTCCAAGTTTGTTGGCATATTGAGTGCAGCACTTTTACAGCATCATCTTTTAGGATTTGAAACAACTTAACTGGAATTCCATCACCTCCACTAGCTTTGTTCGTAGTGATGCTTCCCAAGGCCTACTTGACTTTGCATTCTAGGATGTTGGCTCTAGATGAGTGATCACACAACCATGGTTGTCTGGTTCATGACAATCTTTTTTGTATAGTTCTGTATATTGCTGCCACGTCTTCTTAATATTTTCTGCTTCTGTTAGGTCCATAACATTTCTGTGCTTTATTGTGCCCATCTTTGCATGAAAAGTTCCCTTGGTATCACTAATTTTCTTGCTTGGATAGTAGATTGTAAACATGCCTACAATTATTCCCCATTCTCAGGATCCTTAACATTAACAATATGGCTTTTCAGCTCTTCCCATAAAGAAATCAAGTCTGTTTACTCAGTCTTGAATCAGGGGTGACTTTGTGACTTACTTTGTCCAGTAGGATACAGAAGAAATGGGCCAACTCTGACCATACACTCAAGAAGCCTTGGCACTTCTCACTCTCCCAGAAGCTCATCCAACCATTGTGTGAACAAACATGAGCTGAGCTGCTGAAAAATGAGAGACCTTGAGGAGTGAAGCCAGCCCTTCCAGCCAAGGCCATCCTCAAACAGCCTGCTGCAGCCAACCTGGCTGCTCATCACAGATGTGCAGTTAAATCCAGCTGAGATAGGAGAACTGGCCAGCTAAACATGGCCCAAGTCATCAAACTGAGCAATATAAATGATTGGTGCTAAATCACAAAGTTTGGGGTCATATGTTACACAGCAAAAGTGAATTAATACAGGAATATATGTGGCTGAAGAGAAGAGCAGGGATAAGGTAATGCTATGTTTGCTGCTCTGTACTGAAAGCAGTAAAGACTAGCAGCTCCCTAAATTTCTGGTTTTGATTCTTTCTTTCTAAATTCATATTTGCTGAGAAGTAAATGTATCCTGCTGGGAGAAATATCAATAACCTCAGATATGCAGATGACACCACCCTTATGGCAGAAAGTGAAGAGGAACTCAAAAGCCTCTTGATGAAGGTGAAAGAGGAGGGTGAAAAAGTTGGCTTAAAACTCAACATTAAGAAAAAGAAGATCATGGCATCTGGTCCCATCACTTCATGGGAAATAGATGGGGAAACAGTGGAAACAGTGTCAGACTTTATTTTTTTGGGCTCCAAAATCACTGCAGATGGTGACTGCAGCCACGAAATTAAAAGATGCTTACTCCTTGTAAGAAAAGTTATGACCAACCTAGATAGCATATTCAAAAGCAGAGACATTACATTGCCCACAAGGGTCCATCTAGTCAAGGCTATGGTTTTTCCTGTGGTCATGTATGGATGTGAGAGTTGGACTGTGAAGAAAGCTGAGAACCAAAGAATTGATGCTTTTGAACTGTGGTGTTGGAGAAGACTCTTGAGAGTCCATTGGACTGCAAGGAGATCTAACCAGTCCGTTCTAAAGGAGATCAGCCCTGGGATTTCTTTGGAAGGAATGATGCTAAAGGTGAAACTCCAGTACTTTGGCCACCTCATGCAAAGAGTTGACTCATTGGAAAAGGCTCTGATGCTGGGAGGGATTGGGGGCAGGAGGAGAAGGGGACGACAGAGGATGAGATGGCTGGATGGCATCACTGAGTTGATGGATGTGAGTCTGAGTGAACTCCGGGAGTTGGTGATGGACAGGGAGGCCTGGTGTGCTGTGATTCATGGGGTCGCAAAGAGTCAGACATGACTGAGCAACTGAACTGAACTGAACTGAAATGTATCCTGTAAAGACACTGAAGTGGTACTATCTTTAATCACTTATTTATGGGTACCTATAATAAATAATGGCAACCCACTCCAGTATTCTTGCCTAGAGAATCCCGTGGACAGAGGAGCCTGGTGGGCTGCTGTCCATAGGGTCGTACAGAGTCGGACAAGACTGAAACGACTTGGCAGTAGCAGCAGCAGAATAAATAACCACATTTAAGTTACATCTAATGACTGAATTAAATATCTTTATACACATCTATTGCTACATATCTAATTCCCAAGGTGGTTCAACTGTGCCAGAAAAACTGAATTCTATCCTATGTAAATACATTTAGGAAAGTGTATTCTAGGGAAAAGAGAATAACCCACTTGAAATGGTGTTCTGAAATCTCTTTTACAGTTTATGAATGGTAGTGTTGCCCCAAATTCCTTCCTCTACCTAATTTTTGCCACCACATCTTAATCGTGATTCTTCATGTTGATTTGCATGTTCCTATTAATCATATGACTTCCCAGATGGCTTAGGGGTAAAAGATCTGCCTACAATGCAGGAGACACAGGAGACATACATTTGATCCCTGGATCAGAAAGATCCCTTGGATTAGGAAATGGCAATTTCCCACTCCAGTATTCTTGCTAGGAAAATTCCACAGAACGAAGAGCCTGGCAGGCTATAGTCCATGGGGTCACAAAGAGTTAGGCATGACTGAGCACACACGCTCCAATCTTATATTTAGCCTGGAAATTATAAGTTGTCATAGGGAAGCTAAGTGTTCTGGCTGATGTGTAATGATGCATGACTTTTAAACAGTATGCAGTAGCTCCTTTTGACTGAAGCACGAAACACAGTCACCAAGAAATTTTGGTGTATAAGGTTGAACAAGCAATCCATGATTTATAAATCAAATATTATGCCAGGCTGGAACATGCACTCCTGCCAAAATGACCTTCTGCTAAGTCAAAACTAGAATGATTGAATATGGTATTGTTTGAAGGGAGGGTCAAGGTGATACTTGGAGAGAAGAAATGATGCTTTGAATCTTTTTTTTTTCTCCATGAACAGGGAGGATCACAAGATATTTGTCATATTTCCCCATGGGCTACTTCTATATTTGAGGGCTATATGTGTGTATATGTGTATATATGTGTATCTAAGGATGTTGTTGGGTCACATATACCTGCAATAGTCATCGGTCTTGACCCTTGGCATCAGTGGTAATGGTTAAATAATCACCAGCTATTCACTAAAAATTTATTCTCTTCTTAGCATGATACTAGTTTGGAGACGGACTCTAAAGAAAAATAGAGTCCCTGAGTTCAAAGTACACATTCCCTAGATAGTAAGACTAACCTATATAAAATAATTAAAGAACATCACATTTCAAACAGTATATTTTATCAAAAGTATCGTGAGCTAAGTTTGAATGCAACATTGCCCAGTTCCATGTTTTGGAATTTTCAAAAGCTATTTCAGTGAACAATTTGGTCATATTTCATACTTGATTTGTTGCGGCTTGTGTAATTCTTACATGGAAATAATATTATTGTTGAGAAATTATTTCCCTTCAAAGGTACTTTTTACAAAGGGAATAGGAGGCAGGAATTCCTGATAATGAAATTCCACTTAAGCTATTTTAAATCCTAAAAAAAGATGCTGTGAAAGTGTTGCATTCAATATGACAGCGTATTTGGAAAACTCAGCAGTGGCCGCAGGACTGGAAAACATCAGTTTTCATTCCAATCCCTAAGAAAGGCAATGCCAAAAAATGCTCAAACTACTGCACAATTGTACTCATCTCACACACTAGAAAAGTAATGCTAAAAATTCTCCATGCCAGGCTTCAACAGAACGTGAGCTGTGAACTTCCAGATGTTCAAACTGGATTTTGAAAAGGGAGAGGAAGCAGAGATCCAATTGCCAACATCTTTTGGGTCATTGAAAAAGCAAGAAGTTCCAGAAAAACATCGACTTCTGCTTTATTGACTATGCCAAAGTCTTTGAATGTGTGGATCACAACAAACCGTGGAAAATTCTTCAAGAGATGGGAATATCAGACCACCTGACCTGCCTCTTGATAAATTGATATGCAGGTAAAGAAGCAACAGTTAGAACTGGACATAGAGCAACAGACTGGTTCCAAATAGGGAAAGGAGTATGTCAAGGCTGTATATTGTCACCCTGATAATTTAAATTATATACAGAGTACATCATGAGAAATGCTGGACTGTTTGAAGCACAAGCTGGAATCAAGATTGCCAGGAGAAATATCGATAACCTCAGATATGCAGATGTCACCACCCTTATGGCAGGAAGCAAAGAAGAACTAAAGAGCCTCTTGATGAAAATGAAAGAGGAGAGTAAAAAAGTTGGCTTAAAACTCAACATTCAGAGAACTAAGATCATGGCATCTGGTCCCATCACTTCATGCCAAATAGATGGGGAAACAGTGGAAACAGTGACAGACTTTATTTTGGGGGGCTCCAAAATTACTGCAGATGGTGACTGCAGCCATGACATTAAAAGACACTTAACTCCTTGGAAGGAAAGTTATGACTGACCTAGACAGTATATTAAAAAGCAGAGACATTGCTTTGCCAACAAAGGTCCGTCTCATCAAAGCTATAGTTTTTCCAGTAGTCATGAATGGATATGAGATTGGAGCATAAAGAAAGCTGAGTGCCAAAGAATTAATTATTTTGAACTGTGGTGTTGGAGAAGACATGAGAGTCCCTTGACTACATGGAGATCCAACCAGTCCATCCTAAAGGAGATCAGTCTTGAATATTCATTTGAAAGATGGATGCTGAAGCTAAAACTCCAATACTTTGTCCAACTGATGCAAAGAAGTGACTCATTTGAAAAGACCCTGACAGGGAAAGATTGAAGGGGGGAGGTGAAGGGGACAACAGAGGATAAGATGGTTGGATGGTGTCATGGACTCACTGGACATGAGTTTGAGTAAACTCCTGGAGTTTGTGATAGACAGGGGGCCTGGCGTGCTGCAGTCCATGAGTTGCATAGAGTCTCACATGACTGAGCGACTGAACAGAACTACTGAAGAGGCAGCAAACCATAGAAGCCTGCTCACTCAGCAATTTTATTTCATGTCTCAGTTCAGTGGGATCTCGTTGGTTGGATCTCATTGAAGTCCAAGGGACTGTCAAGAGACTTCTCCAACACCACAGTTCAAAAGCATCTATTCTTCAGTGCTCAGCTTTCTTTATAGTCCAACTCTTACATCCATACATGACTACTGGAAAAACAATAGCTTTGACTAGATAGACCTCTTTTGGCAAAGTAACGTCTCTGCTTTTTAATATGCTGTCTAGTTTGCTTATAGCTTTTCTTCCAAGGAGCAAGCGTCTTTTAATTTCATGGCTGCAATCACCATCTGCAGTGATTTTGAAGCACCCATAAATAAAGTCTGTCACTGTTTCCACTGTTTCCCATCTATTTGCCATGAAGTGATGAGACCAGATGCCATGATCTTAGTTCTCTGATGTTGAGTTTTAAGCCAACTTTTTCACTCTCCTCTTTCATTTTCATCAAGAGGCTCTTTAGTTCTTCTTCGCTTTCTGCCATAAGCATGGTGTCATCTGCATATCTGAGGTTATCAATATTTCTCCTGGCAATCTTCTTTCCAGCTTGTGTGTCAACCAGCCCAGCATTCTCACGATGTACTCTGCATATAAGTTAGCTAAGCAAGGAGACACTATACAGCCTTGATGTACTCCATTCCCAATTTGGAACCAGTCTTTTGTTCCATGTTCAGTTCTAACTGTTGCTTCTTCGCTTGCATACAGATTTCTCAGGAGGAAGGTCAGGTGGTCTGATATTCCCATCTCTTGAAGAATTTTCCAGTTTGTTGTGGTCCACACATTCAAAGGCTTTGATATAGTCAATAAAGCAGAAATAGATGTTTTTCTGGAACTTCTTGCTTTTTTGATGATCCAACAGATGTTGGCAATTAGATATCTGGTTCCTCTGCCTTTTCTAAATCCAGTTTGAACATCTGGAATTTCACAGTTCATGTACTGTTGAAACCTGGCTTGGAGAATTTTGAGCATTACTTTACTACTGTGTAAGATTAATGCAATTGTGTGGTAGTTTGAGCATTTTTTGGTATGGCCTTTCTTTGTGATTGGAATGAAAACTGACTTTTTCCAGTCCTGTGGCCACTGCTGAGTTTTCCATTTGCTGGCATATGAAGTGCAGCACTTTCACAGCATCATCTTTTAGGATTTGAAATAGCTCAACTAGAATTCCATCACCTCCACTAGCTGTGTTCATAGTGATGCTTCCTAAGCCCACTTGACTTCATATTCTAGGATGTCTGGCTCTAGATGAGTGAGCACATCACCATGGTTATTAGGGTCATGAAGATCTTTTTTATACAGTTCTTCTGTGTATTGTTACCTCCTCTTCTTAATATCTTCTGCTTCTTTTAGGTCAATATCATATCTTTCTTTTATTGTGCCTGTGTTTGCATGAAATGTTGCCTTGGTATCTCTAATTTTCTTGAAGAGATCTCTAGTCTTTCCCATTCTATTGTTTTCCTCTATTTCTTTGCACTGATCTTTGAGGAAGGCTTTCTTATTTCTCTTTGCTATTCTTTGGAATTCTGCTTTCAAATGGGTATATTGTTTCTTTTATACTTTGCCTTTAGGTTCTCTTTTGTAAGCTATTTGTAAGGCCTCCTCAGACAACCATTTTGCCTTTTTGCATTTCTTTTTCTTGGGGACGGTCTTGGTCCCTGCCTCTGGTACAATGTCACAAACCTCTGTCCATAGTTCTTCTGGGACTCTGTTTATCAGATCTAATCCCTTGAATCTATTTCTCACTTCCACTGTATAATCATAAGGGATTTGATTTAGGTCATACCTGAATGGACTAGTGGTTTTGCCTACTTTGTTCAATTTAAGCCTGAATTTGGCAATAAGGAGTTCATGATCTGAGCCACAGTCAGCTCCTGGTCTTGTTTTTGCTGACTGTATAGAGGTTCTCTATCTCCATTTCATGTCTAAATCTGAATTCCAGCCTTCTGTGCCTCCTCTGATAAATAACTGTGACAAAGTTCATCAGTGGCAAAGTTAATTGTGTTCTCTTGGTCTCTTAAAACCTCCTCTCTTCAGGGATTCCTCAAGTTCCTGTCAAGAGCCAGTTAGGATAGCAGTCCTCTTCAGAAATTTCCTTCATCAGAGGAGATAAAATGTGTTTGACTAAAAGCTTGTCTTTACCCATCGGGGACAGTGCCCAAAATTATAAAGCAGATAAGTCTTGTCCTCGTCTTCACCTGCCCGTTCTGAAGCCGCATCCCTCCAGTTAGCTCTCCTGCTTGTGTTCCAGTGATCACCACTCAGTGTGAGCTTCCCACTGAGGCACCCATCCAGGCCTGCCCACTGTGGCAATAGTTCTTGACCTTCATTTTTCTTCTCCTCCCTATCCTCCCCTCTGTTTGCTTCAAGCCTCTTTTCTATTAAAAAGTGATAATTCAGCTTGTGTTAAGGTAGCAGTAGGTTTCCATGAGAACACTTCCCTCTCTACCCACTCACCATGTAATACATTACGTTTTAATAGGGTCTTTGGGGGACCACGTTTTAACCTAAGAGAACAATTTCAGCCACAGCATGTGATAATTTGGTACATTTCAGCAGTCATCAAACACTTTTGGTGACTTCTCCTTGTTACAGTGAAAATTTATTACCTTTCTCAAAGTTGTAGGGAGTCAAGTACAGTTGATCCTATCTGAAAAAAACAGGTAAAAGTGCTGGAGTCCTGGCTAATTGCCTCAACTCTTCCTAGTCCCTGTCAAAGCCAGCAGCAAAATTTTGAACATGTTTTCTTTGAACCTTTTATCCCAGTAAAATAAAGTCACACTGCATTTTACAGTTTTATATTTTTGTGCTTTAAAGGAGAAAAAAGTGAGTGTGTATGAGTGTGGGCAAGTATGTGTGTGTGGTTGTGTTACTAGGGGCTAGTTAGCTTTCTATTACTGTACAAGTGTATTATACACTTAGCTGAAAGCAATACCATTTCTTATCTCACTTTTGTGTGTATCAGAAAGCTATGGATAACTCAGCTGGGTTCTCTGCTTAGAGTCCTCCAAGGTTAATATTAAGGGGCTGGCAATGTGTGGGATCTCATCTGAGCATCAGGGTTTGCTTCCACAGGCATTCAGGTTGTTAGAAGAACTCAATTCCTTTTAAATGTACGACTAAGGTCTGAGTTTTCTTTCCGGCTATTGACTGGGGCTGCTCTCAATTCTTAGAATGTACCTGTTTATTAACTTCCACATGGATATCTCTACAAAATTGCAATTTGCTACATCAAGGCCAGCAGGAAAACGTCTGTCTCTGTTGCTTTGAACCTCTGACTTCTCTCTCTTATTTCTAAACCTTCTTTTAGAGGGGTTCACCTGATTAGGTAAGGCCCACCCTGATAACTCAGCTGGTAAAGATTCTGCCTGCAATGCAGGAGACCCCGGTTTGATTTCTTGGTTAGGAAGATCACCTGGAGAAGGAATAGGCTACCACTCCAGTATTCCTGGGTTCCTTGGTGATTCAGTTGGTGAAGAATCTGCCTGCAATGTGGGAGACCTGGGTTTGATCCCTGGATTGGGATGATCCTCTGGAGAAGGGCATGGCCACCTACTCCAGTATTCTTGCCTGGAGAATCCCCATGGACAGAGGAGCTTGGTGGGCTGCAGCCCACGGGTCACAAAGAATCAGACACGACTGAGAGACTAAGCACAGCACAGCACACACACTCAAGGGTGGGGTGATTATATTGGATGCACATACCAGTAGTGGACATTTTGGAGACTTTCCTAAAATACTGCTTACCACAAAACTGTTCTTGATTTTCTGCCACATATATTCAGTGAAAAGTTGGGAATATGGAAGAGGAAAATAAATGAATAAATGCAATAGTATGAGAAAGTAGAGGTTTTCCCTGAGATTGAAATTACACACCCAGATATATGTAGCCCTCTGCCTTTCTCTGGAGACAACACTGTCTCATATAATTTTCTGCAACAATGCAAATGTTTTCTACTCTGCTCAATGCACCAGCCATTAGGTGTATGTAGCTACTAAGAATTTCACATGTGACTGGTAAACACTTGATTTAAAAATTTTCTTTATTCTTAAATAATTTACATTTAAAATTACATAGTTATATGCCTCTAATGGCTATCATAGTGAGCAGCACAACTTGAGAACAATATGTACCTTCCAGTTCCTCTTCACCTTTCTGAGTTATAGAATCATCTCCCACATGCTAAAATATTGTTTAATGTGTATAGTCTGTCTTTATTCTTCACCTGTACTTGGGGGTTTTAGTTTAAATTGCAGTTACTATCTTTCTATCTACATTTTACATCTGCCTCTGGTTTCCTGTCAAACTTGTAGTTTTAGATATTAAGTCATTTCCTATATAAATTTCTAGACTGATCTCCTAATCAAAGTCAAAATCCTTTCTCCTCATTACCTTTGTCACTCCATGCACACCAAAACAGCATTGGTTACCTTCACTGAGCATTTACTTTCTGTGTAAGTTTCTGAGCTAGATGCTTCAGACATAGTCTCATTCAATCTTCATAATAACCCATGTAATATTATTATGATTTTTGTTTTACAGATGAAGGAACCTATACTTGGAGAAGTTAAGTGACTCCTGAAATCTTAAAATTACTTAGTGCTGAAATAGAAGTCAATCTCAAGTTCCTTATGTATAATCACTCCTGATTTTAGTTTCTAAAATACATCACCATTTCTAACAAACATTCTTGCACAGTGCAATTATGTATCTGTTTAATATTATTCGTGACAATGAGCCCATAAACTTGAAAGACAATGCATTCCATTTACAGCTTTAAGAGAGTCTTGGTCCTTCCATGGTCTTTTAGTGGTTCCTCAGGAAAAAAAAAAAAAGTCTGTGTTATCTACTTGTCTGGATTTTCTCCCTTTAAACATAAATTATTCTCTGGTCCTGAGTACAAATCTTTCCCCCAACCATTTCTACTCATTGTTCTTACTTTAGCTTATTGAACTCTTCTAAACAAATGAGTGCCCTTAGACTGTGGAGTAGAGATTAGGAGCTAGGGCTTGGTATGCAGGCAGCTCTAAGATTAATAATTGGCTCCAAATTTTATGAGTTGCGTGTCCTTCTACTTCTCCATGCCTCTCTCCTATCTGTAAAATGGAATTAATATACTATCTCACAACAATAATTTCAAGGAAGACATAAAATGAGATTGATGAAGACCTGGAAGAAAGTCTAGCATACAGCAAGCACTCAGTGGCAGGCAGCTACTCTTATTTGGGTCTTGTTATAATAGAAGATAGCTTTCATGTCCCTCACTCCCTGTTTTCCTAAAACAAGATATAACTATAAGAAATGGTTATCTCTCTTAGTTCCCTAGTTTTTGTCACCTAGATTTGATTCAGGTTTTAAGTGTTGCTCCACCAATCATGAACTCTATAAATGAACATATTCCATGAGCGCTCATGATTCTCTGCTTATAACAAAGACACATAACTTTGTGCCACGTTTCAAGCTATACCAGAAAAGTAAGATGACCCCTGCAGTCAGAGTAGTGAGAGCTGCAAAGGCTTTTATTGGAAGAATATAAAGAACCTGCAGAAGCAAAATTGAGATTCTGACATAATGCAACAGATATTGCGTCTACTGGGGAAGGTTTGAGTAGGCAAACTTCCAGGTCTGGTGCAAAATGAAAACATGAGGCCACTTTTTCAAAAAGCAAAAAAATAAAAAAAAAGATGTTAACAGTATTAAGTTTAAAAATAAAAACCCTTTTTTCTACTGAACTTTTTATTTTGGTTTGTCAGAGTTTGTTATATTTTGTATTTAACGTTCTAAGTTAAGAAAAATTAACATTTTAAATTCTAGCTTAACTTTTTATGTTTATATTTATCTTGTGTGATGCTAATCTTAAATGCAAAAGTAAGAACAATTAACTCATATCCAGAGTCACCAAATTACACAACTTGCATTTAGTGGCTCACATGAGCATATGTATTTCATTCTGAGAAAAGAAATGGAAGGCAAAGAGAAAGGGAAAGGTATACCCAACTGAATGAACAGTTCCAGAGAATAGCAAGGAGAGATAAGAAAGCCTTCTTACGTGATCAATGCAAAGAAATAGAGGAAAACAATACAGTGGGAAACACTAGAGATCCTTCAAGAAAATTAGAAATACCAAGGGAATATTTCATGCAAAGACAGGCACAATAAAGGACAGAAAGGGTATGGACATAACAGAAACAGAAGATATTAAGATGAGGTGGCAACAGTACATAGAAGAACTATGCAAAAAAGGGTCTTAATGACCCAGATAACCACAATGGTGCAGTCACTTACCTAGAGCCAGATATTCTAGAATGTGTGGTCAAGTGGACATTAGGAAGCATTACTCCAAACAAAGCTAGTGGAGGTGATGGAATTCCAGCTAAGCTATTTAAAATCCTAAAAGATGATGCTGTTAAAGTGCTGCATGCAATATACTATCAAATTTGGAAAACTCAGCAGTGGCCACAGGGCTGGAAAAGGTCACTTTTCACTTCACTCCCCAAAAAAGCAATGTTAAAGAATGTTCAAACTACTGTACAATTGTGCTCATTTCATATTCTATCAAGTAATGCTCAAAATCTTTCAAGCTAGGCTTCAGCAGTACATGAACAGAGAACTTCCAGAGTTCAAGCTGGATTTAGAAGACAGAGAAACCATAGATCAAATTGGCAATATCTGGTGTATCATAGAAAAAGCAAGGGGAGTCCTGAAAAACATCTGCTTCTGCTTCATTGACTACACTAAACCCTTTGACTGTGTGGATCACAGAAAACTGTGAAAATTCTTAATGAAATGGGAATACCAGACCATCTTACCTGCCTCCTGTGAAACCTCCAAGCAGGTCAAAAAGCAACAGTTAGAACCGGACATGGAACAATGGACTGGTTCAAAATAGGAAAAGGAGAACATAAAAGCTGTATATTGTCACCCTGCTTATTTAACTTACGTTCAGAGTGCATTAAATGAAATGCCAGGCTGGGTGAATCACAAGCTGGAATCAAGATTCCTGGGAGAAATATCAATAAACTCAGATATGCAGATGATACCACCTTAATGGCAGAAATGAAGAGGAACTAAAGAGCCTCCTGATGAGAGGGAAAGAGGAGGGTACAAAAGCCTGCTCTAAACTCAATATTCAAAAGACTAAGAACATGGCAACTGGTCACATCACTTCATGGCGAACAGATGGAGAAACAATGGACACACTGACAGATTTTCTTTTCCTGGGCTGCAAAATCACTGCAGACAGTGACTGCAGCCACAAAATTAGAAAACACTTGCCCCTTAGAAGAAAAACTATGACCAACCTAGACAGTGTGTTAAAAAGCAGAGATGTCACTTTGCCAACAAAGGTCCATCTAGTCAAAGCTATGGTTTTTCTATTAGTCATTTATGGATGTGAGAGTTGGACCAAAAAGAAGGCTGCATGCCAAAGAATTGATGCTTTTGCATTGTGATGTCGAAAAAGACTCTTGAGAGTGACTTGCACAGCAAGGAGGTGAAACTGGTCAATCCTAAGGGAAATCAACCCTGAAGATTCATTGGAAGGACTGATGCTGAAGCTGAAGCTATGGTACTTTGGCCACCTGATGCAAAGAGCTGACTCATTGGAAAAGACCCTGATGCTGGGGAAAACTGAGGTCAGGGGTGGGGACAACAGAGGATGAGATGGTTGGATGGCATCACTGACTCAGTGGACATGAGTTTGAGCAAACTCCGGGAGACAATGAAGGACAGGGAAGCCTGACAAAGAATCAGACATGACTTAGCGATCGAACAACAGCAACAACATTTTGTTCTGAATAGGACAACAGAAATGCACAAATCAAACTCAACCATTTTTGTTTCACTTCTTGAATGGTGCACTTTCTAATAACACTTTCTACTTTCAGCTCCCTGAGTAAGGAAGGACATTAAGGGAAAGGATCCATGGGTTGCCTTATTTATCCTTTTCTTCTGTGTCATCATGTTCATCGTTAGCTAGTGGTTGGTTAATACAGAGAAATAACATGGAAAATAAAGTATATAATAGAATTATTTGATGTTTTGTGTTTCTTGGAATGTCATCACTGTGGTCAGTGATTAAATTGCTTACTCTGCTCCTTCTGATTAGCTGCATGAATGTCTCACTCTCTTCCTCTCTCTGTTCTTTTCAGCATATAGAGTGTATGTGTATATATATTTATTTATATGTATACATGTACATATTTGTACATGTATGTATACATATACACATTATATATATTTATGCTGAGCTGTGCTTAGTTGCTCTGTCATGTCTGACTCTTTGCAACCCCATGGATTGTAGCCCAGCAGGCTCTTCTGTCCATGGGGATTCTCTAGGCAAGAATACTGGAATAAGTTGCCATGCCCTCCTCTGGGGGATCGTCCCAACCCAGAGATCAAACCCAGGTCTCCTGCATTGCAGGCAGATTCTTCATCTGAGCCACAAGGGAAGCACTGGAGTGGATAGCCTATCCCTTCTCCAGGGTATCTTTCCAACCCAGGAATCGAACAGGGGTCTCCTGCATTACAGGCAGATTCTATACCAGCTGAGCTACCAGGGAAGCCCATATGTTTTTGTATCTACATATAATATATAGCCATCTCAATCATCGTCTAGAATATATATTTAGATTTTTTTAGTAATTCATTTAGAACACTGTACTTATGAAACTCACACTATTGTATATCCTATAACCTCTTTGTCCTATTTATTTTTATTTTCTACTTCTTTTTTTAAAAAAATTCTCCAAATGTAAAAAAGCTCCTTAGCTTTTATCCATGCTTATCACTGGAAGTTTCCTAGTTTATACTGGCGCATTCATCTTTCAGTACTTTTTTTTCACCCCATAATTTGTTTTAAGATGAATTCCAGAATTTTCAGTCTTTTTTTTGGTAAAATATTTAGGAACATCTCCTTTTAATTCATCTTTTATTCTTTCATCCATAACTAATAGCTTTCTAAAAATGTGTGATATAAGTCCACCATCATATTGAGTTGAAATAACTATTTCGGAGGTACCAACTATGTGCCATGGGCTTCCCAGGTGGAGCTAGTGGTAAAGAACCCACCTGCCAAAGGAGACTTAAGAGATGCGAGTTTGATCCCTGGGTTGGGAAGATCCCCTGGAAAAGAAAATAGCAGCCCACACCAGTATTCTTGCCTGGAGAATCCCATGGACAGAGGAGCCCAGTGGGCTACAGTCCATAGGGTTGCAAAGAGTTGGACACAACTGAAGCAACTTATCATGCATGCGTGTACAATGTGCCATGCACTGTGCTAAGCATTTAAGTTATTTCTAATCCTTTATACAGTCTTATCGAATGTATATGGTATTTAGGAATTGATATAAACACCAGTGACTGACTAGGCTATAAGAAATTACATGAAATTCAAAACTATTCTCATACTTAGAAATGTAGCCATAAAATCAGAATCGAGTTGATCACATACCTTTTACTTAAAGACAATAAAATTAAACAAAAATAAACAAACAAACAATACTGGTGACAAGAATTCTGCAGATTATAGAGGGTTTGTTAACATCCCCTTAAATGAAGGCCTTGAAAAGAACAGGGAATACCTAATCTTTTTTTCTTATCTCTAGCTGCTAATGTTATTATGCCTGGCATATAGCTGAAGCTCAAAATGTATTTTGAGATAATATTGAGAAAATTTAAGGAGAATAAAGTAATATTGAGGTTTTCAGTGTCAAAGAAATATAAAGTTCAGCTTTTCATTGTTTTCTCACCAAATGACATATATCGTTGTACTATTAGAACAGTCAAGTTTCAGTTTGAATACTTTTGAAATTCATCAACTTGTCTCCTTTGTGCAAAAAAAGAGGCAAAGGTCTTAGAGTACCGCATAGTTGTAGTGCCATAGACTTCTTTATGCTCGTAAACATATTTCACTCTGTTCTCCGTCTTCATCATCTAAGTCTTGATTGAAAACTGAAGTGCTCCAGCAAGAACAATTGTATAATTAGAAGACAATCATCTACTCTGGCAACATCTTGAAAGTATGAGTTTTAGAGAACAATTAAAATTTCTATGTCTTTGATGGGAATGTGTTTATCCTGATTAACAATTTGCAAACATTTCTTTCTATAAACCTTCACTGAGAAAATCTGAAAAACATTTTAGCTTCCATAGGCTCTTAATTTTGAAATAATCAAAGGCTTATACTGAACTTAATAACTCATTCCATTTATTTCCCCCATGACAGGAGAATTGCTTTAAATAAAGCATTCAATCTATCTGTATTTCTCCAGAGAGATGCTAAAAGTCAAAATAATCAAATTAGAAAACCAAAGTTTCAAATGTGGCATAAATTAAATAATCCTTACTTGCCAAACTTGAGAAGAAGTTTCAAATCCTGTCATTAATATAGAAGAAAAACATCCATATTTGCTCTTTGGAAAGACAAATGCAGAGGTTAATAACACCCAGTTGCCTGTTCCTGAGAGCATCTGCATCACTAGGACAGTTTGATAATGAGATTTTGTACAAAAGAAATGGACATTTTTTGAGAGAAGTCATGATGTAAAGTGTACTCTTAGTAAGATATATAAGAGAAGCTGAAATAAAATCCTTGTAAATTTCAGTGGTGAGACTATTTCCAGAATTAGAGCTCTCTAATTAATGATTTTTTGGAACTTGTTTTAATTGAAGTCCTCATATGTCAACTCATAATTTTACTGGGACCTATCATTTGCAAAGTGCTTTTAAAATTTACCCTCCTCCCCCAAAATCCTATATGATAAACAACTAATTTCTTCTGAGATAAATTTCTTCTTAGCTCAGGCTAATAATGCTGCTTAAAGTTTTATGAAACATTTACAAACATAACAGAATACATGCCCATTTTCTTAGCTTTTATTCTTACTTTGTTTCCTTGGCCTCAAATCCATAATTTCCTGAGGGCATTTCAGTGCACTTTACCTTAGAGAAAAGCTAGTTAACTCCTTCCTAATCTCGTGTCATGAGAAATTCACAAACCCCTTCCAGTGAATGCAGACTAAATGCTGTATCTGGGGATCCTGAATCCAGGGATCTATCTGTACATGCATGAGGCAGATTGAAAACAAAAAGTTGGAGTTTGTTTAGAAGTTATGCTTTTCATAAGTATGTTTTTTTAAAAAAAGGCTTTTAATTAATATAAAATTAGTGTTGAAATAAATTTTCCTTCTTTTCAGTTATTTCCATGATGATACATCTGGTGATAATATGTTTGATTTTCTGCAAATATGCACTTATGACTATTTATATGTATTTATGAATGCAAATTTGAGTTAGGGTTTTCTTTATGCTCACAGACCTTCTAAATCAGATCAGATGCCTATTAATCAAATCATAATTCTTTTGTGACATTATGGACTAGTCCACTAGGCTCCTCTGTCTATGGGATTTCCTAGGCAAGAATACTGGAGTGGGTTTCCATTTCCTTCTCCCAGGGGATCTTCCTGATCCAGGGGCCAAACCCACATCTGCATTGACAGGCCGATTCTTTACCACTGAGCAAACGGAGAAGGCCTATTCTATTATATTCTTCCTCCTATTGCTCTATAGAGAAGTAACTTTTAAACTTCTTCCTACTGTTGTTCAAGTAGAACTGGGGTTGCCTATTTAGCAGATAAAAATATAGGAAACCTAGTTAAATTTGAATTTCAGATAAATGATGAATAATTTTTATATTAGTATATCCTTAACAGTTCGTGAGACATAATTATATTAAAATGATTATTCATTGTTTATCTGAAATTCAAATTTAACTGGGTGTCCTGTATTTTATCTGGCAACTGTAAATGGAACCAAAGGGAAATGAAAATGGTTTTCTCATTGGTTCCATGTGTGATGAGCAATAGCCAGAAATAAGGGCCGAGTCAATGAGACAAAAATAAATTGTCCCTGAATCTGGCTATTCAGATGAATGAGGGATTTTTTTTTTCCATATAAGTGAAAAGTCAGAACGAAGAAATCAGACCCCAGGTACAGTAAGATCAGCAGTTCAGTGATGACTCCAAAGACATTCCCAGGTTGTTTTCTTCTCCCTGCTGGGCAGCCCTTGGGTGGCATTCCTTCCTGCGTGCAGGTAGCTACAGTAGTTCCTGGGTCACCTCAGGAAGTAGCACTTCCAGAATCAGAAAAAAAAAATAAATAAAACAACTATTTCTGTGTTGTTTTCTTAAATGCAAGGAAACTTCCCAGAAGGCCTCTGAAGACCTGGCATGACCACATGCCCCCTACCTTCATCAGTCATTGATAGGCATAATAGGATCATGAGTTTTATTCTAATCCCAAAACACTTGAAGGTAGGCAAGAGGTCAGTTTCCCATGAGGCCATATGGAGTAAGAGCAGAACTGAAAAAATTTGGTTCTATTAGAAGACCTGCCTTATGATCCAGCAATCCCACTGCTGGGCATACACACTGAGGAAACCAGAAGGGAAAGAGACACGAGTACCCCAATGTTCATCGCAGCACTGTTTACAATAGCCAGGACATGGAAGCAACCTAGATGTCCATCGGCAGACAAATGGATAAGAAAGCTGTGGTACATATACACAATGGAGCATTACTCAAACATTAAAAAGAATGCATTTGAATCAGTTCTAATGAGGTGGATGAAACTGGAGCCTATTATACAGAGTGAAGTAAGCCAGAAAGAAAAACACCAATACAGTATACTAACGCATATACATGGAATTTAGAAAGATGGTAACAATAACCCTGTGTACGAGACAGCAAAAGAGACACTGATGTATAGAACAGTCTTATGGACTCTGTGGGAGAGGGAGAGGGTGGGAAGATTTGGGGGAATGGCATTGAAACATGTAAAATAATCATGTATGAAATGAGTTGCCAGTCCAGGTTCGATGCACGATACTGGATGCTTGGGACTGGTGCACTGGGACGACCCAGAGGGATGGAATGGGGAGGGAGGAGGGAGGAGGGTTCAGGATGGGGAACACATGTATACCTGTGGCGGATTCATTTTGATATTTGGCAAAACTAATACAGTTATGTAAAGTTTAAAAATAAAATGAAATTAAAAAAAAAAAAGAAAGATAGTAAAAAGATAATCAGACAACCACTGTGTTCTGTTAGTTTCCTCTGTTAACGCCAAATTCAAGCTTTCATTTACATAGGAGAAACTTCACAGTTTCTACAAAATTAGATTTGACAACAAATAAAATGACTAGTCTTGTAGGGAAATTACAAATGTTTCCAACTTCACTGGAGTATCTCCTGGAGATTCTGAAGAGGAAAGGAGGCTGGACTAAGAGCTGAGTCATCACTAAACAACCGTTGTATGAAATGGATATGTTTTAGTGGAGGAAGAGAAAGGAGACCTATGCTTTCCTCCTTTAGATGTCTTACAGAATCTTTCATGTTCCTCTAGAGCAGACTGAGGCTTCTTGTTTAAGATCGTACCTCAAAGACACCCACACAGAGCTACCAGGAACTCAATTTATCTCAAATGCAGCAGAACTGAATCACCTCTAGTGACTTTTAGTTGATTTGCTGACAATCTGTGTTTTGAGATTAAAAAAAAAAAAAAAAAAGCCAAACACCAGAAGGTTTCTTTCTTCTTCTTCTTCCCCTTCTCCTCTCCTCCTTCTTCTTATTTTATTAACACCTATTCTTAATCATGGGCTTCCCAGGTGGCTAAAGTGGTAAAGAATCTATCTGCCAATGCAGGAGATGCAGGAGACACAGGTTTGATCCTTAGTTTGGGAAAATCCTCTAGAAAAAGAAATGCAACCAAGTTCAATATTCTTGCCTGGGAAATCCCATGGAAAGAGGAGCCCGGAAGGCTACAGTCCACAGGGTCGCAAAAAAGTCAGATACAACTGAGCACACACACATTCTACATTCTTAATCATAAATAAGACTGTAAATTGAACTTTGATGGTATAGATTGATGAAATTGTATTCTTATAGAGTGGAAATTTCTACTTTTTTTGAGTTGAATGAATATTCTTGCTATTTGGAATAAGCTAAGTAACTATAATTAGTTTGACATATGAAGGAACTATTGTGTTTTTCTTTCTGGCTTTAGCCTAATATTGAAATTCTTTATGCTACAAGTATGCAGAACTCCCATACTGTGTAAGTAGCCTAGTGGTGCATAAGTGATTAAAAGCACGGAATATACAAAGCAAGTGGACACACACACCTTTAGGATCTCTTTAAAATTAGCTACCAAGGCATTAACCCTTGCTACTGGGAATGAATCCCACAAGATTTCTGGTTCTGACTCCTCACAATAAATTCCCTTGTTACTCTAGATGTGGGATGAGACAGAGGTATTTGCCTGTGAACCATCGGGAAGCAAGTAGCCTCACTATATAGAATATAAGTAGAAGCTGCATCCTTGGGGAATGTATCAAGTTATAAAAGTGGAGAATTTAGTGACAGGAATGTTACAATGACATACATCAAGAGAATCACATTCCAGAAGAGTCTTCAGTTCAGTTCAGTTCAGTCGCTCTGTCATGTCCAACTCTTTGAGACCCCATGGACTGCAGCATGCCAGGCTTTCCTGTCCGTCACCAAGTCCCAGAGCTTACTCAAACTCATGTCTATTGAGTCTGAACAAAGCTCTTAGACTCTACCCTACACCATCCAGAAACCCCACAGATTAATACATATTTCCAGTGAACTCAGCAAAGAGAATATTAAACAACTGTCATGGATTGATGCTAAAACATCCTTCATGTCTCTTTTCTCTGAGTCAATACCTAGTAATTTTACATTTTGAATGTTTTAAAATAGTGTATTCTTCTAGTATGGGCTAAATATCAGCAATACCTGTCAGTTATATTTCTTGGTACAATTTAATAGTTTAATTCAGATCTTACTGAGTCCTGACAATATTCTAGCCACTAGGGACACAAAGACAAAATAGGTGGGGCAGAAGCACAGGAATGAGAATGATGGATCATTGCCATGACTCTGATGGAAGAATGATGGTTACCTTCAGGGAGCTTGCATTCTTGTAAACACAGAATGATTGCACATTAATAATTGCAGTAAAGGAGAGAGACACACGTCGTGTAATAAAAAGACAAATGGAGAAAAGCACCACAGGGATACTAAATATAACATGGGCTAGAGAATATTTGGGGCTTTCTGAAACCTCTCCAAGGGATATAAGACTTAAGACAGCTGTGGAGGGATGAGGGGATGCTTTTCAGGGAGAGAAGGTCACAGGGAGAAATATGAAGCATAAAGGGGTGAATTAAAGTGTGCTGGTCTGTAAGTAATTCAGTGTGACTGGAATCTACATATAGGTTGTTGGGCCAAGCATAAAGGCCTTTCTACAATCCAGCTGAAGTATGATGAGACTACAGAGTCAACAAGTGAATGGAAAGTAGAAACTGAGATGAGCTGTCAGTGAGCAGGTCTTGGTCATCAAGTAAATGTGAACGATGAGGAAAATGGTAGTATTCATGGTCGTTGACTATCCCCCATTTTCCTTCTAAACAGTGCTAGTTTTGCACTTTCTCATCCCACCAAAGTGAGGTGTGGCACTGTGACTTTCTTTGGCTGATAGACATGAGCAGAAGTGGTGTAGGTTGCTTCTAAGTGTATGCTCCTTGAACGTTTTGGCATGTTTTCTTCCCTTGGCTGTGGTAATCATGAGGTGTGTGTTGAGAAAGATCATGTTAGCTCAGATCCACAAAAAACTATGGTGAGCAGAGACCCCTGTCAAGTCTCGTGGGATTGTGTTTTATGAGCAAGAAATAAACTTGTGTTTCATGAAGCACAGAGATCTGGCAACTGTTTTGACATAACCCACTCCCACCAACATACAAACCATCCAGCATTCCAGAGTGCTCTCTTAATTTACCACACCTGCATGATCCAAGTAAACTCATATATTTTAGAGTTGATTTCATACCTAGATTTAGATTTTGAAGAAGTTCTCTGCATCAAGTCAGACAGGTTAGCTCCTTGTTAGTTGCATTGTTAGATTACCTTTTTAGATAATGAAGGCCCCTTTTTTTGAAGTTTTAAATCAGAATATAGCAGCAACATTCACAGTAAGAGAGTATTTGAAGAACACAGTAGTAATTAGTACATCAAACAAACCTTTAAGGACATGAATTCATACCTTAAAATCACATGTTGTGGAGTCTACAATACCGGACAAAGGAGATAGGTAGCACTTTCCAGAAAAGGGTAGAAAAATGCTCCATTTTGATTGGAAAATTATACTTGTTGAGGATATATAGGCGGGAGAGAGTAGCATCTATGGAATTAAACCATCTTTTGTGTCAGTAGTGCAAGGGTCAATGAAAATACAGAGAGCTATGGAAAAGCGTGTTTTGTAGTTAACTCCTGTTCACCTGTGAGTAGTCACTTCCTCAGCTTGTTCCCTTCTGGTCTGGAGCTTTGTGGACCTCAGGCTGAGTTTGTGATAGAAGAACACTTTTATAGGGCTGTAGACTGTACCTCAGCCTTTTCAGAGGACCATGTCTCTAGGAGCAAACCCTTCTCTAAACTCCAGGAAACCTAACCTGGGTGCCACAGGTTTCTGCAGGGCACCAACTAGCTGCATTCACCATGACTAATTGTTATCTGTTATTATTATTACAGCTCACCTTTCTATGCACACCTCCACTGCTTCACAATATTGTTTCTTAATTTTTTTTTAATAATTTTTGAAAGTGCAAGAGAAATCAATGGAAAATAAAAAGGCAATTTAGTTACTAATGGAAGTTAACTGTTAAGTGGCTCTCTTGGGATCCACTCAGAATTGTCAGATCATCTGAAACAGTTTTTTTCAAAATTATTTGATGAAGTTCCACATAAGGAATAATTCTATGTCACCCACACAAATATAAACATACGCTTAAACCAGGACTTCCCTGGTGGCTCAGATGGTAAAGCGTCTGTCTACAATGCGGGAGACCCGGGTTCAATCCCTGGGTCTGGAAGATCCTCTGGAGAAGGAAATGGCAATCCACTCCAGTACTATTGCCTGGAAAATCCCATGGACAGAGTATCCTCGTAGGCTACAGTCCATGGGGTCGCAAAGAGTCAGACATGACTGAGCGACTTCACTTTCACTTAAAGCAGAAATGTAAGTTTTTTTAGCCAATGTTTATCCTTACTGTATGTTATACACATATACATAGTCATGGAGATCTTATGTTTGGTTAGTGGTTGTACTTATTTGGAGGAGGAGGGGAAAGAAGTCACTACCTAACTGCTTCAGCATCCACTGCACACCTCTAAGTCATCTACCTCTGTTTAGCACTGCTGAAGTCTTGGAGTCACAAGCTTGCTTCTCCTTCTAACATAATCTTTCACAGGCTACTAGAAAATTCTGTCATTTGATTATCTTAGAACATGGAAACTCTGGCAAGGTGACTGTTTTATTGTTGATTGCTGTTGTAGTAGTGGTTGTTGTTAGTCTTTAGTTTAAAAAAAAATCTGTGTTCACAAGAAGAAGCCGTGCTACAGAGTGGACTTGCAAAGTTAAAAAGAAATCCCAGAGCTGTGAGAATTGTCAGAAATTCCAAGAATAATGTCTGGGTACCCTATGTCCCTTTTATATCCTGGAACATTTATAGCCTGAGAGTTATATCCTAAGATTCATTTTTCAAGCTGTGAGTCAAGAAGCAACAATGAGACATCAGAATTATTTAGCGTAGTGAGTCATGATTACTTTTTTTCAGGAAATATATAAAATATAGAATAATAAAATATAATACATTGTACATCATAAGATAATTATATGATGAAATTTTATTTAATTTTATACATACATGGCTACAATGTAGAGTGTGTTCTTACTGTAATAAAAATAGTTCCAAAATTGTTTACATTTTATGAATGATTCTTACATGCCAGAATGTATTCTTAGTGGCTATGGGTTAACTCTTTTAATCTTCACATCTGATCTCATGATTTTTCCCATTTTACACACTGAAGCATAGAGAAGTTTAGTGATTTGCCTGACTTTATAGAACTATTCAACTATAAGCAGTTTTGTTCTGAAGGCATCTTAGCTCACGCTGCCGTAACTCCTTACCATAGAATTGGGTGGTTTAAACAACAAACATTTATTTCTCATAGTTCTGGAGGCTGGCAATTCGAGATTGGGGTGCCAGCATGATTGTGACCTTGACATACAAGTGCCTTCTTTCTGGTTTACAGAAGACATCTTGCTGTGTCCTCACAGGTCAGGGAGAGAACTCTCTGACCTCTTCTTATAAGGGCACTAACCCTATTCACAAGGGCTCCACCTTCGTGACCTAATTATCTCCCCAAGGCCCCACTCACATCACCCAGTATGATGAAATACTATCACAATGGGATTAAATTTTCAACATATAACTTTGAGGGTGAACATACGCATTCAGTCCATTGCAAAAAGCTACAGTCATAACCCAGAAGCTATTTATATTGTTCTCTGTGGACAATGAAAATATTGTCCTAGGGGACCATTGTCATAGGGCAGGGAGAAAAATTTGTTTGGAAAAAAATGAGTATAGAAAATGAATCATGTGGACCAAAACACGGAATTACAGACACAGGTAAAACATGTGCAGAGAACGAGGTAGTAGCCAGGGAAAAGACTGTAGGGAGAAAACCCAGTGCAAAGGCAAAAACTTATGTAAAAATTATAAACGAGTATCACTTGCTTAATTTATCTGTGAGGGGAGGTCAGCCCATTCTAGACAATCACGTTGCTTACAGCATAATTTTCAGAACACCTTTGACTCTGATCATCCTTTGCATCTATCAGACTTGGGATTTAGATCCTGAAGTTTAAACTTCCCTTTTTCCTTGGAATACTTTCATAATTGCCCAAATTTTAGGTTGGGGAATATTTCCAGAAAGTCACCCTACCCTTATCAGTTCAATTTCCACTCCATGCTTTATTTATACCACTTAAAACAGCTTCTCTGCAAGTCACATATTTGCTGATCATCATCCTCCTCTCACTGGCCAAACTAAACAAATTTCAGTGATTTCATGTGAGTTTATGAGTCATCCTCCTCCTGACATTTAATCATTCTTATTGCTGTCCGTGGTACACAGCTCCCTAAGGACCACCGCTACCACAGTGGTCCAGGTGTGGTTCAGACTCTGCTTAGTTCCTCAGCCCCTCCAGCCTCAGAGCCCCGCAGCTGAGTCAGAGACGGGCCAGTGGCTGCAAGATAGGAAGGAGGGGCATTCATGTTCCCAGTCTCTATGGACCTCTGGAAAGATATATCACCTCTTAAAAGGTTCCATACTCCAGTTGCCTCCCTTGAGACCAAGAATTACCAGCTTCTATAATCAGAGTGATTCCAAACAGATGGTTTTGCCTGTGGACTTTCTTGAAAACGTCTTATTTATTTGCCCTCCAGGACAAGAAGGGTAACTTGTTTCCTTTTCTGTAGCTTTTAAAAAAAATAATTGAATGAATTATCCTATTAGTAAAAACAGGTCATAGTCACATCTATTTAGAGACCAATTAAACATACACACACACATTAAGTTCCAGGCATAGATAGTGGGTCTGGATCAATTTCTTTCTATTGTCTTTTCTTAAATGTAAGAAAAACTTGCTGAAATTGTTTCTCTTATTAAAAGAAGAATTTCTATTCTCAGCCCCTTCAAGAATGATATAATTGCATTTCATTGTGCTTTAGAGATAACTGTGAAATAAATATCGCCTGACCTGAAAAATGCAGCATTATTGCTTCCAGAGAATTTATGGGAAAAGCTGAAGCTCTTTGGTTACTAGATATAATGGAAACAAACCACATTTCTTCCTAACAGAAAAAGACTTCAGCAGCTGCTTTAGCAAAGCCACTGCAGCTGAGGCTGTTTCCGAGGTGTTGCTTGTTCTGAACACTAGAGGGCACTGGTGATTTGTTCAACTTCTCTTGGTTTCAGGGCTTTTAAAAATTCAGTGTGTTGCCAGAAACTTTTCAACTTTCAATGGGCAGGAATGGAGTGGAAAATAACTGCTTAAAAGTCTATATTTTGAAAGAAAGAGAGAGAGGTTAAAAATGGTCTCTGCAGAACCTACCAGAAGAAAGAGGAAAAGTGGCCAATCTCTGTTTTATGTTGGTTAAGGGTCTTCATTCGATTGTCCTGAGTTCAAACTTCATCACTTGTTAAGACAAATGCCAGAAATGAAGTGTAAAATAAGAGATGTCTGGTTCCAATCTTATGTTTAAACACACTTTTTTTTTTCCCTTTGACTCTTATTTTTTGCTGTCACAAAATGAAATGGTTTTGTATCCATCTGAAAGATATTCTGAGCCACAAGCACTGATTAAAAGGAATATGTTCATTTGGACATAATGAGGCGAGACCAAAAAGGATTAAATAAACAAGATCACTGGGAGTATAAGACATCTTCACAGAGTTTAAAATAAAACAGAAGAAACCCTAGTTATCTGTATGACCCATATTTCCGATGCTTTGAGGCACAGGGAAAAAGTACACAGTGGCAAAAACAACTGAAAAAAATTAAAGAGACAACAATATTTGATGTGAGACATTGAGGGAAGCTACCAACTAAAAGCACTGACAATAAATCAAGGTATGACCAGGATAATCAAAGCAACAGCAAGCAGAGGCCAGTGTACAATCTGCTTGGTTGTAATTTTTTTTGCCATCCCAAGTTGTTTAAAAGAATCCATTTCATATTTCCCTGAAGCTTATAGTTACAGAATTTAGGAAGGGAAGCCTGTCTTCCTTTCACAATCTCCTCTTGCCCAAATATGTCTGTTCTTCCCATGGACACGGATGGAAGTGTGAGGGAAGGCACTGCATGTTCTCAGCAGGAAGCATACCCTAATAGTGGCCAGAGTTAGCTGTTCCTACATCAGTGTTACCCCCTGAAGAACTGGGTCACTGCAGCCCTGAAAGGCTGCTTGATTCCCACTCTGTTCATTCATGTACCATGCTGAGATTAAGTCAACTGCAACACGACCGCCTTCTTCCGCACTGTGTCCTGTGGCATACATAGTGGTGAAGTTTATTGGACAAAGTCATGTAGAATCCCATTAGAAAGAGTGTTTGTCCAGGATACCATCAAACCAGTGCCACCGCTGGGACTCAGGTGTCGTCTTCTTATGCTCTAATACATTAGCTTCTCCTAATCCCAATAAACTTCCTTTGACCTAAAGACATGTTTATTTTGCTAACCGGTTTCTACTTCCCATCCAGATGACTAGATTGTTGGGCGATTTCAAAAGTCCTTTGGTGCCAGCTTGAGGAGATAATAGTTGTTTACTGACAGTGATCTTTAACACAGTTTAACACTGAGAAAGTCTCCTAGTTTATAGAGAGGGATGGAGCAAGTTACTCTACAAGATGTTGTTAGCAGGAAGATGTATTTTTCTTCTCATTGCAGTGCGTCCTCTGAAGAATAGGTTGGTAAAGAACTCAATATTATTAAAATGCACAGAGAAGTAAATCTATAATATTCATATACATTCTCTTAGTTTATAGAAAAAATTTTTCTTGGTAGGTTTAGGTTTTCAAGAGGGAGGCACACACATGTAATTAAAACCTTGGAAATAATGCTATTGAGGATGCAAAGATCAATGGTATGGAGGCAGTGAGATAGTTTTGTTTTGACTTAGTGTTTACATTTCTTTTATGAAGTGGCTATACATTTCTATTGTAAAATGAAAATCCTCATAACCTTTTTATAACCCTGTACATATTCTTGTGCATTTTTATGTTCAATCACACACACACACACACACACACACACACACTCATTTATGAACAGAGTCAATTTCTAATTTATTTTTCTGGAAAAGAGGTAATACATTTAGAGTTCTTTTTGTTTATTTCTAAAATGACTGACTTTAGTTTGTTATAATAAAAAGTGGAATGGGATATATAAATAGCAGACTTCTTTCTTAGAATTCTCCTCTCTTCAAGTAACATCAACTCTGTTATAACTTTGTGTATGTATATTATTACACACTATTATGTATACATATATGCACATATTTTTAACTTTTATAGAGTTTATAATTTAAAGCATTTTAGCTCTATTTAAAGACTTCTTTACTTTGTTTAAAGTAAAATTCTTTATTGATACTTTTTTTTCTGGAGTTAACTAGTTTAGAAGTTCAAGACATTTTGATTCTATTCTGTTTACTATCAAAGACTTTATAGGACACATTTAGGCCATGATTCTTTTTGGTGAAAGCTGTTTAAGCTTCCACATTTTACATACATCAGTAGGTATGTATACTGACAAGGAGGTTCCCACTCATTGCTCTCAAGGGCTGTTTTGAGATCATTATTCTTTTGTAAAAAAAAATAAAACAAACAAAGGAACTCTGTTGCCTCCCAACATATGCTCTTGGCACCATCAGTCTCCACCCCGTCTTTTTCAAGGTCACCCATTAATGTTCCTGTAGCTGGCTCACAGTGTACCTCTCCGCTCCAAGTCCTGCCATGAGGCCAGGCAACTGAAGTTTTCACATGGGCGCAATTTCTTGAATTCTGTGTATTCAGTGACTCCTTATACCCTTCTATTTTGGCCATTAGGCTTTGCATTTTGCGTTACCTTGAAATACTTGATTTATCATCCTGTTTCTTGACCATGACCTTCTATGGTTCTCAAAGATTTCTACTCTATCTTTCCTTTCTGGAATTTTCAACTCTTTATCTAGCCATCAATCACCTCCTATTTAGACTTCCACCTCAAATCAGTTTTGGTTCCCTAATCCACCAGTGAAGGTGTTTTGTTGTGGATTTTCTAAATTCCTTTGGAAGCTCATCTTTGGCCTAATCTCTCTGCCTTTCCCTCTTCCTAAAAGACTTCTCACCCTCCTGCCATTCCTCTGTGACATATTCTCAGTCTGGAGAACATGTATTTTACCTTCAATCTATGTCTTAGATGTTGCTTCTTTGGGGAAGCCTTCTCTGAACCTCTTGTACTGTAAGAGCCTATTAGCTTTATCTCATACAGTCCTCCAAATGAGCTTCATTTCCCCTTGACCACTACTTACTTAGTAACCATACGTTCACCATCTCATTTTCTGGAGGGTTGCCTGAAAGCAATGCCAACTGAAGGAACTGCAGAATCGCAGCACCTGCCACTATGTATAGACAGTAGCTCCTAAACACTTGTGGAATGAATGAGATATGACATTGGGAATCTAATGAAATGATTTTAATGTTTCTCAGGAAAAGCTTAATTCCTCTAACTCCCTCGTGTCTATATCACTGCCTACCATCTTCACCATGCTATTGTCCTTCTGGTTTTAATAAAACCACATTTAATATTTGCTGAGTGCTTAGTAAGTGCCAATCACTGTGACAAGTATTCCTTATGCAATATTACATCCCCTTTGCAATTATCTCTTGAGATAGGCCCATGTTTTTTCCAATCTTAGGGATGAAGATCTGGATTATTAAATTGCCTGCAGAGATCAAGGACTCACATGCAATACTGAGGACAGGAACCAAAGTCATTCTGTCTCCAACCCCAAGACTATATTAATGGGGTCTCCAAGAGTGTGTTTAAGTTTGTTGAAAAGAACTTTTAAAGTGATATCTTTTCCATTTCTAGTAAAGGTTGATTAGCTAAAAATCTACATAACATTTACATTTCATTCTTGTGTTGCCTTTAAGATCTTGAACTCTGATATTTTGTAATGACTTCCTCTTTCCATTCCACAGACTCCTATCAGCCTTGTAGCTAACTTGTGATGACTAATAAGATCCTACATGTGAATGACAATTTGTTCACAGGGTACACCTGAGGATGACTCTATGCTCATCAATCTCTTCTTCCGGGGCACAAAAATGTCTTGATTTTTCACCTTCATTTGTAGTTGACTGAATCCATGTCACCGGACTTTGGTTAATGATATGTGGATTGAATGGAATGCCACTCTCAGGATCAGTCTCTAAAATCTCTCTATTTTGTTTGTCTATTGCGGCATAAAAATTCAATATCCTAAAACTTAATGGTTTTTGAAAAAATATCATCTCAACTTCTTTGTTAGTGAGGAATCTCTTAGCTGGATGGTACTTGCTCAAGGCCTCTCATGAAGTTGCAATCAAGATGTTAGCAGGACTATAGTTATCGGAAGGCTTGTCTAGGGCAGAAGGATTCAGTTCCAGGACTGTCTACTTACATGGCTGTTATTAGGATCTTCAGTTCTTCATTGTTAACTGGTAGGTCCATTATCACATGACCTTCTCCATAAATCTGCTTGAATATTCACACACAAAGCTACATAATTTGTGAAACTCAGTGCAACATGAAAATGTGAGACCTCTTGATGAAAAATTATTAAAGATTGTAATATGGCAACCAGAGAAGGAAATGGCAACCCACTCCAGTGTTCTTGCCTGGAGAATCCCAGGGACAGGGGAGCCTGGTGGGCTGCGGTCTATGAGGTTGCACAGAGTCAGACACAACTGAAGTGACTTAGCAGCAGCAGCAGTGCATTCAAAACAAGCATGAATGAATATGAAAGTGAATGTGAAATCACTCAGTCCTGTCTGACTCATTGTGACCCCATGGACTATAGCCTACCAGGCTCCTCTGTCCATGGGATTTTCCAGGCAAAAGTACTGGAGTGGGATGCCATTTCCTTCTCCAGAGGATCTTCAATCTGACACAGGGATCGAACCCACGTCTCCCATGTTGTAGGCCGATGCTTTACCATCTGAGCCACCAGGAAAGTCCCTGGTCTCTTCTAAGTGTGTGGCCTATGAGATTGCTCAGGACATATACTTGCGAAGCTAGCCTTGTCCTCAGAACCTGGCATCTGGATTTTCCCAAAGAATGTTGTCCAAGAAGGAGGGAGAAAAATCAAGGAGGAAAATGAATGTATTTTATGACATGGTTTCAAAATTTACTCACCATCCTGTCCCATTCAATTAGTTAAAAGCAAGTCACCAATTCTGGTCTACACTCAAGGGAAAGAGAATTAACCTCCACACTTTGAGTTTAGGATTGTGAAATAATTTGTGGACACATTTTAAAAACACTACATAGTTTCTACATTTGATTTGCTTTTTCTTCTTCCTGGTTAAATATAGGTAGGTGGAGGGAAACCAGTGGAGAACCTCAAGAAGACCCTGCTGCTGCTGCTAAGTTGCTTCAGTTGTGTCCGACTCTGTGTGACCCCGTAGACAGCAGCCCACCAGGCTCCACCGTCCCTGGGATTCTCCAGGCAAGAACACTGGAGTGGGTTGCCATTTCCTTCTCCAATGCATGAAAATGAGAAGTGAAAGTGAAGTCACTCAGTCGTGTCCGACTCGTAGCGACCCCATAAACCACAGCCTATCAGGCTCTCCCACCCATGGGATTTTCCAGGCAAGAATATTGGAGTGGGTTGCCATTGCCTTCTCCACAAGAAGACCCAAGAGAGCATCAAACCAGAGGATAGAAAATTCTACATCCTTGAGTCACTATTTAGAAAATGGGTATTCTAGGAAAGCAACCCAATCCTACTTTAGACCATGATGTAAAGTAGAAATCAACCTTTGTGTTGTCACTGAAATTTTAGGGTGGTTATGACATTAATTACCCCTTATAATTCATAGGCCTAATTATAACTTACTAACACAGTTTCAAAAAAGAGCAGTCTCTAGATGTACTCTATAGAAAAAAAAAATTCTATGCCCAAGTGTGTTAAAAAATAAAAAATCCTAGATACTGTATTTCTCTTTCAAAGATCCACAGTCTGTATTAGGAATTACAGCTCTATGAATTCCCACAGTAGAAAATCTGTTTAACTCAGTTGAACTCAATATTCGCCAAGTGTATATGACTATACTAACAGGTGGGCATGGTAAAGACTCCATCTGCATTGCGGGAGACCTGGGTTGGGAAGATCCCCTGGAGGAGGGCATGGCAACCCGTTCTAGTATTCTTGCCTGGAGAATCCCCATGGACAGAGAAGCCTGGTGGGCTACAGTCCACGGGGTCACAAAGAGTCAGACACAAGTGAGTGACTAAGCACAGCACAGCATCCTAACGGTAAACAGGACTGATACTCAGATGAGAACAATTATATTGGTTGTTTAGAATATTGAAATGCTTCTTCCCTTTTGGTTGGTAAATAGCCTTGCCCAAGCCTTCCAAATGTGCCTGTCCCCACTGTCCTGCCCCAAGGTCACCTAAGTGAATACTTTTGGTGAGTTATTCTGGTCCCCAGCAGTGAATGTGCTAACCCATGAACCCGCCAGAATTCTGTGAGATGGCTTCAATCACCAGATGTAACTCTTTGTTCTAAACAGCCTCCAACTCTGTTGGGGGTAAGAGACAAATGTTCAGTACTTTTTTGGCCCCCTGTAAAATATAACTACAGGTCAATATTTTCTCACATAATCTTTTTTGTATGTGGCAATTTTAGGAAATTGCATTTCTAAAATATTGCCTACTAGTGGTTAAACATTTTTACTCTCACTTCTTCATGGACTACCAGTATCTTAATCAATTACTGTTGCAAGGAAAACATTTTTACAAATTTTGACTTTCTGCCTTACCGATGTAGAGTCAAGGTAAAATAAACCTATTATTTACTTTCATTGTTCAGATTGATTTGAACTGTCTTATAGTAAGATAATCTTTACTCTGTATAGGAATTTTTAGCCTATAACACAGGATGCATGCAAATTGACATTTACAATTTTTAATTGAGGAGCGCTCACCTTCTATGATATAATTCTCCTTTTCCTTATTGATTCATACACATCTTCATGAAATATTCAGTGAATACTTATACATGCAAAGAACTCCAGTAGGTCTCATGAATGGTAAGATATGTCAGTCATAGACCATGTTCTTTAGGTCAAGTGGGGTTGTCCATCATTTCCAAGGTCATCTGCATGGATTGCTAGGTCCTCTGAGACTTATAGAACCTGTGTAGCCCAGACATACTTTTTCAAAAAAATCATCTCTTCTAAAAGTATGTTCTTATTTCTTGTATATTTAGTCATTGTCTTAATCCCTTCAACTTTCTTATTTATGGGAAGTGAATGAAAGAAGACTAAATTATCTTCTTATATATATCATCATGTTTTTTGTCTATTATCATACTTTCTCAAGCAACAATAAAAACATATCTTTTGAAAATGTTAGTAAATTGAACAAATATTTGCTTATTATGATGCGGTAGACATTTTAATTTATTATTATATGGCAGGCACCATTATTACTACCACTTATAAATGTATGACTGAACCTCAGCCTAGAGGATAATTCATCATTTTAAAACAACTATTGTAGCATATAAAACTTTGCCAATAAATATATCATTAAGGCTTTTAGAGTGAAAATGTCTATAATTTATAGAAGTACTATAAGCCCTAAGGAGGGTCTTAAAGAAGACATATTCTTTCTCCTACCAGATTATTAATTTTGAAAAATAGAAATAAAGATGTGAGAGGATATGAGAAGAGAGAGAATGAGCAAGAGTGAATGCATCCCTTATTTTAATATCAGACAAAGTAGACTTAAGTGTAGAAATATTACTAAAGATAAAAAAGAATATTACATACTTATAAAGGGGTCAATTTATGTAGAAGACAAAACAATCTATATGAAAATGTATTCAATACCAGAGCGTTACAATATATAAAACAAAATATGCCTATTTGAAAATTCTAACATAGTTTTAAACTAAATAACACAATGCTAAATAATGAATGAGTCAAAGAAATAATCACAATGGAAATTTTTAAGTATTTTGAATTGAATAAAATTAAAACATAGCATTTAATTTGCAGAATATATTTTAAGTAGTATGGTGTTCAATCTTTATGTTAGAAAAGAAAGTATAAAATCAATGATCTAAGTTTCCACCTTTTGAAACCAGAAAAAGAAGAGCAAATTAAACACTAAGGAAGCAGTAAGAAAGAAATAATAAAAACCAATAATCAATAAAATAGAAATTAGAAAAACAATAAAAAAAATCAATGAAACTTAAACCTGGATTCTGGAGAGATCAATAGCCAGAAAGATTAGGGGAAAAAATAGAGAATAAAAAGGTTAGCAATATCATTATGGAAAAAAGTACCTCACAGTAAATTCTACAGACAATAAAATAGGAAAAAAAGGAGTATTTTGAACAAATTATGACAAAAATTTCACTAAATTGGCAACTGGAAGAATTCTTAAAAAAACAAAAATCACCAAAGTCCACCAAAAAAGAAATAACCTTGTAGAGCTATAGTTATTTGAGATACTGAATTTGTAGTTAAAAGTTTTGTCTCTGCCCCTACTCCCACACACAAATTCCTGCTTGGGTGACTTCAAAAATGAATACTATCAAACATTTAAATAAGAAACAAAACTGTGTGCATGTGTGCTAAGTCGCTTCAGTCTTGTCTGACTTTTCGCAACCCCATGGATTGTAGCCCGCCAGGCTCCTCTGTCCATGGGAATTCCCAGGCAGGAAAACTGGAGTGGGCTGCTATGCCCTCCTCCAGGGGATCTTCCAGACCCAGGGGTTGAACCCACATCTCTTACATTTCCTGAATTGACAGGCGAGTTCACCACAATACCAATTCCATACAAACTATCCCAGAATATTAAGAATAGAATGACATTTTCTCACACAATAAAGGCCAGTTTTGAGAAGTCTATAACTACCAGCACTGTTAATTGTGCAAAGACTGAATTTCCTGCACCACCACTCCTTCAAGATTTGGAACAAGGAAAGCATATAAGTCCTTTCCCACCATTCTCTTTAAAATAAAAAAGTTAAAAAGGAATAGAGAATCAAAGGAAAATCTAGCTTTATCTGCAAATTATTTGATCGTCAAACAGCTACTGGAACAAATAAATGAGTTTAATGAGTTTGCAAAGTACAAAGTGAATATGCAAAAATCAATTTTATGTCTATATCCTGCCAATAAGCATTTGGAAAAGACATTTAAAAATACTATTTATAATATTATCAATGGACATGAAGTACTTGGAAATAGATGCCATAAAATACTTATGGGACTAAAATCTACAAAATATTGCTGATAGAAATTGTGGAAGGGCTAAATGAATTGTCATGCTATTATGAATTGAAGACTATAGTGTTAAGATGGCAAATTTCCCCAAATTGATCCATATCTTTTACACAATCCAAATCAAATTTTCACCAGAGTGTGTATATGTGTGTTTGTATGTCTTTATATGTGTGTGTTTTATAGAAATTGGTAAGCTGAGTCTAAAATTCATATGAAATTGCAAAGAATTTAGAATAGGCAAACTAATACAAAACAAAATGTTCATATTCACACTATCTGACTTGATACAATGTGATAATACTAAAAAAGTTGTGGTAATGGCATAAGGAGAAACATAGATTACTCTGACAGAATAGAATGCCCTTAAATAGACCATACAATGTGCTCAATTGATGTATTACAATCGTACCAAGATAATTAAACTGAGATAGAGACTCTTTTAAAAAATGGTGTGGAACATTCATGTGCATAAACAAAAAGACCAACACAAGCAATTCTATGACTTTTGCACAACAGTGTTATTTTTAAAATATGCCATCCTAACTGAAAGAAATCATACTGTATGATTCCACGTATAAAACATTCCAGAAATGGCAAAAGTCATAAGAATGGAAGTCAGATCAGTGCTTGTCCAGAGCTAGAGGGTGAGTGCAGAGGATTTACAACAAAGAAACATAGAGCATTTTTAACTTTATGTAACTTTACGTCTCACTCCAACTATATAGAGAAATAAAAAAATAGACAAAGATTTAATCTTTAATTATTGTCTCTTCCTCTAGCTTGACTTGGCAATGGGTGAGATAATTGAGATAAAATCAGTAACATTTTGAACTGAGTCCAATCCTTATAATGCTGACCTACTTTACTAATATCTAAACCATTCCTCTAGAAAAATGATTTCTGTCAATAGTTGTTGACAATTGAGATAGGCCAAAAATCTTTAGTCATTTAACCCTGACATTTAGTCTTTAGTCATTTGACTTTTTTCATTTGACAAACCTTGAACTTCTATCATGAGCCAGGTATCTTTTAAATGTCAGATGAGTGGTCAAAACAAAGAGATGACTTCCCATTGGAGCTCATGTTCTATTGTAAATAAATATAAATAAGATAAATATAATGTACAATTTCTAGATGTTAATAAGTATTAAGGATAAATGAAGAGGGGAGTGGTGGCTAGGGTATATGAGGTGTTGCATTTTTTCATAATGTGATAGAGAAGGCTCCTATTGAGAAGGTGACATTTGACTAAAGCTTGAAATAATGTGATAGGGACTTGGTCATGTCGATATCCAGAAAAAGCTCTTTCTAGAAAGAGAGAGTTAAAAAAAAAAAAAAAAAACTCTGAAGAAAGAGACCCAGGGTGTTAGAAGAAAAGGAACAGAACTGTTGTAACTGGAACCAACATACTTACCCAGAGTGGTAACAGTGAATCAGAATATATAGGTCCTTGTAAGCCACTGGAAGGCCTTGATTTTTGCCCTGAACACCATGGAGCATTTGGAGATCTTTGAACAAAGGGATGTCATAACTGGCCTTCATGTAAAAAGAATCACTCTGCCTGCTGGGCTGACATTAGAGTGGAAGGAAGCAAGGGTGAAAGTAGGGAAAATGATCAGGAGGCCATTGCAATAAGCCTGGAAAGAAATGATAGGATTTACAATCAAATCTAGGATGTAAAAGAGAATAGTTTCTAGAAAAGATTTTCTGCAATTTAGATCTGAGCAACTGGGAGGATGGGGTTTCCCAGGTGGTGCAGGGGTAAAGAATCCACCTGCCAGTGCAGGAGATGTAAGAGACCTGAGTTTGATCCCTGGGTCAGGAAGATTCCCTAGAGTAGGAAATGACAATGTGCTCCAGTATTCTTGCCTGGAAAATTCCATGAACAGAGGATCCTGGGCCTATGGGTCACAGAGATTCTGACATGACTGAGCAAATACACACACACACACACACGGCAATGGGACACATTGAAGGTTCCATTAAAAGCAATGAATATGATATTAAAGAGTAATGTTATTAAATTTACACTTTTGGGAGATTATTATGGAGATAGACTGGAGGCAGCATTGGATACAACTGAGTGGCTGAGTGCGTGCACACACACACACACACACACACACACACAACTGGGAGGCCAGAGAAGCTTGTTTGACATGTTGAATGTATAAGGTGGTACATGGTAGATAAGAAGCTTAGTTTTAAGCATGTAAAATTTGAGATGACTATTAGACATCTAGATGGAGACAGTAGTTAGACAATTGAATATTCAAATCTACAGCTCAGGAAAGAAGTGTGGCTGGAGATTGAGATTTGAGAGTCACTAGCAAATAGATGGTATTTAAAGCCATGGGAGTCGAAATGAGTGAAAAAGAATGAGGGGTTAAGTGTGGATAGACAAGAGAAGCTGTCTGAGGACTGTATCCTGAGACACACCCCTCCCCCCAAAAAAAGATGGGGGTTGGGGAGATGAGGAAAACCCTCA
Organism: Bubalus kerabau; assembly: GCF_029407905.1. NCBI lineage: Eukaryota > Metazoa > Chordata > Mammalia > Artiodactyla > Bovidae > Bubalus > Bubalus kerabau. Next base: position 97,621,365 of record NC_073625.1, on the reverse strand, counting down.
AAGGAAACCAAGAAAGGGAAAGGCAAAGGAAAAGCAGGGTGAATGTGGTGTCTTAGTTAAAGAACTGCAAGTCTGAAAAATGTAGAGTTGTACATGGATCCATGAAAGTGGATCCAAAGTTATTCCTGTAGTAATGTTGCTCCCACTACTTGCATCCAGGTATGCTCTTTCTTTCTTTCTTTCTTTTTTTCTGAATAGGAAAGAAAACGATGGAACCTCAAAGCTAGCAGGCCAGAATTGTGCAGAAGCAGCCTGTCTTGTCCATACCATTGTCTAGACCAGATGATCATTACTGGCAGATGATTGCTAATAACTGAAGTAGCAAGTAAAACAAAAGAAAGAAGCAACCAAATTACACTGACAGTCTCGGTTTCTTTCCCCCTTATTCCACTCTATGTGTGTGTGTGAGTCTTTCAGTTGTGTCTCAGACTCTATGACAACTTAGACTATAGCCCACCAGGCTCCTCTGTCCATGGAGCTCTCCAGGCAAGAGTACCACAGTGGGTAGCCATTCCCTTCTCCAGGGGATCTTCCTGACTCAGAGATGGAACCCAGGTGTCCTGCCTTGCAGGTAGATTTCACCATCCGAGCCACCAGGGGAGCCCATTTCACTCTATACTCCAGTCTTTTTCAAATATTGGTGGCAATATCAAAATCTACATCTATCCGTGCAATAAATCATATTCATGACAAAGCTGTTCTACATGCTGAATTAGGGAAAACGCTGAGCATCTCATGTAAAAATTGTTAGAGATACCTCACTGGCCACATCTGTTTTCATTTTCGAGTCAGAGCCACATGTATAATTTCTCAGGATATGTTCTTAGAATACTTCTTAGTGTAACAGTGATATCAGTAATAAGCTCTGTACTTTAATAGGTTTTTCAAACAGCAAAGGGCAAAGAGACTATAGATTAGATTTTGTGGTTCTGTAATGAAATTTGGGCCCTGTGCATTTCATAGCAAGTGCTTTTCTCCGGTGACTGGCTCATAACTAAAGCCAGTGTTAACCCACATATTAATCCACAGCTGATGGGTAACTAGTGATATGCAGTCTCAGCAATATTAGTCAACTTGTTGGTTGGTGTAAGCCACAGGAGCCAAAGGAAACACTTTTCCCAGGTATATTTTAATTTAGCTTCTATGTATTTTTTCATAATATATTACTGAACACGTTACTTAATATAATTAGCTTATAGTTTTTCAAAACACAGATTAATCTAATATATATTTGCTCTAACTGCATGAACCATATTAGCCAAGGATATTAGGGTAATTTAATATTAGGATAGAAATTCTTATTGTATGGCATTCGTATTATATGACATTTGTTATTTCTGTCATTGTTCTAAAACATAATGAAACCCTAGTTTTTAAAAGTGTACAGTGTGTTAACGAAATTACTTTCAAAGGCAAAATAAATGGTTTGGTTTAATGTTGCTTGGTTTCTTCACTTACAATAATCAAATATATATGTGATAATTTTCTTATTTAAATATAATTTTCAAAAACTATGTTAAAGATTTTAACAGTATTTGCTGCCGCCTGGGTTTTGTTGTTGCTGCTGTTTTGCTGTGATACCTCCCTCTGGGTTGCCCTGCAGTGTTGTTATGCCTGATGGAATGAAGGCATAACTCATGACTTTGGAGGTGGTCAGCCTTCATATATGCCTGCTCTGTCGCTTCATTGGTAAAGTTGCACTGGCTATTTTAACTTAGTCTCATATGTATAAAGGAAGTGAAAATATATATCACCCCACTAAAATATATGAACACATACGCATATACATATATATGCTCTTTAAGAGCATGGCACATAGGCTGATTTAAGTCTTTCTTGTCTTCATACCTTCCTGCCTGCTTTCTATGTCAGACTTTATTTCTCTATCTTTAGTGTATTAATTTCCACTCATCGGTCTATCTGAACTGGTTATCTGTCCAGCTCTTCTTGCTACTATCCTTCCTTTTGTCTAGCCAGCCATTAGTGTGCCTATTGATTCATTTTTCCTCACATCTTCTCAATTCATTTGTCTATCTGTCCATGGAATCATCTATCCATTTACTTTTCTATTTTTATCTAGAGGTATACCTATTTGTTTCTACTGTATCCATGATATTACAAAAACAGGCTTTTTTTTTGTCACCTATTAAAACATCTTGAACACATAAAATCCAACATACGTGGATGTAGAAAAGGCCTTACTTTTTTTTTCCAGTTCAAATTTCTCTATTTCTTAAATTTTTTGCAGATTGTGAAAGTAAAGTAAACTGACATCATTAGTCTAGTAAGCAGCCTAGGTAAACTAGTATCAAGGATTCTCAACTCTCTAGATTGCTTTCCTTAGGTAAAGTTTTTACAAAATAGTTTGTGTAACTTGAGCTTTCATTAATTTTTCCTAATTATTTTGAAATAGGTTGATTTTGGCTGCAAATTCTATAATTTAATGTAAAATATATAATTTATAAATAAAATATTAATAATGCTAAGCGCTGAAGAATTGATGCTTTTGAACTGTGGTGTTGGAGAAGACTCTTGAGAGTCCCTTGGACTGCAGGGAGATCCAACCAGTCCATTCTGAAGGAGATCAGCCCTGGGTGTTCTTTCGAAGGAATGATGTTAAAGCTGAAACTCCAGTATTTTGGCCACCTCATGCGAAGAGTTGACTCATTGGAAAAGACTGATGCTGGGAGGGACTGGGGGCAGGAGGAGAAGGGGACGACAGAGGATGAGATGGCTGGATGGCATCACTGACTCAATGGACGTGAGTCTGAGTGAACTCCAGGAGTTGGTGATGGACAGGGAGGCCTGGCATGCTGCGATCCATGGGGTCGCAAAGAGTCAGACACGACTGAGTGACTGATCTGATCTGATTAATAATGCTTGTGGAAAATGTTTTTTTTTTTAGATTTAGCTGTGTATGCTCAAATTTCTATAATCAGATTTTTATTGAGGTATAGTTGATGTGCAATATTATATAATTACAGATGTACAACATAGTGATTCACAATTTTTAAGGTGAATTTTATATTCCCTTTATATTTCTTATAAAATATTGGGTATATTCCCTGTATTGTACTATGTATTCTTGTAGTTTGTTTATTCTCCACATAGTAGTTTGTACCTCTTAGTTTCCTCCCCTTGTCCCTCCCTCCTTTTGTCTTCCCACTAGTAACCAATCACCAGCTTGTTCTCTGTATCCATGAATCTGTTTCTTTTTTGCTATATCCACTGCTGCTGCTGCTGCTGCTACTGCTGCTAAGTGGCCTCAGTCGTGTCCGACTCTGTGCGACCCCAGAGATGGCAGCCCACCAGGCTCCCTCGTCCCTGGGATTCTCCAGGCAAGAACACTGGAGTGGGTTGCCATTTCCTTCTCCAATGCATGAGAGTGAAAAGTGAACGTGAAGTCGCTCAGTCGTGTCCGACTCTTAGTGACCCCATGGACCGCAATTTTTTAGATTCCACATATACTGTATTTGTCATTTTCTGTCTGGCTTATTTCACATAATACCCTCCAGATCTATCCATGTTGTTGTGAATGGCAAAATTTCATTATTTTTGATGACTGAGTTGTGTTCCATGATATACATATATATATATATATATATATATGTATATGTATATAGACACAGACACACCACTTACATCTTCTTTATCCATTTGTCTGTTGATGGACATTTATGTGACTTCTATATCTTGGCAATTGTATATAATGTCTCTATGAACATTGGGGTGCGTGTATCTTTTGAAATTAGGTTTTTTTTTTTGGATAAATGTTCAGGAGTGGAATTGCTGGATCATTAGTAGTGCTATTTTCAAATTTCTATAATGAACTTGTGTTTCAGGATGCTGTGAGAAATAAATAAGTCAATTAGTTTATTAAGGAATACAAAAGTTCACACATAACAAAATGTTCTGAGATAGAGCAGTTCTGCTGCTGCTGCTGCTAAGTCACTTCAGTCGTGTCCAACTCTGTGTGACCCCATAGATGGCAGCCCACCAGGCTTCTCCACCCCTGGTATTCTCCAGGCAAGAATACTGGAGTGGGTTGCCATTTCCTTCTCCAATGCATGAAAGTGAAAAGTGAAAGAGAAGTCGCTCAGTCGTGTCTGACTCTTAGCGACCCCATGGACTGCAGCCCACCAGGCTCCTCCGTCCATAGGATTTTCCAGGCAAGGGTACTGGAGTGGGGTGCCATTGCCTTCTCCATAGAGCAGTTCTAGGGTTAATTAATTTGGCAGTTCAGTGACATCTGTAGAAACCTGAGTTCTTTCTTCTTTCCACCTTGCCACTTTTACTACATCAGTTTAACTCTGCCAGCGGTTGCAAAAGAATGCCACAATTCCAGGATCACAGAGGACAAGTTCCAGCAGGAGTGTAACTTTTCTTCCTGTGTGTCTCTTTCTAAGAACACAGAAAGTCAAGCTATGGGGTCTTCCAACAGGTCTTCTCACATATCTCATTGAACATACCTGAGCTATGTGCCCAATTATAAATAGATTATTGGACCACATGGAAATATAACATCCAGCAGAGCCCATTGAGTTAGTTTAGAATTCTGAATGGAATCAGTAAGAGTTCTGCTCTAAAAAGGGAAGAAACACAAGATACCTTGGGGACCAACTGACATTGTCTGCAACAGCACGGAAGAAACATCAATTGCTGAGATGCTTTACTCCTTTTTGTATTCTATTCCATTGGCAGAGTAAATCACATGGTGATAGTTTTCAGCTGATTTGTGAAAATAATTTTCATTGCTTCTGAATATTACTTAAAACAACTTTGGATCTGTAATGGACCATTTTTAAATTGCAAAAGAAAGTGCTAGAGTTTTCACCTAAAGTAAATCCATTTCCTTTCTTATTATTCATACCAAAATAAATTTTTAATATTTTCTCTACTTTGTGTGGTGTTTAAATCAGCTCTTTAATTGTTTTGTGCTTTATATCTCTCAAAAGTAGAAAGGCTATATATAATTATTAATGATCATACTATACAGGATTTAAAAATATATAAATTTCTTAAGAATATCACACATGAATGATGCCATAAAGATGAGGGCTACAGATAATCAGCTATAAAATAAAATGGAATATATGGATTTTAAAGATTATATGTTTGCTATGATTAGTTTAGGTAGGGTAGCAGAAGGAATAACAGTAAAATAGAAGGGTTTTCTGTTCATTTTCAATCATTCCATATAGATTGCTCTCTACTCAGTATGTTCTTCACATTGGTCCTGTCTGAATCTTCCAGGTGAAATATTTTTATTTTCTAAGGTTCACACAGCTATCTACTCTTATTAACTTTATTAAAGTATAAAATTTGTCTTTCCTTGTATGGAAATAATTTTTGAGTAAATTCCCTGAAGTGTATATAGTTTAACAACACAAAACCTGCTGAACTAGATTACAAAAAATTATTTGATGAAGGTGACCTAAAATTTATTGAGCACCTACCCCACATCAGCGGAGAAGGCAATGGTAACCCACTCCAGTACTCTTGCCTGGAAAATCCCTTGGACGGAGGAGCCTGGTAGGCTGCAGTCCATGGGGTTGCTAAGAGTCGGACTCGACTAAGCGACTTCACTTTCACTTTTCCCTTTCATGCACTGGAGAAGGAAATGGCAACCCACTCCAGTGTTCTTGCCTGGAGAATCCCAGGGACGGGGGAGCCTGGTGGGCTGCCGTCTATGGGGCCGCACAGAGTCGGACACGACTGAAGCGACTTAGCAGCAGCAGCAGCAGCAGCAGCAGCAAAATAATATTTAAGCCACTGAACTGTTTTTACTATTTAGCCAAAATCTTACAAGATGGTTGGTGATTTACCTGAGCAGGTTTTGGATCATTATCTATTCCACTGAAGTGACTTTAATGGAAATACCAAAGGACTCTGTCTCATTAATTTTCTAGGACTCATCATTGATGTACTATTATCTCTTCAGAAACAAAACTTAATATTAACAAAAAATAGCAACAACAACATCATAATGAAAACCCTATCCTAGCTTTTCTGTTTGTTAAATCTCTAGGACACTAATTTACACCATCAGGTAGTGTCTATGCATATAGAAGCTTATGGCATAAGTTTATCAAAGGAAAGTAGTATAATCCACGCTTTCAAAGAGATTGAAATTTATAGGAAAGCAATTCAGCCCAACTGATATTCAAATACCATAGACACAGTCATTGCTAAAATCATGATCCAGACTTGGGAAATTTTGGACTTTTGAGGCTCACAGTGTTCTGTGTATCATATTGAGGAAAGAGTATGGTTTCCCTAACAAGAGGTGCACCTATACTTTTGGAAAGGACAGTCATTAATAAAAAGAGGAGCAGAGCCTGGGTTATGTCTGAAGTGTAATTTCTGTGAAGAGTTTATCAGCATTATGGGCTTTTCTCATGAATTTTGGGGCTAGTCAAATGAAATGGAGGTCTTTTTATGTTTTATTTACCACTGTTTATCACTAGTTTAGTTCAGTTCAGTCACTCAGTCGTGTCCAACTCTATGCGACCCCATGAACCGCAGGGCGCCAGGCATCCCTGTCCATCACCAACTTCTGGAGTCCACCCGAACCCATATCCATTGTGTCAGCGATGCCATCCAACCATCTCATCCTCTGTCGACCCCTTCTCCTCCTGTCCTCAATCTTTCCCAGCATCAGGGTCTTTTCCAATGAATCAGCTCTCCATATCAGGTGGCCAAAGTATTGGAGTTTCAGCTTCAACATCAGTCCCTCTAATGGACAGCCAGGACTAATCTCCTTTAGGATGGACTGGTTCAATCTCCTTGCAGTCCAAGGGACTCTCAAGAGTCTTCTCCAACACCACACTTCAAAAGCATCAATTCTTCTGTGCTCAGCTTTCTTTATAGTCCAACTCTCACATCCATACATGACTACTGGAAAAACCATAGCCTTGACTAGACAGACCTTTGTTGGCAAAGTAATGTCTCTGCTTTTTAATATGCTGTCTGCTGCTGCTGCTGCTGCTAAGTTGCTTCAGTCGTGTCCAACTCTTTGCGACCCCATAGATGGCAGCCCACCAGGCTCCTCCGTCCCTGGGATTCTCCAGGCAAGAACACTGGAGTGGGTTGCCATTTTCTTCTCCAATGTATGAAAGTGAAGTCACTCAGTTGTGTGCGACTCTTAGTGACCCCATGGACTGCAGCCTACCAGGCTCCTTGGTCCACAGGATTCTTCAGGCAAGAATACTGGAGTGGGGTGCCATTGCCTTCTGCTATTGTCCTGATTTAAGTGATTTGACACCCAGATGACAACGTGGGCCCAAAGAAGAATAATTGAGGTACAAAAGGGCAGCCTAGTAACAGAAAAAGACCCTCCCTCCCTTTGCCCAATGTATGCTTGAGTGGTGTTTCTCAAAATATGATCATCAGGCTTCCCTTGTCATAATAACCGGAGAACACTTTCTAATGAAGAATCCTCAACTTTGGCACTTATTTGTTGAATCAGAATCTCTGATTCTGGCACTAGGAATACACACTTAACTCACAAATTTATTTTTATGGATAGTAATATTTGTGAAGCACCATGTTAGGGGATAATGACCTTTGAAGGGGAAAAGTGTCCCTGGTATTGCTGCTTTAATATTTGCATGCAGGGTGTTGTGTAGGCACTTGATTGGGTCACTTCCACATGATCAACACAGTGACAACCTTTGATTTGGATTTTGGCTGCATTTAAATACTTTTCAGAATGATACCATGCTTCTTTGCTCTCTAGCCTTAGAGTTAACTAAAGCAGATCACCTTTAATTTTGGCACCACGCTTGAATCTGTACATGGCTCTGTTTTTTAGAAGTATATGTATTATTTTTTAAAACATCTCTGATTCATAGTATCTCTGAATCACATATTTTATCTACACTATGATTCCATCTTTAACATTTTCCTCATACTCAGAATTATATGTGCACATGTATAGGATTTTGACAATAAGGTGGAAACCAATAAAATGGCAAAGACTAGAGATATCTTCAAGAAAATTAGAGATACCAAGGGAACATTTCATGCAAAGATGGGCTCAATAAAGGACAGAAACTGTATGGATCTAACAGAAGCAGAAGATACTAAGAATAGGTGACAAGAATACACAGAAGAATGGTACAAAAAAGATCTTCATGACCCAGGTAATCATGATGGTGGGATCACTCACCTAGAGCCAGACATCCTGGAATGTGAAGTCAAGTGGGACTTAGGAAGCATCACTATGAAGACAACTAGTGGAGGTGATGGAATTCCAGAGGAGCTATTTCAAATCCTAAAAGATGATGCTGTGAAAGCGCTGAACTCAATATGTCAGCAAATTTGGAAAACTTAGCAGTGGCCACAGGACTGGAAAAGGTCAGTTTTCATTCCAATCCCAAAGAAAGGAAATGCCAAAGAATGCTCAAACTACCGCACGGTTGCCCTCATCTCACACACTAGTAAAGTCATGCTTAAAATTCTCAAAGCCTGTCTTCAGCAATATGTGAACCGTGAACTTCCAGATGTTCAATCTGGTTTTAGGAAAGGCAGAGGAACCAGAGATCAAATTGCCCACGCTGCTGGATCATCAAAAAAGCAAGAGAGTTCCAGAAAAACATCTATTTCTGCTTTATTGACTAGGCCAAAGCCTCTGACTGTGTGGATCACAGCAAACTGTGGAAAATTCTGAAAGCGATGGGAATACCAGACCACCTGACCTGGCTCTTGAGAAACCTGTATGCAGGTCAGGAAGCAACAGTTAGAACTGGACATGGAACAACAGACTGGTTCCAAATAGGAAAAGGAGTACGTTGAGGCTGTATATTGTCATCCTGCTTATTTAACTTATAGGCAGAGTACATCATGAGAAACACTGGGCTGGAAGAAGCACAAGCTGGAATCAAGATTGCCAAGAGAAATATCAATAACCTCAGATATGCAGAAGACATCACCCTTACGGCAGAAAGTGAAGAAGAACTAAAGAGCCTCTTGATGAAACTGAAAGAAAAGAATGAAAAAGTTGGCTTAAAGCTCAACATTCAGAAAACTAAGATCATGGCATCCAGCCCCATAACTTCATGGAAAATAGATGGGGAAACAAACATTAGAAAGAGTGGCAGGCTTTATTTATTTGGGCTCCAAAATCACTGTAGATGGTGATTGCAGCCATGAAATTAAAAGACACTTACTCCTTGGAAGGAAAGTTATGACCATCCTAGACAGCATATTAAAAAGCAGAGACATTACTTTGCCAACAAAGGTCCATCTAGTCAAGGCTATGGTTTTTCCAGTATTCATATATGGATGTGAGAGTTGGACTATAAAGAAAGCCAAGTGACAAGGAATTGATGCTTTTGAAGTTTGGTTTTGGAGAAGACTCTTGAGTCCCTTGGACTGCAATGAGATCCAACCACTCCATCCTAAAGCAGATCAGTCCTGGGTGTTCATTGGAAGGACTGATGTTGAAGCTGAAACTCCAGTACTTTGGCCCCCTGATGCGAAGAGCTGAATCATTGGAAAAGACCCTGATGCTGGGAAAGATTGGAGGCGGTAGAAGAAGGGGATGACATAGGATGAGATAGTTGGATGGCATCACTAACTCAATGGACATGAATTTGTGTAAACTTCGGGAGTTGGTGCTGGACAGGGAGGCCTGGCATGCTGCAGTCCATGGGGTTACAAAGAGTCGGACATGATTGAGTGAGTGAACTGAACTGATGTATAGGATGATGCCTTTCAGTTTTCGTTCAGTTTAACTGAGCTGTCTGGTAGTGAGCATTGCTCTAGGAATAGTCGACTGGTTATAATCCAGGACTTTAATTATCCTGTCCTGCCATCTGACATGAAATGGGATTTGGGAGTAATGCCATTCAGGAGTTTGCAGTGGTATCTGTGTTGCCGCATAGTCAGATACGACTAATGTCTTTGCTAGGTCTGCTGCCATACTTGATCATCCATAGCTGACGTCACAGGTTCAGAGAAGTGTAGAGCTCTAATGAGATCTAGGAGTTCACACAGCATACAGGAATATTCACACCTGATTAAGTAGGACTAGAACCCAACTATGCAGGTTTTTAACTTGATTTCATTTTTTAAACCCCTTAGTGCATTTGGTGATAGCATGCTTCATAAGTAGCAGTGTTATATAGGTCAAATTCCTAGGAAAATACGGAGCTAACAATCTGATTTCCAAGTCAATGATGATCTAAAACCTTAATCTTCTACGACATTTGTCAAAACAAACAAACAGAAAAACTGTGATAATTCTTGAAAAGCAGTTAATAATCTGCATGTGTATCTGAAGAATAATTTCCGTATGCAGTCATGTAGATTTTATCATTCCTAAATTGTTTTGATAATGCATTAACCTTTTCATTGAAAGAATTGGTACCTGTTCAGCATATTTCTCAGAGACCTGGTCTCAAATAGAGCAACAGATTTATCTCATGTGATCTTGTTTTATTCCATCAGCGATGAGAACTGGGTTCAGACAATTAATTATTCATTTATAGAACAAACCTTCAGTACCTACTAGGTGTTAAATATGGTGCCAAACATTATGGTGAATCCAGTGAGTTTTTTTTTTAAGGACATGATTCTGTTGAGGAAACTAGCCCCTTCATCATTAATAGAATTTCTTGTTCTAAATGCTGAAAATTCAACAGACAAAAATGTAAATGTCAACTCTTTCCTTGCTTGAAAATACTTTGGACCATTTTTATAAAACTTCAATGGTTTCTTTGCAAATGTATCAGATTTTTTTTTCCTTTTCCCAAAGTGTTTTTACATTTAGTTACTTATTTTTTCAAGTTAATTTTCTTTATGAGGTCCTTCTTTCCCTGTAGATCACAAAAAAGGCAATTCCTGTGGAGGCATGAGAATAAAGGAATCTTTAGTTATATTCAAGTAGCAAAGAGAACCTATAAAATTGATCTGAAGTAACCACCCAGCCTCTGGCAGATTGTCATTCCTCTTCTCCAGTAAAAGAGAAAAAGCTTTTTATTCTTTTATTCTACAACAATCTTTATGATTTAGTTTGCAAGAAATGCACACACATTTATACTCAAATATGTATGTACCTATTAATATATACTTACAAACAGGTATGCGTGTACATATACATGAATGTACAAAGCAGAATATATTAAAATCAGAGAGGGATACTGTGTTATGGATGTAAGGGGGAAAATTAATGCTTACTGGGAAGAATATGAATATCTTAGATGTTAATATCATTTTGGGGCACTCAAGCTAGTTTCAAACTGTTAAAATTCAGCTCTATTAAAGATGTTGATGGGGATTAGGTCCAGTAAAGGCTGTGAATTATTTCACTATTGCTTTTCTATCTACCTGAGGGACCCAGTACCTTCATGTTGCTTCTTCATTTCACTGGCAAAACCTTTTCTTGCACATTTGTTTTGTGTCAGTTGCTGCACTGGAGAGGGGAGAGACAAGATCCTAATGATAGCAATGTGGTGGCAGGGTTGGATAGGGTACCCACAGGGGAATATGGGAACAAGAGGAGAGGTGTCTTATAGGACTGATTATTATTATTATTATTTTTGCTTTTTTTATTTTTATTTTATTTTATTTTTAAACTTTACATAATTGTATTAGTTTTGCCAAATATCAAAATGAATCCGCCACAGGTATACATGTGTTCCCCATCCTGAACCCTCCTCCCTCCTCCCTCCCCATTCCATCCCTCTGGGTCGTCCCAGTGCACCAGCCCCAAGCATCCAGTATCGTGCATCGAACCTGGACTGGCAACTCGTTTCATACATGATATTTTACATGTTTCAATGCCATTCTCCCAAATCTTCCCACCCTCTCCCTCTCTCACAGAGTCCATAAGACTGTTCTATACATCAGTGTCTCTTTTGCTGTCTCGTACACAGGGTTATTGTTACCATCTTTCTAAATTCCATATATATGCGTTAGTATACTGTATTGGTGTTTTCCTTTCTGGCTTACTTCACTCTGTATAATAGGCTCCAGTTTCATCCACCTCATTAGAACTGATTCAAATGTATTCTTTTTAATGGCTGAGTAATACTCCATTGTGTATATGTACCAAAGCTTTCTTATCCATTCATCTGCTGATGGACATCTTGGTTGCTTCCATGCCCTGGCTATTATAAACAGTGCTGCGATGAACATTGGGATACACGTGTCTCTTTCCCTTCTGGTTTCCTCAGTGTGTATGCCCAGCACTGGGATTGCTGGATCATAAGGCAGGTCTATTTCCAGTTGTTTAAGGAATCTCCACACTGTTCTCCATAGTGGCTGTACTAGTTTGCATTCCCACCAACAGTGTAAGAGGGTTCCCTTTTCTCCACACCCTCTCCAGCATTTATTACTTGTAGACTTTTGGATCGCAGCCATTCTGACTGGCGTGAAATGGTACCTCATAGTGGTTTTGATTTGCATTTCTCTGATAATGAGTGATGTTGAGCATCTTTTCATGTGTTTGTTAGCCATCTGTATGTCTTCTTTGGAGAAATGTCTATTTAGTTCTTTGGCCCATTTTTTGATTGGGTCATTTATTTTTCTGGAGTTGAGCTGTAGGAGTAGCTTGTATATTCTCGAGATTAGTTGTTTGTCAGTTGCTTCATTTGCTATTATCTTCTCCCATTCTGAAGGCTGTCTTTTCACCTTGCTAATAGTTTCCTTTGATGTGCAGAAGCTTTTAAGGTTAATTAGGTCCCATTTGTTTATTTTTGCTTTTATTTCCAATATTCTGGGAGGTGGGTCATAGAGGAGGATCCTGCTGTGATGTATGTCAGAGAGTGTTTTGCCTATGTTCTCCTCTAGGAGTTTTATAGTTTCTGGTCTTACGTTGAGATCTTTAGTCCATTTTGAGTTTATTTTTGTGTATGGTGTTAGAAAGTGTTCTAGTTTCATTCTTTTACAAGTGGTTGACCAGATTTCCCAGCACCACTTGTTAAAGAGATTGTCTTTAATCCATTGTATATTCTTGCCTCCTTTGTCAAAGATAAGGTGTCCATATGTGCATGGATTTATCTCTGGGCTTTCTATTTTGTTCCATTGATCTATATTTCTGTCTTTGTGTCAGTACCATACTGTCTTGATAACTGTGGCTTTGTAGTAGAGCCTGAAGTCAGGTAGGTTGATTCCTCCAGTTCCATTCTTCTTTCTCAAGATCGCTTTGGCTATTCGAGGTTTTTTGTATTTCCATACAAATTGTGAAATTATTTGTTCTAGCTCTGTGAAGAATACTGTTGGTAGCTTGATAGGGATTGCATTGATAAGCAGCACACAGTGCTGTAGACTTCTTTGGCAATCTGGTGAATTGATAACTCCGGAAACGTATGAGCCTCTTCACTGAAGAATAGATTTAGATTTGTATAATAAAGTATGCGGGAATTTAAGGGAATCAAGAATAATAAAAAACAATTGTCAAAATATTTTTTAAAACACATTTGTGCTGCTTTATTAAAACATTAAATAACAAGATCTAGCAGCAGACTTAACTACTATAATTTTGAAGTGTAATGTGCGTAAATAATATTTAGAGATAATCTGACAAATGTGATGTGATATTAAAAATAATCTGTCATTTCTTTGGTGGGAAAATTAAACGTACTGTTGATGTAACTTTTGTTGTTACCAACATTTGTCGCTGAAGAAATGTTAAATTTCAATGAGATTTTGATGTTTAGAGAAGTATTTTTTTGCTTATCCAAGTTCCTAAATTTCCTGAATTTTCTCTATTCAGTAACACTTCAGGGGGCCATAGGCCCCAGGCTAACAGTGCTGCACAGAAGCTCACAGTTAGTGCAATTTGGGAAGAAAATGGAGCAAATGTTCTTTGCACAGAGGCAGTGGGTATCTAGGAGAGTGACTTGCAATTCCTGAACATTCTGAAGGACCTTACTTCTTACTCCCACCCTCTATATTTAACCGTCTTGTTTGCTTTCACTTAGAAGTCTGCTCTATGTTAGACTAGGAGCAGTGATCCCTGTTAGCTACTTTATGTGTTATCAAAACTGATGCAAATATTTTAATTATGAACGCACCTTGTCAATCTTATTGAAATACTATTTATATTTGGTAACTTCACCTGTAACAAGCCTGAGGATTAAGAATTCTCATCAGATGAACTAGGGGAAATTTTATGCACCTTCCTGAGTGATGATTAATTGTATTCAGTTACCTAATTCAATATTCTTGAGTTTTTCTATTGCCTTTCTTTTTAAAAAGTACTTAAGTAATTCAGACTTGTTTAAAAATTATTATTCATATATAACATGAAAAATGAAGCATAGTATAATATTAGTTATGTTATCTAAATGAAAATTCTTCATTATACACCCACCCCATGGAACTGCTAGTATTTGTTAGCTTTTTTTGTGTACATCCTTTCAGAGTAGATAGATTTTTTTTTTTTGCATAAAACTTTATTGTTTTTCAGCCAGTAAGTCCTGTCCAGCTCTTTGCAACCCCATTGACTGTAGCACACAGGTTGCCCTGTCCTTCATGATCTCTCAGAGTTTGTTCAAATTCATGACCGTTTAGTCGACGATCCTATCTAACCATCTCATCCTCTGACACCCTCTTCTCCTCTTGCCTTCAGTCTTTCCCAGCATCAGGATCTTTTCCAAAGAATCAGCTCCTCGCATCAGGTAACCAAAGTATTGGGGCTTCAGCTTCAGTATCAGTCCTTTCAATGAATATTCAGTATTCAGTGTTGATTTCCTTTAGGATTGACTGGTTTGATCTCCTTGCTGTCCAAAGAATTCCCAAGAGTCGTCTCCCGCACCACAATTCAAAAGCATCAATTTTTCAGCGCTCAGCCTTTTTTATGGTCCAACTCTCACATGATTATTGGGAAAACCAAACTTTGACTATATGAACATTTGTCAGTAAAGTGATGTCTTTGCTTTTTAATACACTGTCTAGGTTTGTCATAGTTTTCCTTCCAAGGAGTAAATATATTTTATATATTGTGTAAAATATATGATCACAGTGTATAGTCTGACAATTTAATAGACTAATTGCACTGTTCATTCATTGCATCCTTAATTAGATATCTTGACATTTGCTTTATTTTTATCTTTCAGAATAAGCATTATGAAACTTGTGATTGATTTCTGAATTGGAAAGATTTTTATATAATCATTGGTTGGGCTGAAACATTTTCATTAAGACAAAACTGAGCCTGAGCCCAGGAAAAGGACTTTTGAAGATCCAGTGGATTTAGAGAAGTGTTATTCAGTAGAGGCGAAAGGAGTGATAAAATACTTTATCATAAATGGATAAAATGGGTAAAATCATAAATGGATAAAATGTAAGACAAGTGGTTAATTTTCAAGGAGATAAAATAAGGGAGTGAGGAGAAAGCAGCTGCTTCTCTATTTCATCTACTGCTCTGAAATTTTGCACAGTGAGATACCAGTAGAGAAAGGAGAATAGCTTGTCATTGGTAGACAGGTCAGATTTTTATACCTCATCAACTATGATATATTATCTCCTAGGTACCTAGGTGTTTTCCAGATTTCCTTTTTCTGACTGATACAAGTTGGAGTTGTTCTGCCGCAGTTGAAAAGTAGCTAAAAGACAAATACACACACACTTACACACATACACCTTTCCCCTACTTACATTTAGTGATACCTCTGTTACCAGCAACATTCAGCAAGCTATGAAGGTCAGTAAACAGCCCTGCCTACTTCATTACTGCTAAAAATTTTTTCAAGTGAAGCTAAAAAAATTACTTTAGAAAGCAGAAAAGCATATTTTCAAGAATAGGGGGATGACCATGATGAAGTAAAAAGGAGCTTGAAAAATGTTTAGTGAGTAATGTTATGCTCCCATGCCTTTGATATTTAAACCACAGTCACTTAATAGGGGGGCACTTAGCCAACCTGATATCAGAAGTCTTAAAACCATTGCTCTTAGTCAGAAAGCCACAAACATGGGGCTGTGTTTTTGTAGATCTCACTGACAGCTTTGAGCTTGGCAGCCATGGGAAATTTGTCTTCCTTGTCACTACATGATTTCAATACATTCTTTGGAAAACAGAAAATGACCATCTCTTGCGGGCAGGTAATATCTGGTGTACCTTTTTTTTTTAACCTGCGGTTGTATTGTTTTCAATTTGTCCCTAATTATTTATATTGAAAAAAAGGCTACATTTTGAATTAACTAATTATCTACTAAGAAACTTAATATGCAAATATATGCTAGGAGTAAAAGATAGTGAACTTTAAAATATAGGGTGAAAATTATGAACTATTGAGCAAGGAAGAAAATTTGGTAAAGTTTTAGCTTGATTTTACCTTCTGTGTTAAACACAGCAGTACGTGGTCCTTGTCTGCTGCCGGGTGTCAGAGGCACTGAAGGAGGTGGCTGAGCACTGCTTGCTTTCCCACTGTGCTCCTTTATTATGTGTGCATCCACTGTCTTTCTTGACTCACCTGTCTGATGACTAGCATTACACTGTGACCTTCTGGAGTGACAATGTTCTTTGGCCTCTCCATCAATACAGCCAGCCTGGCAGTATTGTTAAAAGAAATACAAAGGTAAAACAAATTTCTAAAGTGTAATAACTTTTCTCTGTGAGTTTTACACTTAGGCCAAAATGACTATGTTTGAGAAAGAATCATTAACTACTCTTAATACGTGTTGTGAACCATAGGCTTATGGGAAGGATGAGTATTATCTTCTTAGCAGTGGGACTTGATCCTCAAGTTTACCTCTGAGCACTGTGAACTATTCCATCAAAATGCCCTTACTTTGGGATAGTTGCTTACAAAACAAACATGTTCTCAATAAATGCAATAAATGCGATTTTAAATTAAAGATTCTATGTTATTTGCATTTTATGACTAGGAAGCAATGATTCTCCAGAACTACTAGATACTGTCCAGGCTATAATATTTTGTGATCAATAGTGGAATAAGGTGCAAAACAAACAATATACTACTGCTCTGTCTCGCAGTCTTTTCTTTCTCTCTCTCTCCCTTCCCTTCTCACCCTTACAAAGGTAATCACAGCGATGAGAACAAAAATATACATTGGCAACGGCTAGGAGCAGATAGAATAAAAATAATGGAATTGAGACTTCTTTTCCAGATGAGCTATATTCTTACTGTGTGATCTTAGGCAATTCATATCATCTCTCTTAGCCTCACCATCCTCATTTGCAAGATGGAGATACTGAGCAATTCTGTTTGGTTACTTTTGAGATTGTTGTGAGAGTCAAACAGTTGGGGTATTTATAAGGACTCAATAAACTGGAAATCATTCAATAAATATTGCTTTAAAATGGTTTCATTTATTTTGTTAGTTCATTTTGCAAGAGGCTTTTTGGAATGAACAAATATTATCAATATCAGAGTCCTATTGTATATAAGAACCATAGTGGGAATATTTCAGATATTCTCTGAGAAACAGAGGTTATTCATTCTAAGTATCTAAATTATTTTTGAGGAATGATTCATATAGAGTAAGAACTCAAATTAAAAGAACTCAGTGTCCATAAAATGTAGCATCTAGAAAACTCTATATTTACCATACTATGGAATTCAAAGTAAGAAAATTCTTAAACTCAGTTATAGTTTGAATTACACATGCAGAATATTGAAATTTAGTTTCTGAGTCCTTTAAAAATTTGTTTATAAAATTTATGCAGTTTTTATAGAATGCTTATGAAATATAGACAATTAAACTTATCAAAAATCCAAGAATGTAGAATTGAAAGACAATGGGAGAGAAATTTTGCAAGTATTCATAAATGTGAGAGACATGTTAAAATGATGGCAAAAAATTTAAGCTGAGAAGAAAAAAAATTAATAATAACAAGAACCACCACTACTTGTTCTTACTTTATGCCAAGCACTAAGTACTTAGCCTATATTAATTCCTTTTCCTTTCACAACTCCAGGTGGTATATATCATTATTATTACCCCCTTTTATGGATGAAGAAACCAAGGCATTAAGAGGTTAAGTTGTCCAATGCCACACAAGCCAATAGTGGAAAAGCTGGCATTCAGACTCAGGAAGCTTAGCAACCCGCATTTGTTACGTGTCCCTTGATAAGACGGGAGGACATTTTTATCCATTTACACCTCCAGCACTGGCTTTGACAATGTACTTTAATCTTTTTCAGGTTAATAGGCCATAAAGGCTACTTTGTTGTTGCATTTATTCATATTTCCTTTATTGCTAGGGATTCTTAATAACTTTCATATATTCATTATCATTTTATGTTTTATCTTTTATGTGCAACATAATCACATTTCCTCATGTTTTTTCTACTGAGGCATTTAACTACTTTTTTTCCCAAGTCTCAGGTAAGGAGGGATAGTAGTTCTTTTCTATATATTATATTGCATGTTTTTTCCCATATTTTGTTTATCTACATTTTATAACATTTTTCTATAGAAAAGTTTTAAGCCTATATGTATCAATCTTTTCCTTGTGGTTTCAAGCCTTCATGTCATGCTTAGAATTACTTTCCCCATCCCAGCACAGTATTGCCATATCACTTATATAACTTTAAAGTATTTTTAGGACTTTACTTTGTAATTATTTACATTATTGGTACACTTAGAAATTTTACTGGTTTAAAGAAAGGAGAAAAAATTATTTCCTGAATGTATATGTTCCCATCCAGCTTATTCTTCACCCAATACCATTTAATAAACTTTGCCACCAATTTCAAATGTTGCTTTTAACATAGAATGCAATTTCACATGCATTTTGGCATTTTTGTCTAGGTTCACTGTAATTTCCATTGATACCAGTTCTTTTCCCTGAACTGAGTTGTTTTAATCACTAAACTGAGTATTGATTTTCTCCATGAACTGCTATCTCTACTTGACATACATGACTTTGCACACTCCTCATTCCTTTCACACTCTGGCTACTGCTTTGCTGTCTCTGGTATAAGTTACACTTCCTCTGCCTGCCCCTTAAATCTTGATGTTTCTCAGAACTCATACTACCACTTTCTTTTCAATCTTCACATTTTCCATAGGCACTCTTGACTATTCACAAAGCTTCAACATCAATAAAAATGCAACTCTAAAATGCAAGTCTCTGGCTCAAAATTATTTGGTGAGCATTAACCAGATTCCCCAAGTGTTTGTCTACATGGATGTCTCACAATCATCTTAAATTCAAAATGTTGAATATTCTTTATCTCCTTCATGTCATTCACCCTAAACTTTCTTTTGTTCCCATATCCCTTATGCTGTCTCATGACCAGCACTACCATCTATCCACTAGACCAAGCCAGAACTCTGCGGTTAACCCTAGTCATAACCTCTTCCTTGCTTGCTGTTTAGTTAATAAGCTTTTTATGCCGATAACTACTACATTCTTTTACCTTTTGATCGTGTCCCAGTCCTTAATGTCAAGCCCTGTTTTGGGCTGCCATCATCTTTTTCATGAACCACCGCAGTGTACTTTACCCTTGTCAGTAAATCTTCCACATTGTTTCCAATCAGATCACTCTAAAATACAAATATGATTATTTCACTTCATCTACATAAATGTCTCAGGGTTGTTTTTTTTTGCGACTGGCACACTAAGCACAGCCGAGAGGAGCTACCCACGTCCAAGGTCAGGGGCAGAAGCTGGGAGGACCCCATGCCCGAAGGGAGGCGGCCAAGAGGAGTTACCCCACGTCTGAGGTCCGGGGCAGCGGCTGAGAGGAGATATCCTGCAAACGAGGTCAGAGGCAGTGGCCGGGAGGAACTACCCCATGTCCCCACACCCGAGGTCAAGGGATGCAGCCGGGAGGAGCTACCCTACGCCCGAGGCCAGGGGAGGCGGCCAGGAGGACCAACCCCACGTCCAAGGAGCAGTGGCTGCGCGGGAGGAGCTATCCCACGTTGAAGGTCAGGAGGGGCTGCGGTGAGGAGATACCCCTCGTCCAATGTAAGGAGCAGTGGCTGCGCTTTGCTGGAGCAGCCGTGAAAAGATACCCCATGCCCAAGGTAAGAGAAACCCAAGTAAGATGGTAGGTGTTGCAAGAGGGCATCAGAGGGCAGACACACTGAAACCATACTCACAGAAAACTAGTCAATCTAATCACACTAGGACCACAGCCTTGTCTAACTCAATGAAACTAAGCCATGCCCGTGGGGCAACCCAAGATGGGCGGGTCATGGTGGAGAGATCTGACAGAATGTGGTCCACTGGAGAAGGGAATGGCAAACCACTTCAGTATTCTTGCCTTGAGAACCCCATGAACAGTATGAAAAGGCAAAATGATAGGATACTGAAAGAGGAACTCCCCAGGTCAGTAGGGGCCCAATATGCTACTGGAGATGGGTGGAGAAATAACTCCAGAAAGAATGAAGGGATGGAGCCAAAGCAAAAACAATACCCAGCTGTGGATGTGACTGGTGATAGAAGCAAGGTCTGATGCTGTAAAGAGCAATATTGCATAGAAACCTGGAATGTGAGGTCCATGAATCAAGGCAAATTGGAAGTGGTCAAACAAGAGATGGCAAGAGTGAATGTCGACATTCTAGGAATCAGCGAACTCAAATGGACTGGAATGGGTGAATTTAACTCCAATGAGGTTAAATTTAACTCCAGTGAGGTTAAACTCCAAATCTACTACTGCGGGCAGGAATCCCTCAGAAGAAATGGAGTAGCCATCATGGTCAACAAAAGAGTCCGAAATGCAGTACTTGGATGCAATGTCAAAAATGACAGAATGATCTCTGTTTGTTTCCAAAGCAAACCATTCAATATCACAGTAAACCAAGTCTACGCCCCAACCAGTAACGCTGAAGAAGCTGAAGTTGAACGGTTCTATGAAGACCTACAAGACCTTTTAGAATTAACACCCAAAAAAGATGTCCTTTTCATTATAGGGGACTGGAATGCAAAAGTAGGAAGTCAAGAAACACCTGGAGTAACAGGCAAATTTGGCCTTGGAATACGGAATGAAGCAGGGCAAAGACTAATAGAGTTTTGCCAAGAAAATGCACTGGTCATAGAAAACACCCTCTTCCAACAACACAAGAGAAGACTCTACACATGGACATCACCAGATGGTCAACACCGAAATCAGCTTGATTATATTCTTTGCAGCCAAAGATGGAGAAGCTCTATAGAGTCAACAAAAACAAGACCAGGAGCTGACTGTGACTCAGATCATGAACCCCTTATTACCAAATTCAGACTGAAATTGAAGAAAGTAGGGAAAACCACTAGACCATTCAGGTATGACCTAAATCAAATCCCTTATGATTATACAGTGGAAGTGAGAAATAGATTTAAGGGCCTAGATCTGATAGATAGAGTGCCTGATGAACTATGGACTGAGGTTTGTGACATTGTACAGGAGACAGGCATCAAGACCATCCCCATGGAAAAGAAATGCAAAAAAGCAAAATGGCTGTCTGGGGAGGCCTAACAAATAGCGGTGAAAAGAAGAGAAAAAGCAAAGGAGAAAAGGAAAGATATAAGCATCTGAATGCAGAGTTCCAAAGAATAGCAAGAAGAGATAAGAAAGCCTTCCTCAGTGATCAATGCAAAGAAATAGAGGAAAACAACAGAATGGGAAAGACTAGCGATCTCTTCAAGAAAATTAGAGATACCAAGGGAACATTTCATGCAAAGATGGGCTCGATAAAGGACAGAAATGGTATGGAACTAACAGAAGCAGAAGATATTAAGAAGAGGTGGCAAGAATACACAGAACTGTACAAAAAAGATCTTCACAACCCAGATAATCACGATGGTGTGATCACTGACCTAGAGCCAGACATCCTGGAATGTGAAGTCAAGTGGGCCTTAGAAAGCATCACTATGAACAAAGCTAGTGGAGGTGATGGAATTCCAGTTGAGCTATTTCAAATCCTGAAAGATGATGTTGTGAAAGTGCTGCAAACAATATGCCAGCAAATTGGCAAAACTCAGCAGTGGCCACAGGGCTGGAAAAGGTCAGTTTTCATTCCAATCTCAAAGAAAGGCAATGCCAAAGAATGTTCAAACTACCACACAATTGCACTTATCTCACATGCTAGTAAAGTAATGCTCAAAATTCTCCGAGTCAGGCTTCAGCAATACGTGAACCATGAACTTCCTGTTGTTCAAGCTGGTTTTAGGAAAGGCCGAAGAACCAGATATCAAATTACCAATATCCGCTGGATCATGGAAAAAGCAAGAGAGTTCCAGAAAAACATCTATTTCTGCTTTATTGACTATGCCAAAGCCTTTGACTGTGTGTATCACAATAAACTGTGGAAAATTCTGAAAGAGATGGGAATACCAGACCACCTGACCTGCCTCTTGAGAAATCTGTATGCAGGTCAGGAAGCAACAGTTAGAACTGGACATGGAACAACAGACTGGTTCCAAATAGGAAAAGGAGTATGTCAAGGCTGTATATTATCACCCTGCTTATTTAACTTCTATGCAGAGTACATCATGAGAAACGCTGGGCTGGAAGAAACACAAGCTGGAATCAAGACTGCCGGGAGAAATGTCAATAACCTCAGATATGCAGATGCCACCACCCTTATGGCAGAAAGTGAAGAGGAACTCAAAAGCCTCTTGATGAAAGTGAAAGAGGAGAGTGAAAAAGTTGGCTTAAAACTCAACATTCAGAAAATGAAGATCATGGCATCTGGTCCCATCACTTCATGGGAAATAGATGGGGAAACAGTGGAAACAGTGTCAGACTTTATTTTTTTGGGCTCCAAAATCACTGCAGGTGGTGACTGCAGCCATGAAATTAAAAGACACTTACTCTTTGAAAGGAAAGTTATGACCAACCTAGACAGCCTAATAAAAAGCAGAGACATTACTTTGCCAACAAAGGTCCGGCTAGTCAAGGCTATGGTTTTTCCTGTGGTCATGTATGGATGTGAGAGTTGGACTGTGAAGAAGGCTGAGCACCGAAGAATTGATGCTTTTGAACTGTGGTGTTGGAGAAGACTCTTGAGAGTCCCTTGGACTGCAAGGAGATCCAACCAGTCCATTCTGAAGGAGATCAGCCTTGGGATTTCTTTGGAGGGAATGATGCTAAAGCTGAAACTCCAGTACTTTGGCCACCTCATGCCAAGAGTTGACTCATTGGAAAAGACTCTGATGCTGGGAGGGATTGGGGGCAGGAGGAGAAGGGGACGACAGAGGATGAGATGGCTGGATGGCATCACTGACTCGATGGACATGAGTCTGAGTGAACTCGGGAGTTGGTGATGGACAGGGAGGCCTGGCGTGCTGCGATTCATGGGGTCGCGAAGAATCGGACACGACTGAGTGACTGAACTGAACTGAACTGAACTAAGATAGTCTAACTTTTAAATAGCCTTTAGAAGGCCCTTCATGGTCTGGCCCTTGCATACTCCATCTCTTGCCAATGTTCCCTTTCTACTAATAATCTGGAAATGCTGAACTTCTTTATGTTCTTCAAACATGTCTTATTCTCTGTTGCCCAGGTCTCTGCATCACTCTCCCTCTGCTTGGACTACCCCTGGTCTTCTTCTCCTCACAAACTGGTGCCTTTCATTCATCTGTTCTCAGCTGAGACCTGACTCCTCCAGGAAAACTTCGTCCAAGTTCTGCAATGCATGCCTGGTAATAGCAGATGTATTCCCATGACACCCTCCGCTGCTTAGTTTTAACATGATGTTTTGAAAATGTCAGGCTGTTTTATATATTAAGCCAAATTTTAAAACACATTAGGGGAGGAATTTTCTCCTGATATGTTCACTACTGTATCCCTAGTACCCAGGAGAATGCCTGGGCGTGCAGTGTTCTCTAAATATGTATGAAAGAAAAAATGAAGGGTGGAGGGAGGAGAGGATGCGAGAAATATACTATTTACACAATATCTTTCTCTTTATCTCACACACACATAATAAATATACAGGCGCAATTATATGCATACATGCAAATATCATGTACAAATTTCATACACAAAATATTTAAATCAAGTACCACTAGTATTATTGATATTTGGGGGAATATAAGCAGATTAATTTTCTTCTTTGAAAGTTTCTATATTATTTAATACAGACTATAAGAAAATATATACTTAGAAAAAGTTATTCAAGTAATATCTATAATTTTCTTGATTACAGCTCTTGAAATGTGTTAATGTCATTGAGTAAAAAATATTTTGTTTTGTGTTGTACTCATTCCAAGGACTGTCATAACACAATGCCATAATCTGGGTGAGGGAAAACACAGATACTTATTCTCTTAAAATTTTGGAGTCTGACAGTCCCAAATCCAGGTATCAGCAGGGCAAAGCTCCCTCTGACTGTGCAGAAGCTCCCTTCCGATTCCTGACTTCTCGGCGTAGAAAGCTATCCTTGATGTTTGCAGTTGCAACACTCCAGTCTCTGCCTCCACTGTCACCTGGTGTTCTCCTGCTATGTGACTCTCTTGCCACTTCTTAAGAGGACACCCACCATTTAGATTTTGAGCCCATTCTACTGCAGAATGACCTCATCTTAATTTAACTAATTATATTCAATGATTGTGATTCCAAGTAAGGTCATGTTCTGAGGTATTAGAAATTAGGACTTCAAAGTATCTTTTAGGAGAACACAATTCAACTCATAACACATGTTATGCATTCTTATTATCTTCTATTTTCATATATGTAATAACAAATTATTAGATTATCCAGGTTCTACATTTAAATTCCCAACCAAACAGACTGACTTATTAGGACACATATGTAATTGTTCATCAGTCAAGATATAGAGTAATATGTTCTTCTGATTACTTTTTTTCTATTTTGTTACTGAGGAAAATATGTTTCTTCCTTTTTCTATTTATTGTGTTTGTGTGAGTTGTGGGTTGAATTTGGTTGCCAGTGACAAATCTGACTGTAGTTAACTTAAACATAAAAGGGATATATTTTCCTCACATTGTGAGAAATCTTGGGGTAAGTAATTATTATGAATAACATTAAATAAGCATCTCAAGCAGGTCATATATACGAATTTGTGATTTGACAGGCCTTTGATTCAGCATCTTAAATATATTCAGTATCTTAAATAAATAATCATAGTTTTATTCCAGGAAAGAAGAAAAGAGTCAGGCATGGGGGAAAGAGCAGCCTACACATGCCCCTGTTTTAGGGTGTTTTTCTCAATCCTCACCACCATTTTCTGCAATAACTCATTGGTCAGAATGGTGTCACCTGACAAAGAAAGGTGATTAATGAAAGAGTATTAGCTGTACACAGTGCCAGCTTCAACAAAGTCAGGATTCTCTTCCTAAGGAAGGATGGCAAAAGAGATATTGGGAAGCAGTTAACCATCTCTGCCATTCCTCCCTTCACTCTCTCCACAAACTTAACAGAGGATAGAGGGATGGAGAAAGGATTTGTTTCTTTCCTTCTCCCCTTCAACCCATCAGCCGCAGAAACTTAAGCACTCAGTTAATCCCTGTGGCAACCCACTCCAGTGTCCTTGCCTGGAGAATCCCAGGGACGGGGGAGCCTGGTGGGCTGCCGTCTATGGGGTCGCACAGAGTCGGACACGACTGAAGTGACTTAGCATAGCATAATCCCTGTGGTAGAGGGTTGTGTGATAGTCTGAGGAACAGAGTTATCTAATTAGGTCCGGTTTATTTTTCCAAATATTATGATTTAAATATGTGACAGTAAGCAGCCACTGAAACAAGAATTTCAAGTAGTGTGTACACAGATAGTCCCTGGTTCTGCAATATTCGGTACACATTTTATATAAATGTCTGTAAGTTTTTAAATTTTAGCATTAATATTATCCTTTGTCTTTAGCTGAAAAAGTTAAACACATAACCTTTTTAATTAATTTATTTTCTATTGAAGGATAATTGCTTTACAGAATTTTGCTGTTTTCTGTCAGACCTCAACAAGAATCAGCCATAGGTATACGTATATCCCCTACCTTTTGAAACTCCCTCCCATCTCCGTCCCCAACCAACCCCTTTAGTTTGATACCTTGGCTTTCCTGAATTTCATCTTTATCTTGCCATTAGCTTGGATGTATTCTAAAGAACATGGATTTAAGAAGTGATGTTATGATGAAGGTTACAATACATAGGGTAGCATATTTTGGCTGGATAAAAGAGTAAGCATTTTGTGTGTATTACCACTTTTTCATTACGGCCACTCATAATGCTACATATAGTTTTATGGTACCAGAGATAAAAGTTCTATACTACAGACTTGCCAATGATTCATAAAGGATAAAGGAAAAGTCAGAATTCAAGCCCAGTTCTGTCTCCTTCAAAAGAGTAAGGATTGAATCTATTGAGAAAAGACATTCTACTTCTTTAACTCCTACTGGGTGAAGATATTCCTTTAGTCAACATAACCCTGACTTTGTAATTCCAGTAAAATCATTCCTGTGCCTAGTATGACAATATTTGCCCCTGCAGGGGTAGGCTTCTACAGAAGCCAAGTTATTGCACATATTTTTACTGAAGAATATGGTGAATATATTACTAATATTTATTGTTGAGTTGTGGATGCCTTTTAAAAATAAAATTAAGAAGTATATTCCACTGAACTTTTTAGGACATGATGAAACATTTAGATCCTTCAATTCTCAGGTAGTCAATATACCTAAAAGAATACAGACATCTGAAGAGGAGAGAAACTGATTCTGGTTCAGTTTGGGTTCAGCAACAGGAGGATGGAGAATTTGGGAAGCTAGAAACTTCATGACCCACCTGAAGAAGAAAGTTGCTAGTAGTCCAAACAGATTATTTGTGCCTATGATTATTCTTTTCCCAGAATCTTAGATATTCAACAGAAGTTTGAAATGTTAAATTTCATGTGCAAACTCCCCTTTTTCAAAGGATGGCTAACAGCTGAAATTTAACAGTCAGTAACAGACAGACCAAACACAAATCTGGGGGGAAAGTCTGTCCATGAGCTAACAGTTTGCAGTATCCGACTCAAGCTGTATTACATATCAGTTCAGTTCAGTCACTCAGTTGTGTCCGACACTTTGCGACCCCATGGACTGCAGCATGCCAGGCCTCCCTGTCCATCACGAACTCCCAGAGTTTACCCAAACTCATTGAGTCGGTGATGCCACCCAACCATCTCATCCTCTGTCACCCCCTTCTCCTCTCGCCTTCAATCTTTCCCAGCATCAGGGTCTTTTCAAATGAGTCAGCTCTTCGCATCAGATGGCCAAAGTACTGGAGTTTCAGCTTCAATATCAGTCCTGTATATGCATGTGTAATCAATATTATGTTGGACATCAAATGATTAACCAATCATATTCTAAACTATTGTTCCAAAAGAAAAAGAGGAAGGACAGATTTGCAAGTGTGAAATTTCATTTGACTAAAAACAAGATGAGAATTCTTTCTCAGGAAAGAATTTTAAAATTAGTCTCAATGAGCAGGTGTGTGTAACTCTACTGTTTTCAGACTGTAAAAGAACTTAATAAACATAATAAAATATGACTTTAGAACTATTTGGATCCTGGGGCAATAAAAAGGCATTTGGAACCCACTAGAATAACTAGACTTTGAAAGGGCAATAGAAAGTGCCAGACACAAAAGTTGATCCCCACTTGAAAAACAGATGGTTTCCTTAGCAAATTGGTTAAGATTCATGAAGACTTTCACATTAAATACCCTATTAGAACTTTCAAAGTGCCAGGAATGGTTCTGATGATCTGTGGACAAAATGAAAAGAAAGCCCCACTCTCATCAAACTTAACATTCTTCAGTAAACAACAGTAAACAAGTCAGTCAGCCCATCATATTGTTTTGAATTGTGATAGACACTCTACAGAGGATAGAAGGAATCAGACAGAGCAATACGATGGCGATGTGGGCTCATGGCCCATGGGGTTGGGGAAAGGCTCCTGAGCTCAGACCTCAGTGGTGAGAGAGGTGAGTTATGAGATGTGCAGTGAAATGGTTTAGCAGGAAGTGAGAGCAACTGTACAACTGTAGAAGCTTTGAAGCAGGGCTTCACGGATTATCACTTGAGTGTGGATCTCTTCACAGAGTATGGTTACAGTCGTTTCTAAAAACACATTTTGTCCTTACTTAAAGATGCTGTGAATATGAACATACACACTGTTAGAATCATGGTTTAGTTGCTCCGAAGCAGTTAGTTACTCCCTTACACACACATACACACACAATACATACTTCAATACTTGCACATAAAATCTATTAATTTCCATTAATGCATTTTTTACATCTATTAAATCTCAACTCATTTAAGAAAGAATTGTATAAGATACAAAATTTCCTTCTCTTTTTTTTTCTAGAATGAAAAAATCAATTGGGTTGAAGTAAGCTTATACATAATAAAAATGGAGGGACTGAAAAGGGGGAAATAAAGGCATAGAATCAATTCACTGTGTTCAGTGTTTCCTCTAATAAATTCTTCATGAACTCGCCTTTTAATGATGGTTAGCCTGAAACAGACTTTGAAATAGGATCTGGCTACCACAGATGCATTTACAAGAAAACCCAGAGGCCTCGGAAGAGGCTGTGCATGGTGGAAAAGCCAGGAAACATCTGTGAGCAGGGGAGAATGGTGGGGCTGTGGCCAAGCGGCCCTGCCAACTTTCCATGTTGTCTCATGCATGCCAGTGTGAGGAATATTCTTGAACACAAAGCACACTACAGGATTAGAATATGGCCTGCTGCCAGTCCTCAAAGCTGATCTATGCCTAGAGCAAGCCCATGTCCCACATCCCCTGTCCTGCATGGTTAACTACCACACATGACTGGCATTTCTAAACCCTTTTGGAAACAGGATTCACACGTTCCCTTTGAATCACCATATAGGCATTTTTCTGGTCGTATTTTGGACGATATCTATATCTCTCAGGTATTATGTATACCCCCTTCATGGATCACAGCCTTGTCTTAGTGAAGGGGCTTGCATAACTCAATGAAACTATGAGCCAGGCTGTGCAGGACCACCTGAAATGGACAGGTCATAGTGGATAGTTCTGACAGAATGTGGTCCACCGGAACAGGGAATGGCAAGCTGCTCCACAATTCTTGCCACAAGAACCCCATAAGCAGTATGAAAAGGCAAAAAAGATATGACACCAGAGGTTGAGCCCCCCAGGTCAGAAGATGTCCAATACACTAATGGGGAAGAGCGAAGAAATAGCTCCAGAAAGAATGAAGAGGCTGAGCCAAAGTGGAAACAATACTCAGTTGGGATGTGTCTGGTGGTGAAAGTAAAGTCTGATGCTGTAAAAAACAATATTCCTTAGGAATATAGAATGTTAGGTCCATAAATCAAGATAAATTGAACGTGGTCAAGTAGGAGATGGTAAGAGTGAACATCAAAATTTTCAGAATCAGAGAACTTAAATTGACAGGAAAGGGTGAATTTAATTCAGGTGACCATTTTATCTACTACTGCAGGCAAGAATCCCTTAGAAGAAATGGAGTAGCCCTCACAGTCAACAAAAGAGTCCAAAATGCAGTACTTGGGTACAATCTCAAAAACAACAGAATGATCTCAGTTTGTTTCCAAGGCAAACCATTCAATATCAGAGTAATCCAAGTCTATGCCCCACCACTAATGCCAAAGAAGCTGAAATTGAATGGTTCTATGAAGACCTACAACACCTTCTAGAATTAACACCAAAAAAAATACGTACTTTTCTTCCTAGGGGATTGGAATATGAAAGTAGGAAGTCAACAGATACCTGGACTAACAGGTAAGTTTAGCCTTGGAATACAAAGTGAAGCAGGATAAAGGTTAACAGGGTTTTGTCAAGAAAGCATGCCGGTCACAGCAAATGCCCACTTCCTACAACACAGGAGATGATTCTACAAGTGGACTCTACACATGGCCACCAGATGGTCAATACCAAAATCAGATTGATTATATGCTTTGCAGACAATGATGGACAAGCTCTATACAGTCAGCAAAAACAAGACCTGAAGCTGACTGTGAGGCAGATCATGAGCTCTTTATTTCAAAATTCAGGCTTAAATTGAAGAAAGTAGGGAAAACAAGTAGGTCATTCAAGTATGACCTAAATCAAATCTCTTCTGACTGTAAGTGGAAGTGATGAATAGATTCAATGGATTAGCTTTTGTAGACAGAGTGCCTAAATAACTATGGATGGAAGTTCATAACATGATACAGGAGACAGTGACCAAAACCATCCCAAAGAAAATGAGATGCAAGAGGGCAAGGTGGTTGTTTGAGGAGGCCTTACAAATAGCTGAGAAAAGAAAAGAAGTGAAAGGCAAAGGAGAATGGGAAAGATATACCCAACTGAGTGTAGAATTCCAGAAAATATCAAGGAGAGATTAGAAAGCCTTCTAGAAACAGTGCAAAGTAATAGAAAAAAGCAATAGGAAGGGAAAGACTAGATATCTCTTCAAAAAAATCAGAGACATCAAGGGAATATTTCCTACAAGGAAGGGCACAATGAAGGACAGAATCAGTAAGGACGTAACTAAGAGGCAGAAGAGATTAAGAGGAGGTGGCAGAAATACACAGAATAACTATAGAAAAAGTCTTAATGAACTGCATAACCAAAATGTTGTGGTTACTCACCTAGAGCCAGATATCCTGGAGTGTATAGTCAAGTGGGCCTTAGGAAGCATTACTACGAATAAAACTAGTACAGGTGTTGAAATTCCAGCTGAGCAGTTTAAAAGCCTAAGAGATAATGCTGTTAAAGTGCTGCACTCAGTTCAGTTCAGTTCAGTCGCTCAGTCGTGTCTGACTCTTTGCGACCCCATGAACTGCAGCATGCCAGGCCTCCCTGTCCATCACCAACTGCTGCTGGAGTCTACCCAAACCCATGTCCATTGAGTCAGTGATGTCATCCAACCATCTCATCCTCTGTCATCCTCTTCTCCTCCTGCCCTCAATCTTTCCCAGCATCAGGGTCTTTTCAAATGAGTCAGTTCTTCGCATCAGGTGGCTAAAGTATTGGAGTTTCAGCTTTAACATCAGTCCTTTTAATGAACACCCAGGCTGATCTGCTTTAGGATGGACTGGTTGGATCTCCTTGAAGTCCAAGGGACTCTCAAGAGTCTTTTCCAACACCACACTTCAAAAGCATCAATTCTTTGGTGCTCAGCTTTCTTTATAGTCCAACTCTCACATCCATATATGACTACTGGAAAAACCATAGCCTTGACTAGATCAACCTTTGTTGACAAAGTAATGTCTCTGCTTTTTAATATGCTGTCTAGGTTGGCCATAACTTTCCTTCCAAGGAGTAAGTGTCTTTTAATTTCATGGCTGCAGTTACCATCTGCAGTGATTTTAGAGCCCAGAAAAATAAAGTCAGCTACTGTTTCCACTGTTTAACCATCTATTTGCCATGAAGTGATGGGACTGGATGCCATGATCTTAGTTTTCTGAGTTTTGAACTTTAAGCCAGCTTTTTCACTCTCCTCTTTCACTTTCATCAAGAGGCTCTTTAGTTCGTCTTCACTTTCCACCATAAGGGTGGTGTCATCTGCATATCTGAGGTTATTGATATTTCTCCTGGAAATCTTGATTCCAACTTGTGCTTCTTCCAGCCCAACATTTCTCATGATGTATAAAGGGAAAAAATGGAAACAGTGACATATTCAATTTTCCTTTGCTCCAAAATCACTGAAGATGGTGATTACAGCTTGGAAAAAAAAAAGACACTTGCTCCTTGGAAGGACAGATATGACAAATCTATATGGTGTATTAAAAAGCAGAGACATCACCTTGCCCACAAAGGTCTGAGTAGTAAAAATTATGGTTTTTCCAGTAGTCATGTATAGATGTGAGAGTTGGACCATAAAGAAGGCTGAGCACTGAAGAACTGATGCTCTCAAATTATGGCACTCCAGAAGACTCTTGAGAATCCCTTGGACTACAAGGAGATCAAACCAGTCAATCTTAAACAAATCAACCCTAAATATTGAAAGGACTGATGCTGTAGTTGAAGCTGCAATATTTAAACCACCTAATGTGAAGAGTTGACTCATTGGCAAAGACTCTGATGCTAGGAAAGATTGAATGCAAAAGTAGAAGGGATTGGTGACAGTGGATGAGATGGTTAAAAATCATCACTGACTCAGATGGACATGAATTTGAGCAAACTCTGGGAGATAGTTAAGGACAGGAAAGGCTGGCATTGTGCAGTCCATGGGGTCATAAAGAATCTGAAACAATTCAACAACAACAACTTATATATACACAGAAAGTAAATTTTATAGATTTGTTTAGGTAATACCAATTTAGTCGCTAAGTTTTGTCCGACTCTTGCGACTCCATGGATTGTAGCCCACCAGGCTCCCTGTCCATGGGATTCTCCAGGTAAGAATATTGGAGTGGGTTGCCATTTCCTTCTCCAGGGGATCTTCCCAACCCAGGAATCAAACCCAGGTCTCCTGAATTGCAGGCAGATTCTTTACTGACTGAGCTACAAGGGAACATCAATTAGGCAAATGCAAATTCAATACACACATTACCAGAATTTAAATATTTTTAGGGAATTCCCTGATAGTCCAGCTATTAGAAGCTCCATGATTCTACTGCTGAGAGTCTGGGTTTGATCTATGATTGGGGAACTAAAATCCCACAAGTTACACGTTTCAGTCAAAAATAATAATGAAAATTAAAACAAAATTTCCAGTTCAATCTCAGGTGCCTTGAGTTTTAGGAACTATTTATATACATTCACCCCAAATACTTTTTCTGTCTAGCTTTTCTGCTCCTCAGGAAAATTCCCTCAGTTCATTTTCCTTCCTTCCTTCCTTCCTTCCTTCCTTCCTCTCTCTCTCTCTCACCCCCTCCCACTTTCTAGCATTTCTTGAACACCTGTTACGATCTAGAGGCTGCACTAAATTCTGAGAGTATCAGTAAGAATAAGGTGCAAGTGCAGGCTAGAGAAGAGTGCTGAAAAGTAACTAAATGAATTTAGTAAGAGTAGATTTTTTTATTAGAAATATGAAGAAAGAACTCTGAGGAAAAAGTGTATGACTCTGGGAGATTCAACAATATTATACAAAGAAAGGACTATTAGGTATAGCTCTTGAAGGTTGATTAGAATGTCCTATTTGGAAAACAGAGGAATAGCAAATCAGATAATAGAGAATATGTGTGTAAAGCAATAGCCACTTTAATATCAATGGTAATGCCCATGGAAAAGCATATGACCCCTGCAGTCAGGGGTAGAGTGTTTGACACCGGAGTAGGAGACAAAGCTGGAAAATGAAAGTTAGGTCATGTGCTTAACTTGTCAGCAATAGTCATTGCACCCTTCCAACATGTTGATTGCAAATAACCCCTTTTCTGAACTCTTCTTTCAGTCCTGAGACAGATTGCATGGCGTCCTGGCTTTTCAACCATATTAATGGTTGGTCTTGCCCTCTCATCCATTGGACTTTTAACTGTTGATGCACCAAGGTTCAGCCCTTCAACCCTTCTCCCCTGGTGTTTTTTTATTCTCTATTGTGAGAGACTCCTTTGCAAACTATCTGAAATCTCCTTCATGAGCACCAAACTATCGAGTTTCAATTCCCAACCTTTTCATGTATTAGCTGAGAGAGCTTTCTCCTCCTGTTGCCTTATCTGTAAAATAAAAATAGTAACAGGAGCTGTCTCAGAGGGTAATTGGGAGTCTGAAATAATTTAAGATGTGTGCAGAAAACAGTCAGTGGAGCAGGCCTGGCTGCTTATCTTTAGAAAGGCTTTCAATGAGGTTAAACTTGGGCTGGCTTTTGGGGACTGGATTCTGGGAGGGTTCCTAACCGCCTAACCGATAAGGATGCCTCACTGCACCTAAATTGCTCATGAAAACAATATGGTTTTTCTGAACACCTGCTTTCCCTCTGGGAGTCTGGAATTTTGGCAGGTGCCAGGAACAGGCTACCTATGTGATCACCGTCTAATAAAAATCCTGGGCACTAATAACTAAGTCTCTAATAACCTTTGCTGTTTGTCACTATGTCACGGAGGTTACCACTCAAAGCTGAGGGAACGGAGCACCAAGAGGACTCTGTGCCTGGTTTCACTTAGATTTCACCCTGTGTGCCTTTTCCCTTTGTTGCTTTTGCTTTGTATCTTTCTGATGTAGTAGACCACAGCTGTGATTATAACCATATGCTGAGCTCTGTGAGTCCTCCTAGCAAATCACAGAACCTAGGGTGACCTTGGAGACCATCCAGTATAGCATGTAAGAAGCATTTAGCTGAGTCTTGTACATATGGTAAGCATGTAATAAGCCACTAGCTGTTTGGAGGATCGACCCTCTTTCCTAAGGTGAGCCCCTTCTGGCTGTAAGTTTCACTTGCATGCTTATGATTAACAAGTTTACATCAGCAGTTTAACACTGTCCCTAACTCCAGATTCAAATATCAAATTTCCTGCAGTGTCTCCATTTGAGTTTTTTAAACTGAACATGCGCACACACACACACACACCACACACACGACTCAGAATTTCTTCTCCAAAAACATGTGACCCTGAACAAGAGTTAAAATCACTACCATTCACTCTACTGTTGGAGTCTGCACTGTTTTCTCTCTTCTTTACTCTCTACAACTAATCTATGAGTGAGCCTTGCTTGACTTACTTCCAAAAAGGCATCTCAAACCTTACATCAGTTCAGTTCAGTCGCTCAGTTGTGTCCGATTCTTTGCAACCCCATGAACTGCAGCACCCCAGGCCTCCCTGTCCATCACCAACTCCTGGAGTTCACTCAAACTCACGTCCATCTAGTTGCCATCCAGCAACTTGATGATGCCATTCAGCCATCTCATCCTCTGTCGTCCCCTTCTCCTCCTGCCCCCAATCCCTCCCAGCATCAAAGTCTTTTCCAACGAGTCAACTCTTCACATGAGGTGGCCAAAGTACTGGAGTTTCAGTTTTAGCATCATTCCTTCCAAAGAACACCCAGGACTGATCTCCTCTAGAATGGACTGGTTGGATCTCCTTGCAGTCCAAGGGAATTGCAAGAGTCTTCTCCAATACCACAGTTCAAAAGCATCAATTCTTTGGCGCTCAGCTTTCTTCACAGTCCAACTCTCACATCCATACATGACTACTGGAAAAACCATAGCCTTGACTAGATGGACCTTTGTTGGCAAAGTAATGTCCCTGCTTTTTAATATGCTATCTAGGTTGATCATAACTTTCCTTCCAAGGAGTAAGCATCTTTTAATTTCATGGCTGCAGTCACCATGTGCAGTAATTTTGGAGCCCAAAAAATAAAATCTGACGCTGTTTCCACTGTTTCCCCATAAATTTCTCATGAAGTGATGGGACCAGATGCCATAATGTTAGTTTTCTGAATGTTGAGCTTTAAGCCATCTTTTTCACTCTCCTCTTTCACTTTCATCAAGAGGCTTTTTAGTTCCTCTTCACTTTCTGCCATAAGGTCATCAAATCATCGTTTTCTCTTCCTGACCCTTGGCAGGAACACTCTAACCTGTCCCCCTGCCTTCATGCTGACCCACTGCAGTCTATTCCTAACAGAGCAGCCATTATAATTTATTTAAATCAAAAAAATAACATATTGCTACACTACTTAAAACCTTTTGACATCTTCCCATGTTAATTTGAGTATGACTGAGACTTCATGCCATGAACTATAAGGCCCCTGTATGCCTCCCTGTTCTCTTGGCTCACTAGAGCTTCCTTTCTCTTCCTCCAACATGCAATACTCACTTCTCCTGAGCATCTCTGTCCTGGAGCACATTTACTCCAGATTTTCTCTTTGCTTCCCCATCTCATGAGTTACTCTCAGACAGATCATCACTCTTTCTAGTCAGTAATGGTTTTATTTTGATCAACTGGCACTACCATAGTATTCCTTTGTTTACTTTTTTATTCTTAAAATGGTCCCCAAAGCATTAAAATTAGTCTGATTTATCCCTCCTATAAAGCAACTCATTTGGAAATATTTCTGCTTTTCTTTCTTCTCATAGTAAGCTATTTAATTCTAAATGATATGTATTATCAATTTTATCATTTAACAATTTTGGTCATATCTGTTTACTTACCATTTTGAAAGATAGAGCTTTGTTTCATTTGCATCACTCTTAATTTTCCCTCATTTCTAACTCCCAAAGTTGATAATTGTATTAACTTCTACTGTTTGCTTTTAAACTTTGAATAATGTACAAAATTTTCAATGCCCTCTCCCATCAACCTTGGACAATCATTACCATGATAAATGATGGTATTTATTTTCTTGCTCTCCTCTCCACATACACTAATGACCTCCCAATTTCTACTATGTGAACAATTTTTTCTTTATGTTATCAGCACTTATAACATTGAGATACTATTATGAAGCCATATTTTATTTCTGTGCTGATATGTTTGTGTTTTAAAAACCAACTATGGAGGAAGTAAAAGAAAAGACTTCAGATTCTTCTCTTTTTTCCTTCCTTTCATCAAAATATGCTCCCCCCCAAATTATTTGATCACTCATTCAGACTAAAATGGAAATGGCATTAAATCTGTTATAAACATGAGGAATGAAGATTTATTGGCTGAATTCACATTCAAATCATATTTTTTTGTTTAAAATCACTTATATAAATTTCTTGTATCAGATTATTTTAGAGTTAAGACTTTTTATAATTTAGAAGGTTTGCACACAATATATATTCTAAATCACATAGCTCTTCCAGTAGGAATTGAGGCAAAACCATGTAATAAAAAAAATTCTTCAACAAAATGTATGAATAATTATGCTAAGTAATATAAACAGAGACTATAAATATCTTTACATCGGTTCAGTTCAGATTTTTTTGCCCAATGAATATACACTCATTAGCAATCTTTTTTCAATTTTCAGAGCATTTTGGTTGATGAAACCATAGAT
The DNA here is from genome assembly GCF_029407905.1 of Bubalus kerabau. Lineage (NCBI taxonomy): Eukaryota > Metazoa > Chordata > Mammalia > Artiodactyla > Bovidae > Bubalus > Bubalus kerabau. The sequence goes on along the minus strand of NC_073625.1, from coordinate 97,584,609 downwards.
ATAAGATTGTGCAACAACATAAGTGACAGTTTGTTAATTTGTAAAAGTAACTTGCACTTAGTTTCTCTTTTACTTGTTTTTATTTTTACATGACATGAATTTGCACCATGCACTTTCATGTATGCTACTATAAGCCCTTTAGCTTTAGAAGAGCAAGTTAGCATTATTGATTGTTCTGTCCACCAACATTTTATCTTTGCTTGAATTTATGTATACTACAATGACATAACAACAATAGGCTAAACTGATGGGTTGGTAATTTAATAAGTTGATGAGTAAATTTCTTTAGGTTGAGATATAGAATGTGAACTTTACCTGTTTTTTCACGTTTAATTTTTCCAGTTGAATTTGGTTGAATGGGAAATGAAATCATATAAAAGGCCACCTCTTATTTATATTTCTGGAGCATTATACCAACATAATTTATGGTTAATCACTCAGGCTCTAGAGTCAGAGATTAAATTATTCATTTAATCTCATTTCACATCTTGGGAAAATTAATTCTCCAAGAATAAACTCTGTTATTTAAAAAAAAAAAAAGTGATGATATTCATTTTATCTTGTAGGTTGCTGTAAGGAAAAATTTAGACATAGCTTATAAAGTGTTTAGAGTAGTCCCTAGAAGGGGCTACATTTTGTTTTTACTGTTTAAAACACATCACCCTCTGACAATTTTGATGTATGTGTCTTCATGAAAAAGGAAGCCAACAGCATAGATATTTATGATACTACCTGGGAATTTGTGTATAGTTGCCTATATTTGTTTCAAAATATTAATGTATTTTTGGTCAACCAATCAGAATATGAGTTCTAATTTGAATGAATATCATTGCGAGGGAGAATCTGAATTCTAACAGATAAGGTATAGAATAAATATGTTGGCTAGCTTTTGCTGCATACCAAGCCACTCCAAAAGTTAGTGACTTAAAAGAAAATTTATTCATTTAGCTTTTATCTTATTTGCCAGCAGTTTGAGCTGTGCTTGGCCTACTTGTTCTTCTGATCTCATTTAGACTCATTCATTAGACTACAGTCAACTCTCAGGTTGACTGGCGGCAAGTTGGTCTACAGTGGCTTTGGCTGGGATAGTTCATCTTCACTCCATTTTGCCTCTCATCATAGAACACGTAAGTCTAAACTTGTTCATGGCAGTTGAAAAACAGTAAAAATGAACAAGGCCTCATGAGGCTTTGACTCAGAACAAGTATAATGACACGCTACTGCCCAAATCTCATCAAAATTTCAATCCAGACTCAATGGAGAGAAATGAACTCCTTCTGTTAATGGGAAATCTTACAAAGTCACATTGCAAAAAAATATGGCTATAGGGACAGGGGAGATCTGGGGTTATTTTTGCTATTGATGTGAATATGTAAGTTGTTTTTCAGCCATTCATTTGTGCCTGACTCTGCGACTTCATGGACTGCAGCATGCCAAGCTTCCCTGTCCTTCATTATCTCCTGGAGTGCTCAAACTTATATCCATTGAGTCCATGATGCCATCCAACCATCTCATCATCTATCACCCCTTCTCCTCCTGCTTTCAAACTTTCCCAGCATCAGGGTCTTTTCCAATGAGTCAGTTCTCATCAGGTGGCCAAAGTATTAGAGCTTCAGCATCATTCTTTCTAGCGAATATTCAAGGTTGATTTCCTTTAGGATTGACTGGTTTGATCTCCTTACTGTCCAAGGAAACTAAAATCCCTAAACATTGAATATTAACATCAGGAGAATAAAAATGATTCATGTGGAGCAATGAAGAAAAATCAATGGTAAGAATAATGACTTGGTATGTGAAAAATATGAAAATGAAAAACTGAAGATTAAAAATGACTGCATTAATCTATACTTCCCCTGTGTATTACTAAGAAGGAAGATCAAATGAAGACAGTGATTTATCTAACCTGACTCAGCAGAAATGCAGTCCTCTGCATGTATATGGGTAAAATTTCTGAACAAGAAGAACCTATACCCAATTTAGTGTAATGTGGAAAATATTTTTACAAAAAGAATTCTTGTTAAGTTTTACTTTCACAATTTTAGACTAATGCATCCTAGTAAAGATGTTACAGGTTAACTAACATTCGTTTTACATTATTTTTTAAAATTAAGACATTTTAATCTCATATTTCAAATCTAAAAATTTCTGAACAGCAGAGACTATGTAGTGGTTTAGAGTGAAATTAACATGTAACAAAAAAAAAGTATCCTTCTTTACTGTTGATTTAGCTGCATCTCTGAGCATAGTTTCCTATGAATAGCTTATTTTTAATACCGGGCACATTGGCATTTCCTAAATGAACAAGAAAATCTCTCTCTGATATGGGTTTGATGTTTCTTAGAGAGTCATAGGGGTAGATTCATTTGGGAAGGACATTTGCAAAGCTGTTGAATATATTCCTGCTATATTTTCTGCTGTAGATAAATTTAATGCTGAAAATTGATCTTGACTAGTGCTTGTGACTCTAGATCTGATATATACATTTAAGATAATGCAAAGATTCAGAGAAAAATTCTTATATGTTGGTTGCATTTCCTACTCAGTTGCAGTTCCTCTCTTAATTTTAGTAAGAAAGACAGTTGCTTGTTTTAACTTTCCTTATACAAACTCTAGAAAAAACTCATATAAAGAGTTAATTTTTAATCTTTGCCTCTTCTAAACTTACTGCTTATAGTCTTACTTGGTGACCTAGGTCAACTTATCTCAGATACACCCAGTTTAGTTTTTTCTTACCAGTCACCTCATTCATTCATTCAGCTGTTCAGTCCAATAAACAGTTTCATTATTTCTCAAATATTTTTAGCTATTGTGTCCCTTTAAAATATAAATGTTTAAAATATAAATTATGTGTGTATAGATGAAATCATATAAGGAAAGACAATTTAGAAATGCCCTCTCTTCCCCAAAACTGGGGTTCTGACCCCATTGCAAAAATGATGATTATAATCTGCTGGATGACAGGCAAGTTTGCTGAGTTGTCCAGGTCAGAACTGGTGCAGAATTGCCAGGAAAGCAGGAAGCAGTCATCTGGGGCAGGCAGACAGCTGTGCACATCTATGGGTAGCAGGCATGGAGAAAGGGTCATTTGTTAGTAGCCTGATTGCTGGCAGTGGCATGTGGCCTGAAGAACAGGTGGTTGTGTCTGGAGGGCTGGAGGAAACAACACTTCAAACCCAGCAGAGCTGAGGCTGATGGGCAGGGGTTCAGAGGGAGACACTGGGGTGCTTGTTGTCAGCAATAGGCCTCACACTGGCAGTAGTCACTGTGCTCCAACCTGGGCTACAAGATGGCTACTGGACTGTACACTCTGAGTGTGCAGTTGGGGCAGAATGACACTGGATATGTACAAACACACACATACACACACACCATGAAGGACTGTACAGCATGAGCAAAAGGCAGCACTCCAAAATCAAGGAAGAGAGGCCCCTACTAATCAACAAAGGGGTACCCTCTATCAACAAAGCTTAGCATCATGCTCATAATAAAGGGGAAATGCTTAGAGTCCAGATCCTTATGTGGAGCAGGTAGGAGGGAGTGAATGTGGTTGAGAATAAACAGAACGGTCCTAGGCTCCTCCTTTAGCTATTCAGCTACCATCTACACCCTCACAGGCATGCTTCAACCTGTGTAAAACAACAAGACAAGGCTAAATGTACAACTAGACCATACTTTGATAAGAAACAAACCCCTGCAATTCAGTGGTTTGGGCCTCCCTGGTGGCTCAATAGTAAAGAACCCACCTGCAATGCAGGAGACAGGCTTTGATCGCTGGGTCGGGAAGAGCCACTGGAGAAGGAAATGGCAACCCACGCCAATATTCTTACCTGGAAAATTCCATGGACAGAGGAGTCTGGCAGGCTACAGCCCATGGGGTTGCAAAAGATTTGGACATGAGTTAGTGACTTAAGAACAACCAGCGGTTTGTCAAAAATAACATTTTTTTTTCTTACTTGTGTTTTTCTTCTACTTCCTTCATGCTGTGAATCAGGAAGTTGGGTTGCTTCCTCTTAGAACTCCAAGTGCCATGTGTTTTTGTTTGTTTCCAGTTTTGGAGAGACACGGAAAGAGGTAGAGGGAGAAACATTCACCCTTAACTACATTAGTGCAACTGCCACAGCCCTACGTCCCTCCATTTCCTGTTCCATTGCAAGGACTTACCCCACGGCCACACCTAGAAGCCTTGGGGCCAGGAACATGTAAGAAAAATCTAGATGTTCGGTGAGAACCACTAGTCTCTTTCACAATTTGTCAAGTATATAAACATAAATTTTGATAATGCTTCATAATGCCGAAGAAATTGATCAAGTGAAATAAAGACCGAGAGCTGTGAACATAAGGGTGTGTATAATTCTGGTATTTTCACAACATGAAAACTTTGTTGTTTAGTTCAAGACAACAGAGGTTTTTTTTTTTGTTGTTGTTGTTGTTTTAATTCTACTTAGGGCTTTTAGTTCTCCTGAGCTGTTATTTATTGCAAATCATTTCGCAGAAGTGTGTCATTAAATGAGGCTTACTCACTTGTAGCCAAGACAAAAAAAAAAAAAAAATAGGACTCAGCCTTTTCTACTTAAACAAGATGACAACAGGAAATAATTTGTGTAACTTGCAAAAATAAAAAAAATAATGAATTTAAAATCAACTGTAATTTCATGTAATAAACATTTATTTCAAACTGTTTTCTAATAAACCCACTTGTAAGCAGAGAGATGCTAATAAGAGCCAGCTTAAAATAAAGAAAGATGTTTGCATCTTCTGCGTTTGCTGTACGGTTATCCTGAGTGAGCCTCTCTACTGACTTTTGCCCCACCGAATCATCAGTTCACACTTTACTAACAGAAGGCTGAACATGTTGAACAGACTCGGTGCCCACTGGAGAAATACAGACCAATGTTTTAATATCTCTAAAGCACTCAAGTTACAGTAGGAGAGCATCTAAAAATACAAAAGTGAACATAATAAATGAATCTAGAAAATAAGTAGGAATATACATACTTAATGCAATACTGCTTATGCTGCTGATGCCGCTAAGTTGCTTCAGTCGTGTCCGCCTCTGTGCGACCCCATAGACGGAAGCCCACCAGGCTCCCCCGTCCCTGGGATTCTCCAGGCAAGAACATTGGAGTGGGTTGCCATTTCCTTCTCCAATGTATGAAAATGAAAAGTGAAAGAGAAGTTGCTCAGTCGTGTCCGACTCTTAGCGACCCCATGGACTGCAGCCTACCAGGCCCCTCCATCCATGGGATTTTCCAGGCAAGAGTACTGGAGTGGGGTGCCATTGCCTTCTCCTAATACTGCTTATAGAGATAATAAAATTATGGGTGTTTTCCCCTTCTTGTTATTTTCTGTATTTCTAAAATGTATTTGTTTATAATTTTATATAATAAACATGTATAGTTTTATAATTGGAAAAAAATGATGAGATCAGTCAAGATGGTGGAGTAGAAAACCTTAAGTTTACCTCCTCTCATGAAAACACCAAAAATCATAATTATTTGCAGAACAGCGATCAATGAAAAAGACCAGAACATACTAGAAAGATAAACACTAACAATGAAATATCAGAGAAATTAAGGAACATTATATATATATAATGAAATATATATTTTTCATGGTGTTCAGCCATAAAAAAACAATGAAATTTTGGCACTTGCAACAGCATGGATGGAGTTGAATGCTAATATGCTAAGTGAAATAAGTCAGAGAAAGACATATACTTCAATTATATGTGAAATATAAAAATAAAACAGTATATATAATGAAAAGATGCAGACTCATAGAGAACAAATCTAGTGTTTACCAGTGTAGCTAATACTGCCTCTTGATAAATCTGTATACAGGTCAGAAAGCAACAGTTAGAACTGGACATAGAACAACAGACTGGTTCCAAATAGGGAAAGGAGTACATCAAGGCTGTATATTGTCACCCTGCTTATTTAATTTATATGCAGAGTACATCGTGAGGAACTCTGGGCTGGGGGAAGCACAAGCTGAAATCAAGATTTCCAGGAGAAATATCAATAACCTCAGATATGCAGATGATACCACCCTTATGACATAAGTGAAGAAGAACTGAAGAGCCTCTTGATGAAAGTGAAAGAGGAGAGTAAAAAAGTTGTCTTAAAACAACATTCAGAAAACTAAAATCATGGCATCCAGTCCCATCACTTCATGGCAAATAGATGGGGAAACAGTGGAAACAGTGAGAGACTTTATTTATTTGGGCTCCAAAATCACTGCAGATGGTGACTGCAGCCATGAAATTCAAAGATACTTGCTACTTGGAAGAAAAGCTATGACCAACCTATACAGCATATTAAAAATCAGAGACATTACTATGCCAACAAAGGTCCGTCTAGTCAAAGCTATTGTTTTTCCAGTAGTCATGTATGGATGTGGGAGTTGGACTGTGAAGAAAGCTTAGCACCAAGGAATTGATGCTTTTGAACTGCGGTGTTGGAGAAGACTCTTGAGAGTCCCTTGGACTATGAGGAGATCCAGTCAGTCCATCCTAAAGGAAATCAGTCCTGAGTATTCATTGGAAGGACTGATGTTGAAGCTGAAATTCCAATACTTTGGCTACCTGATGCAAAGAACTGACTTGTTTGAAAATTCCCTGATGCTAGGAAAAATTGAAGGCAGGAGGAGAAGGGGACAACAGAGGATGAGATGGTTAGATGGCATCACCAACTCAATGGACATGAGTTTGAGTAATCTCTGGGAGTTGGTGATGGACAGGGAGGCCTGGCATGCTGCAGTCCATGGGGTCGCAAAGAGTCAGACATGACTGAGTGACCGAACTGAACTGAACTGATTCAACTGTACTTCCATTAAAAAAGAAAGGAAAAAGATGATAAAAGCTTATTTTGGTGTGTATGACATATGTGCCCTTATGGGCTTTTTTTATATAAATATATCAAATACTAAGAATTCTGACCTATATTAGGAAACTGATGCTCTAGTACTAATGATATTATATAAGTACCTTACAGAAATGAAAGAGACTCATTCAGAGGATTTCAAAAAAGCAGTTAAATATGTAAAATGATCTAAAGAATGTCTCATGTGGTACCTAATATCTTTAAAATTGTATATTCAGATTAATTTGACCTACATGTATATGGGGAAGACAAAATTTTTAATATTGTATTATTCCATCCATATATGTGGAATTGCTTTCCACTTATTTATGCCATTTTTATCATTCAATGAATTTTTATAAAATTCTCTAAATTTTTTTTGTGCTAGCTTTTCAGATGTATTCAGAATATCCCCATGTTTTTTAAAAATATTATTATATTTTCAAATTAGTTGTTTCTGATATAACAGAATGTGAATTACTTTGTATAATGAGCTTATGTCATACAATGCTGAATATGTTTATTATTTTCAATGTCTGTCTATAAAATCACTTAGATTCTCCTTGTAGGCTGTTATATATTTGGAGTATAGCAATAATCTAGATTCTTTCTTTCCAACCTTTATCTCTCTTATTTCTTCTTGTCTCATTATGTTAGTTAGTCCTTCAAGTAAAATTTGGAAGTAGTACTGATTATTTTTTCTTTTTTTTTTTTCATTTCATACATGATATTTTACATGTTTCAATGCCATTCTCCCAAATCTTCCCACCCTCTCCCTCTCCCACAGAGTCCATAAGACTGTTCTATACATCAGTGTCTCTTTTGCTGTCTCGTACACAGGGTTATTGTTACCATCTTTCTAAATTCCATATATATGCGTTAGTATACCGTATTGGTGTTTTTCTTTCTGGCTTACTTCACTCTGTATAATAGGCTCCAGTTTCATCCACCTCATTAAAACTGATTCAAATGTATTCTTTTTAATGGCTGAATAATACTCCATTGTGTATATGTACCACTGCTTTCTTATCCATTCATCTGCTGATGGACATCTAGGTTGCTTCCATGTCCTGGCTATTATAAACAGTGCTGCGATGAACATTGGGGTACTCGTGTCTCTTTCCCTTCTGGTTTCCTCAGTGTGTATGCCCAGCAGTGGGATTGCTGGATCATAAGGCAGTTCTATTTCCAGTTTTTTAAGGAATCTCCACACTGTTCTCCATAGTGGCTGTACTAGTTTGCATTCCCACCAACAGTGTAAGAGGGTTCCCTTTTCTCCACACCCTCTCCAGCATTTATTACTTGTAGACTTTTGGATTGCAGCCATTCTGACTGGTGTGAAATGGTATCTCATAGTGGTTTTGATTTGCATTTCTCTGATAATGAGTGATGTTGAGCATCTTTTCATGTGTTTGTTAGCCATCTGGATGTCTTCTTTGGAGAAATGTCTATTTATTTCTTTGGCCCATTTTTTGATTGGGTCATTTATTTTTCTGGAGTTGAGCTGTAGGAGTTGCTTGTATATTCTCGAGATTAGTTGTTTGTCAGTTGCTTCATTTGCTATTATCTTGTCCCATTCTGAAGGCTGTCTTTTCACCTTGCTAATAGTTTCCTTTGATGTGCAGAAGCTTTTAAGGTTAATTAGGTCCCATTTGTTTATTTTTGCTTTTATTTCCAATATTCTGGGAGGTGGGTGATAGAGGATCCTGCTGTGATGTATGTCAGAGAGTGTTTTGCCTATGTTCTCCTCTAGGAGTTTTATAGTTTCTGGTCTTAACGTTGAGATCTTTAATCCATTTTGAGTTTATTTTTGTGTATGTGTTAGAAAGTGTTCTAGTTTCATTCTTTTACAAGTGGTTGACCAGAGTTCCCAGCACCACTTGTTAAAGAGATTGTCTTTAATCCATTGTATATTCTTGCCTCCTTTATCAAAGATAAGGTGTCCATATGTGCGTGGATTTATCTCTGGGCTTTCTATTTTGTTCCATTGATCTATATTTCTGTCTTTGTGCCAGTACCATACTGTCTTGATAACTGTGGCTTTGTAGTAGAGCCCAAAGTCAGGTAGGTTGATTCCTCCAGTTCCATTCTTCTTTCTCAAGATCGCTTTGGCTATTCGAGGTTTTTTGTTTTTCCATACAAATTGTGAAATTATTTGTTCTAGCTCTGTGAAGAATGCTGTTGGTAGCTTGATAGGGATTGCATTGAATCTATAGATTGCTTTGAGTAGTATACTCATTTTCACTACATTGATTCTTCCAATCCATGAACATGGTATATTTCTCCATCTGTTAGTGTCCTCTTTGATTTCTTTCACCAGTGTTTTATAGTTTTCTATATATAGGTCTTTAGATTCTTTAGGTAGAAATATTCCTAAGTATTTTATTCTTTCCGTTGCAATGGTGAATGGAATTGTTTCCTTAATTTCTCTTTCTGTTTTCTCATTATTAGTGTATAGGAATGCAAGGGATTTCTGGGTGTTGATTTTATATCCTGCAACTTTACTATAGTCATTGATTAGTTCTAGTAATTTTCTGGTGGAGTCTTTAGGGTTTTCTGTGTAGAGGATCATGTCATCTGCAAATAGTGAGAGTTTTACTTCTTCTTTTCCAATTTGGATTCCTTTTCTTTCTTTTTCTGCTCTGATTGCTGTGGCCAAAACTTCCAAAACTATGTTCAATAGTAATGGTGAAAGTGGGCACCCTTGTCTTGTTCCTGACTTTAGCGGAAATGCTTTCAATTTTTCACCATTGAGGATAATGTTTGCTGTGGGTTTGTCATATATAGCTTTTATTATGTTGAGGTATGTTCCTTCTATTCCTGCTTTCTGGAGAGTTTTGATCATAAATGGATGTTGAATTTTGTCAAAGGCTTTCTCTGCATCTATTGAGATAATCATATGGTTTTTATTTTTCAATTTGTTAATGTGGTGTATTACATTGATTGATTTGCGGATATTGAAGAATCCTTGCATCCCTGGGATAAAGCCCACTTGGTCATGGTGTATGATCTTTTTAATGTGTTGTTGGATTCTGATTGCTAGAATTTTGTTAAGGATTTTTGCATCTATGTTCATCAGTGATATTGGCCTGTAGTTTTCTTTTTTTGTGGGATCTTTGTCAGGTTTTGGTATTAGGGTGATGGTGGCCTCATAGAATGAGTTTGGAAGTTTACCATCCTCTGCAATTTTCTGGAAGAGTTTGAGCAGGATAGGTGTTAGCTCTTCTCTAAATTTTTGGTAGAATTCAGCTGTGAAGCCGTCTGGACCTGGGCTTTTGTTTGCCGGAAGATTTTTTATTACAGTTTCAATTTCCGTGCTTGTGATGGGTCTGTTAAGATTTTCTATTTCTTCCTGGTCGAGTTTTGGAAAGTTGTACTTTTCTAAGAATTTGTCCATTTCTTCCTCGTTGTCCATTTTATTGGCATATAATTGTTGATAGTAGTCTCTTATGATCCTTTGTATTTCTGTGTTGTCTGTTGTGATCTCTCCATTTTCATTTCTAATTTTATTGATTTGATTTTTCTCCCTTTGTTTCTTGATGAGTCTGGCTAATGGTTTGTCAATTTTATTTATCCTTTCAAAGAACCAGCTTTTGGTTTTGTTGATTTTTGCTATGGTCTCTTTTGTTTCTTTTGCATTTATTTCTGCTCTAATTTTTAAGATTTCTTTCCTTCTACTAACCCTGGGGTTCTTCATTTCTTCCTTTTCTAGTTGCTTTAGGTGTAGAGTTAGGTTATTTATTTGACTTTTTTCTTGTTTCTTGAGGTGTGCCTGTATTGCTATGAACTTTCCCCCTTAGGACTGCTTTTACCGTGTCCCACAGGTTTTGGGTTGTTGTGTTTTCATTTTCATTCATTTCTATGCAAATTTTGATTTCTTTTTTTATTTCTTCTGTGATTTGTTGGTTATTCAGCAGCGTGTTGTTCAGCCTCCATATGTTGGATTTTTTAATAGTTTTTCTCCTGTAATTGAGATCTAATCTTACTGCATTGTGGTCAGAAAAGATGCTTGGAATGATTTCTATTTTTTTGAATTTACCAAGGCTAGCTTTATGGCCCAGGATGTGATCTATCCTGGAGAAGGTTCCATGTGCGCTTGAGAAAAAGGTGAAATTCATTGTTTTGGGATGAAATGTCCTATAGATATCAATTAGGTCTAGCTGGTCTATTGTATCGTTTAAAGTTTGTGTTTCCTTGTTAATTTTCTGTTTAGTTGATCTATCCATAGGTGTGAGTGGGGTATTAAAGTCCCCCACTATTATTGTGTTATTGTTAATTTCTTCTTTCATACTTGTTAGCATTTGTCCTACATACTGCGGTGCTCCCGTGTTGGGTGCATATATATTTATAATTGTTATATCTTCTTCTTGGATTGATCCTTTGATCATTATGTAGTGACCATCTTTGTCTCTTTTCACAGTCTTTGTTTTAAAGTCTATTTTATCTGATATGAGTATTGCTACTCCTGCTTTCTTTTGGTCCCTATTTGCATGGAAAATCTTTTTCCAGCCCTTCACTTTCAGTCTGTATGTGTCCCCTGTTTTGAGGTGGGTCTCTTGTAGACAACATATGTAGGGGTCTTGTTTTTGTATCCATTCAGCCAGTCTTTGTCTTTTGGTTGGGGCATTCAACCCATTTACGTTTAAGGTAATTACTGATAAGTATGACCCCGTTGCCATTTACTTTATTGTTTGGGGTTCGAATTTATACACAATTTTTGTGTTTCCTGTCTAGAGAATATCCTTTAGTATTTTTTGGAGAGCTGGTTTGGTGGTGCAGAATTCTCTCAGCTTTTGCTTGTCTGAAAAGCTTTTGATTTCTCCTTCATACTTGAATGAGATCCTTGCTGGGTACAATAATCTGGGCTGTAGGTTATTTTCTTTCATCATTTTAAGTATGTCTTGCCATTCCCTCCTGATTATTTTTTCTTGGTCTCTCGTTTGCATGGGAATGCTATTACTGTTAGATCATTAACTGTAAAAATATTGTGAAGTCAGTCTGTACTCAATCAAGTTAAACAACTTACTTTCAATTCCTACTTTACTGAGAGTTTTGAGTATGGCCAAATGTATGTTATCTGATATTTCATTTGATGATTTGAAATATTCATATAATGTTCCTATTTTAATCTAGGCATCCCTGGGATGAAACTAAATTTGGTTGTATTATTTTTTTAAATATATGGCTGGATTCGGCTTAATGATTGTTTATATCATTCGTTTCTATGTGAAATTGGCTTAAAATTGTCCAGTCTGACATTATTTTATCTAGTTTTGTTGTAAATGAGAATGTTAGTTGCTCAGTCATGTCCAGCTCTTTGCAAACCCAAGGACTGTAGACTGCCAGGCTCCTCTGTCCATAGCATTCTCCAGCCAAGAATACTGGAGTGGGTAACCATTCCCTTCTCCAGGGGATCTTCCTGACCTGCAGATGGAACCTGGGTCTCCTGCATGGCAGGCAGATTCTTTACCACCTGAACCACCAGTGTAAAGATTCTACTAACAAAGAAGAGTTTTGTATCTTTACCCTCCTTTTCTTTACTTGGGAACAGTTGATTATGGTATCTATTCTTTCAGTCTGGTAAACTGTCTTATAAAATTTTCTCGATATAGAGTTTATTTAGTAGGTTAATTCTTGATATTTGTTTAGTATTTATAAAAGTGAAAATATTAGTTGCTCAGTCATATCTGACTGTTTGCAACCCCATTGACATGAACTGTAGCCTGCCAGACTCCTTTGTCTATGGAATTCCCCAGGCAAGAATATTGGAGTGCTTTGCCATTCCCTTCTCAAGGGGATCTTCCTGACCCAGGGATCAAACCTGGATCTCCTCATTGTAGACAGATATTTTACTGTCTGAGCATTCAGGGGCATCAATAGTTATTTATAAAAGTTATTGTCTAATTAGAGTCTGGAAGCCAAATTTAGCCTGCTGCTTAATTTTACAGGTGAAGTTCACTGAAGCCACTGGAGGCTCAGATCATATTATCATATCATACCATGTTATCATATAGGGAACCCCCTATAAGTTTTAACTATAACATGATATGTTTTACCTCTAAGTTGGATCAAGAGACAAATAAAACTGATTTATTAAGTCAAATACAAGAATAAAAATAAAGAGTTTTTTCCTTCCTCATATTCAGTCATTCTCCGTAAGTCCAGAAACCAGTCTTCTATGGAAGGGAGTAATATAGATACAACTGTACATTGCTGATGGAAATCAATAGAAAAATTAGGGATCTTTTGGACAAAGTATAGGAAAACCTGAAAAGGTCATCAACTCTTCCAGACAGTCAGCTAGTACCATGTTGATGCAATCAAAGGGAAATCCTCAGTGGATACCACTAGACAAGACAATTAATGTATTTCCTAGATGCCAATGATATGTGTACTTAAGCAAACAGAACCTGGACAGATTTGAAAAAGAACTGTGCTCCTACAGTGTCGCTGGCGATAGGTGGTGTGCTTTAGAGCCAAGGTTAGAGGTCATTGATTGATGAATAATTTCCTTTCGATAAGCTTCTTCTATGTCTGAACCCCTTATCCTCATCGTGACCAATTCCCATGTATCTATTTGTATCCCTGACATCTCTTCCCATCCCTTTCCCTCCTTTATAATCCCTGGGTGGATAAATTCTTTCTTATTCATCAGGGTTACTTATTTATTTTGTATGAGTTCATCACATTCTCTTGATAATTAAATATTTGAAATCCAATGATCTTTGTGTATTTATTTCTGTGATCCCTCATATCTTCCTTTCCATGAGTAGGGAACACTGACTGACTCAATGAGCAAGTGGCCAGAACGTAGAAGGAACTATGAAGAATAGATATTGTCAATTAATATTTCAAAAGTATCTTCAGTTCAGTCAGTTCAGTCACTCAGCCGTGTCCAACTCTTTGCGACCCTATGAATCACAGCACGCCAGGCCTCCCTGTCCATCACCAATTCCCGGAGTTCACCCAAACTCATGTGCATTGAGTCGGTGATGCCATCCAGCCATTTCATCCTCCGACGTCCCCTTCTCCTCCTGCCCCCGATCCCTCCCAGGATCAGGGACTCTTCCAAAGAGTCAACTCTTTGCATGAGGTAGCCAAAGTATTGGAGTTTCAGCCTCAGCATCAGTCCTTCCAATGAGCACTCAGGACCGGTCTATTTTAGGATGGACTGGTTGGATCTCTTTGCAGTCCAAGGGGCTCTCAAGAGTCTTCTCCAGCACCACAGTTCAAAAGCATCAATTCTTGGGAGCTCAGCTTGCTTCACAGTCCAACTCTCACATCCATATGACCACAGGAAAAACCATAGCCTTGAATCGATGGATCTTTGTTGGTGAAGTAATGTCTCTGCTTTTTAATATGCTAACTAGGTTAGTCATAACTTTCCTTCCAAGGAGTGTCTTTTAATTTCATGGCTCCAATCACCATCTGCAGTGATTTTGGAGTCCAAAAATATAAAGTCTGACACTGTTTCCACTGTTTCCCCATCTATTTCCCATGAAGTGATGGGACCAGATGCCATAATCTTCGTTTTCTGAATGTTGAGCTTTAAGCCAACTTTTTCACGCTCCTCTTTCACTTTCATCAAGAGGCTTTTGAGTTCCTCTTCACTTTCTGCCATAAGGGTGGTGTCATCTGCATATCTGAGATTATTGATGTTTCTCCTGGCAATCTTGATTCCAACTTGTGCTTCTTCCAGCCCAGCATTTCTCATGATGTACTCTGCGTATAAGTTAAATAAGCAAGGTGACAATATACAGCCTTGATATACTTCTTTTCCTATTTGGAACCAGTCTGTTGTTCCATGTCCAGTTTTAACTGTTGTTTCCTGACCTGCATATAGGTTTCCCAAGAGGCAGGTCAGGTGGTCTGGTATTCCCATCTCTTTCAGAATTTTCCATAGTTTATTGTGATCCAGACAATCAAAGGCTTTGGCATAGTCAATAAAGCAGAAATAGATGTTTTTCTGGAACTCTCTTGCTTTTTCGATGATCCAGCCGATGTTGGCAATTTGATCTCTGGTTCCTCTGCCTTTTCTAAAACCAGCTTGAACATCTGGAAGTTCATGGTTCACGTATTGCTGAAGCCTGGCCTGGAGAATTTTGAGCATTACTTTACTAGCGTATGAGATGAGTGCAATTGTGCAGTAGTTTGAGCATTCTTTGGCATTGCTTTTCTTTGGGATTGGAATGAAAACTGACCTTTTCCAGTCCTGGGGCCACTGCTGAGTTTTCCAAATTTGCTGGGATACTGAGTGCAGCACTTTCACAGCCTCATCTTTCAGGATTTGAAATAGCTCAACTGGAATTCCATCACCTCCACTAGCTTTGTTCATAGTGATGCTTTCTAAGGCCCACTTGACTTCACATTCCAGGATGTCTGGCTCTAGCTGAGTGATCACACCATCGTGATTATCTTGGTCATGAAGATCTTTTTTGTACAGTTCTTCTGTGTATTCTTGCCTCCTTTTCTTAATATCTTCTGCTTCTGTTAGGTCCATACCATTTCTGTCCTTTATCGAGCTCATCTTTGCATGAAATGTTCCCTTGGTATCTCTAATTTTCTTGAAGAGATCTCTAGTCTTCCCCATTCTATTGTTTTCCTCTATTTCTTTGCATTGATCACTGAGAAAGGCTTTCTTATCTCTCCTTGCTATTCTTTGGAATGCTGCATTCAAATGGCAATATCTTTCTTTTTCTCCTTTGCTTTTCACTTCTCTTCTTTTCACAGCTATTGGTAAGGCCTCCTCAGACAAAAGTATCTTACATTTTAGTAATATGAGGAGGTGGTGAATGTACAATGTAGAGCACAATGCCCATTATGTAGCAAGTCTCAGTGTAATATCAGTTCCCTACTTAATTTTTATTGATTTATTATTTCTTTAATTTGTCTGTGCCAGGTCTTAGTTGTGGCATGGGGGACCTAGGTACCTGAGCAGGATCTAACCTGGCCTCCTACATTGGAGTGCAGACTTCTTAACCGCTGTACAACCTGGAAATCCCTCAGTTTCCTACTTTAAAAGATCATGTTTTGCAGTCTATTCTAGTATCAAGATTTCTGACTACATTCTGCATGATGTTTTTGATTTCATACTTTGCAACTTCTCTTAAAGATTTGCTTATTACTCCTCACTTAAACCACTTGATTTTTATCTAAATTCTACCTGCCAGCTTATCTTCAATCAAGCAAGATAAATAAAAACATTAATGCATGAACAGAATGTGGTGAGGGCAATATGGACATTAATTGTTCATACTAGATTAGGTGGGAAGGTCATTTTGAGTTTATTCCTCTGCTTATACAGATTATTGGGGCCACAGGTATTTGAGAAAGTCATCCAGTGTGGCAAGATTGATTCTAGAAAATGATGGACACTGTAAATAGCAAATTTAGAGATTTTGGAACATAATTTTAAAAATTATCACAAATAAATAGGCCAAAAAGGTTTTTGTTTTCCCATAGGGTGTGTATTTATCAGTGTGAAGAAATATGTACTGTAAATCTGATAAAAATTATGACATGGTCATTGAAACTGTTATAGCGTTTAATATTTGTAAAACATCGGGCTTCTCAGGTGGCTCAGTGGTAAAGATTCTGCCTGCCAAGCAGGAGACTCGGATTCACTACTTGAGTTGGGAAGAAAATGGCAACTAACTCCTGAATGCTTGCCTGGAAAATTTCATGGACAGAGGAGCCTGGTGGGCTACAATCCATGAGGTCAGAAAGAGTTGGGCACAACTGAGCATACACACATGTTTTTCATGTTTTTTGTCTCCCAGAGGAAGTAGAGTTATTCTGATTTTGAGAATCTGGACTTAATTATTTGCAACAAAAAGAAAAGCGAATTAAATAATTTCACTGAACGTATGTAAAATGAGATCAGAGCAGTGATCTCCTCATGGATTTTTTTTTTTTAATAAATGAGATAATCCAGTGAAGAGCTTGGGCACAACAGTTGGCATATTTATTGGAAGTATATTGACTATCATTAATGTGGTTATTGACATGTTTATATTTACATGTATCTTGTTTTTGTTTTCTGTTTGTTTTATCTTTTTTTTGTCCTATTATTCTCTTTTTCTGTCTTCTTATTAATTAGTTCAGTATGTTTTATGATTTTTTTTTCTTTTTTGTAAGTTTATTAGCTGTAACTTTTTGTTTGACTGTTTTCGTGGTTGCTTTAGTGTTTATAGTATACGTCTTTAACTTATCACAGTCTACTTCAAGTGGTCTTTAACCATGTATCACGTGGAACAAGAATTTACCACAACATACTTTTATGTCTCCTCTCTTAGACTTTGGTCCACTGCTGTCATGGATTTCATTTTTATATGTGTTATAAGCTCTATAGTAGATTGTATTTTTGTTTTTAACAATTATCTTTTAAACCTATTTAAATAATGCAGAAAACTTTTTTACATTTGCTCTTTTAATTATTTCTGTACTCTCAATTTCTTTATGTAGGTTAGAAAGGTGTATCTATTTCAATTTTCCTTTGGTTTAAAGGACCTCTTTTAACATTTATCGTATGTCATACTCATCTATTTGAAATGAATGCTTTCCATTTTTTATGCATGAAAAAGTCTTTAGTTCTTCTTCAAGTATGAAAAATATTTTATTCAATCTAGAATTCTAGATTGGTAGATTTTGCTTTCCATGCTTTAGAAATGTTATTCATTGTCTCCTTATTTGTATTGATTCTGATGAGAAATGTTCAATGACACTTAATGTTTTTCCTCTTGTACATATGCTTCTTTTTTTCTAACTGCTTTTAAGATTTTCTATGATTTGTTTTGAGAAATTGATTATGATGTGCCTTGGTATAATTTTCTTGATGCTTCATTTTTGTTTTTTTAATTTATTGCATGTCTTGTATCTATGGATTTGTAGTTTTCCTCACATTTGTAACATATTTAGCTTTTCTTCTTTAAATACTTTCTTTAATCACTTCTCTTTTCTCCTCATGGACTCCAATTGCACACGTTTTGCTTCCCAGTTATCCCACAGCTCATTTCTTTCAATTCTCTTTTTTTCTCTGTGAGTTTCATTCCTTTCTTCTTCAATGTCTAATCTTCCTTCAGTTCAGTTCAGTTCAGTTGCTCAGTCGTGTCCAACTCTTTGCGACCCCATGAATCGCAGCACACCAGGCCTCCCTGTCCCGGAGGGAGGCCAAATGCCCGGAGTTCACCCAAACTCATGTGCGTCGAGTCAGTGATGCCATCCAGCCATCTCATCCTCTGTTGTCCCCTTCTCCTCCTGCCCCCAATCCCTCCCAGCATCAGGGTCTTTTCCAATGAGTCAACTCTTCACATGAGGTGGCCAAAGTATTGGAGTTTCAGCCTCAGTATCATCCTTCCAATGAACACCCAGGAGTGGTCTCCTTTAGGGTGGACTGGTTGGATCTCCTTGCAGTCCAAGGGACTCACAAGAGTCTTCTCCAATACCACAGTTCAAAAGCATTAATTCTTCGGTGCTCAGCTTTCTTCACAGTCCAACTATCACGTCCATACATGACCACTGGAAAAAACATAGCCTTGACTAGATGGACCTTTGTTGGCAAAGTAATCTCTCTGCTTTTTAATATGCTATCTAGAATCATCCTTATTCTAAACATATTTCTTTTGCTTCAGATATAGTTTGAATCTCCAATTTTTTTTTTATTTTAGTCTCTTTGTGTATCTTACCTATGTCTACTTTTTCAACATGTGAAATTTACAATGAATCACTGCTTCAGTGTGCTTATTTTTAATTTTAGCATCTGCATTGGTTCTGTCTCATTTCAGTTGTTTGATTTTTCTCTTTATTATGGGCTACATTTTCTTGCTTCTTTGCATGTCTGGTAACTTTTAACTGAATGCCAATTATTGTGAATTTCATCTTGTTGGGTACTGAATATTTCTGTATTTCTATGTGTGCTTCAGTTTTTTTCTGGACTTCAAGTAACTTGTAAAGACTCTAATTCTTTTTGGTTTTGTCTTTAAGATTTGGGATTCCTGGTGGCTCAGAGGGTAAAGTGTCTGCCTGCAGTGTGGGAGATCCAGGTACGATCTGTGGGTTGGGAAGATCCCCTGGAGAAGGAAATGGCAATCCACTCCAGTACTCTTGCCTATAAAATTCCATACATGGAGGAGCCTGGTGGGCTATAGTTCATGGGGTCGCAAAGAGTTGGACATGAATGAGCAACTTCACTTTTAAGATTTGATAGGCTAGACCAAAGTCAAATGTAGTAGAAGTCTGATTATTCCTTGCTGCAGAGTCAAGATTGAGTATTGTGCCCAATGTCAGTGAATTATATCTTCTAGTATGGACGGTAGGAATGGGCATTATTTCCAGCTTTCTGTGGGTTCTTGGTACTGTTCCCTCAAAACCTTTTGGGTGATTCTTTTCTGAGACTCAGGTGGTTTATCTCATACAAGCACTGATAATACCTCTGCTGTATGTGACATATACCCAAAGGGACCCTTCTGCCTGTCTCTGGAGTTCTTCCTGGGTGGTTGTCTCCTCTTCAGTAGTTTGTCATGAAAACCCATGCTTCCTTGGTCACCTGAGACTTTCAGGTCTGACTCCTCAACTCACATCATATGTTGGGCTCTACCTCAGTTTCCCTCCCTATGTTGCGGCCTAGAAACTCTCTAAATACATTAAGGAGGGACAGTGGTAGAACTTAAGTCATTTATTGTTCATCTTTCAGGAATTTCTACCTCATGTGGCCTGATGTCCAATGTCTTGAAAACCATTATTGCATAAATATTAGCTTTTTTTTTATTGTTTAAGGTGGAAGGGTTACTTTATCTTGGCCAAAGTAGAAATTACTATGTGGCATTTATGATATTTTAATAGCACTATTCATAGTGAATTCAGTTGTGTCTATTTTTATTATTTTACAACTTTCAGAATCAATTTTTCATTCTTATTAAAATTATATGATTTTATTCTAATGTATGTGAGAGAACAATCACATATTTATAGATATTTGTAGATATTCTATCAACCTGTATCTACCTATCATTATAGCTAACTTTAACAAAAGGTTGTAGGTAAAGAAACATTGGTCATCAACAATCAAACATTAAATATTAGATCAACTTTATTAAATCATGTTAAAGAAGTGAAAAGAAAAAAATTTAAGTAACATTTAATCTATTTTTTACAGTCTATAAACATGGGCAACCCCGTGAACTATAGCCCACCAGGCTCCTCACTCCATGGAATTTTCCAGGCAAGAGTACTGGAGTGGGGTGCCATTTCCTTCTCCAGGGGATCTTCCTGGCCCAGGGATCGAAGCTGGGTCTCCTGCATTGCAGGCAGATGCTTTACCATCTGAGCCACCAGGGAAGCCCCTCATTTTAGTTACAGTGATTAAATTTGTATGTGGGTCTTCCTTGCTTTTGTAAAAGCATACACTATAATCTAATGTAAAGAATACAAAAAATCAGAGTTTTCATCTGGTCTCTTCTTTTAAGTTATTGAAACAATACTAATTATACACCAATTTAGATTTAATTTTATTTTTTTATTTTTTAGAATTTATTTAATAAAAACATATAGACAAGAATAAAGGAGAAGACTATTATAAGTTGACATTGGAGAAACAGATGTAGCTACTACTTATTGCCTGGTCATATTTCAGTGAGGAGAACAGGTGTTAATTTGCATTTGAGGAATACAGAGAGTATTGACTGTGGCATGCAGCCTCCGCAGGGTCTGGGCACTGACTAAAGACAGGAGTGCTGTGAGGTCAACAGGGAGGACACTCTAGCTAGAAACAGATGTTAGTGAACATGAAGCTTTGTTTATGATTCTACCACAGCTCCTTAAATTATGATCTGACCCAAGAACAACCAGACTCATGGTGCTCAAAGGGTCTTTGTAATAGATTTTACTGAACAGATAGTTCTCAATTTTAAATGGCTTAACACAAAAAAGTTAATTTGCAGAGTTGTTTCTCAAATTAGAAAACAATTTTTACTAAAAAAAAAAAAACTTTAAACACAGGCATCCTTCAGCAATATTGCAGGTTCATTTCTAGACGACCCCAATAAAGCAAATGTTGCAATAAAAAAAGTCATGTGAATTTTTTGGTTCCCCAGTGCATATAGACATTGTGTTTATCTCATACGATAGTTTATTAAGTAGGCAATATCATTAGGTCTAAAAAAACCCTCAAAGTACATAAATATCTAATTAAAAAAAACCTTTATTGCTAAAAAATGCTAGTCATCTCTTGAACCTTCATAAAGTTATAGTAGCAATATCAAAGATCACTGATCACAGATCATCATAACAAATATAATAAAAATAATAATAATTAAGTTAGGGCATATTGCCAAAATGTGATACAGAGATAGGAAGTGAGCAAATAGTGTTGGAAAAATGACATCAATAGACTTTAAATCTAGGATTGCTTCAAACCTTCAATTAGCAAAAAAAAAAAAAAAAGCCACAGTATCTGCAAGCCTCAATAAGGATAAAGGCAAAAACAAGGTATCCTTATAATAATTTCCTCAATATTAACATTAAAAAGCTAAGTAATCATATATATATATACATGCATATTATATATACTTAATATATACAGTAAATGGAAATTTTAAATACATGTAACCACCATTCCTAATGTGATTTATAAGAAAAAAAATGCAATTCAATAAACAATTTAGGATACCAGGATTTTATTTTTCTCCCTAACTATTAAACTATTAAGGACCACTGTAGTTTTTGGGTTAGGAAGACATTACACTGGAGATATCCACTTTGGGGGGATTACTCACTTATTAAGTGGATGAATAGTCTAAAAAAATTTGTAGTTGCATAAGATAAGATATTTATTACCAACTCTTCAAAAGTTCCAAATTGAATAAAACAGACTTAAGTCAGGGCTATCAAGCAAGAAACATTCCCTTCCCCTTCATATCCTCTATTTTGTTAAATGAGGTCTTTGCTTATAACTTTAATGTGAACAGATGGACTGAAAAGGTGTCTTTGATTAGTTCATGAAAAAAATAGGAATCAAGATGATGTTGATGAATATTAATGGCTTGTGAATCCAATGTGGACAGGTCAATATTTCGTTCTTTTTTCAAAGAGTTTACATCATTTGAAATAGCTACTAAAATCTAATCTTTTTTGCATTTGTTACGGTTTTTAAGTCACTTTTGTATATAAGCATCTCATTTGATCTTCAAAGCCCAATGCTTAAGGATTGGAAAAGTTGATTATCATATGTATTCTGTTACTCATAAATTGGGCAAAGTATATCCACCGGAAATTCACTTAGCTATTAAGTGTTCGAGGTATCAGCAATATAAAATTGTAGCAATTTCAGTTTATTTTGTCACAGACACCCAATTGCTATATACATCAAAATGCACTGAGCCTTAAAGACCTATCTAACTCTTTAGAGCTTGCACAATACATTATTGTCTGTGGGTTATTTGTTCTGCCATATTTATTTAGCAAAATACACAGCAGTGAAGCCTTTTAAGGCCTCCTTTAAAATGAGAGTTTCACAAGACCCAAATATAAAATAAGATTATGGATTATAATAGCAATAATAGTTTCTGCTTCTTCCTCTCACCTTTCTTTAGTAACTGAAAAGCTGTATTTTCAAGGCAGTTTAAGCATGGATTTACTATTTGCTTTTAATATATTTTTTCATACAGTGTTTCTTAGAACTCATACTGCACTGTATTTGTTCCATTTTTTTCTTTTTTTACACTTTTTTCTTCATGCTTGCATTCAATTTCAGTGGGTATTATTTATCACAATTACAGTTCTCTTTAAACAGGATTTGTCATCAGATGCCTGCTCCTTTCGATGCCAAAAATTCTGCTGTAAACTCAAACTCATGCCCTGACCTAACAGCTGAAAATCATCCTGGAATTAAGGCCAGAGTTCTGGCTCTTTAATCAAATGTCTAGTTTACATAAATTTTAAATACTTAAAATCGGTCTGCAAACAGACAAAGATATTAATTAAATCCAAGCCTTCTAACTAGTAGACAAAATGGAGGAAAATGCTATGGTGTGAAGTTCCTCTCTTTGTGTAAAAAGGTTATAACTGTTCAGGCAATCCTATTAGGCTAATCGTAATTAAAAGTCAATGGGTGGAGAAGTAGAAGCATTTAAAAAATGCAACTATAAAAAATGGCAGTGGGGGAGATTTTGAAACTATTTGTGTTTCTGGGGATGAAGCAAAACCCTTGAGAGAGTCTGCAGTTTCCACAAGCAAGAAGTAAAATTGCCCACCTCTAGTTGAATTATCAAGCAAAGCTTGTTAATTGCTCCACTGAGAACAGAGCAGGGTTAAATATGCTTGTGATGTGTTTTATTGTGATTTGCATTTTTCTGCATAGTAATTCATTGGCTTTAACAAAACATTGATTACCTGCTGTTACAAAGTACATCATCTTTCAGGCTTTAAATTAAGCATTTCTTCATTGTGTGTGTTGGTGGGGTTGGGGGTGGGGTATAGATTAGCTTGATTCTCTGCCCTAATGTAAAAGTCTTTTCTCCCTTCTTTGGCCTCTTTAAATGCAAAGCCTTAGCTGGGCTTTTTTTTTTTTTAATTCGTGAGTGTGTAGTTTGTCACTCTCTAATTTCTGTTAAATTTCATAAGATCCGACACATTTGCATTTACAGGGCTGTTAGATAATGTTTATCCCTTTTCATCTTCAAAGTGCTTTATAAATATTAACTAATCAAAGCTGCCAGCACAGCCATGAGGCAGAGAAATATTGGGTTGTTACTGTTTTATCTTACTTGGTTTACCTTGTAGGGAATTTGTGAGATTGCTGAATGTTAATTTTTTTTTTTTTTTAATCAGTTTTAGGTAGCTTTTCACCATTAATAGAAAAGAACTGCACACTTTCTGGCATCTGAACATGGAGGACTGTGATTCATTATTTACCATATGTAGCCTTGAAAAGTTATCTGAGTTTGTATACCTGTCTATTATTTTCCTTAGATTGTAAACTTCATCGCTATGGCCATTTACATTTTCTTTTTTCTTTTGCACAGTAGCTAACCTAATACTATTTTCATTTATTCATTCATGCATTCCAAAAACATTTAATGAGTGCCCACTCTCTTCCACATATTGTATTAAACACTGAAAACATAAAGCTGTGTTGTGCTCTGTCACTACCATCATGTCCAACTCTTAGCGACCTATGGACTGTATATATTTATATATACATATAAAT
The DNA here is from genome assembly GCF_029407905.1 of Bubalus kerabau. Lineage (NCBI taxonomy): Eukaryota > Metazoa > Chordata > Mammalia > Artiodactyla > Bovidae > Bubalus > Bubalus kerabau. The sequence continues at coordinate 97,560,546 of NC_073625.1, read as the reverse complement.
AAATACACACACATACATATGGGCTTCCCTAGTGGCTCAGATGGTAAAAAATCTGCCTGTGATACAGAAGACATATGTTTGATCCCTGGGTCAGGAATATTCCCTGGAGAAGGAAATGGCAACCCACTCCAGTATCCTTGCATGGGAAATCCTATGAACAGAGGAGCCTGATGGGCCACAGTCCATGGGGTCGCAAAAGAGTAGGACATGACTTAGCAACTATACAATAACAACAATACATACACATATGTAAGCACAAATACATTTCTGTGTGCTTCAGTGGTGGAGAACAGTATTCTGTCTCTAGACATTAGAAAAGCATTCAGGAGAATGTGGACTTTTATCTAAGACTAGAAGGCTGATATTTTGATTAAATTACTTGGACTGTACGTCGTTTTTGCTGATTTGAAAAGGTACAAACGAAAGCACAGCTGCACTTTTACTCTGTGGTATCCATTAGGTTTTACTTGATGAGTCTTTTAGATTTTTAACATCGTTGAAGACTGGCAGTGATCCAGATAGCTTCTATTCTAACCACTTATTAAACTGTTGATTAAAAAAAAAATCACTACAGTCAATTAAAATTACTCACTTGGAATGTTCTCCTTTTTAAAACCTTTTTTTCTTTTCCTTTAATATTCTAGCTTAACACAGGGGAAATTTAGCATGGCAAGGACTATGCTACAGCTGCTTCCCAAGGGATATCATCTAAGGTCCACCATCTACACTTGGTGTCTTCCTATCTCATTTTCATTTCTTTCAATTAAAAGCCCAATAAATAGGTAAAAGATGGCTAGTTTTTAAGTAAGAAGTTTGTTTAAAAAGTATTGATTTCTCTATATTTCTCAATCATATAACCCTTTGGAATCCATCCAAGTCTTGATTATCACAAACATCATTTTTCTATATGTAATTTCAACGTTTTAATTTCTTTATTTTCTCCAAAAGCAGAAATAAGAAATTGATTTCTCAGATTTTCTCCCTTATTATCATCTCTGAAATCATTTTCAGTATATCACGCAACTGATTTTTTTTTCTTTTTTAGTGAATGTTCTATGGTGAATAGATATGTACAAAGTGAAACAAATTCAGGCAGATCAGTGGTTCCAGGTGCTCGCTCCACTGTGTATATGAATCTGCCTCACTGCTTACCCAAATGTGTTTCCAAAAGCTTTACTTCATATTGGAACTTGGTTTTCTGTTGGGCAACAAGGAAATTGTCTCCGAAATAGTGATTTGAACTATTGACCTTTCTATGAACCTTTTCCCTCTTCAGTTCTGGTGATGGTCTTTTTCAGGGCTTCATGGGGGTTAATCTGTGTAACATTTCCTGTACAAGACATGAAGACAAAGACAAAAAAAGTGGGATGTAGTTCTAGAAATTATCATATCTTGCATAATGTCTAGATTGAAGGTTGCTGAGTGTCATGGGAGTATTATTGGAGGCAATCATATTTATGGTGTTTATTTGAAGGTATATTTGAAAGTATAGACTTCCCTGGTGGTTCAGACGGTAAAGCATCTTGCTTACAATGTGACAGACCTGGGTTCGATCCCTGGATCCGGAAGATACTCTGGAGAAGGAAATGGCAACCCATTCCAGTACTCTTTCCTGGAAAATCCCATGGACGGAGGAGCCTAGTAGGCTACAGTCCATGGGGTTGCAAAGAGTCTGACAAGACTGAGTGACTTCACTTTGAAAGTATATTTTGAGGGAGTCTATTTTACTTCTATGCTCAGAAGCTGCTTCTAACCATTTCATGCTTAGGATTGGTAAATGTGAAGATGAGTTTGCTAGTCAAAAGAGTGAATTTATTAGTCCCATCAGATTACATAGTCCATAAATATTGAAAAATGCAAATATTCAAGATACACCCTAACATGGTGTGAACTATCTTATTACTGATCAATAGTAGATCATGGAATCTGAGAGAAACTTAAAGATCCATTATGTAAAATACTGTTGCAAGTAAATGACTCTAGCTAGGGAGTAATAAATGCCTGTAGTTATCATTCATGACTGTACAGAAGGGGCACCATATGAGAAATAAGCATCTCTCACATGCTCCCCTGGCCTCTGTACCCAAATGTAAGCATTATTCTCAGTTTCCTTCATAACTTTTATGAATAAATGCCAATACCTACATAATTTTTATAGCAAGGGGGATTTTATTAAATTTGTACATATTTTTATTGTGCTTTCTCCTCTTATTTATTTTGAAGATCTATCAGTGTATGCATATATCATAATTCATTTAACCATTCTTCAAACAGTGGACATTTTCCCTTATTCCCAAAGTTATTGTTAATAATGCAATGTAAAAATAAATATGTGTATATGTATATATATATATATATGTGAACACTTTTACCATAATATGCACATAAATCATTAGAGTGAAAATGCTAAGTCAAATTAAGTATCCATTTTACACTTTTATTGTTTGTTTGTGAAACTCGCTCAGTCATGTCCAATTCTTTGCAACCCCATGGTCTGTAATCTGTCAGACTCCTCTGTCCATGGAATTCTCCAGGCAAGAATACTGGGAAGGATAGCCATTCCCTTCTCCAGGGAATCTTCCCAAACCAGGGATTAAACCCTGGTCTCCTATATTACAGGCAGATTCTTGCCCTTCAAAAATATTATAATTTATATTATTATAATTAGTGCATACAAATACCTATTTCCTCCATAGTCTTGTTATTAAACTTATAAATTGCCAATCAAGAAAGTGAAAATAGTATCTTGCATTTACTTCAAATTGTATTTGCTTAATTTTAATGAATTGATATTATTCATTCATAAGAAAATATGAATGACATATCTTATCATTTATCTCACAGTTAAAAATTTTATTTGATATTGTATACCTTAGATGAGAGAAAAAAAAAAATACTCTCTGGCTGTTTTTGGAAACTACAGAAAAAAAATGTTCTAAGCCATTCCACAGGAAATTTGTGCAGTTACGTAAAACACAGAGATAAAGAAGAACAATGCAGAACTGAAAATACACAGTTCAGATCCTACTTACTAGATATGTGGCCTAAGACAAGTCACAATTCTTCATTTTTAAATGAGGTGAGAATTAATTTAGAGTGTTGTTATGGGTAACAAATGAAATGATAAATGAGAAAGATATTTGTGTGGTACAGGGGTCTTCAGTTCATTGTAATTACAAAGAAATAAATTATTAAATGGGAACCTAGTAATTTTGGCATCCTTGGTAGCTCAGATAGTAAAGAATCTGCTGCAGTGCAGGAGACACAGATTTGATCCCTGTATCAGGAAGATCCCCTGGAGAAAGGAATGGCTACCCACTCCAGTATTCTTGGCCTGGAAAATTCCATGGACAGAGGAGAGGAGCCTGGCAAGCTAGAGTCCATGGAGTCACAAAGAGTCAGACATTCAACTGAAAAACTTTCACTAGTACTTTAGGAAAAAAATGCAGTTGGCAGGGTGGAGTGTCTATTCCTGGGTTATGGTGATCAGAGTAACTCTTTTAAATTTTCTAATTTAAGTTTTATTTACATATTGTTGATTTACAAGGTTGTGTTACTTTCTCATGTACTGCAAGGTGATTCAGTTATATATATACATTTAGTCATTCTTTTCAGATTCTTTTCCCATATATTATCACAGAATATTGAGCAGAGTTCCCTGTGCTATACAGTAGATCCTTATTGATTACCTATATTATATATAGTATAAAATATATACACTTTCCTGGAGCAGCCATGAAGAAAGACCTCATGTCTAAAGTAAGAGAAACCCAAGTAAGATGGTAGGCACTGAGAGAGGGGATCAGAGGGCAGGCAGACTGAAACTACAATCACAGACAACTACCCAATCTAATCATATGGACAATAGCCTTGTCTAACTCAATGAAACTAAGCCATGCCATGTGGGGCCACCCAAGACGGCCGGGTCATGGTGGAGAGGTCTGACAGAATGTGGTCCACTGGAGAAGGGAATGGCAAACCACTTCAATATTCTTGCCTCGAGAACCCCATGAACAGTATGAATAGGCAAAAAATAGGACACTGAAAGATGAACTCCCCAGGTCGGTAGGTGCCTAATGCTACTGGAGATCAGTGGAGAAGTAACTCCAGAAAGAATGAAGGGATGGAGCCAAAGCAAAAACAATACCCAGTTATGAATGGGACTGGTGATGGAAGCAGGGTTTGATGCTATAAAGAGCCATATTGCATAGGAACCTGGAATGTTAGGTCCATGAATCAAGGCAAATTGGAGGTGGTCAAACAGTAGAAGACAAGAGTGAATATCGACATTCTAGGAATCAGTGGACTAAGATGGACTGGAATGGATGAATTTAACTCAGATGACCATTATATCTACTACTGTGGGCAGGAATCCCTTAGAAGAAATGGAGTAGCCATCAGAGTCAACAAAAGAGTCCGAAATGCAGTACTTGGATGCAATCTCAAAAACGACAGAATGATCTCTGTTCATTACCAAGGCAAACGATTCAATATCATGGTAATCCAAGTCTATGCCCCGAACAGTTAACACTGAAGAAGCTGAAGTTGAACAGTTCTATGAAGACCTACAAGACCTTCTACAACTAACACCCCCAAAAGATGTCCTTTTCGTTATAGGGGACTGGGATGCAAAAGTAGGAAGTCAAGAAACACCTGGAGTAACAGGCAAATTTGGCCTTGGAGTATAGAATGAAGCAGGGAAAAGGCTAATAGAGTTTTGCCAAGAGAATGCACTGGTCATAGCAAACACTCTCTTCCAACAAGACAAAAAAAGACTCTACACATGGACATCACCAGATGGTCAATACCAAAATCAGATTGACTATATTCTTTGCAGCCAAAGATGGAGAAGCTCTATACAGTCAGCAAAAACAAGACCGGGAGCTGACTGTGACTTGGATCATGATCTCCTTATTGCCAAATTCAGACTTAAATTGAAGAAAGTGGGGGAAACCACTAGACCATTCAGGTATGGCCTAAATCAAATCCCTTATGACTATACAGTGGAAGTGAGAAATAGATTTAAGGGACTAGATCTGATAGATGAAGTGCCTGATGAACTATTGATGGAGGTTTGTGACATTGTACAGGAGACAGGAATCAAGACCATCCACAAAAAAAGAAATGCAAAAAAGCAAAATGGCTGTCTGAGGAGGCCTTACAAATAGCTGTGAAAAGAAGGGAAGTGAAAACAAAGGAGAAAAGGAAAGATATACCCACTTGAATGCAGAGTTCCTGAAACTTGTAAAATATCATGTATGAAACGAGTTGCCAGTCCAGGTTCGATGCACGATACTGGATGCTTGGGGCTGGTGCACTGGGACGACCCAGAGGGATGGAATGGGGAGGGAGGAGGGAGGAGGGTTCAGGATGGGGAACACATGTATACCTGTGGCAGATTCATTTTGATATTTGGCAAAACTAATACAATTATGTAAAGTTTAAAATTAAAATAAAATTAAAAAATAATAAAAAAATAAAATGAAAAAAAAAAAAGAATAGCAAGGAGAGATAAGAAAGCCTTCTTCAGCCATCAATGCAAAGAAATAGAGGAAAATAATAGAATAAGGAAGACTAGAGATCTCTTCAAGAAAATTAGAGATACCAAGGGAACATTTCATGCAAAGATGAGCTCAATAAAAGACAGAAATGATATGGACCTAACAGAAGCAAAAGATATTAAGAAGAGGTGGCAAAAATACACAGAACTGTACAAAAAAGATCTTCACAACCAAGATAATCACAATGGTGTGATCACTCACCTAGAGCCAGACATCCTGGAATGTGAAGTCAGGTGGGCCTTAGGAAGCATCACTACAAAGACAACTAGTGGAGGTGATGGAATACCAGTTTAACTATTTCAAATCCTGAAAGATGATGCTGTGAAAGTGCTGCACTCAATATGCCAGCAAATTTGGAAAACTCAGCAGTGGCCACAGGACTGGAAAAGGTCAGTTTTCATTCCAATCCCAAAGAAAGGCAATGCCAAAGAATGCTCAAACTACCACACAATTGCACTCATCTCACATGCTAGTAAAGTAATGCTCAAAATTCTCCAGGCCAGGCTTCAGCAATACGTGAACCATGAACTTCCAGATGTTCAAGTTGGTTTTAGAAAGGCAGAGGAACCAGAGATCAACTTGCCAACATCTGCTGGATTATCAAAAAAGCAAGAGAGTTCCATAAAATTATCTATGTCTGCTTTATTGACTATGCCAAAGCCTTTGACTGTGTGGATCACAATAAACTGTGGAAAATTCTAAAAGAGATAGGAATACCAGACCACCTGACCTGCCTCTTGAGAAACCTGTATGCAGGTCAGAAAGCAAGAGTTAAAACTAGACATGGAACAACAAACTGGTTCCAAATAGGAAAAGGAGTACGTCAAGGCTGTGTATTGTCACCCTGCTTATTTAACTTATATGCAGAGTACATCATGAGAAACTCTGGGCTGGATGAAGCACAAGCTGGAATCAAGATTGCCAGGAAAAATATCAATAACCTCAGATATGCAGATGACACCTCCCTTATGGCAGAAAGTGAAGAACTAAAGAGCCTCTTTTTTTTTTAATTTAAATTTATATATTTTAATTGGAGGCTAATTACTTTACAAAATTGTATTGGTTTTGCCATACATCAACATGAATCCACCATGGGTGTACACGTGTTCCCCATCCTGAACCCCGCTCCCACCTCCCTCCCCGTAACAACCCTTTGGGTCATCCCAGTGGACCAGCACCAAGCATCCTGTATCCTGCATCAAACCTGGACTGGCAATTAGTTTCTTATATGATATTATACATGTTTCAACGCCATTCTCCCACTAAAGAGCCTCTTGATGAAAGTGAAAGGGGAGAGTGAAAAAGTTGGCTTAAAGTTCAACATTCAGAAAACTAAGATCATGGCATCCAGTTCCCTCACTTCATGGGAAATAGATGGGGAAACAGTGGCTGACTTTATTTTTTCTGGGCTCCAAAATCACGGCTAATGGTGATTGCAGCCATGAAATTAAAAGACACTTACTCCTTGGAAGGAAAGTTATGACCAACTTAGATAGCATATTAAAAAGCAGAGACATTACTTTGCCAACAAAGTTCCATCTAGTCAAGGATATGGTTTTTCCAGTAGTCATGTATGGATATGAGTGTTGGACTATAAAGAAAGCTGAGCACAGAAGAATTGATGCTTTTGAACTGTGGTGTTAGAGAAGACTCTTGAGAGTCCCTTGGACTGCAAGGAGATCCAACCAGTCATCCTAAAGGATATTAGTCCTGGGTGTTCATTGGAAGGACTGATGTTGAAAGTGAAACTCCAGTACTTAGGCCACCTGATGCAAAGAGCTGACTCTTTGGAAAACACCCTGATGCTGTGAAAGATTGAGGGCAGGAGGAGAAGGGGACTACAGAGGAAGAGATGTTTGGATGGCATCACCGACTCAGTGGACATGGGTTTAGGTGAGCACTGGGGGTTGGTGATGGACAGGGAAGCCTGGCGTGCTGCGGTTCATGGGGTCGCAAAGAATCAGACACGACTGAGCGACTAAACTGTATCTGAATATTTCATTGTCTATATGTACCACATCTTCTCTATCCATTCTTCTGTCAGTGGACATTTTGGTTGTTTTCATATCTTGGCTATTTTAAATAGTGCTGTAATAAACATTGGGGGGCATATATCTTTTTGAATTACAGTTTTTCTCTAGATATATGCCCCAAAATGTGGTTGCAGGCTCATATGGTAGCTCTAATTTTAGTTTTTTAAGGAACCTCCATAGTGTTCTGCACAGTGATTGTATCAATTTGCATTCCCACCAATCATATGGTAGGGTTCCCTTTCCTCCATACCTTCTCTAGAATTTATCATTTGTAGACATTTTGATGATGGCCAGGATTAGCTCTTGTTTAGTAAATTTCAAGAGGTACCCAGTCTGATAGAGGTAGTGAGGTGCACCAGTAGGACAACCTTTGCCCTTTTATGATCCTGTGTATAGAAAGTTATTCTACAGGATGGGCTTGTTTGAACACTGAAAGATTAAAATAGCCCCTAGACACCTGGAATGGTAACACCCACTTGTAAAGAGAGTGCTAGTTTATTTTGCAGACTGCCCTATCTTTTCCAGGTTTCCTTTTAGAAACAGTTCTCTTTACTCGTAAGGAAAATTAAACATTTCTTTAGTCACATAATCAAGTCTATAGATAGATAGATAGATAGATAGATAGATAGATAGTCAAACTTGTCTTTTCTAAACCTGACAATTAGTAACTTTTGTCCTAACTCATATCCTTCATTCCTTCTTTAATATTTTAAAGTCAAAAAACAAGACTGAAAGTATTTTTATTGATCTGGATTTTCTAAATATTATTATTACTGTTTAACTTTAGGAGTCTAGACAGCTACTAGACTCTCCTATTGTCAATTATTACTCAGCAATTTTGTGGGCTTAATTTTGTACCAAGTTTAGTTGCGAAAGGAACATCTAGTACTGATGCATTTACTTTCAGATAATAAACTTAGCTTCAAACCTTATAACCTCAGCTGAAGTGATTACATTTCTGCAATTACATTGGCTTCCTTGAAGCAGGTTAATTGAACTGCTGTGTACTGTTTTGTCAAGATTTATCCCCTTGTATAAATCTACTTGTGTCAGCTCTGTAGCACATTGTTCTTAAATAAAACTACCTGCTTCCAGAAAAACCTTATACAAGACTCAGTAATTAAACAGAATGTAAAGATAGATTCATCTCAGCATTAGTTTGAGAGGAAGTGTCCTCCTGTGGTTAGAAATTTCCAAGCTACTTTACAGAACTGTGGTTTTTGTTTGGGAGATCTGTTGTTAGGGAAAAAGGTCCCTGAGAAATCACTCTTTCTTTTATCTCATGGAGAGTGATGAGTTGAAGAGGAGTGAGAGCTATAGTCGTAATAAATGGTTTGTATCTGGGAGCTCAAAATTTAGACTAGTCTTTGGTTATTGAGTGATAGATATTTGCTTTTGAGCTATTATATGACCAGTTCTAAAAATAAGTTAATATGTATAACATATAACAATTTATTATAGTATCATAAAAGTACACAGTTGTATAATTTTAGCAACTGTAACTAGAGTTTGTCTTAAACAGGTTTAAATTAAAATCTTTAGTTATTTGGGGATAAAGGAGTTCTTAGACTGATTTGATAGAAGGCAACTTAAAAAAAAAAAAAAGCTGGTCCCCATATTGAACAGTATTTTATAGATAAAAGCTATAAAATGGAAAGTAGAATAGAGTAAATGGAATTGCAGGAGGCTTGGGCCTGAAAAGAAGGTAGGTATTAAGAAATTTTCTCTCATTAAAACTTAGCCACTCTTTTGTGACTACAAAGAACTTCATAATCTTGTTATTCTCATCACCAAATGGTGTAGCTCATTGCTATGAGTTTGGAGGAGAAAGGTCATTTAGAATTGGAATAGACCTAAAAAATGTTGTGGAGAAATCTGAACTGGGTGTATGGGGAAATTAGGTGGGATGTGACTAGGTAGAAGCGTGAATTAAATTAATCATGGAATCAAGAAGCAACAAAGTTAGGTTAAGAGACTGAAGGAGAGGTGCACTGGGATGGGAAATCCTAAGGATATGTTACAGTTTGACTGTGAGGGCCCGGCTTCCAGGCCACAGTAGTTTGGGCTTGATCCTACCAACTGCATGAGTCTTCCAAGACATTTTAGCAGGGGTCTGAAATGTTCGAAGGCATATTTGATAGTCATTCATGTAGTAGTATTTTATGGAATAGACAGAAGTTGTTCATAGTTTCTTCAAAAATTCTGACTCTTTTACCTTCTAAAGAGTGAATGTGTGTGTGTGTGTGTGTACATGTATAACTGAATCACATTGCTCTACAGCAAAATTAAAAAAAAATAGTAGTGTATTATTACAATAATATTCCAGCTCAGTATTGTAAATGAGAGGTCAATTCTGTCTCTTGCAACCTTCTTAATTGTGCTAGGCTAATAAGGCAAGGCCTGAGTATTTTGTTGCTAAAGGAAATTATAGGGAAGATGAGGGATTTCTTAATCATTTTATCCACATTTCAGAGCTTAAGGGGTTAGGGAGAAAAATATCTCTGCATATGACTCTTCAGTACCATTGCAAATTTATGTGTCTTTGCAACTTCATTAGAAACTATCATCAAGAGCAAAGTATCTGATGCTCATCTCCAAATACAGTGTTTTCAATTTCCAATTCAACCCCATTTCCCTTGGTTTTAAATTAGCCCATGTATGAATGAATCATGGACTATATAGTCTTTTTAGCAATCCATCATTATTTACATGTGGTCATTTCTTAAAAACAAAGCTTTATTGGAGTATAATTGATTTATAATTCTGTGTCAATTTCAGGTGTACAGAAAAGAGAATCAGTTATATATAGACATATATTCACTCATTTTTAGATTATTTTCCAATATATGCCATTTCAGAGTATTTAGTAGATTTCCCTGTGTTATATACTAGGTCCTTATTAGTTATCTATTTTATATATAGTAGTGTGTATGTGTCAGTCCCAATCTTCCAATCTATCCCCCCACTCTTATCCCCTGGTAATGATAAATTTGTTTTTTTTTTTTTTTTTTTTACTTGTTTTTTTTTTTTCCCCCCTTTTTTTTTTTAAATTTTATTTTATTTTTAAACTTTACATAACTGTATTAGTTTTGCCAAATTTGTTTTCTACATCTGTGACTTTACTTCTGTTTTGCAAATAAGTTTATTTCTACCCTTTTTATTCAGTTCAGTTCAGTCACTCAGTTGTATTTGACTCTTTGTGACCCCATGGACTGAAGCACGCCAGGCCTCCCTGTCCATCACCAACTCCCAAAGTTTACTCAAGCTCATGTCCATTGAGTTGGTGATGCCATCCAACCATCTCATCCTCTGTCGTCCCCTTCTCCTCTCGCCTTCAATCTTTCCCAGCATCAGGGTGTTTTCAAATGAGTCAGTTTTTCCCATCAGATGGCCACAGTATTGGAGTTTCAGCTTCGGCATCAGTCCTGCCAATGAATATTCAGGACTGATTTCCTTTAGGATAGACTGGTTGGATCTCCTTGCAGTCCAAGGGACTCTCAAGAGTCTTCTCCAACACCACAGTTCAAAAGCATCAATTATTCAGTGCTCAGCTTTTTTATAGTCCAGCTCTCACATCCATGTGAGATGTGAGCATGGCTACTGGAAAATCCATAGCTTTGACCATATGAACTTTGTTGGCAAAGTAATGTCTCTGCTTTTTAATATGCTATCTAGGTTGGTCATAACTTTTCTTCCCAGGATCAAGTGTCTTTTAATTTCATGGCTGCAGTCACCATCTGCAGTGATTTTGGAGCCCAGAAAAATAAAGTCTGACACTGTTTCCACTGTTTCCCCATCTATTTGCCATGAAGTGATGGGACTGGATGCCATGATCTTAGTTTTCTGAATGTTGAGCTTTAAGCCAACTTTTTCACTCTCCACTTTCACGTTCATCAAGAGGCTCTTTAGTTCTTCTTCACTTTCTGCCATAAGGGTGGTGTCATCTGCATATCTGAGGATATTAATATTTCTCCTGGCAATCTTGATTCCAGCTTGTGCTTCACCCAGCCCAGTGTTTCTCATGCTGTACTCTGCATATAAGTTAAATAAGCACGGTGACAATATACAGTCTTGACATACTCCTTTCCCGATTTGGAACCAGTCTGTTGTTCCATGTCCAGTTCTAACTGTTCATTCCTGCCCTGCATACAGATTTCTCAAGAGGCAGGTCAGGTGGTCTGGTATTCTGATCTCTTTCAGAATTTTCCAAAGTTTGTTGTGGTCCACACAATCAAAAGCTTTAGCATAGTCAATAAAGCAGAAGTAGATATTTTTCTGGAACTCTCTTGCTTTTTCAAAGATCCAATAGATGTTGGCAGTTTGATCTCTGTTCCTCTGCCTTTCCTAAATCTAGCTTGACCATCTGGAAGTTCACGGTTCACGTACTGTTGAGGCCTGGCTTGGAGAATATTGAGCATCACTTAACTAGCGTGTGAGATGAGTGCAATTGTGTGGTAGTTTGTTCATTCTTTGACATGGCCTTTCTTTTGGATTGGAATGAAAACTGACATTTTCCAGTCCTGTGGCCATTGCTGAGTTTTCCAAATTTGCTGGCATATTGAGTGCAGCACTTTCACAGCATCATCTTTTAGGATTTGAAATAGCTCCACTGGAATTCCATCACCTCCACTAGCTTTGTTCATAGTGATGCTTCCTAAGACCCACTTGAATTCGCATTCTAGGACTTCACATTCCCTTGTGGCTCAGCTGGTAAAGAATCTGCCTACAATGTGGGAGACCTGGGTTTGATCCCTGGGTTGGGAAGATCCACTCCAGTATTCTGGCCTGGAGAACTCCATGGACTGTATAGTCCAAGGGTTTGCAAAGAGTCTGACATGACTGAGTGACTTTCACCCTTTTTACTAGATTCGACATATAAGCAATATCATATGATATTTGTCTGTGATTGACTTATTCACTCAGTATGACAATCTCTAGGTCCATATATGATGCTGCAAATGGCATTATTTCTACATGTAGTCTTACTTTTAGAAATTAACTATATCAGACACATGAACTCACTAAGATTTAGCTTTGCTATTCAGCAGATATGCATGTTACTTTTTAAGAGAAAGAGCACAGCCTATGTGAGATTGTAAGTAATGATGGGGTTAAGGAACACTATTTAAGTATTGAAACTTTGGTTATGATGATGTTGGAAAACTTGCCTTTGGGAAGGACAGTCAAGGAAGGAAGTGGGAGACAAAGGCAATTTGGGGATTAGAAAAGAGTATTTCACTGCAGAAGATTTGACTTTCAAAAAAATTTTTTTTTCTTGATGATTCTTCAACTACTATTGAAGCCACAGAAGTGGCTCTCCTAATCACTTTAGTAAGAAATGTTTATAGCATCTTAACTAGGAAGTCTTTACTTACCTCTCCAGATACAGAGTTGAGTTCATTTTCCTTTAAGATTTTATAACTGCGTTGGGGGCTCTCACAATTTGTAATTAATTGGCTATATGCTCAGTCACTACTGTCTGGGAGACTCTGGGAAGGGGGCAGACCTGTGTCCTACCAAATTTTTATAGCTCCAGCTCCTAACAGAGTAAGAAGAAAGCAGTAAACATTTACTGACTAGTGGTTTAATGAATGGATAAATCAATCAGTAAATCCAATGCTGAGATGTTGAGTGCTTCTCACCTGTAAGGCATTGTGTCATATTTGTGGAGAAATATATAATTGCTATTTTTGATATCTGCCTATAAGAGGCTTCCCTGTTGGCTCAGATGGTAAAGAATCTGCCTGGAATGCAGGGTACCTGGGTTTGATCTGTGGATCCAGGATCCCCTGGAGAAGGGAATGGCTACCCACTCAGGTATTCTTGCCTGGAGAGTTCCATGGACAGAGGAGCTGGTGGGCTACAGTCCATGGGGTCACAGAGAGTCAGACACCACGACAGAGTGCTGTCACTTTATAAGAAATTTAAACTTTAGTTCAGCAGCTAGATTACTAATATGAAAGTAATTAGTCATTTTTAATTGTTTATAGTCTCTGCTTCTCTTTTTCTTTCATTGATCAATCACCTAACTTTAATCTTTATCTGCCTCCATCACTGTGTCTTCTGAGGATACTAAATGACCCCCTTCATGCCAAATTGAGTGTTTGAATTTTCTTAATCTGCTTGATCTCCATCTGGCATTGAACATTAGAGAATCCAATCTTCCTTTGAATTTCTCTTTCCCATTTTGGCACCAAGACACTGAACTGGATTCTGATGTTCAGAGTTCCTACTGGATACATTATGTGCTTCCTCCTCTCCTCTTTTTCTACATGGTGCATCCTGTAGAGTATTTCCTAGGCTAATATCTCTGTTCATGATTTAACTGTGTACGTAAAACCTACTTCTGTCACTAAGTATCATACACGTGTAAACTTATACCATCCTCTCAAATGTTTTTAAGATTAAAAATTAACTTTCCCCTTAAGACCTTATTCTTCTTTGTCTTTTATGACAAAGGCATGTGGATTCATTTTCATTGCCACAGTAACTTCAAGGCACCGGTTTCCCTCCAACCAGGTTTTACCTTCTTGAGTCCATATTCTACATGATGTTGAATTAAGCCTTATAAACGATCTATATCACCTCAACCTCAGAATCCTTCTGTGATGGTTATTGCTTGCAGTCTTCCTCACTTACCTAGAGTTTGAGGCCCTGCACATGATGAATAGAATTCTCCTGTTATTTTACCCCTTTATGAAGCCAATGATTTAAGTCCAATGCGCTAGTCAACATACCAAGTTTGGTGCACTGGCTAACATCTTTCCTCTTCTAGATTTATTTGAAGCTCAATAATTACCTGAACTCTAGCTTCATACTGAAGTCCAGTTAGAATCTAAGGATTTCCCTAAAGCTTCCTGCATCCTAGCATTTTCCAAAGTCTGGGGGATATAATTTTAGGTAGTGCATTAATAGAAAGTCATCAAAAGAAAATGAATTATATGGTAAAGAGTTATTCTTTTTTTATTTGATTTCACTCTTTATAATTTTATCAAGAAGACCTTAACTTGGTTAAACAAATTTTGGTTTTTAACATCAATCTGACATTAATAATTTTTCTTTTAATCAGTGAAAATTCAGGGAGATACCTCAGTGAATTTATCAGTCACCATTATCTAGTTAGATATAAATAATATTATTTTATTTATGTTTTTTGCCTTTCATTTATGGTAAAGATACAGGTTTTTCTTTAGGGTGATACTATTAATATTTAATTTAAATAATAATTAGTTTTAACATTAACATTTAAATAACTGCTCAATTTCAATATTTAAATGCTTAAATTTAAATATTTAAGTGAGGTTTTGCTTGAATACACAGAAAAATATCAGGTAAAAAATATATGTAGCAATTATTAAGAGGGTAATTCAAGAAGGTGGGACGTAGGGGTACACAGAAATTATAAAAGCTATACATGAATAACTGAAGTTTGGAGAACCCTCAATTACCATATTAGCCCGCAATTTTTCTTTGTTTCAGTGACTGAAAGTTCAGTTGCTTTCCTAACTTTCTCTGTGTTAACTAATGGAATTCTTTCAAGGATCCTTTGTAAGATACTGTTTTTCCTATTTTATAGATAAAGAAATGGAAGACATAATTTGCCCAGCTTCTATCAAGTGGCAAAACTGTAGAGACAGGCTTTGAATCCAGGTCTTTAGCTTTCAGAACTGGTGCTCTTAAAAAGCAACTCTGACTCAGGAAAAGCCCATCAGTCTTTGGTTTGATAATAACAAGTAAGATCTTTTGTGTTTGCTGTCGTTCATCTGTCTTTTTCCTCCAGAAGGAAAAGTTTTATTGAAACATGAAGTTAAACTTTGTAGAAACCTCCTGTGAGTAATTGTATTTAGAATCGATTTCCATCTCTACAGACAACTTGAAAACTTTTTTCTTTCAAAGGTATAGTCCTTAAAACTCAGGGAGTACTCAGTTAACTACAGGTTCAATAACAAATAGGAAAAGGCCAGTCTCTCTTCATGAATAACTTTTATAGTTTGTTCATCAGAAAGTCCAGGAGCATGATGACCAAGTGCAATTTGCATCTGCTTCCTCAGCAGACTGCCCAGTAGATGAACAGCCCTCGGCCGTTCAAGTGAAATATTTAGTAACTAAGCAGGGTGTAGTATGAAAGCAAATTATATATGCTGCAGAAATGCATCACAGAAAATGTTATGGTTAAGCTTGATATTAGAATGTATCACCCTTACATTTGCCTTTTCAATTCTCAAAAACTGAAGGGGCACTTTTCTGAGGAACTGCAGAATCCTATTGTTATAATAACTATAAATCATATTTTGTTGTAAGGATTTTATAATAACCAGATAAATTTTCACCATCTGTATATTTAAAATAGCCCTCATATACAACTAAGAAATATTTAAGATAGAAATTTGCTCATAAATACTCAATATTTGTTTTTTAAACCCACTTAATGTAACCAAAGTTGCTGTATTTCTTTCCTAATTCTATTATCTCTTAATTATTGGCCTAATTGCAAAGAGTTGGACACGGCTAAGTGACTGAACTGAACTGAACTGAATACAGAGCTGGACAAACTATGACCTGCAGTTCAAACCTTGATATTGCCTCTTTTTCATGCGGCTCACAAGCTAAGAGTGATTTTCACATTTTTAAGGGTTATAAAAAGAAAAAAAATAATACATGACAGTGATTATATGTAGCCTGTAAAGCCTAAAATATTTACTGTATAACATTTCACAGAAAAGTTTGCCAACCACTCATCTTTTTCTATCCATAACATGTTTCACTTAGTATTTTGCTCCGAAATTACTTCATTTTTGTTATGTCTCTCTAGTCGAATTATGGTCTGGTAGTATGTCATCTTTCAGTTTGCAATATGTGGTTCTGGTGCTGTAATACAAAGTCATCTCATATTTTACCTAACCTAGTGTTTGTTATACTGGAAAGTGGCACTTTTGGAACCATATCCAAAGATGCCTATCTAAACTAGGATATCAAAACTGACCCTAATACTGGGACAGGGTGGCAGGGATGGTCATTGGGGTATTGTTTATTTTGCCTTTTGGGGGGATGTAAGTCACTGGAGCCAGAGAACAGACTGTGTTATCTAGAATCCAAAGATGGCCTGCCTACAAATCATGCTTCCTGGTATTTACATACCTATACAAACCCCTTCCACGTTGAGTATGAGTTTGCCCTTGGTAAGTCATAAGTCATGTAGCTTCTGGCTTGTTCTCTTAGAATGCTTACTCTTTGAACGCTTCCTCTGAAAACCCAAAAAATTAGTCAAGAATCTCAAGCCACATGAAAAGGATACATATAGACATTCACCCGCA
Source organism: Bubalus kerabau (assembly GCF_029407905.1). Taxonomy (NCBI): domain Eukaryota; kingdom Metazoa; phylum Chordata; class Mammalia; order Artiodactyla; family Bovidae; genus Bubalus; species Bubalus kerabau. The sequence goes on along the minus strand of NC_073625.1, from coordinate 97,543,638 downwards.
GCTGAGCTTCTTACACAACAGCCAGCAACAGTGACAAGTTATTTGTGTGAGCTCTGCTGAATATCTAATCTCAGTCTATCAGATAATTCCAATACCACCTGCCATTTGTTTGCAATCATTTGAGAGATCCCAAGCAACAACCATCCAACTGAGCTTCTACCATAATGAGGGGTAAGAATAAGTTATTTCAGTTAAGTTTTGAAGTGATGTGTCACGCAGCAATAGACAATGGAACAGCATGTTCCTTGAGGAGGTTCTTCCTTACAAGCTTGTCTTGTACTTTCCTGTGACATCTCTGCTATCAACCATTTCTCAAAAACAACAACAACAAACAAACAAACAAAAAAACAAACAAAAAAACCCACAAAAAACAATTTCTATTACTGGAGAATGATACTTAAAAACTAACATATGGATAACAGTTAATTTCCTCGTTTTAATTTGTCTTTACTTTGAGATCCACTCACGGGCCAATTGGAGTAGGAAATGGCAACCCACTCCAGTATTCTGGCCTGGAGAATTCCATGGACAGAGGAGCCTGGTGGGCTACACTCTATAGGGTCTCGAAGAGCCAGACATGACTGAAGCATCTTAGCACGTATACACACACGCAGGGGCCAGTACTAAATTATGCAATATAAATTATTTATTTTTTATCTAACCAGTCAATCCTAAAGGAAATCAATCCTGAATATTCATTGGAAGGACTGATGCCCCAACACTGTGGTCACCTGATGCATAGAGCCAACTTATTGGAAAAGACCACAATGCTGGGAAGGATTGAGGGCAAGAGGAGAAGGGGGGTGACAGAGGATGAGATGGTTGGATGGCATCACCAACTCAATGAACATGAGTATGAGTAAACTCTGGGGGATAGTGAAGGACAGGGAGGCCTGGCATGCTACAGTTCATGGGATCTCAAAGAGTCTGATATGACTTAGCTACTGAACAACAACATTATCTAACCATGAGTTCACAATGAAAACATTCAATTCTAAAGCAACCACACAGATTGTTGTAACAAGTCTCCTTATCATATCTGTAACTCTTATCACTCACAATATGTTTACTTATTTGATCAATCTCTCAGGCTTCATTCTAAGTTGATAATGAAGGAGCCCTTTCCTCCCTGAGTGAAGATGCCCTACTTACCCTACTCAAGTTTTGATTCCAAACTCAGTAAAGATATTTGTGCTACCATTATCTACCATATGAGCTCCCACCTTTATTGCCTATCTAATAACTTTTGGACAGAATGAAGAAAGAAGGGAGGAAGAAAGGAATGAAAAAGGACATTTTAAAATAATGATTCTTGAGAAAATCTGGCACATTTTTTATTTGTATTGAGATTGAAGTATGAAGAGAGAAGTATAAAATTGGCCAAGAGGATATTGCAAAAATCAGTTAGAAATGATATGAGAAAATGGAGAAAAATCATTTTTAAGAGAAATTTGATTGAGCTTAAGAGCTGAATTAGCTACAGGAATTTGTGTAGAAAAATAAGTAAAAGATGATTTCAGAGTTCAAGGTTTTTGTTGGGATGTAGAGAATAGGGCAAAGAAAATATGTTATGTGAGTGCACTTGGGGCTGAATTGGACATATTGCTACATAACTTTGCAATTGTAGATTTGTGATGCAAATATGGAAAAGTAAGTCAAATTTTCATGTGGTTATAGTCAACTAGAAAAATCAATGGTGTGATATCTAATTTAACAAAACATTGCAAATTAAGGTATAGTAACTATGCTCAGTCTTAAATATAACATAATGGCTTAGTGTTTTACATGGTAAAATAGGCTCAGAGGAAGATGAATTCAGCATTAGCCACATCACAAATTAATCCAGTAAATAAAAGCAAAGCATTTCTCATTTTTTTTTTTTTAGCATGTAAACCTTTTGTACTCTCTTGTGAAAACATACTGAAATCTGTATTATGTAGCTGTGATTGGTTATGCCATAGTAAATTCTTATTCTTCTCTCAGTCAGTGGTAGAAAAAGAAGCCTGATTTGGAAAAATTGAAATTGATTTACAATGAGAACAACATTCTTAATTTTTCTCTTTCAGCCACAATTTCTCCTTTCTCTCTCAATGAATTATAAGTGAAAGTAAGACCTTCTCACCATAACCCACTCACACCTTCTACAAAACTAACTGTTCTTACTAGCCATAGCCAAAATAGTTTTCTGCATTTCCATATTTTAATAGGTAAATATTTTATTCATGGAGAAAAAAAATCTGTCTTTCAATCTGCTGTATAATTTATTAACATATGCTATTTAAAAAAATATTAAACAAGACATTCATCAGGCTGGATGTGCAAAAGTTATCTACATTCTTCAAAGGCATCCACTTGCATAATTCTTGAAAAACAAATACTAGTCTTATTAAAGAAGTAGTTATTTATAAGAGGTAATTAGACTGTAATAAGTCAATGATGTTTGTTGTAATATTTAGGGAACCCAGGATAAGAATAAGGAAGGAGAGGACATATGTATACATGTGGCTGTTTCATGTTGATGTATGGCAGAAACCAACACAATATTGTAAAGCAATTATCCTCCAATAAAACAGAGTGAGAGAGAAAGGACTGCATAATTAACTACTTAATAGAAAGTCTTAAAAAATGAAATTTTGGATAACAATCTAAAAGATGAGCAAGAAGAGAGAAAAGAGAACATAAAATATAATAGGTTAAATAGAAAATAAATATTATATAATTTATATGATGGAGAAAATAATGGCCAACTATTTGGGGAAATGTAAATATATATACAGTATATATACACAAATATGTAATTGAAATAAAAGTGAACTATATAAAAATTATAATTTTCATTTTAGAAATCCACTCATGAAATATGAAGAATTTATGAGTGGATATTTATATAACCTAAGAGGTAGGGAAAACTTTTCTCAGTTTTAAGATTAATGACAGAATCTCTGAGAAAATATTAGAATTTGTCATGTGTTTAAAACATCTTTATACCAAATTAAAGTATATAAAAAATAAGCAAATGCAAAATGATGGAGTCCATACTAAAAGATTATATTTCTTGATACACAGAATGTTCTTACACAACAACAACAAACACGTGAGCACTCCAATGTTAAAATGGTAAAGATGATGAGCTGGCAGTTCAAATGAATAATTTAGACATATTATAAAATATGTCACCTCAATCTAAATCAAAGAAATATTTATTTAAATATATTTTTAATTTATTATATTGGATAATGTTAATGAAATAATATGTGGAAGAACATATGTGGAATATCAAATAATATGTGAAATAATATGTGGATATTTTCATATCCAACTGTCACATTGAAATTTTGTGTAACTTTAGAGGGCATGATGGGACCAAAGGTTTGATGTGTTTAATAATACTTCAGAATTTCAATTTTAAGAATATTCCCCCCTAGATGAGTAACTCAATAAGTGTAAAAACTGTGAGTATATAATAATATTACTTTAACAATTCTGTAAATAATAATAAGAAGGATACTTTAAAAATTTTATCGTGGTATAGTTGATTTACAATGTGTTATTTTCTGAAGTGAGAAGTGTTAGTCTTTCAGCTGTGTCCCAGTCTTTGTGACCCCATGGACTGTGTAGCCCGCCAGACTCCTCTGTCCATGGAATTCTCCAAGCAAGATACTGGAGTGGTAGCCATTCCCTTCTTCAGGCAATCTTCCCCACTCAGGGATCAAACCTGGGTCTCCTGCATTGCAGACAGATTCTTTACCATCTGAACTACTGTACTGCAAATAAATCAGTTATAACATATATTGACTCTTTTTAGATTTATTTTCCAATGTAGGCAATTACAGAATACTGAATAGAGTTCCCTGTACTATTCAATAGGTCCTTATTAGTTATCTACTTTATTCCCTCCTGTTCAGTCTGTAAAGAATCCGCCTGAGATGCAGGAGACCCGAGTTCAATTCCTGGATCAGGAAGATCCCTGGGAGAAGGAAATGGTAACCCACTCCAGTATTCTTGCGTGGAGAATCCCATGAATAGAGGAGCCTGGCGGGCTACAGTCCATGGGGTTGCAAGAGTCGGACATGATTTAGCGACTAAACCACCACCACCACTTTATATATAATAGTATATATTTGTCAATCCCAATCTCTGTTTTTTCCTTCCCAATTCCCTACTGATAACCCTTAGATTGTTTTGTACACCTGTGACTCTATTTTGTAAATAATCTGTACTATAGAAAAATTATACTTGTAAGAAAAAAATTCATCTTAGCTTTATTTCACCTCTTTCAATCATAGGTCCTTCAAGAACATGTGAGAAGAAAGTCTTTCTACATGTACTTTCGATAACAGAAATTTCTTAGGGACAAAACAATCTCTTCTGATAATTTTTTGTCTGAATTTTTATGTACTCCGATGCAATGGACATGGGTTTGGGTGGACTCCAGGAGTTGGTGATGGACAGTGAGGCCTAGCGCGCTGCAGTTCATAGGATCGCAAAAAGTCGGGCACCACTGAGCTACTGAACTGAACTGAACTGAACTGATGTACTCTTCTAGCTGCCAACATTCCTATATGTACTTGTCAATAGAGACTCAAAGGTATGAGCACTACAATGTGAAAAACCCTTGACATAATTTCAAATATATGAAGTTCATTAAGTTGTTCTCATTCTCTTTTAAATTTTGTTCCTTTCAGCCTGAGTATCTGAGATTGATTTCAAGCAAATGCAGCAACAAATCAAGTGTTCTTGCTTGGGAAGAGATGAATGTTTTGTTGCTTGTCAATATCTGAGTTCCATTACCATTTATTTCCCTTTGTACGGAGTTTTGATTGTCTGTTTGTTTATTTGTTTTAGACATTTTATGTCTATCTTTTACAGTTCTGGTACCTGAGTATTCTAAAATAATTTAATACTGAAGATGGACTCTGAATTTGAGGATGACAGGTCCTCCACAACTAATGGGGCAGCATCCCTGATTATAAGCACCATCATATATCAAAACCCTACCAGATAGTCTGATCTGCTTACAGATTGTCTGAGGCTGCTGGTGATAGAACTTTGGAGAAGTCACTTGACGGTTCCCCCTGGTCTTCACTGTCTTATTGTAAGATGATGAATTTGATTGCAGTAAGTGACTTTTGTAAATAATCTTTGTCAATTAAATATTAGTGCAGTGGTTAACATGAAAACTTTGGATCAGATAGACTTTATTGTCATGCAAGTTCCATTAATGGTTGTATAACCTTGGGAAATTTAGTTAACTTCAATCACTTCATCTCTAAAGTGGGGATAACAAGATACTAACTTACAGGCAAATTTGACTAAAAATGCAAGTAAAATACATAGCCTAGTACCTGATTGTCAGAATGAAGTGATTAGTGCTCATATTTGATTTTCTAATACCTGTACCCTTTCTAAAACATCTATATGTCAATTCTTTTCTTTGTTCATGAGGTCGCAAAGAATAAAACACAACTTAGCGACTGAACAACAATAATACTTGCTTTACATTATTTTATTAGTTCAGATGTACAATGTAGTGAGTCAGATTTTGCAGATTATCCTCCATTAAAAGTTATTACCATGCTATTCAATATAACTTTATTGCTTGTCTGTTTTGTACATAGTCATTTGTACCTCTGAATCCCATACACCTATCATGACCCCAGCCCCATCCACTCTCCCCACTGGTAAATGACTAGTTAGTTCTCTATATCTGAGAGTATGTTTCTGTTTTGCTATATACGCTTTCTTTATTTTTTAAACTCCATATATAAGTGATATCCTACAATATTTTGTTTTTCTATATTGGAGAAATATCCTGTTTTTTTATTCTTGCAATACTTTCCACCACAGAAGTCAGCTACTAGTTTTCCTTATCTCCAGGCATGTGACTGGATATTAATAGCTAATCACATCACTGAATATTGCTGCTGTTTGTTGTTTAGTAGCTGTGTCTGACTCTTTTGCGACCCCATGGGCTGTAGCCTGCCAAACTCCTCTGTTCATGAGATTTCCCAGGCAAGAATATTAGAGTGGGTTACCATTTCCTTACCCAGGGTATCTTCCTTACCCAGGGATGGAACCCACATCTCCTGCATTGGCAGGCAGAGTCTTCACCACTGAGCCACCAGCGAAGCCATCACTGAAGCTAGAGGCTTATAAAATAAAAGTCTATGTTGAATTTATTAGGCAAGGGTTATGGTAAATGTGCTTCCCAGGTGGCACAGTGGTAAGGAATGTGCCTGCCAGTGCAAGAGATGCAAGAGACATGGGTTCAATCCTTGGGTTGGGAACATCCCCTGGAATAGGAAATGGCAACATGCTCCAGTATTCTTGCCTGGAAAATTCCATGCACAGAGGAGCCTGGAGGGCTACAGTCCATGGAGTTGCAAAGAGTTGGAGGTGACTGAGTGCATGTGCATTCAAACACACAAACACACAGACACACACACACACACATACACACACACAGTAAAGGTAGAAGCAACATTTAATTTCCAGTGGCAAGTTTCTCTATGATTTTCAGCAGTGTTCCTGAATATTTTATCTTAAAGAATATTTTAATCCTACATAGATTATTTTATTTCAGTTAAATAAACCTCTTTTCCACTAACATTAGCCAACTTTTTTCTAGTGCTTACAACTAAGAAACTTCACTGAAACATTAGCTCATGGTACTAGTCTTTAAATAGTTGTGGTGGTAGTTAATATAGTTTTAGTAAAAACTGTCATATTAAATTAAAATATGAATGACTAAATGTTGAGAAATGCTGGAGCTGGAAGATGAATATACAGAAGTTTATTACACTGTTCTGTCTTATGTATGTTGAAATTTTCCGTGATAATTAAAAAACATTTACATAAATATATGCATGACAGACACATGTGATGACAGATGGGAATTGATACTTAACAGATGCTTTACGGTTTATTTTAAAATCTATGTGAAAGGTATCTGCCAGAACTGGCAATTCTAAACATGAGCTTTTATTCAGCTTTATATTTGTTTAATACTATGACTGTCTACTTGCCACACACAGAGGATGCGATCCACACTCCAGAATTTATTGTTTGTAGACATTTCGACAATGGCCATGATCAAACTGATGTGAGGTGGTATCTCATTGTAGTTTGATTTGCATTTCTCTAATAATTAGCAGTGGTGAGCATCTTTTCATGTGCCTCTTGGCCATCTGCATGTCTTCTCTGGAGAAATGTCTATTTAGGTCTTCTGCCCATTTTTTGATTGAGTTGTTTGTTTTTTTGATATTGAGTTGCATGAGCTGTTTGATATTTTGGAGATTAATCCCTTTCAATTATTTCAATTACAAATACTTTCTCCCATTCTGAGGTTTGTCTTTTCTGAGGTTTTGTCTTTTTTGCCTAGTTTATGGTTTCCTCTGCTGTGCAAAAGCTTTTAAGTTTAATTAGGTCTCATTTGTTTATTTTTGTTTTTACTTTCATTGCTCTAAGAGATGGGTCAAAAAAGATCTTGCTGTGATTTATGTCAAAATATGTTCTCCCTATGTTTTCCTCTAAGAGTTTTTTAGTGTCTGGCCTTACATTCATTTAGGCCTTTAATCCATTTTAAGTTCCTTTTTGTGTATGGTGTTAGGAAGTGTTCTAATTTCATTCTTTTACATATTGATTTTCAGTTTTCCCAGTACCATTTATTGAAGACATGATCTTTTCTCCATTTGTCATGGAATAGGTGCCCATAGGTGTGTGGGCTTATCCCTGGGATTTCTATCCTGTTCCATTGATCTATATTTTTGTTTCTTGTGATGGTAGCATACTATCTTGATTACCCTAGTTTTGTAATAGAGTCTGAAGTCAGGGAGCCTGATTTCTCAGGTTCCATATATCTTTCTCAAGATTGCTTTGGCTATTTGAGGTCTTTTGTGTTTACATACAAATTGTAAACATTTTTATTCTAATTCTGTGAAAAATGCCATTAGTAATTTGATAGGAATTGCAATGAATCTATAGATTGCTTTGGGTAATATAGTCATTTTCACAATGTTGTTTTTTCTAATCAAAGATCATGATATATTTCTCCATCTGTTTGTGTCATCTTTGATTTGTTTCATCAAAGTCTTATAGTCTTCTAAGTGCATTCTTTTGCCTTCTTAGGTAGGTTTATTCCTAAGTATTTTATTCTTTTTGTTGCAGTGGTAAATGGAATTGTTTCCTTAATTTCTCTTTTCAATTTTTTGCTTTTGATGTATAGAAATACAAGAGATTTTTGTGTTTTAATTTTGTATCCTGCAACTTTTCCAAATTCATTGATGACCTCTAGTAGTTTTCTTGTGGAATCTTTAGGATTCTCTATGTATAGTATCATGCCATCTGCCATCTTAATACATTAACTGGAAATAAGTTTTTTGTTTCAAACTTTGATCATGCAATTTTTCTGAAGCACCATATGTTATATTAAAATGTTTGGTGAAGCATAGTGCACAACAAACAAATTACAGGTAACTTTTAATTTGTATTAGGAATAAATATTGCTAGTAAAATTAAGTTTTTGTCAATGATCTGCTTTGAAGTATAATACCATGGCAATCAATGTCTTTGAAGTTTTAAAGGTTGAATTTAATTATTATAAAATATTAAAATACCCAATGCAAGGATATGCTTGGCAATTGATGTTAGACATAAATGCATATCTCAAGATATTACTAAAGCAAATAAGATGTTTCCTTTAAGATAAGACTTTCAGCAAGAAAAAACAATACTTTTAATACTTCAAAGTACAATTTGTCTATATAATCATACAGTGGAAGAGAATAAATCTAAATCAGTAACTGATTGGAAAAATAATTTTGTATTGTACTGTAAAGTATTATTATCATATTTTATGATTGTATTGTTTTAACACAACATTCCCTAAGCTATGTGTAGATAGTAGTTTAGCTAGTAGCTGAGGCCAATCATTTAACAAGTGGAAATCAGTTAGTGGGGAGTTATTCTTTTTGTTCACCTGGTGTTCCTAGTGGTAAAGAACCTATCTGCCAATGCAGGAGATGTTAAGAGAAGTGGGTTCCATCCCTAGATAGGGAGGATCCCCTGGAGGAAGGCTAGGCAACCCACTCCAGTATTCTTTCCTGGAGAATTCCTGTGGACAGAGGAGCCTGGCAGGCTGCAGTCCAAGAGGTTGCAAAGTGTCAAACATGACTGAAGCGACTTAGCATGCATACAATAATATCCAAGTATTGGCAATAGATTCCCAAAATCTATAAACCTACAATTCATTGAGAACTGTGAAATCATAAAAAGCTCTTCAGATTTGCAATTATGAACTTCAGTCTTTATATATATAGTTATTTATAAATTTGTGTTATTTGGTATGGGGAGGTGTTACAAATAGCAGTGAAAAGAAGAGAAGCAAAAGCAAAGGAGAAAAGGAAATATATAAGCATCTGAATGCAGAGTTCCAAAGAATAGCAAGAAGAGATAAGAAAGCCTTCCTCAGCGATCAATGCAAACAAATAGAGGAAAACAATAGAATGGGAAAGACTAGAGATCTCTTCAAGAAAATGAGAGATACCAAGGGAACATTTCATGCAAAGATGGGCTCGATAAACGACAGAAATGATATGGACCTAACAGAAGCAGAAGATATTAAGAAGAGGGGGCAGGAATACACAGAAGAACTGTACAAAAAAGATTTTCATAACCCAGATAATCACGATTGTGTGATCACTCACCTAGAGCCAGACATCCTGGAATGTGAAGTCAAGTGGGACTTAGAAAGCATCACTATAAACAAAGCTAATGGAGGTGATGGAATTCCAGTTGAGCTATTTCAAATCCTGAAAGATGATACTGTGAAAGTGCTGCATTCAATATGCCAGCAAATTTGGAAAACTCAGCACAGGACTGGAAAAGGTCAGTTTTCATTCTAATCCCAAAGAAAGGAAATGCCAAAAAATGCTCAAACTACCGCACAATTGCACTCTTCTCACACGCTAGTAAAGTAATGCTCAAAATTCTCCAAGCCAGGCTTCAGCAATACATGAAACATGAACTTCCAGATGTTCAAGCTGGATTTAGAAAGGCAGAGGAACCAGAGACCAAATTGCCAACATCTGCTGGATCATTGAAAAAGCAAGAGAGTTCCAGAAAAACATCTATTTCTGCTTTATTAACTATGCCAAAGCCTTTGACTGTGTAGATCACAATAAACTGTGGAAAATTCTGAAAGAGCTGGGAACACAAGACCACCTGACCTGCCTCTTGAGAAACCTGTATGCAGGTCAGGAAGCAACAGTTAGAACTGGACATGGAACAATAGACTGGTTCCAAATCAGGAAAGGAGTATGTCAAGGCTGTATATTGTCACCCTGCTTATTTAACTTATATACAGAGTACATCATGAGAAACGCTGGACTGGATGAAGCACAAGCTGCAATCCAGATTGCCAGGAGAAATATCATTAACCTCAGATATACAGATGGCACCACCCTTATGGCAGAAAGTAAATAAGAACTAAAGAGCCTCTTGACGAAAGTGAAAGAGGAGAGTGAAAATGTGGCTTAAAATTCAACATTCAGAAAACAAAGATCATGGCATCTGGTCCCATCACTTCATGGGAAACAGAGGGGGAAACAGTGGAAACAATGTCAGACTTTATTTTTTTGGGCTCCCAAATCACTGCAGATGGTGACTGCAGCCATGAAATTAAAAGATGCTTACTCCTTGGAAGAAAAGTTATGACCAACCTAGATAGCATATTAAAAAGCAGAGACATTACTTTGCCACAAAGTTCCATCTAGTCAGTTCAGTTCAGTTCAGTCGCTCAGTCATGTCCAACTCTTTGCGACCCCATGAATCTCAGCACACCAGGCCTCCCTGTCCATCACCAACTCCTGGAGTTCACTCAGACTCACGTCCATTGAGTCAGTAATGCCATTCAGCCATCTCATCCTCTGTCGACCCCTTCTCCTCCTGCCCCCAATCCCTCCCAGCATCAGACTCTTTTCCAATGAGTCAACTCTTGGCATGAGGTGGCCAAAGTACTGGAGTTTCAGCTTTAGCATCAGTCCTTCCAAAGAAATCCCAGGGCTGATCTCCTTCAGAATAGACTGGTTGGATCTCCTTGCAGTCCAAGGGACTCTCAAGAGTCTTCTCCAACACCACAGTTCAAAAGCATCAATTCTTCAGTGCTCAGCCTTCTTCACAGTCCAACTCTCACATCCATACATGACTACTGGAAAAACCATAGCCTTGACTAGCCGGACCTTTGTTGGCAAAGTAATGTCTCTGCTTTTGAATATGCTATCTAGGTTGGTCATGACTTTCCTTCCAAGGAGTAAGTGTCTTTTAATTTAATGGCTGCAATCACCATCTGCAGTGATTTTGGAGCCCCCAAAAATAAAGTCTGACTGTTTCCACTGTTTCCCCATCTATTTCCCATGAAATGATGGGACTGGATACCATGATCTTCGTTTTCTGAATGTTGAGCTTTAAGCCAACTTTTTCACTCTCCACTTTCACTTTCATCTAATCAAGGCTATGGTTTTTCCAGTGGTCATGTATGGATGTGAGAGTTGGACTGTGAAGAAAGCTGCTGCTGCTGCTGCTAAGTCACTTCAGTCCTGTCCGACTCTGTGTGATCCCATAGACAGCAGCCCACCAGGCTCCCCTCTCCCTGGGATTCTCCAGGCAAGAACACTGGAGTGGGTTGCCATTTCCTTCTCCAATGCATGAAAGTGAAAAGTGAAAGTGAAGTCGCTCAGTCGTGTCCGACCCTCAGTGACCTCATGGACTGCAGCCTTCCAGGCTCCTCTGAAGAAAGCTGAGTGCCAAAGAATTGATGCTTTTGAACTGTGGTGTTGGAGAAGACTCTTGAGAGTCCCTTGGACTGCAAGGAGATCCAACCAGTCCATTCTGAAGGAGATCAGCCCTGGGATTTCTTTGGAAGGAATGATGCTAAAGCTGAAACTCCGGTACTTTGGCCACCTCATGCGAAGAATTGACTCATTGGAAAAGACTCTGATGCTGGGAGGGATTGGGGGCAGGAGGAGAAGGGGATGACAGAGGATGAGATGACTGGATGGCATCACGGACTCGATGGACATGAGTCTGAGTGAACTCCGGAGGTTGGTAATGGTCAGGGAGGCCTGGCGTGCTGCGATTCATGGGGTCGCAAAGAGTCGGACATGACTGAGCGACTGCACTGAACTGAACTGAACATTTAATAGCCTCTAAAGCCTTTAATATAAAATGTATCAAGACAGTATATTTGTTTAGGGCTTCTTACTTTAACTATCCACAGTAGTTTTGCTTCCTAAATGTAATTCAAATTCCTTCTCATGTATGTACTGTTAATGTTTTAGTATAGGTTCTTGGCTTCTTTTTCCTTGACCAACTCAGATGCCATGTAGCTAATTTTCCCAGTTACTATCTATCCACATTCAGTTCCTCTTCATGTACCATAGTATATTGATTCTAAGTACACAATTTTTCATATGTAAATTTCTTTGAAATTAGAATGCTTCTTACAATCACTTTCAGCCAGATGGTAGTCATGATGAGGTTGTTAATATCTTCACCCAAACATCAATTGTCCCAGTGTCATAAACTACATCAATGTCAGTGACTTAAAAAAAAAACAACAAAAACAGACAAAAAACAGAATAATAGTAGAATAACATTCCTAAAGGGAAAGTCACATGTAGCCTGGTTTTGTATGACTACTCACCTAGCTTTCAAGCACTAATGTCTTTTAGCTCTATTGGTTCTTTAAGAAATGTTATATTAGCATTATTCTTGATGGAACAGAGGAAGGTGTAAACCACTTTGAGTTGAAAATGTATTCTTCATAGGAAAGAGTTTGGAAAATATCTCAACCATTTTATTTCCATTGTAATATCATTTTGAAATGTATGCACAAAAATTATAACTGACAAAAATCAATGTTTGATTCTAAAAATAGCTCTTTAAACAGCTATAACACTTTAAAAAGTGATCAGGAAGCATTACTTTACAGTTTAATTAGCAGTGTTTTTTGAAGTGTACCTTAAAAGTTTTGGCATCTTGTTTCAATAATTCAGTAATTACCTTGTGTCACCTTTCTAATTGGTTTACCTTCAATTAAAAAAAAAAATAACCATCAACATCTTGTTGGGTATGAAATACAATCACTACTCATTAGCATTCTGGGCCCTACTTTAGATTGGGTTATCTAGAAGTAAAGACCAAAACAGAGTTCTTGCACAGTTGCTTTGCTGAAGCAATAATTCCCGAAGATCCCCTGGAGGAGGGAAAGGCAATCCACTCCAGTTTTCTTACCTGGAGACTCCATGGACAAAGGAGCCCAGTAGGATATGGTCCATAGAGTTGCAGAGTCAGACATGACTGAACCGACTTAGCACAGCATGACCCCATGGAGAGCTCGTGGTGGCTCTGTGCTATATCAACATATTGATAGTTAAGATGAAACTACATTCTTAGAATCCCTTTCTCTCTATGGTCTTGGGTTTATGGTTGCCCATAAAAGAAATATGCATGAAATTTGTAAGGCAGAATTGAAGCAACAGCCATTCTGCTCTGAAGGTCAGTGCAGAAAGAGCACCAGGTACTGGTCCCAATCGCTCCCTTGTTGTGGGAACCATGTTTTACTGCTTTCTCAGAAATGTCTCCTAGCATTTAATCTTACTCATTCCCTCTTCCTTGATTTCTCTCCCCTACCCATAAATTAGACATCTGGCTGACCTGTCAGCATTAGTTAAATGCTGTTCTGCATGCAGAACAAGCCCCCTTATCTTCAAAGACCTTTGTTTACAACTCTTGTGTGTAATTATCTCTGGATTTCCAGGAGGAAGCCTCTTTAATCCCTGAGTTCAGGTCTCTGTCTTGCTTTACTGCTCTTAGTTAAAAATGACAAGATAACTTATCAATAAATATGCGCTTATTGTTTTCTCAGGTTGTTGCTTCTCCAAGAGCTCTCCCTGAGCTGTCTGTCATAATCCTGTGTGTTTGGGAGAATCATTCAGTGTGAAACTGCCAGACGTTGTGCTGATGAACTGGCTCTCCCACTTGGCAGGAGGCAGCACCTGGTTTCACAGCCACAATAGATCCCATTTGCTCTCCTTCAGTTTCTCTAAGTCCTGGACCAGATGACTGTACAGCTACATGGGTAGGTCTTTAGCTTCATCTACAGATCAGCTACACCATCTTGGTTGGAGGCAGTGGGAATCAGACCTGGATTTCAGTTTGTGCCTATTGGTTCTAGTCTGCCTTCATGAGTTCCACTTTGACCCTGCTTAGCTCCACGTTACATCCACATTTTCTTCCTGAGATTTTGCTGACTTTTAGCAACTTACATCTACCATCCATGCAGAGCAACCATTTTCCACGGTCTCTTTCACCATTGTTCATAATTGTGTAGGTCTATCTTGGATAGAGGAGCCTGGTGGGGTACAGACCATGGGTTCCTAAAAGAGTCAGACATGACTTAGCGACCAAATGACAAAAATTAGACCCTTCTGTTTACCATGTATGTAGTCTGTCCCCTCATTTTCTGATACTTCATACGGGCTCTAATTCAGGCCATAGTTAGTCTTTTGTCTATTTTCCTAACAACCATTTCTTTTTATAATTCAGAACTGAACAGATTTCCTTCTTTTTCTGCATGGAAAGCTGCTATGCAACCTGTTAGATTATCCTCCTGTGTACCTTCGTCTGAGCTGTTGTATCACTCAGGACATGCCTTCAATATAAATACTATTTTATTTGTAGGGCAGCTAATCAAACTACACTATTTGATTTCCAGGTTGTTTAGTAACTCAAGGTTTGCCATTATTCAAAGTAGGTGGGGTTATCTCTGAAAGGTTGAATTGCCTTGTATCTTGGATAATTGAAATTAGAATGCTAGCAGTATTGCCTTTTAAAATCTTAATGCTTATATTGTATGTGAACTCTAAGAGGATTCTAGTCCAGCTTTGCATGAGTTGTCATAATCTTATGGGCAAAAATAGGGCAAATGAAAATTAGGGACATGTGGTCCAAAGTTCCTATTAGGTTTCTTTTTTGTTTGTATCTGTTTTATCTATCTATCTATACATATGTATTTATCATCCCTCCATATTAATAACTCAACAGACAAACTGCTTGAATTTATGTGTGCTCACGAAAGAAATCCATGTGAGGTCCATTTTCTCTCCTATACATTTCTGACAAGCAGTTCTACTCTCACTATTATTTCCATATAGTATATTATTAATGCTACTAAAATAGAAGATAAGTAGAAAAAAATTAAAACACATTTTAAGACTAAAATTCTTGTGGCATTTTTAGAGTTTGCAAATTTCAAGAAATCATTAAAGTTTTAAGACCAAACTGGAATTATAGGAACTATAAATTATAAAATCAGAGAGATGTTTGGGGCATGGAGGTCTATGTAACTCAAATAGGACAAATGGTTAATGAACAAATTAACCACTTTAAATGATGGTTTATACACATGGTCTATACATGAAGCAAACATGTGTATAACCTGAAGTGTCTTTACTCAGGGGATATAGTCAAGGAGAAAAAAAAAAAATCAATGAAAATTATGAGCCAGGAAAGAATTGAAAAAATAACCCAAGAGAAAAAAAATGTCAGAAAGCTAATCATAACACACTGAAGATTCAAGAACTCAAATGTTAAGTTGTTCTCATTTGACAGAGAAACTGCATATTTTTCAAGTAATTAATGCTGGATGTTGTAACAAAAACTCAAAAGTTCAAAATTACTCAATGATTAACACAATACAGTTTTATTTCTTGTTCTCATCACAGACTAATCAAATGTTTGGCATCTGGTCCTCCCCATAATTCCTAGAACACAGTTATAGCCAAATTGCAAGAGCAGCTGGATTTAGAACACAGTTATAGCCAAATTGCAAGAGCAGCTGGATTTGTAGACTAGACGTGTGTCTAGGAAAATGAGAACATTGGTTTAGGTGAGCAGCTAGCATTCTCTGCCACATGTACTTTAAAGTCCATCTCAGAGGACACTCCTTTTACAAAGCCCTTTCTGAGTCCCCTTAGTTGTCTTAAATTACCTTAAATAGAACTGTTGTCTCTCTTATTTGACTTGAAAAAGTCAGGACTTTTGTCTGTTTATTTTGTACTGGGTTTGTCCTTCCTATTAGAATGGATGTTTGCTCTTCTGAGGGCAAAAACCGACTGTTAATCATCTTTGTGTCTCTTCTAGTAATCAGTGTAGTGCCTTATGCATTGAGATATAAATACTCTTAATTTGAATTTTACTTGTTTAATGGAAAGAAATTCTCAAAAATTTAAACTCAAGGTAATTACAACTGGTAGCTTTATATAATTTTTATTTGACTTTATTTGGGAGATTATTTTAAAGCTCAGCATATATTCTAATAAAGTAATAATTTAGAAAATGCACTCCAGCCATGAAACAGTGATGGCTTATGTATTACAGATGGAAAAGAACAAAAGATGCTGCTGACCCTTCCAACATAGTGAAAATAATATAATGATATTATAAGGCTCTCATAAGTGACTGTGCTTCTTCCTTCTAATGGGGATAAAACAATTCACACAACAAAAGGACAGTATTAGAATGAGTGGTAAGTGAAATAGAGCTACTTAGTAAAGAAGGGAGTCATTATTGAGAGATGAAAGAGAAAGAAACAAATTGAAACAATGAGACCGTAGCCCATGATTGTTATCACATTTTTACTTTAGGAAGGTAGATGACTTACAGAACTCATCTTGGTTCTTTTAAGTGTTTAAAACTGGGAATAAAATTTGGAAGTGTTTAAAAAATATGACTGCCTGTATTGACCATAGCTGTAGGCTAATTAAGGAGTCTCTTAATAATGATAAGAAAGCTGGCTCATTCCCAATTCATACTGATTATCACTAGGACAGACAGCATAAGTGATAACCACACAATACCACTAAGATATATATCAAAGAGTCAGTGAGGGAGACTTTAACATCTACAGTAAGATTATCAATCCATGGTAAAGTCTAGTCAGACCAGATCAATTGTTTTCTTTCATAAATACAAGTGTAGAATGAATGGTCAGTTGATGTGGCTGCTGTGTGCTAAGTTGCTGCAGTCCTGTCTGACTCTTTGCTATCCTGTGGACTGTAGTCCGCCAATCTCCTCTGTTCGTGGGATTCTCCAGGCAGGAATACTGGAGTGGTTCCCGTGCCCTTTTCCAGATCAGTTAATGATATACCACAAATTAAAGGTTGGTTCAATGACGTTGGATATTTGGTTTAAAAATTAAAAGCCACCTATCCAGAGCATTGGGATGCTGATGCCATGTTTACTTCTTAATACGTAGATATAATACTGAAGCATGAGATGAAATTTACACTCTTAATGTACTGTCTTTTATTTCAAATCTAATTATTGTATTGAGGGACTTAATTCAGTTGTATTTAATAAGGACATTTAGGAAAGTTTCATGTTCCAGCATTTGGCTGTAATGGAATGTATTGTTTCTTTTTAAGAATGTGTGTGCTGAGTTGCTCAGCTGTGTCTGACTCTTTGGGACCTCATGGACTGTAGCCCTTCAGGATCCTCTGTCCATGGATTTCCAAGGCAAGAATACTGCAGAGTTGCCATTTCCTTTTTCCAGGGGATCTTCCCAATCCAGGGATCAAACCCAGATCTCCTGCATTGCAGGTGGATTCTTTACTGTCTGAGCCACCAGGGAAGCCCTTTTTAAGAACAGAAGCAATTTAAGTTTTAAGGATAGAATACTCACATACATTGTCAGGTGTATTATTATCTAGCTTTGAGTAAATTTCAGATAAGAATATATCCCTGAAATGTTAAGACCCCTACCCACTAATTCAGTTGCCTTATATCTGATTTAGTCAGGTCCTATAACAGTAACATTCTAAACATTCTTTATTATTTGGTATGAACACAATAACTGATGACATTTGGGATTAAAGGTTTGTATCATTACTTCTGACAAGAAACTAGGCTTATTGTTTCTAACAGTAACTGAGATAGTTGGGCAGATTCTATCTCCACACAGAAAATATATATTTTATTTGCCAAGTGAATATTAAATTTGCAAATGAATATAAGATTTAATTTAATAATATTTTTAAATAATAACAGAGTTTCATATTTATGTACAGAGACCAAAATTTTCTCATCATCCTGAGGCCATTTGCCCAATGACTCAATGTCATTTATTCATTCTGGGAAAGAGCTGACACAGAATAAAACTAAGAGTCCATTGAATTTAAGAACACATTTAAAAACTCTAGAACTACCTTGGGATAGAATTCTTATTGTAAATACTAGAGATTATGTAGACAGAAGGATTTGGGTTCCATTATGTTAAAAAATAAAAGCTAGTGGAGGTGATGAAATTCCAGTTGAGCTATTTCAAATCTTAAAAGATGATGGTATGAAAGTGCTTCACTTAATATGCCAACAAATTTGGAAAACTCAACAGTGATCACAGGACTGGAAAAGATCAGTATTCATTCCAATCCCAAAGAAAGGCAATGCCAAAGAATGCTCAGACTACCACACAATTGCACTCATCTCACATGCTAGTAAAGTGATGCTCAGCATTCTCCAAGCCAGGCTTCAACAATACGTGAACAATGAATTTCCTGTTCAAGCTGGATTTAGAAAAGGGAGAGGAACCAGAGATCAAATTGCCAACATCCACTGGATCATTGAAAAGCAAGAGAGTTCCAGAAAAACATCTACTTCTGCTTTATTGACTCTGTCAAAGCCTTGACTGTATGGATCACAATAAACTGCGGAAAATTCTGAAAGAGATGGGAATACCAGACCATCTAACCTACTTCTTGAGAAATCTGTATGCAGGTCAAGAAGCAACAGTTAGAACCAGACATGGAACAACAGACTGGTTCCAAATCAGAAAAGGAGTACGTCAAGGCTGTTTATTGTCACCTTGCTTATTTAACTTGTATGCAGAGTACATCATGGGAAACACTGAGCTGGATGAAGCACAAGCTGGAATCAAGATTTCCGGGAGAAATGTCAATAACCTCAGATATTCAGATGACACCACCCTTATGGCAGAAAGCCTAAAAGAGTACTAAAGTGCTTCTTGATGAAAGTGAAAGAGGAGAGTGAAAAAGTTGGCTTAAAGCTCAACATTCAGAAAACAAAGATCATGGCATCGGGTCCCATCACTTCATGGGAAATAGATGGGGAAATAGTGGCTGACTTTATTTTCCTAGGCCCCAAAATCACTGCAGATGGTGACTGCAGCCATGAAATTAAAAGACGTTTACTCCCTGGAAGGAAAGTTATGACCAACCTAGAGAGCATATTAAAAAGCAGAGACATTACTTTACCAACAAAAGTCCATCTAGTTAAGGCTATGGTTTTTCCAGTTTAGTCATGTATGGATGTGAGAGTTGGACTATAAAGAAAGGTGAGCACTGAAGAATTGATGCTTTTGAACTGTGGTGTTGGAGAAGACTCTTGAGAGTCCCTTGGACTGAAAGGAAATCCAACCAGTCCTTCCTAAAGCAGATCAGTCCTGAATATTTATTGGAATGACTAATGTTGAAGCTGAAACTCCAATACTTTGGCCACTTGATGGGAAGAACTGACTCATTTGAAAAGACCCTGATGCTGGGAAAGATTGAAGGCTAGAGGATAAGAGGATGATAGAGGATGAGCTTGTTGGATCGCATCACTGACTCAATGGACATGAGTTTGAGTAAACTCTGGGAGTTGGTGATGGACAGGGAGGCCTGGTGTGTGGCAGTCCATGGGGTCGCCGAGAGTCAGACACACTGAGTGACTGAACTGAACTGATATTAAAAGACTGGTGAGCTCAGAACAAAGATTTTACCTATACCACATCAGAAATGAATTCTATGAATTATATAAAACTCATTCTCCTGCTATAGTTAGTGGAGCAAACAGTAGAACCAAGCAGATGGGTAGACAGAGATTTAGAACAGATATGGCTAGAGATTTAGATGCTTCTTGAGTCCCTTGGAAAGCACCTAATACTTTCTTTAATGCAGATTGCAGAAGATAGGAGTAAGAGCAAGTTTAATGTGTTCTAAAACAGACAAGTCTCCTTTCCCAGGCTATATAGTGAGAACTTAGAATCCCATGGAGTAACCCAATGTCCAGACTAAATCCTGTGTGGTTATTCTAGCAATGGACGTGCGTGAAGCCAAAGGGAATGGACGTAAATTCAGATTTGTAGGGTCCTTGAATTCCATGACTACCTGGAAGTGTCTGTAAAAGTTCCCTAGGTCCAGTTAGAGAGCATTGTTTTGGCTGAGAACAAGTGCTGCTACTGCTGCTGCTAAGTCGCTTCAGTCGTGTCTGACTCTGTGCGACCTCATAGACAGCAGCCCACCAGGCTCCCCCGTCCCTGCGATGCTCCGGGCAAGAACACTGGAGTGGGTTGCCATTTCATTCTCCAATGCATAAAAGCGAAAAGTGAAAGTGAAGTTGCTCAATCGTGTCCGACTCTTAGTGACCCCATGGACTGCAGCCCACCAGGCTTCTCTGTCCATGGGATTTTCTAGACAAGAATACTGGAGTGGGGTATCATTGCCTTCTCCGGAGAACAAGTGAGCAGAGCCAAAGCTATACATGAGACATAGACCTGGATACCACAGGTCATGGGAGGATCATGGACATTTGCAGTAGATGCCAGCACAGCATACAATGATAGAGATTGAACAGAATGAGTTACTTTTGGTAGAGAACAGTGCAGATGAAAAAATAATGGTAGGAAAATTTTCACATGGTGCCAAGGCAATAAATAAGTCACCCTAACCCTGCTCATCAAACTTAGATCACTTCAAAAAGAAGGGAAAAAGAAAAGAGAGGACTACTGAGGAAGATCCATAATTGTTATATATGACTGACTAATTATATATGAGCCTAACCTAAAAACTGATTACCTAAATATAAGATGAGAGGTACTGAGCAAAATAAGGAGTTCTAAAATAAACTGAGAGCTACTCCATGTTCAAGGTCAGGAGGGGAGACCATGAGGAGATACCCCTCATCCAAGGTAAGGAGCAGCGGCTGCGCTTTGCTGGAGCAGCTGTGAAGAGATACCCCATATTCAAGGTAAGAGAAACCCAAGTAAGATGGTAGGTGTTGTGAGGGGCATCAGAGGGCAGACACACTGAAACCATAATCACAGAAAACTAGCCAATCTGATTACACAGACCACAGCCTTGTCAAATTCAGTGAAACAAAGCCATGCCATGTGCGGCCACCCAAGATGGACATGTCATGGTGGAGAGGTCTGACAGAATGTGGTCCACTGGAGAAGGGAATGGCAAACCACTTCAGTATTCTTGCCTTGAGAACCACATGAACAGTATGAAAAGGCAAAATGATTGGATACTGAAAGAGAAACTCTCCAGGTTGGTAGGTGCCCAATATGCTACAGGAGATCAGTGGAGGAATAACTCCAGAAAGAATGAAGGGATGGAGCCAAAGCAAAAACATACCCAGTTGTGGATGTGACTGGTGATAGAAGCAAGGTCTGATACTGTAAAGAGCAATATTGCATAGGAACCTGGAATGTTAAGTCCATGAATCAAGGAAATTGGAAGTGGTCAAACAGAGATGGCAAGAGTGAACATCAACATTATAGGAATCAGTGAACTAAAATGGACTGGAATGGGTGAATTTAAATCAGAAGACCATTATATCTACTACTATGGGCAGGAATCCCTTAGAAGAAATGGAGTAGCCATCATGGTCAACAAAAGAGTCCGAAATGCAGTACTTGGATGCAATCTCAAAAACGACAGAATGATCTCTGTTCATTACCAAGGCAAACCATTCAATATCATGGTAATCCAAGCCTATGCCCCAACCAGTAATGCTGAAGAAGCTGACGTTGAATGGTTCTGTGAAGACCAACAAGACCTTTTAGAACTAACACCCAAAAAAGATGTCCTTTTCATTATAGGGGACTGGAATGCAAAAGTAGGAAGTCAAGAAACACCTGGAGTAACAGGCAAATTTGGCCTTGGAATATGGAATGAAGCAGGGCAAAGACTAATAGAGTTTTGCCAAGAAAATGCACTGGTCATAGCAAACACCCTCTTCCGACAACACAAGAGAAGACTCTACACATGGACATCACCAGATGGTCAAAATCGAAATCAGATTAATTATATTCTTTGCAGCCAAAGATGGAGAAGCTCTATACAGTCAGCAAAAACAAGACCAGGGGCTGACTGTGGCTCAGATCATGAACTCCTTATTGCCATATTCAGACTGAAATTGAAGAAAGTAGGGAAACCACTAGACCATTCAGGTATGACCTAAATCAAATCCCTTATGATTATACCGTGGGAGTGAGAAATAGATCTAAGGGACTAGATTTGATAGAGTGCCTGATGAACTATGGACTGAGGTTCGTGACATTGTACAGGAGACAGGGATCAAGACCATCCCCATGGAAAAGAAATGGAAAAAAGCAAGATGGCTATCTGAGGAGGCCTTACAAATAGCTGTGAAAAGAAGAGAAGCAAAAAGCAAAGGCGAAAAGGAAAGATATAAGCATCTGAATGCAGAGTTCCAAAGAATACCAACAAAAGATAAGAAAGCCTTCCTCAGGGATCAGTGTAAAGAAATAGAGGAAAACAACAGAATGGGAAAGACTAGAGATCTCTTCAAGAAAATGAGAGATACCAAGGGAACATTTCATGCAAAGATGGGCTCAATAAAGGACAGAAATTGTATGGACCTAACAGAAGAAGAAGATATTAAGAAGAGGTGGCAAGAATACACAGAAGAACTACACAAAAAACGTCTTCAAGACTCTCATAATCACGATGGTGTGATCACTCACCAAGAGCCAGACATCCTGGAATGTGAAGTCAAGTGGGACTTAGAAAGCATCACTACAAACAAAGCTAGTGGAAATGATAGAATTCCAGTTGAGCTATTTCAAATCCTAAAAGATGATGCTGTGAAAGTGCTGCAGTCCATATGCCAGCAAGTTTGGAAAATTCAGCAGTGGCCACAGGACAGGAAAAGGTCAGTTTTCATTCCAATTTCAAAGAAAGGCAATGCCAAAGAATGCTCAAACTACCGCACAATTGCACTCTTCTCACACATTAGTAAAGTAATGCTCAAAATTCTCCAAGCCAGGCTTCAGCAATACATGAACTGTGAACTTCCAGATGTTCAAGCTGGTTTTAGAAAAGGCAGAGGGACCAGAGATCAAATTGCCAACATTCGCTGGATCATCAAAAAAGCAAGAGAGTTCCAGAAAAACATCTATTTCTGCTTTATTGACTATGCCAAAGCCTTTGACTGTGTGGATCACAATAAACTGTGGAAAATTCTGAAAGAGATGGGAATACCAGACCACCTGACCTGACTCTTGAGAAACCTATATGCAGGTCAGGAAGCAACAGTTAGAACTGGACATGGAACAGCAGACTGGTTCCAAATAGGAAAAGGATTACATCAAGGCTGTATATTGTCACCCTTATTTAACTTGCATGCAGAGTACATCATGAGAAACGCTGGGCTAGAAGAAGCACAAGCTGGAATCAAGTTTGCCGGGAGAAATATCAATCACCTCAGATACACATTTGACACCACCCTTATGGCAGAAAGTGAAGAGGAACTAAAAAGCCTGTTGATGAAAGTGAAAGAGGAGAATGAAAAAGTTGGCTTAAAGCTCAACATTCAGAAAACTAAGATTATGGCATTTGGTCCCATCACTTCATGGCAAATAGATGGGAGAACAGTGGAAACAGTGTTAGACTTTGTTTTTTGGTGCTTCAAAATCACTGCAGATGGTGATTGCAGCCATGAAATTAAAAGATGCTTGCTCCTTGGAAGGAAAGTTATGACCAACCTACTTCTAAGTACTTCAGTTGTGTCCGACTCTGTGCGACCCCATGGACAGCAGCCCACTAGGCTCCCCTGTCCCTGGGATTCTCCAGGAAAGAACACTGGAGTGGGTTGCCATTTCCTTCTCCAATGCATGAAAGTGAAAAGTGAAAGGGAAGTCGCTCAGAAGTGTCCGACTCTTCATGACCCAATGGGCTGCAGCCTACCAAGCTCCTCTGTCCATGGAATTTTCCAGGCAAGAGTACTGGAGTGGGGTGCCATTGCCTTCTAGATTGCCAGTGACCAACCTAGATAGCATATTAAAAAGCAGAGATATTACTTTGCCAACAAAGGTCTGTCTAGTCAAGGCTATGGTTTTTCCAGTGGTCATGTATGGATGTGAGAGTTGTACTGTGAAGAAAGCTGAGTGCCAAGGAATAGATGCTTTTGAAGTGTAGTGTTGGAGAAGACTCTTGAGAGTCCCTTGGACTGCAAGGAGATCCAACCAGTCCATCCTAGAGCAGATCAGTCCTGGGTGTTCATTGGAAGGACTGATGTTGAAGCTGAAACTCCAATACTTTGGCCACCAGATGCGAAGAGCTGACTCATTTGAAAAGACCCTGATGCTGGGAGGGATTGGGCTCAAGAGGAGGAGGGGATGACAGAGGATGAGATGGTTGGATGGCATCACCAACTGGATGAACATGAGTTTGAGTAAACTCTGGCAATGGTGATGGACAGGGAGGCCTGGCCTGCTGCGATTCTTGGGGTCGCAAAGAATCAGACATGACTGAGTGACTGAACTGAACTGAAAACTGAACTGAACTATATGTCTATTGTGTGACTAAGATCTTGTGCCTCCTACCTAGCTGTTATTTTACAAGTAATCATATTAACATATTTAATTACATTGACCTAACAAAATGAAACACCAAATTAGAATGTTAACAAGGCCATATTTTAATCAAAGCATTAGCTATAAAGTTTTGAAGATCATACTCTAGCTGACTAGTAGCTAAAGAAGAAGCAGGAGAAGGCATAGTTGGGAAAACATACATATCGCCCTGAAACTTTTCTTATCTTGGCAAATTCCTCCAAGATTTATTTGTATTTTGAAATCCCCCATTTCAAAACCCCATCCAGTAAAAAATACTTCTGATCTGCTCAGTAGAAGAAAGCCTTACCCCATATTTATCTTATGATGGGTGATTTAAGCTCCATTTCACTTATAAAACACCCCCTTATTCAGATCATCCCTGAGTCACTAAATATATCCTTTTAATATCTTTGCTTTGCCCCCATATAAATATTAGGATAGATATAAATCTCCCTTTAAAGATGTTCTAAGAAAAATTTAATAAAGCATGAAAATAAAACATGTCTGACTATTAGTAATTTAAAAGCTAATTATAAAATAACCTAATCTGTTTTCTCTTGCATAAGTAATTTTAGATACAAATAGTGCTGCTGCTGCTAAGTCACTTCAGTCGTGTCCGACTCTGTGCGACCCATAGACGGCAGCCCACCAAGCTCCCCTGTCCCTGGGATTCTCCAAGCAAAAACACCCGAGTGGGTCGCCATTTCCTTCTCCAGTGCATGAAAGTGAAAAGTGAAAGTGAAGTCGCTCAGTCGTGTCAGACTCTTAGCGACTCCATGAACTGCAGCCTACCAGGCTCCTCTGTCCATGGGATTTTCCAGGCAAGAGTACAGTTGCATATAAAATAATCAATATTATTCGTCATCCATTTTATCATAGTTGGAAACTAGTGAGGAGCAGAAGAAAGACTCCTGGAATAATGTACTGGATTACTGGGTCACATTGGTAGCATCTCTTACCTAAGTCTCTATAAAATGAGAGTTTAGACTCTATTGCTAAAGCATATTTTTTTTTTCCATCAGGTAGATCTTGTTATATTTTTTTAACTTTCTATAACACAAATATTTATTCATTTTTGGCTGCACTGGGTCTTCATTGTTGTATGGGGTTTTCTTTTTCATTGCAGCATGCAGGGGCTGCTCTCTAGTTGCAGCGCACAGGCCTCTCATTGCGATCGTCCCTCTTGTTGTAGAGGAGGGGCTCTAGGGTGCATGAGCTCAGTAGTTGCAGCTCTTGGGCTCTACAGTACAGGTTCAGCATTCGTGGCCCATAGGTTTAGTTGCCTAGCAGCATGTGGGATCTCCCTGAACCAGACATGGAACCTGGGTCCCCTGCATTCTCAGGTGGATTCTTTACCACTGTGCCACCTCGTTCCATGTTCTGAAAGAGGTAATTCTTGAGCTAAATCTTTGAAAGATGAGTTAGGAAGAACAACAAGATTGTGGAGAAGGGCACATGAGATTGAGGAAACAAAGCGGCAGGCACGAAAATGTGGGAAGAGAATTCATGGAGTACACTGGGTACTGGGAACATTTAGTATGCCTAGGATATTAAGAGGAGAAGGCAATGGCACCCCACTCCAGTACTCTTGCCTGGAAAATCCCATGGACGGAGGAAACTGGTAGGCTGCAGTCCATGGGGTTGCACAGAGTCGGACACGACTGAAGCGACTTAGCAGCAGCAGCAGCAGGGGCAGCAGCAGGATATTAATTGATAAGGCTGAAAAGGAAGAAAAGCCACATCATACAGGCTCCTGGGTGGCATTCTGGGTAGAAACTGAGGTCTAAGTGTCAAGAGCCTGGAGTATGAGAAAAACGTGCACTTAAGAAGCATTGGGGAGCTGGGCAGGTAAATTAACTCCTGGTGTCTTTTAATACATGAGAAAGGAGAGATTTAGAGTTGATAAATATTGTACCTTTCATTCATATTTCTTCTTTACATCTTTGTGACTATACAAGCTTATCACAAATAATTGTTCCTCATGCTATTTACACATTTAAAAAGTTATATTCATGTTTATTAGAAATATAGGCAAAATATTAATCTTAAAAAGCATAGAAACAAGTAAATGCTATTTTAAAAGTACTTTTTTATTTATTAAAGTAACAAAAGACCTCTTGTTTTTAGTAAATAATGCAATTAGCAGTAGAATACTTTTCAGTAATTTAGAAAATTTTGGCTAACATTTTGTAATGCAGCAATATGTTACTTTACCTTAAAGAGACAAATTAAGTACATTTTTAAGAGATTCCTACCCATAGCCACTTGCTACCATAAAGGTTAAAAGTTTGAAATTTCTCACCTTTTTGTGAAAAAAAAAAAAAAAAATTATTTAATGCCTAAATTTAACAACTTTTTATGGTCTTTGCTGCCTGCTTGCTTATGAAAATTCATTAGCTACATAATATTTTCACAATTACACATGATAACATTACAAAGTTTTACAAAGATTTTACTAAGAGATCTTGTTTCTGTAAAATTAGCTATATTAGTGTTATCCCCATGTTTCCCTAAGAACTATGCATACATCATTTGTGACAACCAAGTGAAGGAATGGGTGCCAAATTTGTATATAAAGAAAAAAGTAAACATTAAAAAAAAATAAGTAGGTAGAAAGAGAAGCTCTTTTGTTTTCACCCTACATCCCAATACACCACTTTGGAGCCCATTTCTTTATGTATTATTACATGAACAGGTTTTTAACTTTTAATCACATTGGTAGTGTAAAATACCTTGAATTTATTAAGTGACTTACATTTTAACACTGAAATGTTAATGTTTCTTTGAAAAGATTAATTTCTAAAAGAAACCTGATACCAGTGCCTTTTTTCCTTTTGACAATTACGAAGATTCTTTTCTGTAAAGCATAATTTGAAGTTTTATCTTTTAGGCTATAGGTAATTAGCATAAGATTGCTTGGAGGATGTTTTGGGAAAGGAAAAGAAACAGAAAAGGCCACCTGCCGAGCACAATAATCAGAAGTTCTTACATGGAAATTTTATGATTAATATTTTTACAAAGAAAAGGCACATACTGTAGTGATTGTTGATTGCCTGTGGGGGAAAGAAGGAAAGGAGTGAAAAAAGAGAGTGGGGGACTTGAGAGAATGTAAGGATTTGAACATCTGATTAAGAAGCACGATTAAAGGATCCAGTAAGGAAAATACATTTATGCAGATGGCTGTGAAAAGAAAACAATCCTTTGCTGTCATGGGTCATAAATTCACTCATTTGCTCACAAAAGAGGTAATTGATGTTTCAAACATTAGGACCAAAAGTACAGCCATGAACCCACAGATAGCACTGGGTTCATATTGTCTTAAATGTCACTTGAAGAATGGCTTTTAGGACAAAATGTAATTCCATTACCATTGATTGAAAAAAAAAAAAAAGCTTCAAAACGGAATCAGGGCAATTGCTTCCTCCTTACGAATTGATACATTTTTTCATTTTCATGCAGTGTTCAGTTTCATCAAACCTTGTAGTTTTTTCAGAAAATGTCAGGGACAAAATTAGAGAAAAAATTATCTGCTTTATTTATTTATTTTGTTTAATGAGAAAAAGGAAAAAGGAAGGAAAAGAAATACTAGAACAGTGTGAGGTAATCCACAATTTTAGTTTTTCACTGCTGCTGCTGCTGCTAAGTCGCTTCAGTCATGTCCGACTCTGTGCGACCCCATAGACGGAAGCCCACCAGGCTCCGCCGTCCCTGGGATTCTCCAGGCAAGAACACTGGAGTGGGTTGCCATTTCCTTCTCCAATGCATGAAAGGGAAAAGTCAAAGTGAAGTCACTCAGTCATGTCTGACTCTTAGCGATCCCATGGACTGCAGCCCACCAGGCTCCTCCATCCATGGGATTTTCAAGCAAGAGTACTGGAGTGGGGTGCCATCACCTTCTCCGTAGTTTTTCACAAATGGACATTATTTCCTTCCTTGTAGCTGTCTTTATGCTCTTCCACATCCCTTTCCTTGCACAGCAAAACACATTTTTGTTAAAGCAAAACCCTTCTCCTTCTAGTTTCAGAGGGGAATTTCATATTTGAATGTTCTTTGTTATTATTATTTTTATTTCAGATTGAGCAATATAATCTGATGTTGAAGCTGAAACTCCAATACTTTGGCCACCTGATGTGAAGAGCTGACTCATTTGAAAAGACCCTGATGCTGGTAAAGATTGAAGGCAGGAGGAGAAGGGGACGACAGAGGATGAGATGGTTCATGGCATCACCGACTCAGTGGACATGGGTTTGGGTGGACTCCGGGAGTTGGTGATGGACAGGGAGGCCTGGTGTGCTGCGGTTCATGGGTTCACAAAGAGTTGGACACAACTGAGCGACTGAACTGAATTGAACTGAATATAATCTCCCTGAGCTTCCATTTTTTTTTCTGTAAAATAGGAGTTAATAATTCATCCTTTTCCCTATAAATCCTTGAAAGGTAGAAAGTGGTAGCTTATCTCTTTCTACTTTCTACTTCTCTCATGATACCTCACACATAATGGTAGCTCAGTAAGTATTATTCTTTTCTGAATAACAAACTGGCAGTTGTTCCACAGATGGTCATTATTTCTTCAGCTAATATATATATGAAATCACTTTGTCAAGTAAGGCAGTATATAAATATATTTTTAAAATTAAATCAAAAGGGAATTTAATTATTCCCATGTTATATAAATCATATCTAGATACAAAGAAAACCCAAGACAAGATTATATGATAATCATCAGTGCAGAAATGACTTATTATAGTTGAAACATTGTGGCTATAATGTATCTTAACTCATTTATTCCATACCACAAGCCTTTGCCTAAGTGTATCCACATTGGACAGAAGAACTTTGATACCCAGTATCATGTGTGTACAACTCTTTTAGATTACCTGCATACAACATGTATAATATCATTCATTTTCAGGTATTTTTAATGCTGGATTTAGTGAAGTTGGCAAAAGAGTTTGTTGACAGTGATCTCTAACTCTACATTCATGAGAAGGATCATAATCAGCTCACTGTACAGATACTAAAACCATGAGTTTACACATCATTCTTTGGAACTTTTCTACCAGCAATTGATGGTAACTCCAGTGTAACTAAGTGTGTAGCCCAGATAGATCCAGTTCTGCAGATTTTATATTGTTCTTGTCCCATACTGAGATGTCCACTTTTTGCTTGTATATTTCTTTTGAGTTAATTTTCTGATTAATCTGGTTAGTTACCATGGAAATTTTTTACTCTGACCTGAGTTTTTACTCAGGGTCAGCAAACATTTTTGTCAATGAGACTCTCCTTGTTTGAATCCTGAATTCAGAATGGCTTCCCCATGAAATAAGAGAAATCAAAGACATAACACGCTCTGTCCCATACCATTAAATGGTAACCACTATCTGTCCTCAAGTCTTGTTGGACAGATAATCAGTAGAATCATGCTCTTCTGATTGTTGAAGACCAATTTCTGATGGCTGCCAATGCCATGAGATCCTGTGCTCTGTGACTGAATTACTCTGAAATAGATCTTTCCAGAAATATTGTTCCTTCTTCTCTGCCTTCCTATCATACTTATTCACTTGCCACTTATTCCTCTGCTCTTCTTGCCTTAATGTGCTCTCTTAGACCATTATTAGATGTTATACACTTTGAACATTATTAATTTAATGTTTAATTATGTTTTGTACCATGATCTTTGGTTCCAGATATCCCAGAACATACACTCAAGGCATTTCATAAAGATAATTCTTGCCTAGAGATTGCTAAGCATCAAAGTTCCAAGAGAAGAGGTCATTTAGAAAGTGGTTGGAGATGTGTTTCTATGCATTGCTGGCAAAATAAGTTCCTTTTGAAATATTATTATGAATAAGTCATTGTCTAGGCTACAGGCCAGCTTTAGTAATTCTGCTCTCTGGAACGCTCCAGTGTAGTGTTATGCAAGCCCAGCAGACAGCGGGTGGGTCTTTCAGGGGTGATGCCGAAAAGAGCTTTCAGACTTCAACTTTGCTTCAGATTGAACTGGAATCCTGCCCAAGAAAAGCAAAGAGTTCAGGTTTAGGGAAGCAGATACCTGACACAGAAACCTAACATTTGACAATGTCATCATTGAGACATGATCTCAAAATACACTTTTGACATTGAGTATGCCACAATATCCCTCCGTTTTTCTTTCTCTTTGCATCTATAATATCTATCAGATACAGGAATGCTAATGATAAATGGCAATGAAAAAAAGAATGACTAAGCAATTGAGTGTATTAAACATTCATCTCCCAGATCCTGAAGCTAATTATTTAGTCTCAGGTCATTCATATTAGGTTCACTCTTGCTCACAGTATATTCCATTCACTCAGGTGTATTTATCAAAATCAGTATAAGAAATAGTAGCAGTAAGTTCCCAAGAGTAGTTCAGTTCAGTTCAGTTCAGTCGCTCATCCGTGTCCGACTCTCTGCGATCTACGAATCGCAGCACACCAGGCCTCCCTGTCCATCACCAACTCCCGGAGTTCACTCAAACTCACGTCCATTGAGTCAATGATGCCATCCAGCCATCTCATCCTCTGTAGTCCCCTTTTTATCCTGCCCCCAATCCCTCCCAGCATCAGAGTCTTTTCCAATGAGTCAACTTTTTGCATGAGGTGGCCAAAGTACTGGAGTTTCAGCTTTAGCATCATTCCTTCCAAAGAAATCCCAGGACTGATCTCCTTTAGAATGGACTGGTTGGATCTCCTTGCAGTCCAAGGGACTCTCAAGAGTCTTCTCCAACACCACAGTTCAAAAGCATCAATTCTTTGGACCTTTGTTGGCAAAGTAATGTCTCTGCTTTTGAATATGCTATCTAGATTGGTCATAACTTTTCTTCCAAGAGTCATCTTCTTTTTAAAAAAAGGAATCCCATCTGTCCTCCTAAACTCTTTTTGACTGTATGGACTGTAGCCTGTCAGGATCCTCGGTCCATGGGAGTCCCCAGGCAAGAATACTTCATTCATCTCTTATGTCTCTTGAATTCACAGACACTAGCGTCACCTGGGAAGCCCAATATATTAATATTAGGCAACCCACTCCAGTATTCCTGCCTGGAAGATTCCGTGGACAGAGGAACCTGGCAGACTACATCCATGGGGTCTCAAAGAGTCAGCCACAACTGAACACAACAGAATCAATATATGTACCTATACTTCCACTCATTCACTCATTTATACACCTACTTATTCAAAAGCAGAGACATTACTTTGCCAACAAAGGTCCGTCTAGTCAAGGCTATGGTTTTTCCAGTGGTCATGTATGGATGTGAGAGTTGGACTGTGAAGAAAGCTGAGCACCGAAGAATTGATGTTTTTGAACTGTGGTGTTGGAGAAGACTCTTGAGAGTCCCTTGGACTGCAAGGAGATCCAATCAGTTCATTCTAAAGGAGATCAGTCCTGAGTGTTCATTGGAAGGCCTGATGCTAAAGCTGAAACTCCAATACTTTGGCCACTTCATGCGAAGAGTTGACTCATTGGAAAAGACTCTGATGCTGGGAGGGATTCGGGACAGGAGGAGAAGGGGACAACAGAGGATGAGATGGCTGGATGGCATCATTGACTCAATGGACGTGAGTCTGAGTGTACTCCGGGAGTTGGTGATGGACAGGGAGGCCTGGCGTGCTTCGATTCATGGGATCGCAAAGAGTCGGACACTACTGAGTGACTGAACTGATGTAACAGATAGATTTTTAATGCCAGACCAAATCCAAGCACTCTGCTGAGTACCAGAGGTCTGGAAGTGAACAAGCGGGAGAACTTTTCTGAGGAAGGGATCACAGTCTCTTGGCTCAGTCAGTTCAGTTCAGTTCAGTCACTCAGTTGTGTCCGACTCTTTGAGACCCCATGAATTGCAGCACGTCAGGCCTCCCTGTCCATCACCAACTCCCGGAGTTCACTCAAATTCACGTCCATCAAGTCGGTGATGCCATCCAGCCATCTCATCCTCTGTCATCCCCTTCTCCTCCTGAGCCCAATCCCTCCCAGCATCAGAGTCTTTTCCAATGAGTCAACTCTTCACATGAGGTGGCCAAAGTACTGGAGTTTCAGCTTTAACATCATTCCTTCCAAAGAACACACAGGGCTGATCTCCTTTAGAATGGACTGGTTGGATCTCCTTGCAGTCCAAGGGACTCTCAAGAGTCTTCTCCAACACCACAGTTCAAAAGCATCAATTCTTTGGTGCTCAGCTTTCTTCACAGTCCAACTCTCACATCCATACATCTTTTGGCTAGTGAAAGTGAAATTGCAAGTCACTCAGTCATGTCCAACTCTTTGTGAACCCATGGACTATACAGGCCATGGAATTATTCAGGCAAGAATACTGGAGTGGGTAGCCTTTCCCTTCTCCAGGAGATCGTCCCACCCCAGGGATAGAACCTAGGTCTCCCACATTGTGGGTGGATTCTTTACCAGCTAAGCCACAAAGGAAGCCAAGAATACTGGAGTGGGTATACTATTCCTTCTCCAGCAGATCTTCCTGACCCAGGAATTGAACCGGGGTCTCCTTCACTGTGGGCAGATTGTTTACCAACTGAACTATCAGAGAAGCCTTTTGGCTAAGTAAGATCAAAAAAAGATCAAAAAATTACACTAGGCAGGTCTATGATAGGATTTTGCTTAAGACTATTTCAACATAGCATAGAACCCCTGATTGAATTAAAGTCAGGAAGGTTTTTCCTGAGAAGGTAACACTTCAATTCAATTTCTTGAAGGATAAAATAAATAATCCAGTAGTCCAACTTGATAGAGGGAAGTAATAGTGTTCTATGTATACGCAACATGCTGCAAGGATAAAGTAAATATGACTTATTCTGAACTACATGTGACTAGGGAGGTGGTGGTGGGGTGATGGGTAGGTGTCATAAGCCAACCCTTGTATGCTATTTTAAGACACTTCTATTTGATTTAGAAGCCAGAATTGAAGTGTTTTAAGTAGGAGATTCATGACTAGGCTTGTGGCTTTATTAGGGTCTGATGTAGGGGAGCTGATTAGAAAAATTTGAGACAGTAGATAAGGAAATAAATCAGGAGAACTTGGTACTAATGACCCCTTTACCCAACCAAGTCCTCTTCTTCCTGTTAACTTATTTGCTTCTCATCATAAGTGAGATATCTACCTGAGATATTTTAGGGTAAATTTGGTTAAAATAATGATTAAAGATAAAATGCAAACAGCATTATGAGGAAGTGGTATTCTCAGGTGGCTCAATGATAAAGAATCCACCTGTCAATGCAGGAAATGCAGGAGACATGGGTTCAATCCCTGGGGTGGGAAGATCCAATGGAGGAGGAAATGTCAACCCACTGCAGTATTCTTGCATGGGAAATCCCATGGACAGAGGAGCCTGGTGGGCTATAGTCCATGGGGTTGCAAAAGAGTCAGCAATGACTGAGCAATTGAGGACACACACACAGAGACACACACACACCAGGAGGAAGTAGAGGAATAAAAGATAAACATGGATGTTTTTTCCTATCAAGAAGTTTTTGATGAATTGGAGATATTCAGTACCCAAATATCTTTATACAGATAGGATAGAAGGGTGTTCATGAGAGAGGTTGAAAGGAAGGAGCTGCTGCTGCTAAGTCACTTCAGTCATGTCCGACTCTGTGCAACCCCATAGATGGCAGCCCACCAAGCTCCAGCGTCACTGGGATTCTCCAGGCAAGAACACTGGAGTGGGTTGCCATTTCCTTCTCCAATGCATGAAAGTGAAAAGTGAAAGTGAAGTCGCTCAGTCGTGCCCGACTCTTAGCGACCCCATGAACTGCGGCCTACCAGGCTCCTCCGTCCATGGGATTCTCCAGGCAAGAGCACTGGAGTGAGGTGCCATTGCCTTCTTCAAAAGGAAGGAGAGATAATATCTATTTGAGATAAAGGAGCATTATGAAAGTCTTTAAGAGGAAAATTATCAGAAGAAAATGAGTAGAATTTCAATTAGTGAAACTAAGAGAGGGGAGAAGAAGAAATTTCAAAAGCAGAGATATTATGCAGATCTTCTGGCATGCATCATGTAGCATTTTTCCTTGTTTCTTTAAACAGAGGGAATTAATGGATTGTGACCAATTCTTTAGAATCTGGTTGGGTATGTCCTTCTGTAAGTTATTTGTATATTATATAGTGACAAAAATGAGCAAAATATACTAAGCTCCTGGTTTAATTTATTTAACCAAATATTTATTTTTCTCCTTCTATGTCCCAGGTACTGTTTAAGGTCCTAAAAATATAATGTGAAAAATACATGCAAAATGTATGTACTAAATATCTTACATTCTATCTGAGGAATAAATATAATAACTGCAAACATTTAAATAGATTAGGTTTTTTTCTGTAAATGTTAAATTCTATAAAAGAAATAAATGTAAGTAATGGGATAGATTCAGGTGGGTAAGGCTTGGCCAGGCTATCTGGATAGGTGATCATGGAAAACATCTATAGTTTAATTTTAAAAAACTTTTCAATGATGTATAAATAGACACAAAAAATACATAAAATCACTAACTTTTAGGCATTGCTTCATATTTTGAGTGGGACATATTTTTACATTGTTACCACGTAGAGCAAGATATGGACCATGTTTAGCGTGAACAACATATAATTCTTCTTTTAGCCCCTTCCCTAAAAATACCCTATTATCAATTGCCTGTTGAGTATTTTGAATGTGAAATAAGACCTGAATAATGAAAGGAGATCAACCCTCTGAAAATCCGCAAGCAAGGGATACTGGGCAAATTGAACAGCAAATGCAAAGACTCTGAGGCAAAAAAGATTAAAAAAGAAAACAAAAAACTTGATTGTTTAAGATGCAAAATTAATGTCAAAGTGGCTATGACACAGTGAAACATAAAAAAATGGTCGAAGGTCATATCAGACTTATGCTGCAGGCAGGTTATATAAGGCTTTAGTTTCCATTAAAGAGCCTATATTTTCTACTTCCAATAGAACCTGTTGAAGGGATACAAAAAATGCCAGATGTCATTGATTGTTGTAAACATTCATTCCAAAAATGTTCATGCAGAAGGTATGTGGAGACAGAACCAAGACAGTGAGCATGGAAGCTGGGAGCTCAATGAAAGTTTATATTCAAGAAAATAGATGATGGTTTGTACTACCAAGAAAATTTTGGTAGTAGCAGTGAAAATGGTTAAGGTTGTCTAGATTAAGTAAAAATGTAAGGAAATAAAACAAGGTAATGGGACAGATTAACTGGATATGGCACTTCAAAACAGAAATAAATTAAGGATGGTTTCTAGGCTTAACTGAGTGACTAATGAAAATATTCATCAAGATGGAGAATATTTGGCAGGAGTTAGGGATGTGTGTAAAGACATGAGTCTAGTTTGACCTTTTATGTTTGAGGTGCTCAAGGGAGATATTTAGATTGGTTTTGGATTAGATTTGGGAATTTTATGTTAAATATGATATTTCAAAACGTGAGACAGAATGAAATTACCCAAGGAGGGAGTACAGATAGAGAAACAAAGAGAGCTGAGGCATCGTAGCAGAGAAGTACAAGCTAGTAAGGGAGTCTTGGAAGAAGTAGACAGAAAGATAAGAGAAAAATAAGAGAATGAGATACAATAAAGGCCAACTGAAACAATCTCTTTCAGACTCATTGTCACAGAGACTGTGATAAGACAAAACGTTGGGAACTGGCCATATGATTTATCAAGTTAGAGAACTTGGGGAACAAAAATGCTTTATTTCTTATTAATCCATTATTCTCTCTCTTGATTTATCATTATTCAGAAAGAATCTTCACAAAACTCATAGTCTTTTTTAAAAAAAGCTTATTGATGTATAGCTGATTTATAATATTACATGTTTTAGGTGTACAGCATAGTGATTTACTACTTTTAAAAACTATACTCCATTTATAGTTATTATAAAATATTGGTTATATTGCCTGTGCTGTACAATATATCCTTATCGCTTATTTATTTCATACATAATAGTTTGTACCTCTTGTCCCTATGGTACCCCTGCCTCCTCCTCTCTCTCCACTGATAAAAACTAGTTTGTTCTCTATTTCTGTGAGTCTGTTTCTTTTTTATTATATTCATTAGTTTGTTTAAATTTTTAGATTACCCCATATAGCTGATATCATGCAGTATTTGTCTTTCTCTGTCTGACTTATTTCACTGAGCATAATACCCTTCAAGTTCATCCATCTTGTAGCATATGATAAAATTTATATTTCTTGGTCTTTGTTAAGGGAATATTTACAGCCTTTAGGCTTTCTTGGTGCACAAACCATACTCAGTGTCAGCAAAGCCACATTCTCACTCAGAAAAATAAACAACAACAAAATAATGCTAAAATGACCTTGAATACTATATTTCTGCTTTCAATGATTCAGAATTTTAAAAATCCCATTACTCTCAGTCCACTAGTGTTTCTGATTTTATATATATATATATGTATATATATATATGATTCTGATTTTAGACCGAGAAACATAATCATTTATCTATTTTCCTGAAGCATTCACTTCCTACTGTATCATAGGTGGCTATTACCATCTTTATAACTGAAGAGAAACAGGGTCTACTTTTACTTTTCACCAAATGTAGTTAAGATATAGTTTAATAATTCAATACATTTTGCAATGAAGACATTATTTTTTAGAGGAGTTTAAGGTTCACAGCAAAACTGAGAGGAAGGAACAGAGATTTCCCATATATCCTCTGTCCTGGCTTCTGCACAACCTCCCCATATTTCAACAAAATTCTAATAAAGATGGTGACATAACACAAGAGATTAAAAAAATAAATGCAGGACAAACTGTGCTCAGAATTTATCCTTTTCAAAAGAGAGTATTTACTGAAACCAAACACACACACACACACACACACACACACACGCACGCACGCGCGCGCACACACACACACACACACATTTTTCTCCTTCCCCTAAAATGAAAAAGCAGCTCCTCTCCAAAGTAAATAAATTATCTCACTTGAGAGGCAAAAGCTCTGTAAGGGGACATACACTTCTGGCATTGTGATTAGAAAATGTGGGCCAATCTTCCCACCATGAACAAATAGAAAATCTAATCACAGTATATATATTTTTTAAAAATCTGCTTGAAGTTATCAAAGATAACAAGGCATTGAAAAATTAGGAATCCAAGGTCTTAAGGAAGAAAAAACTCAGATAGGGAACCCAAGTATATGGAAAATGCCAAAAGACAAGTGAGAACCTAAGCACAGCTTTTGATAATCTTATGGGGTTGGTGGTGGTGGTGGTTTAGTGGCTAAGTCGTATCTGGTTCTTGTAACCCCATGAACTGTAGCCTGCCAGTCTCCTCTGTTCATGGAATTCTCCAGGCAAGAATACTGGAGTGGGTTACCATTTCCTTCTCCAGGGGATCTTCCCAACCCAGAAATCAAACCCGGGTCTCCTCCATTGCAAGCAGATTCTTTACCGACTGAGCTATGAAGGAAGCCGCTGTGCGGTTGGGAGTGACACAGTTGAAGTCCAGAGTCTGCCAAGGAAGAAATGCCTGTAAACACACACGATAAGGGCTTCACTCTAGGAGTTAGTGTGAACTAGACTGGTCTGGTTCTCACAGGATGAGGAAGTCCAACTTCATATCACCTTGCTTCCCATAATTAGACTAAATTCATAGAAGGTTATTAGTTCCTTAAACATACGTCCCTTTGGAGAGAGAGAAGACTTAACAATAGGCCTACTTATACATGACTTATGCAATTTATGTTACCAAAACTTAAATTATCAGACACATAAGAATAAAAAGAACATTTTTTAAAAGAAAAGTATGGATAATAGAGTCAGACACTCAAAAATTTTGGGTAATGGATTTATACAAAGTCTTTAAAATAATATCCTGAATGTATTTCAGTTAATGGCATTACATGATGACTTTAATATCAGTGTCCTGAATATGTTCAAAGAAATAGGTATAACCTAGAGATTCTGAAAAGAAATAGCATTTAAGAAAATGTAAATCTGGGTACTGAAAGAAAAAAAAACTAACTGAAATTAAGAATGTGATGGAAAGGTTTCACACGAGATTACAAACCCCTGAAGGTATTATTAATAAAACGGAAGATAAGTCAGAACAATGTGTGAAGAAGTACAGTAGATAAAAATGATGGAAAAAGGACAAAATGACATGATATACTTGAGGGTTATAGAGTAGAAATCTACCATATATGTGATTGGTGTCGAAGAAAGAATGAAATAGAAGCAATCTGTGGAAAGACATAGCTACAATTTTTTAAATAATTACAGTTTTGAAAATAATAACTCAAGAATAGCAATGAACCTGAAGTAGGAAAAATACAAAGAAAATTGTACCTAACATAGCCCAGTAAAACTTTGGATAAGGAAAAAGGGTAAAGATCTTGAAAGCAGACATAGAAAATAATAATAAAAGGAGCAGCAATTAGAGAAAAATAGGCCTCCCCATCCCTCAGAAAGAATCTGAAAAGAGGACTGTGTTAGTCATCTAACTGTGCGTAACAAATTATCTCTAACTAAGTTGGTTAAAACAGTGAACATTTATTGTTTTATAGATTTTGTGTAGTAATCAGGAAGCAGCAATGCTGGGTAATTCAGGCTCAAGGTCTCTCAAGAGACTGCATCCAAGCTGTCCACTTAGGTGTGGTTATCTTAAGGTTCACATGGGAGAGGGTCTTTCTGAGCTCACACAGGTGGCTAGAGGCAGGCTTCAAATTTTCCAGGTTTTCTCATATAGTCGCCAGTTTGCCTCATTTCCTTAATATACGGGCTGCCTCATAGCCTGCCTGAGTGTCATCATGGAGCTCTTTCCTGGGCAGCCTTTCTGTAGGCCAGCTGGCTTCCCTCAGAGAGAGAATGAGAGAGAGAGAGCATGGGCAAGGAAGTCAATGTCTTTTTATAACCTAATGTCCAGAGTGACATCCCATCACTGCCTCTGTGTTTTATTTACAAAAATAAAGTCACCTGGTGGCTTTATTCTTTCGTGTGTGTGTGTGTGTGTGTGTGTGTGTGTGTATGTGCACACTCAGTCATGTCTGACTCTTTTATGACCCCATGGATCATAGCCTTCCAGGCTCCTGTGTATGTGGAATTTTCCAGGGAAGAATCAGTTCAGTCAGTTCAGTCACTCAATTGTGTCTGACTGACTTTGCAACCCCAGGGACTGCAGCATGCCAGGCCTCCCTGTCCATCACCAACTCCTGGAGTTTACTCAAACTCATGTCGATTGAGTCAGTGATGTAATCCAACCATCTCATCCTGTGTTGTCCCCTTCTCCTCCTGCCTTCAATATTTCCCAGCATCAGGCTCTTTGCAAATGAGTCAGCTCTTCACATCAAGTGGCCAAAGTATTGGAATTTCAGTTTCAACA
This sequence comes from Bubalus kerabau, assembly GCF_029407905.1. Taxonomy (NCBI): domain Eukaryota; kingdom Metazoa; phylum Chordata; class Mammalia; order Artiodactyla; family Bovidae; genus Bubalus; species Bubalus kerabau. Next base: position 97,503,576 of record NC_073625.1, on the reverse strand, counting down.
TCAATTCTACCAATGAATGATGAGGACTGATTTCCTTTAGGATGGACTGGTTGGATTTCCTTGGAGTCCAATGGACTCTCAAGAGTCTTCTCCAACACCACAGTTCAAAGGCATCAATTCTTCAGCGCTCAGCTTTTTTTATAGTCCTACTCTCACATCCATACATGACTACTGAAAAAACCATAGGTTTGACCTGATGGACCTTTGTTGGTAAAGTAATATCTCTTCTTTTTAATATATTGTCTAGGTTGGTCATAACTTTTCTTCCAAGGAGTAAGCATCTTTAATTTCAGGGCTGCAGTCACCATCTGCAGTGATTTTGGAGCCCCCAAAAATAAAGTCTATCTCTATTTCCACTGTTTCCCAGTCTATTTGCCATGAACTGATGGGACTGGATGCCATGATCTTCTTTTTCTGAATGTTGAGCTTTAGGCCAACTTTTTCAATCTCCTCTTTCACTTTCATCAAGAGGCTCTTTAGTTCTTTTTCACTTTCTGCCATAAGGGTCGTGGCATCTGTATATCTGAGGTGACTGATATTTCTCCCGGCAATCTTGGTGCCAGCTTGTGCTTCATCCAGCCCAGCGTTTCTCATGATGTATGCTGCATATAAGTTAAATGAGCAGGGTGACAATATACAGCCTTGATGTACTCCTTTCCCTATTTGGAACCAGTCTGTTGTTCCATGTCCAGTTCTAACTGTTGCCTCCTGACCGGCATAAAGATTTCTCAAGAGGCAGGTCAGGTGGTCTGGTATTCCCATCTCTTTCAGTTCATGATTATCTGGGTCATGAAGATCTTTTTTTGTGTAGTTCTTCTGTGTACTCTTGCCACCTCTTCTTAATATCTTCTGCTTCTGTTAGGTCCATACCATTTCTGTCCTTTATTGTGCCCATCTTTGCATGAAATGTTCCCTTGGTATCTCTAAAAATCTTGAAGAGATCTCTTGACTTTCCCATTCTATTGTTTTCCTCTGTTTCTTTGCATTGATCTCTGAGGAAGGCTTTCTTATCTCTCCTTGCTATTCTTGGGAACTCTGTATTCAAATGGGCATATCATTCCTTTTCTCCTTTGTCTTTTGCTTCTCTTCTATTCACAGCTATTTCTAAGGCCTCCTCAGACAGCCATTTTACCTTTTTGCATTTCTTTTCCTTGGGGATGGTTTCGATCCCTGCCTTCTGTACAGTGTCACAAACCTCCATCCATACTTCTTCAGGCATTCTGTCTATCCAATCTATTGCCTTGAATCTTTGTCACTTCCACTGTATAATCATAAGGGATTTGATTTCTGTCATCCCTGAAAGGCCTAGTGGTTTTTCCTACTTTCTTCAATTTAAGTCTGAATTTGGCTGTAAGAAGTTCATGGTCTGAGCCCCAGTCAGCTTTATACTGGAGTGGGTTGTCATTTCTTACTCCATGGGATCTTCCTGACCCAGAGATTGAACTCACATCTGTTGCATCTCCTACATTGGCAAGTGGATTCTTTACCACTGTGCCCCCTGGGAAGCCCATTTTCTTCACAGAGCGGCATCCAAGTGTCATGTGGAATCACTGTTAACAAGTTACTGCAAGTTTAATGTATTAAAACAACCGTTTTTTATTCATTTTTGGACTGGGAAACAGTGATGGGCTGAGGTGGATGGTACATATCAGCTGGGGTGTCTAGTGAAGGTTCTTCATTCACACGATTGGTGCCTCAGCGGTTCCTGGTCTGACTGTCTGTCTTCACACAATGTCGCATCTGTAGGACCTATCCATATAGCTTGTATTTTTCATGGCATGGTGATCTCTGGATAATCATATTTCTTACATTGTGTATGGCTTCCAAAAGTCAGGAAAAGAAAGCCAGTCAAGGGCTATATCCAGAACCAGTGCAGCATCACTTCTACTGTGTTCATATCTTCATGGTAGCCACAGAGTCATTCTGGCAGCAGGTGGGATCATTGAATGTCACTTCTTACTTAGGAACTAGCAAGGTCACATTGCAGAAGAATATTGTTTTAGATAAAATGTTTTCATCTTTGGGACACCGTAATCTTTCACATTCTGCTCTCTGGCCATAACAACCCACATCCCATCTACATGCAAAATACATTTACCCTCTCTGTGAAGATTTCATCCCATTATGGCACCGAGGTCACATTTTACTGGTAGGACTCTGAATCTGATCCTTGTTTTGAGACTGCTCCTTAAATTGAGAATCTTTTCTTCTCTGAAGCTAGCCCTAGAACTTTGTATATCCTCAAGATCCATATCGAAAAGTGGCCAATTCCCTTTTTGTCTCTATTTTCTGCCACCATATTTCATTATACATAAATAAAAAACCAGTTGACTCTTCCAGCATTCTGCCTTAACCTCTGCTAAACCCAGTCCTCTAGTTCAGAGGCATATTTTTTACTTTATACTTCCTTTCATATTATTTCTTGCTAAAAAATGCCCCCAAACTTAGCATCTTAAGACAATATGAAGTGAAATTTTCTCACATGGTTTCTGTGGATCAGGAATCTGAAAGCACCTTAGATGGACAGTTCTGGCTCAGAATCTCCCATCAGGCTATAGTCAAGATGTCAGTGGAGATTGCATCTCTCTGACAGCATGGCTGGAGGCAGAGAATCAGCATTCAAGATAGCTCATTTAGAGGGAGTTGGCAGGACAATTTAGCACTGTTGGCTTGTGGAAAGCCTCAGTATCAGGACAGCCTGGGAGTCCTCCCAGCATCACAGATGCTTCCTCAAAAGCAAATGCTCCAAAATAGAGGGAAAGAAAGAAGCTGCTGTTCCTTTTATGACCTAACATCTAATGTCATACATTTCCATTTCATTAGAAATGAAACAAATCAATAAGGTCAGACACACTCAAGGAGGGAAATTAAGCTTCACCTCTTAAAAGCTGGGAGGAGTGTACCTAAGAATTCATGGACATATTGTAAAACCACCATATCTAATTTACCTCATTTTTCTAAAATTACCTAAATGTTGCTAATTTTTCTATCACTGTGTAACAAAAAATTTGAAGTTGAACAGTTCTATGAACACCTACAAGACCTTTTAGAACTAACACCCAAAAAAGATGTCCTTTTCGTTATAGGGGACTGGAATGCAAAAGTAGGAAGTCAAGAAATACCTGGAATAACAGGGAAATTTGGCCTTGGAGTATAGAATGAAGCAGGGCAAAGGCTAATTGAGTTCTGCCAAGAGAACGCATTGGTCATAGCAAATGCCCTCTTCCAGCAACACAAGAGAAGACTCAATACATGGACATCAGCAGGTGGTCAACACCAAAATCAGATTGATTATATTCTTTGCAGCCAAAGATGGAGAAGCTCTATACAGTCAGCAAAAACAAGACTAGGAGCTGACTGTGGCTCAGATCATGAGCTCCTTATTGCCAAATTCAGACTTAAATTGAAGAAAGTAGGGGAAACCACTAGACCATTCAGGGATGGCCTAAATCAAATCCCTTATGACTATACAGTGGAAATGAGAAATAGATTTAAGGGACTAGATCTGATAGACAGAGTGCCTGATGAACTATGGATGGAGGTTTGTACATGGGACAGAGATCAAGACCATCCCCAAGGAAAAGAAATGCAAAAAAGCTAAATGGCTGTCTGAGGAGGCCTTACAAATAGCTGTGAAAAGAAGGGAAGTGAAAAGCAAAGGAGAAAAGGAAAGATATTCCCATTTGAATGCAGAGTTCCAAAGAATAGCAAGGAGAGATAACAAAGCCTTCCTCAGAGATCAATGCAAAGAAATAGAGGAAAACAATAGAATAGGAAAGACTAGAGATCTCTTCAAGAAAATTAGAGATACCAAGGGAACATTTCATGCAAAGATGGACTCAATAAAGGACAGAAATGGTAGGAACCTAACAGAAGCAGAAGATATTAAGAAGAAGTGGCAAGAATACACAGAAGAACTACACAAAAAACATCTTCACAACCCAGATGATCACAATGGTGTGATCAATCACCTAGAGCCAGACATCCTGGAATGTGAAATCAAGTGGGCCTTAGGAAGTATCACTATGAACAAAGCTAGGGGAGGTGATAGAATTCCAGTTGAGCTATTTCAAATCCTAAAAGATGATGCTGTGAAAGTGCTGCACTCAATATGCCAGCAAATTTGGAAGACTCAGCAGTGGCCATGGGACTGGAAAAGGTCAGTTTTCATTCCAATCCCAAAGAAAGGCAATGTCAAAGAATGCTCAAACTACCACACAATTGCACTCATCTTACACGCTAGTAAAGTAATGCTAAAAATTCTCCAAGCCAGGCTTCAGCAGTACATGAGCCATGAACTTCCAGATGTTCAAGCTGGTTTTAGAAAAGGCAGACAAACCAGAGATCAAATTGCCAACATCCGCTGGATCATGGAAAAAGCAAGAGAGTTCCAGAAAAACATCTATGTCTGCTTTATTGACTATGCCAAAACCTTTGACTATGTGGATCACAATAAACTGTTGAAAATTCTGAAGGAGTTGGGAATACCAGACCACATGACCTGCCTCTTGAGAATCCTGTATACAGGTCAGGAAGCAACAGTTAGAACTGGACATAGAACAGACTGGTTCCAAATAGGAAAAGGAGTACATTAAGGCTGTATATTATCGCCCTGCTTATTTAACTTATATGCAGAGTTCATCATGAGAAACGCTGGGCTGGATGAAGCACAAGCTGGCACCAAGATTGCCGGGAGAAATATCAGTCACCTCGGATATGCAGATGACATCACCCTTATGGCAGAAAGTGAAGAAGAATTAAAAAGCCTCTTGATGAAAGTGAAAGAGGAGAGTGAAAAAGTTGGCTTAAAGCTCAACATTCAGAAAACTAACAAATGGCATCCGGTCTCATCACTTCATGGCAAATAGATGAGGAAATAGTGGAAACAGGCAGACTTTTATTTTTGGGGGCTCCAAAATCACTGCAGATGGTGACTGCAGCCCTGAAATTAAAAGATGTTTACTCCTTGGAAGAAAAGTTATGACCAACCTAGACAGCATATTAAAAAGCAGAGACATTACTTTGCAACAAAAGTCCATCTAGTCAAGGCTATGGTTTTTCCAGTGGTCATGTATGGATGTGAGAGTTGGACTATAAAGAAAGCTGAGCACCGAAGAATTGATGCTTTTGAACTATGGTGTTGGAGAAGACTCTTGAGAGTCCTTGGACTGCAAGGATATCCAACCAGTCCTTCCTAAAGGAGATCAGTCCTCAGTGTTCATTGGAAGGACTGATGTTGAAGCTGAAACTCCAATACTTTGGCCACCTAATGCGAAGAGCTGACTCATTTGAAAAGACCCTGAATTTGGGAATGATTGAGGGAAGGAGGAGAAGGGGACAACAAAGGATGAGATGGTTGGATGGCTTCACCGACTCAACGGACATGAGTTTGGATAAACTTTGGGAGTTGGTGATGGATAGGGAGGCCTGGCGTGCTGCAGTTCATGGGGTCACAAAGAGTCAGACACGACTGAGCAACTGAACTGAACTGAACAGAAAATATCTATTCTCCAGCCTTCAGTAACATTTTTCTTATTTTCCTCCCACTGCCACAATTAGTCTACTTGAGGTCCTCCATCCTGCCATGCAACATCGACATCCAAAGCCATGTGTTTTACATATGTTATAACACAAAACCGAGTTCCAGTATCAAATTTTGGTTCTTTAATGTATTTCTAATTAACAAACCCTCTCAAACCATCACTGGGTTAAATAGCAACCATTTAGTATATGTGGTTATCCTATGAGTCAGGTGTTTTGTCAAGGCATATTGGGATGACTCCTCTCTGTTCCGTGAAGTGTGAGCTCATCTGAAATTGTTCACATGGTTGAAGATGGCTGGTATGGCTTGACCGGGGCATGTCTAGGGCCCTCAGCTTTGACTTTACATTTACGTTTTTCTGTTCTCCTCCATGGGTCTACTGGAGTAGGAAAAAACAAGATAGGTTCTTTCCTCATGTCTGGGGCCTGGATTAGAAAGCTTGAAGAACTGGGTCTGATTCAAAATTCGATTTTTCTCTCTCCAAGTGACCACTCTACAGAGCTTGGGAGTCTCCCAGTGGCTGGAATTTTTTCATGACATTGACTTCTTTCAGAGAGAATATCTTAGGTTCACGTAGAAGTTGAAGGGCCTGATAGACCTAATCTCAAAAGCCATTCAGCATCCCTTCTGCATTCTCTTGATTATACAGGCCAACCTACAATCACTATAGAAAGGGACCATAAAGGTGCAAAGACCAAAAACCCTAACTCATTTGGGGACCAAATTTGTAACACAGTTCCCAATTAGTTATATGTACTCACTGACTTGTAGAATACACTTTTTTATTCTTTACCAAAAGTGTACTTCCTGAAACACAGTTTCATCTGTTTCAGAGGGGGTAAATACAGTTTATTGCAATGGTTTTGCAGATGTAACTAAATTGGAATGAGCTTCATAAGGCATATTGATGCCAAAGAAACTAGATAATATTGTAGTCATTTTTCATAACCAATAAGTTGGGATTTTTTTTAACATGCAAGGAATAACTATATAGGTATTGCTTATGCATTTTGCAGTTTTATATACCGTTCCTGTGCATTCTTCTGTGTTTCCACTGCTTATGTATTTATTCTCTAAGAATTGGTTATCACTTTTAATCATACAATTTCCCTTCAATCACAAAAATGTAGGGGAAAATATTGCACTCAGTAATCAAGTCAATATGCTTGTTGGTGCTACTTTCTATATACAAATATGTATTAATATGCACACTTTTATTCAATAAGCATGTGCTAACCACCTGTTTCCAGCTGGACATTGGCTATTCTTATAGAAGTGTACATCCTTGAAATACATACATAACCCACTACCCTCCCCTCCCCACCGTCTTCCTTCTCGGTTGCATGGTTTTGAGTACCTCTCAGGCTAATTAAAGTTTCAAGAGCACTGTAGTCATTTAAATATAGTAATTTTATATCTTACAATTTCTCTTCTACCTGTCCCTACCTATACTGATAGGTATAAGATTTTAATGTTTTCAAAGCAGTAGAATAAAATACAGTCTAATATCCTTCAAAATAACAACAGCAGCATAAAATGACTATTCATAGTATGTGATTTTTAGTAACTCTTTCTTCCTTCCCTCCTTTGTGTTCTTCCCTTCCTCCCTTACCTTGTAATACAGGATTGCCAAACATGTCACTTTCTATCATTTCTGAAGTGGGATCTTCCCTTCATGTCAATCACATTGCCTTCTTTGTTTCTGTCACCATACTCACCACAATCTATAAGCATGTTCATTTGTTTGCTTATTTCCTCTTCTCTCTTGAAAGTAGAAGACCAAAGAGAAAAGACACATTTTGTATCTAGTATACCACTGAATCCTTGGTACCTGGTTTAAAGTAAGCAATAAATAAAGATCGGTGGCATAGATTAGTGAAATAAGTTATTTCAATTGACCACAGAAACCAAGTAATGCAGGGCTCATTATGGAGCATTGTGGATGTCTGCCCAGTACGTGCTCTTCTCTCTCTTGACAACTGCTCCTGTTTTCATTTAGGTTTCTGTGCTTTCCCTACATAATCCAAATATTTTTGGGGAAGCTAGCTCTACTTTTATTTCTGAAATGTGGCATTTGAGCTCAGACAAAAGAAATTAGAGAGGGACATTCACCAAGCTGTGTGAGAGAATAGGTTTTTTTCCAGTTGAACCAGTGTGGGAATCTAGGAAGCAGTTTCTTATCTTGTTGTTATGTAAGTAGAGATATATATTCTGTGTAGCTGAAATTTACAGAGTATTATTGAGCATCCTTATTAAGAAAAAGAATACATCAATTAACTTAGAGCAGGCTTAATTCAACCATCAGTTCTCAGACCTTGACTTACTCCACCACTCAGCAATAGTTAATACACTCTGTAAAATAATTTTTAATTATTCCCTGGGGGCTCAGACAGTAAAGAATCTGCCTGCAATGCAGGAGACTCAGGTTCGATCCCTGGGTCAGGAAGGTGTCCTGGAGAAGGGAATGGCAACCCACTCCAGTATTCTTGCTGGAGAATTCCATGGATAGAGGAGCCTGGAGGGCTACAGTCCACAGGGTCACAAAGAGTCAGACTTGACTGAGTGACTAACACTTTGATTGATTCCCATTAGTATTGGTTTGATTTGGCAAGATTTGGTAATTAAAGGATATATTTTTAATGAAACCAACTGCAGGCTTTGCATTCTAAAAAATAAAATAAAATAAGCTCCATTTAACAAAACCCTGGACTGTGCCAAGAGGCCAGACCAGGGCTATCCCTTTCTAGCAACATGACCTGGCTAAATAGCTTAACCTCTTTGAGGCTCATTATTTTCAAGTGATATTATGGAGCAAATGCAGTAATGCTTTTGGATATATACATATATATAAATATATATTCAGAAGTGATGTTGTTGGATCATATGGTAGCTCTATTTTAAATTTTGGAGGAACTTTAATACTTTTTTATGTTGTAACTACACCATTTTATATGTCAACCAAGAGTGTACAAGTTCAAATTTCTCCATAGCCTCACCAAAACTTATATCTTTTGTTTTTTGTGTTTTTGATTTGTGTTTTCCTGATAATCAGTAATGTTGAGCACTTTTTATATACCTGTTGCCCAATTTATGTCTTCTTTGGAGAAATATCTATTCAAGTCCTTTGCCCATTTTTAATTATTGTTTTGCTATTGAGTTTTAAGAATTCTTTATGTATTTTGGAAGTTAATTCCTTATCAAATTATATAGTTGACAAAAATTACTCCATTTCATAGGTAGCATTTTCACTCTATTTTTTTATTTCCTTTGTTTTGCAGGAGATTTTTGCAGTATAATTCACAGTAGCCAACGTATGGACATAACCTACAAGTTCTTTGACAGACAAATAGATCAAGAATATGTGGTATGCACAATGGAATATTACACAGCCATAGAAAATGAAGGAAATCTTACCATTTACAACAACATGGATGGACCTGAATGATATTATGTTAAGTAAAATAAATCAGTCACATAGGGCAAATCTTACATCATTCCACTTATACTACTACTACTTCTAAGTCACTTCAGTTATGTCTGACTCTGTGCGACCCCATAGACAGCAGCCCACCAGGCTCCCCCGTCCCTGGGATTCTCCAAGCAAGAACACTGGAGTGGGTTGCCATTTCCTTCTCCAGTGCATGAAACTGAAAAGTGAAAGTGAAGTCGCTCAGTCGTATCCGACTCTTAGTGACCCCATTTATGAGTTATCTAAAACTGTTAAACTTCTAGAAACCGAAAGAAGATTGGTAGCTTCCAGGGGATGGGGAGAGAGGGAAATGAAAGTTACTGTTCAGTGAGTACAAAGTTATAGTTTTACAAGTCAAATAAGTTTTAGAGATCTGCTGTATAACATTATGCAGCAATATAGCATTGTATATTTAAAAAAATTAAGAGGGTAATATTATATTAATTATTCTTACCACACACAAGCAAAAAGACATAAGAAATCTTTTAGTAGTGATGGATATGTTTGTTACCTTTATTGTGATGATGATATCATGTTGTTGTAGTTGGTTAGTCACTCAGTTGTGTCCAACACTTTGTGACTCCATGGACTGCAGCACGTCAGGCTTCCCTGTCCTTCACCATCTCCTGGAGCTTGCTCAAACTCACGTCCATCAAGTCAGTGATGCCATCCAACCATCTCATCCTCTGTCATCCCCTTCTCCTCCTGCCTTCAATCTTTCCCATCATCCAGGTCTTTTCCAGGAGTCAGGTTTTTCACGTCACGTGGCCAAAGTATTGGAGTTTCAGGTTCAGCATCAGTCCTTCTAATGAGTATTCAGGATTGATTTCCTTTAGGATTGAGCAATTTCATCTCCTTGCTATCCAAGTCACTCTCAAGAGTCTTCTCCAACACGACGGTTCAAAAGCATCAATTCATCAGCATTCAGCCTTCTTTATGGTCCAAGTCTCATATCCATACATGATTACTGGAAAAATCATAGCTTTGACTATAAGGACCTTTGTCAGTAATGTCTCTGGTTTTTAATTCACTGTCTAGGTTTGTCATAGCTTTTCTCCCAAGGAGCAAACATTTTTTAATTTCATGGCTGCAGTCACCATCTGCAGTGATTTTGGAGCCCAAGAAAATAAAATCTGTCCCTGTTTCCATTGTTTCCCCGTCTATTTCCCATAAAATGATGGGACCAGATGCCATGATCTTTGTTTTCTGAATGTTGAGTTTTAAGCCAGCTTTTTCACCCTCCTCTTTCACCTTCATCAAGAAGCTCTTTAGCTCTTCTTCGCTTTCTGCCAGAAGGGTGGTGTCATCTGCATATCCGAGGTGATTGATATTTCTCCCAGCAATTTTGATTCCAGCTTGTGCTTTATCCAACTAGCATTTCTTATGATGTACTTTGAATATAAGTTAAATAATCAAGGTGACAACAGTCCATTGTTCTATGTTTGGTTCTAACTGTTGCTTCTTGACCTGCACACAGATTTCTCAAGAGGTAGGTCAGTGGTCTGGTATTCCCATCTCTTGAAGAGTTTTCCACCATTTATTGTGATCCACAGGGTCAAAGTCTTTAGTGTAGTGAATGAAGCAGTAGTAGATGTTTTTCTGGAATTTTCTTGCTTTTTGTATGATCCAATGGATGTTAGCAATTTGATCTCTGGTTCTTCTGCCTTTTCTAAACCCAGCTTGAACATCTGGAAGTTCTTGGTTCATAATATCATAAGTATTTGCAAATTGCGAGCATATACATGATAAGTTGCTCAGCATCACTAATCATCAGGGAAATGGAAATTCATCAAACTGTATATATTAAATATCTGCAGTTTTTATATATTATATATACCTTAATAAAGCTGAAAAATATGATAATGCATGTAAAAGTACTGTAAACACTAAGGCAAATGTTATGTATTTAAGAAGTCACCACCATTATTAATATTAAAATATATGTGTCAAGCAGGACACAATTTATAAGCAACCAAAAAAAAAAAAAAACACAAAGAAAGGATTATGACAGATTTAAGCACAAGGAAGGATGTTGGCTATGTCACAGAAGCAATGAGAAGGCTTGAGAATTGAGGTCAGGAATCGTAGGAGTTTATCAAGTATAAAACCTAGCCAGGGCCAAATTCCAGGAGTAGCCTGCTGAAGATGCTACTCTTGGCACCACCAGCATGCTTACTTCATCCGTATCAGTAGCTCATCACTGCTATAGGAAATGAAACTTCATCTCTGGATGAATAATTCAAATTTTAAATATCTGACTATTTGAGCTTTAGTATTAGGTCTGTATCCTGTCTTCTGGAGTCAGTAAAGGGGTGTCTTAACCTGTTTCAGATTTTGCAGTAGAGGACTTGTGGACACAGCAGGGGAAGGAGAAGATGAGACAAATTGAGAGAGTAACACTGACATATGTACACTACCACGTGTAAAACAGCCAGCCAGTGGGAAGCTGGTGAATAGCACAGGGAGCTCATCTTGATACTCTGTGATGACCTAGAAGGGTGAGATGGAGGGAGTGGAGGGAGATTCAAGGGAGGAGATATAGGTATACTTATAGCTGGTTCACTTCATTGTACAGCAGAAATCAATACAACATTGTAAAGCAATTATCCTCCAAATAAAAATAATTAGAAAAGAAATCAGAGCCCACCAACATTTCCCATATAGGAATAATTTACACTGATAGCATTTTCTTAAGAAAACTTAGGGTAAAGGTCACCCAGAGGTAAAGACAACTTCCCATCAAGTTTTCAGTAGCCATCACTGTACAGTAATTACCTCTGTAGGGAACGACATTGACTAACAAGTAGTAGTTGGAGCTATGCTGTAACTATTGGTCTGTATCTGTTAATAATTGCTTTTACAGAAAAGAAAGCCAAATAATGAAGCTAGAGAAGATAAGGTAAAGATACAAAAGGAGAGAAAAATGCCTTTATAATTGTAGAGAGTGCCAAATTACTTGTGAACCGGAAGGAAAGTGCACAGTTCTAGTCAGACAATGGTAATTATTCAAATGCACATTATATAGGTTATTTTGAAAAGAAGACAAATCATTTCTTAATTATATATTCATTGGGTGAATTTTCTAATTTTCAGAAGAAAGTATATATTTTGTCTTCATGAAACCCTAAAAATTATTTTTTGCCTTTAGTAATAAATATTACTACAGATTAATTAATTAATTATTGCTAGAGATTAATAAAGATTATTTTAAAGTGAATATTACTTTTATAGCTTTTCATTAAAAATTTCAGCTTTGTTGACTGATCACATTGATTCAATGATGGTCATTGGAATCTTTCCTATGCCATTACTGGAGTAAAATCAAAATAATATTTCAGTCTTACAAGATGATAAACATTATCTTTGGAAATAAATTTATAATATAAATATTTATATATTCATATATAAAAGCTTCATTTCTATATATGGAAATATATATTTTTTTACTTCCTGATGAATTTCCAAGAATCAGAATTTTCTCTTCCTGAATAAAGGGTTCCAGTTAAGGGATTAAAGGCAGTGCATTAAGAGGTTTTAGATTGCAGTTTATGCTGAGAGGAAAGACAGAGGAGATTATTTTGTTTTCTTTTGAGAGAGCTCAATCCACATTTTTGAGGTTTATCTTTGGCACAGCATATCTAAGTTTACTCATCATGAGTAAACACATGAAGTGCTAGGAATAATTCCCTGTTGAATTTCTTTATTTGTGATGAGAATATGGCTTAATCACATTGTGAATCCCTTTGTAGAGATTCTATAAGCTTGAGTAAGTATAGAATTGGCTCTAGAGTCAGTTTACAGATCTATAAGTATACTCTCTCAGAAGCATGGGTCACTGAGCCTTTTCCTGGTCTGTATTGGTTGAGGCTGGGACCTGCCATACCACTTTGGCACTCCTGGAGCTCACCTTCGACCTCTGTGGAAGGTCTCCATATGTATCTCTGGCTTCCCCTTGAGCACTTGTGACGCTGGTGGTGGTTTAGTCACTCAGGCGTGTCCGACTCTTGCATCCCCATTGACTAGCCTGCCAGGCTGCTCTGTCCATGGGATTCTCCAGGTAGGAACACTGGAGTGGGTTGCCATTTCTTTCCAACCCAGGGATTGAACCCATATCTTTTGCATCTCCTGCACTGCAGGTGAATTCTTTACCACTGAGCCACCAGGATAACCTGATCTTATGACTACTTCTGCGAGATTAATCTGACCCCAACAGTGGAGCAGGACAAAAGTGCTGGGAAAGTAATGAATGCCCCAGGAGCAACTCTTAACCAAGGAGGGTTTCAGATCTGGGAATAGAACACCCAACTTCAGGCCCTTTGGGTCCTGGAGTTCTGAGGTGGGCTCAAACTGGTTTCTCAGAGGCCCTCTTGAGACTCAGCCTCAGTTGCTCATAGAAGTGACCCTGTCGTTAACATACTTTCTGCCTCTCTCCCTCCCTTCTCTGACTTACTTCTTCACTCCCTCATTGTGTTTTCTGGGATCATTTCCCAAATATACTCCCAGAACTTATCTCAGGGTCTGCTTTTTGGTCTGCCTCATGCCAATGTTCATCTAATCTTGTTTTTTTAAAAGCCAATAATGTCACTATTCTGGAGACACAAAATTGAGGAAAGAGAAAGGAGTCTCTGCTACCTGACAGCATTTGTGAAGTACAAAAAACATCTATTTGTCTCTGAACTTTTACCATGGGGCCATGGTCTGCCTTGGTGACTATTTATTTCTTTTATGTCTGCCATGATTGGATACTCTCTCCCAGCATTGGCACAAAGGAATATCTGAATGAAAATCATCATTCACAAGAAGAAATGGCTTTGTTGAGATATTTATTCTCATGGATGGCAATCTTTGCTTTTTGGTCACTGTACACTTCTTAGGTATTTTCTTTATGACTATTTAAAATAATTGCCTGAAGAAATGGGACTTAAAATATTGAAATTCTGTGTCCACAGAGCCCATTATCTCTTGTCCTTATTTTTCCTGCGTCCAATACACCCCAACAATTCAGCTTCCATGAAAGCAGGGCCTGGTTTACTTTCTTTATTGCTGTTACTAATATAACAACAAAAGTGCCTGGAAAATAGTAAATTCTTCATAAATATTTGCTGGATGAATCAATTTAATCAGTTCAATTACTTGATAGCCTTACAAACATGGGCAAATTGATTAACCTCTCTGGGCCTCACTTTTCTCATATATAAAATGGAGTGGATGATGACAATCCCTCCCTTAAATGATTGTTGAGAGGTTTGAATGAGATTTTGTATGTAAATATACTCAATGCAGTGACTGACACATAATACATGCTGATAAGCATAGTATTGTAAATGTAATATATTATCTACTGAGAGATGACTATGTGACCGGTATAATTAGATGTTGGGATTATAGCAACGGAACATACAGACAGGATCACTATGCTCCTCTGGTAGCTCAGACAGTAGAGAGTTCATCTGCAATGTGGGAGTCCTGGGTTTGATCCCTGGGTTGGGGAGATCCCCTGGAGAAGGGCATGGCAACCCACTCCAGTATTCTTGCCTGGAAAATCCCATGGACAGAGGAGCCTGGCAGGCTACAGACCATGGGGTTGCAAAGAGTCAGACACAACTGAGTGACTAAGCACAGCACATGCTCATCTAATTGTACTATTGTATAATGAGTGTGATGTAATAGACAATCCGGATCTAAATATTTTAGCTTAAGGAAATTCCATTTTTCTATAGATATTGAATAACTACATATTATAAATCAGGGGGATAACATTTTTAAAGCATATCTTAAAATATAGGGATAGACTGTTGTTGTCATTCAGTCACCCGGCTGTGTCCAACTCTTTGTGACCCCATGGACTACAGCATGCCAGGCCTCCCTGTTCCTCACTATCTCCCCAAGTTTGCCCAAGTTCATGTTCATTGCATCAGTGATGCCATTCAGCCATCACAGAGGTAGATTTGTTGGAGAAAATATTAAAAATATGAATTCTTAAGAAACTACTTCAGTATTTCAAGCAAAAGATAATAACTAGTAAAATGAGTGCCTCTGAGAGACTTTTCTGGATGAAAAAAAGAGAGAGCTGGTTGATGGTTGCTCAGTTAACTGACAGGGGAATACAAAAAATAGCAGGTAAAGAAAGAGATTTAAGATAACTGTGTGTTCCCTAAAATCTATTGAAGAAAAGCATTACAAAAGAATCGGGAGCAAACAGGACTTGAGGGAGATGAATTGGCTCTTAAAGCTTTGCAGAAAGTGGTAGGAGCATAAGATCTGTCCTGTTATCTGGAATGGTGAGCTGGGAAAATAGAGAAGCTGGCGATGAAGGTGAGAGGAAGATGAGAACTCATGATGTTGCTGGGAGAGGGAGATTGCTCATAGCACATGTGAAAGAAAAGAACAGCAGCATTTTCTAAGTATTTCCCCAAGCTGGTGTTTCTCCGTATTTCAAGGTTGCCTCTGTCATCACTTCTGTGTTCAGTGTGACTCAGTTTCTGACTCAACCCAGAATGCTTCTCTCCAGCTCCCAAAGGAGAACCAGGAATCTTAGTGTCTCTAGATATACAAACATCACCTTACTCTGGATAAGATATTCTTATTACATCAAATCAAAGCATGTTTTCCAACCTTTCTATTTTCTTGTTTAATCACTAAAAGATAAAGATACTTGCCTTTAACGTGAACATAATACCGTCATCACACTTAAAAATTATATTTTTTAATGTCATCATGTGTAGCCAGTTCAACACTGTGTGTGTGCAATTTTGTGACTCATCTATTCTTTACTTTGGCAATATGTCAGCCTTAAATTTTTATTATTTCCAGACTTGGTTTTCTTCCTCCTGCCAAAGTTAAAAAACAAATAAAAAATTGGATTCTCATAAAGGTTCTCCCACTCCTTTGGGGATTTATACAAAATACCACTAACTAAAATCATCGGAAATGACTCGTTTCTATGATCCTGAAAATGTAAACATGTCAGCAAAATCAACTATGGCTCATATAGATATAGCTCAAAGGTATTAAGGCCTAAAGTAAATGCTGGAGTGTGCCTGCTTTCTAAGAGAAGAAAGGGCATTGCAAGTTCATGATTAAATGAAAAACTTCAGTAATTTGAATATATTTCCCAGGAGCCAGAGGGCTAAAAAGGTGACTATGCAAGACTTGTGCAAGACTCCAGATTATGACAAAAGTATATATTATAATAGATAGAAGTGTTTGTCCTTCCATAAGATAAAACATCCTCTGAAAAATATCTATTTTGTAGCAGTTGCTCTGTTAGAATTTTCATATGTGAAACAATCTTTACAGTTACTGCATGAAGTAGAGATAATCAAGCCCACACTGCTAAGTCACTTCAATCGTGTCTAACTCTGTGCTACCCCATAGACGGCAGCCCACCAGGCTCCCCCGTTCCTGGGATTCTCCAGGCAAGAACACTGGAGTGGGTTGCCATTTCCTTCTACAATGCATGAAAGTGAAAAGTGAAAGTGAAGTCGCTCAGTCGTGTCCGACTCTTAGCGACCCCATGGACTGCAGCCCACCAGGCTCCTCTGTCCATGGGATTTTCCAGGCAAGAGTACTAGAGTGGGGTGCCATTGCCTTCTCCTCAAGCCCACACTACAGATTTGTAAAGCAAGGTTGTCTAATGTGCCAAAGATTATGTAACAAGTAAATGGATTTGTTCCCAGACTTGTTAGACTTTAAAATGCCTGGTCTTACCATGACTATAACAGGCTGCCTTCTCTGGGCTTCATCAAGGTATAGCCATCACCAGTTTAAGGATGAGGAAAACCAAATTTAAGATATACATATGTAAACATGATGCTGAGTTGTCCTCTATGGAGAAAATCTGCCCTATGCACCCCAATGACAATTGAGGTGAAGCAAGCAAGAACACTGGAGTGGGTTGCCATTTCCTTCTCCAATGCATGAAAGTGAAAAATGAAAGTGAAGTCACTCAGTTGTGTCCGACTCTTAGCGACCCCATGGACTGCAGACTACCAGGCTCCTCCGTCCATGGGATTTTCCAGGCAAGATTACTGGAGTGGAGTGCCATTGCCTTCTCCAATGCAATCTTAGAGCAGCTCCAAAATTGTAAATTCCATTTGGTGGAATTTAGTCATAGCTAACTTTCTTATGTATGTGCATGTGATTAACATTTTGTGTTTAACTGACCCTCTCTGTCAATCAGAGTTCAGTCAGGAAAACAGCTGCAATAAAAATTATGTGAACAAAGGATTTACAATATTTATTTTAGAATTTAATTTAGAAGTACATAATTTAGAATTAAGATATTTAATTTATAATTACTACTTATATTAATTAGACCTTACACTAATGTGCAGTAACCTGGAGAAATGAAGATCAAAAAAGGGGAGTGATAGGCACCAATCATTCTATTGGATGGGTTTCCCTGGTGACTCAGTGGTTAAGTTTCTGCCTACAGTGAGAGGGAGTGGGTTTCATCCTTGGGTTGGGAAGATCCCCTGGAGAAGGGAGTGACTGCCCACTCCAGTATTCTTGCCCGGGAAGACCCATGGGCAGAAGAGCCTGATGGGCTACAGTCCATGGGGTTGCAAAAGAATGGGATATGACTCAGCTGCTAAACAACAACAAAATTCCACTGGACAACAGGTATGAGTATCATGTTAGAACTATAGGATAGGGTTGTTAGATGTAGTAACTAAAAAAATAATCCTTAACATCCAGTTAAATTTTAATTTCAGATAAATAATATTTTTATTATAAGATGTCCCATGTAATATATGATTCTTTGTGACCCCATGGACTGTAGCCTACCAGGCTCCTCTGTCCATGGGATTTCCCAGGCAAGAATACTGGAGTGGGTAGCCATTCCCTTCTCCAGGGGTTTTTCCCAACCTTCGAACCCAGATCTCCTGCATTGCAGGCTGAGCCACCAGGGAAGCCCATATGAGATTGGACTTAAGCTAATTTTTTTTCATTATTTATCTTAAATATATTTAACTGGGTGTCCTGTATTTTATCTGTCAACTTTATAGTAGGAATATTTAACAAGCCATGTATGTTTGCCTCTGAAGTACTCTGGAGGGGTAGTATGTGGAGAGTCTATGGAAAGAAGCACCAACTCTGTGGCTACACAGTTAAGTATGTGGCAGTGAACCAGGGGTGGTTGTTAGTAAACAGAGTCACTGGTCAGGAAGAGGAGCTAGATCTGGAGCAAGACAGAGCAAGAATAACCTGGAACCCACTGGGCACCTCTGTGCCCATAATGATGACTTCACATCTATCTTCTAAATTGCACAGAGACCTCTCTTGACCACACAGAAGGAGATTCTGGGAAAGGCAGTTTCTGGTTATAGTCAAATCAGTGTAACTCAGTGTAATATATCTATCCTTTTTGCCCTAAATTAACACTCTCTCTCCTTCTTTCTCTTTGCTGAGCTAAAATATATATAGAAATGCATGGATAATAATCATAACAGTTTTATGAGTTTTGACAAATGTATACACCTATTTAAACAATACAAAATCAAGATCCAGAACATTTCTGTCTCCCTAGAAAGTTTTCTAGCCCCTGTACAGTCAATCCTCTCTCTCCAATAGGTAAACACTATTTTTTTTCTTTATCATGGTTTTGCCATGTATTCAAAGTGTTAGTCACTCAATCACACCCAACTCTTTGTGAGCCCATGGACTGTAGCACACCAGGCTCTTCTGTCCTTGGAATTCTCCAAGCAATAACACTGGAGTGGTTTGCCACTCCCTTCTCCAGGGGATCTTCCCAATCCAGGGGTCAAACCCAGGTCTCTTGCACTGCAGATTCTTCGCCATCTTGGAGTTCTCTAAAATGGAAGCATACAGTATTTTTCTGGTGGATTTTGCTTCTTTCACACCACATCATGTCCTAGTGAATGTTGCTGCATGTATCAGTAATTTATTCTTTTATTTCTTACACTGTAGAAATATATCCATAATGAAAATTAAGATAAATTTATTGAAAAGATAACTTTATTCCAACACTAGAATTATTGTCATATGTAGAATAAGCATGGAAAAAATTCCATAAAATACAATTTAATACTAGTAAGTTGTACTTGTTTGTCATATGTTCTGAAACCCCAGTAATTTCCTGATGTTATCTAGAATGGTATCAAATACATATAGGCACTGACCAGAAACTCTTTTTCTTGAGTGATCAAAAGTATTGATGGATGAAAGAAGATAACTTATTTTGATCCCCTAACTTCAAACAAACTAAAATCATTTTGTTCACAGTGTTAACTGCCATCACCTCAACTCTCCACACACATTCTGAAAAGTATTACACTAGAACATGATGTAGGAATCCTTGGAAACTAGGGAGTTGGGATACCGTGGGGTTCTCAGTGGTCCATAGTTCAAACACAACTGTGGAAAATAACTCATTTCAACACTGAGCCTGTGGCAAGCTTCAGTTCAGTTCAGTTTAGTCACTCAGTAATGTCTGACTCTGCGACCCCATGAATTCCAGCACGCCAGGCCTCCTTTTCCATCACCACCTCCCAGAGTTCACTCAAACTCACGTCCATTGAGTCGGTGATGCCATCCAGCCATCTCATCCTCTGTTGTCCCCTTCTCCTTCTGCCCCCTATCCCTCCCAGCATCACAGTCTTTTCCAATGAGTCAACTCTTCGCATGAGGGGGCCAAAGTGCTGGAGTTTCAGCTTCAACATCATTCCTTCCAAAGAACACACAGGGCTGATCTCCTTTAGAATGGACTGGTTGGATCTCCTTGCAGTCCAACGGACTCTCAAGAGTCTTCTCCAACACCACAGTTCAAAAGCATCAATTCTTTGTAGACTTTTGGATTGCAGCCATTCTGACTGGTGTGAAATGGTACCTCATAGTGGTTTTGATTTGCATTTCTCTGATAATGAGTGATGTTGAGCATCTTTTCATGTGTTTGTTAGCCATCTGTATGTCTTCTTTGGAGAAATGTCTATTTAGTTCTTTGGCCCATTTTTTGATCGGGTCATTTATTTTTCTGGAGTTGAGCTGTAGGAGTTGCTTGTATATTCTGGAGATTAGTTGTTTGTCAGTTGCTTCATTTGCTATTATCTTCTCCCATTCTGAAGGCTGTCTTTTCACCTTGCAAAAGTCTACAAGTAATAAATGCTGGAGAGGGTGTGGAGAAAAGGGAACCCTCTTACACTGTTGGTGGGAATGCAAACTAGTCCAGCCACTATGGAGAACAGTGTGGAGATTCCTTAAAAAACTGGAAATAGAACTGCCTTATGATCCAGCAATCCCACTGCTGGGCATACACACTGAGGAAACCAGAAGGGAAAGAGACACGTGTACCCCAATGTTCATCGCAGCACTGTTTATAATAGCCAGGACATGGAAGCAACCTAGATGTCCATCAGCAGATGAATGGATAAGAAAGCTGTGGTACATATACACAATGGAGTACTATTCAGCCATTAAAAAGAATACATTTGAATCAGTTCTAATGAGGTGGATGAAACTGGAGCCTATTATACAGAGTGAAGTAAGCCAGAAAGAAAAACACCAATACAGTATACTATCGCATATATATGGAATTTAGAAAGATGGTAACAATAACCCTGTGTACGAGACAGCAAAAGAGACACTGATGTATAGAACAGTCTTATGGACTCTGTGGGAAAGGGAGAGGGTGGGAAGATTGGGGAGAATGGCATTGAAACATGTAAAATATCATGTATGAAATGAGTTGCCAGTCCAGGTTCGATGCACGATGCTGGATGCTTGGGGCTGGTGCGCTGGGACGACACAGAGGGATGGAATGGGGAGGGAGGAGGGTTCAGGATGGGGAACACGTGTATACCTGTGGCGGATTCATTTTGATATTTGGCAAATCTAATACAGTTATGTAAAGTTTAAAAATAAAATAAAATTAAAAAAAAAAAAAAGCATCAATTCTTTGGCACTCAACTCTCTTCACAGTCCAACTCTTACATCCATATATGACTACCAGAAAAACCATAGCCTTGACTAGATGGACCTTTTTTGGCAAAGTAATGTTTCTGTTTTTTAATATGCTTTCTAGGTTGGTCATACTTTCCTTCCAAGGAGTAAGCGTCTTTTAATTTCACCATCTGCAGTGATTTTGGAGCCCAAAAAACAAAGTCTGACACTGTTTCCACTGTTTCCCCATCTATTTCCCATCAAGTGATGGGACCAGATGCCATGATCTTCGTTTTCTGAATGTTGTACTTTAAGGCAACTTTTTCACTCTCCTCTTTCACTTTCATCAAGAGGCTTTTTAGTTCCTCTTCACTTTCTGCCAGAAGGGTGGTGTCATCTGCGTATCTGAGGTGATTGATATTTCTCCTGGCAATCTGGATTCCAGCTTGTGCTTCCTCCAGCCCAGAGTTTCTCATGATGTCCTCTGCATACAAGTTAAATAAGCAGGGTGACAATATACAGCCTTGATGTACTCCTTTTGCTATTTGGAACCAGTCTGTTTTTCCATGTCCAGTTCTAACTGTTGCTTCCTGACCTGCATACAGGTTTCTCAAGTGGCAGGTCAGGTGGTCTGGTATTCCCATCTCTTTCAGAATTTTCCACAGTTTATGGTGATCCACACAGTCAAAGGATTTGGCATAGTCAATAAAGCAGAAATAGATGTTTTATGAAACTCTCTTGCTTTTTTGATGATCCAGCAGATGTTGGCAATTTGATCTCTGGTTCCTCTGCCTTTTCTCAAACCAGCTTGAACATCTGGAAGTTCATGGTTCACGTATTGCTGAAGCCTGGCTTGGAGAATTTTGAGCATTACTTTACTAGCGTGTGAGATGAGTACAATTGTGAGGTCGTTTGAACATTCTTTGGCATTGCCTTTCTTTGGGATTGAAATGAAAACTGACCTTTTCCAGTCCTGTGGCCACTGCTGAGTTTTCCAAATTTGCTGGCATATTGAGTGCAGCACTTTAACAGCATCATCTTTCAGAATTTGGAATAGCTCAACTGGAATTCCATCACCTCCACTAGCTTTGTTTGTAGTGATGCTTTCTATGGCCCACCTGACTTCACATTCCAGGAAGTCTGGCTCTAGGTGAATGATCACACCATCATGATTATATTGGTCATGAAGTTTTTTTGTACAGTTTTCTGTGTATTCTTGCCATGTCTTTTTAATATCTTCTGCTTCTGTTAGGTCCATACCATTTCTGTCCTTTATCGAGCCCATCTTTGCATGAAATGTTCCCTTGGTATCTCTGATTTTCTTGAAGAGATCTCTAGTCTTTCCCATTCTGTTGTTTTCCTCTATTTCTTTGCATTGATCGCTGAAGAAGGCTTTCTTATCTCTTCTTGCTATTCTTTGGAACTCTGCATTCAGATGCTTATATCTTTCCTTTTCTTCTTTGCTTTTTGCTTTTCTTCTTTTCACAGCTATTTGTAAGGCCTCCCCAGACAGCCATTTTGCTTTTTTGCATTTCTTTTCCATGGGGATGGTCTTGATCCCTGTCTCCTGTACAATGTCACAAAGCTCCATCCATAGTTCATCAGGCACTCTATCTATCAGATCTAGTCCTTTACATCTATTTCTCACTTCCACTTTATAATCATAAGGATTTGGTTTAAGTCATACCTGAATGGTCTAGTGGTTTCCCTAC
Organism: Bubalus kerabau; assembly: GCF_029407905.1. Classification (NCBI taxonomy): domain Eukaryota; kingdom Metazoa; phylum Chordata; class Mammalia; order Artiodactyla; family Bovidae; genus Bubalus; species Bubalus kerabau. The sequence goes on along the minus strand of NC_073625.1, from coordinate 97,480,952 downwards.
TTTCTTCAATTTCAATCTGAATTTGGGAATAAGGAGTTCATGATCTGAGCCACAGTCAGCTCCCGGTCTTGTTTTTGCTGACTGTATAGAGCTTCTCCATCTTTGGCTGCAAAGAATATAATCAAGCTGATTTTGATGTTGACCATCTGGTGATGTCCATGTGTAGAGTCTTCTCTTGTGTTGTTGGAAGAGGGTGTTTGCTATGACCAGGGCATTCTCTTGGCAAAATCTATTAGTCTTTGCCCTGCTTCATTCTGTATTCCAAGGCCTAATTTGCCTGTTACTCCAGGTATTTCTGGACTTCCTACTTTGCATTCCAGTCCGCTATAATGAAAAGGGCATCTTTTTTGGGTGTTAGTTCTAAAAGGTCTTGTACTTCTTCATAAAACTGTTCAAATTCAGCTTCTTCAGCATTACTGGTTGGGGCATAGACTTGGATTACTGTGATATTGAATGGTTTGCCTTGGAAACGAACAGAAATCATTCTGTCGTTTTTGAGATTGCATCCAAGGACTGCATTTCGAACTCTTTTGTTGACCATTATGGCTACTCCTTTTCTTCTAAGGGATTCCTGCCCATAGTAGTAGATATAATGGTCATCTGAGTTAAATTCACCCATTCCAGTCCATTTGAGTTCGCTGATTCCTAGAATGTTGACATTCACTCTTGCCATCTCTTGTTTTTTTTTTTTTTTTTTTTTTTTATTTTATTTTTTTAAATATAACCACTTTCAATTTGCCTTGATTCATGGACCTAACATTCCAGCTTCCTATGCAGTATTGCATGGACCTTGCTTCTATCACCAGTCACATCCACAACTGGGTATTGTTTTTGCTTTGGCTCCATCCCTTCATTCTTTCTGGAGTTATTTCTCCATTGATCTCCCATAGCATATTGGGCACCTACTGACCTGGGGAGTTCCTCTTTCAGGATCCTGTATTTTTGTCTTTTCATACTGTTCATGGAGATCTCAAGGCAAAAATACTGAAGTGGTTTGCCATTCCCTTCTCCAGTGAACCACATTCTGTCAGACCTTTCCACCATGACCCACCCGTCTTGGGTGGCCCCACATGGCTTGGCTTAGCTTCATTGAGTTAGACCAGGCTGTGGTCCGTGTGATTAGATTGACTAGTTTTCTGTAATATGGTATCAGTGTGTCTGCCCTCTGGTGCCCTCTCGCAACACCTACCATCTTACTTGGGTTTCTCTTACCTTGGACACGGGGTATCTCTTCACGGCTGCTCCAGCAAAGTGCAGCCACTGCTCCTTACCTTGGACGACGGGTATCTCCTCACAGCCGCCCCTCCTAACCTTGAACATGGAGTGGCTCCTTTCGGCCCTCCTGCGCCCGCGCAGCTACCGCTCCTTGGACGTGAGGTTGTAGCAGAGCCCAGAATACTGCTCTTGGCCAAAACTAGAACCTAAAATGAGCTAGAAAGGACTAGACTTGGATATGACTTTGTAATAGTCTACTGGCCTGGGGTTCGCAGCAATTGTTATCAAACAAAGGACCCTTTAACTGATGCTTAAAAGTTTGCATATGCTTCTCTGTACTGCTCTTAATTTCTGCTTACCTGCTTCTGTGGTCTATCTCCTTTAGGATAGGAGCCATGTCTTTTAATCTATGTATCTCTATTGCCTAGCAAGGTATATGACATTTGAAGGACACTTGAATGAACTCCAGTAGCAGTACTAGGATATATCATAGAAACAAAGGCACACACAACCTGTGATGGAGCAGAGTAATAGAATGGGGAGGACTGAAACTCAGGCTTTTGGATGAATTCTTGTTTATAGTGGGACGGCTGAACTTCAGCATTATCTGCTTTCTTCCTGTATTCTAGGGAACAGATGTTTCTTAGGGTGAAGTTCTTACACCTGCTGGAATATTTCATCTACCAGTTAGCTTGGCTATATCTGAATGTAAATATCAAAAGAGACTCAGTAATGACAGGTGTCCTGGGAGAGGAGTTTATGATACTTGAAGAGAAACAGCCTATTATTTGGGGCTCCAATAATGGAGAATGTAGTGTCAAGAAAATGCCCTCAATAACTGACCAATTGATCACCTAGTTAAAATGGCTAATGTGACCTAGCCATGGCCAGAAGAACATAGGTCTTCTAACACTGAATACAGTTGTTTTATAAACTGGCTAAGGGCCAAAAAAGACACTAATGATCATGGAGCCTTAAATATGCTCCCAACTGGGTGGATGGATAGATAGAGATAGGTGATAGATATTATACATTAAAATAATAAGTTTTAAATGTAACTTTAAATACATTTCACGGGACTGATGCATTTAAAGAATATATTTTTTAGATATTTAATCATTAGGTTCAAGAGTAGTGGCACTAGTGGTAAAGAACCCACCTGACAATGCAGGAGACATAAGCGATGCAGGATCAATCCCTGGGTGGGGAAGATCCTCTGGAGGAGGAACTGTAACCCACTCCAGTATTCTTGCCTTGAGAATCCCATGGACAGAGGAGCCTGGCAGGCTACGGTCGATGGGTTGCAAAGAGTCAAACGCGACTGAAGTGACTTAGCACGCACAAGAAAAATCCCTTTATGCTTTCTTTCCTGATTCCATGCTAAAACAGAAGAGTGGGAACTAATGATAAAATCATTTGTTCTAATATTAAAACAATATTTTTGAAGACAGGAAGACATCAAGCATATTGTGAAATAATCTATAAACGCTCTCAGCACGATGTCTGGCTCAGTAAACAGTCAGTAAGTATTAGTGTCTTTTCATCTATTAAAATCCCAGGATTAGGAATTCTTGTACAGCCTAGAAAATGGAGTTGATAACTATCACTGATAAAAGTTTTACTTTTTAAAAATGCCTAAGTCTAGTAAAGAAGATATTAAAACTTTTTCAAACTTTAACCTAAATGGTGTGTGTGCTCAGTTGCTCAGTCGTTTCCAACTCTTTGTGACCCTGTGGACTGTACCCGGCCAGGCTCCTCTGTCCATGGGTTTTTTTTTTTTTTTTTTTTTGGAGAGCAGAGTGGATTTTATTTTCTTTTATTTTTAAATATAAAGTTTTAATTATGGAAAATTTGAAACATATACAGAAGTAGGGAGTATATATGTGCCATCACCCAGCTTTAACATGACCCATTTTGTCTGACCTATTCTCCAAACACCTTAATGTCTCCTTTGCTTATCATCTGCATTGGGTTATTTGGATGCAAATTGAAGACATTGTCTTCTCCCATTGGTATGTCTTCTCCCATAAGACAAGGTAGTTTTAATAATCTTATTTCAAATCTGGGAAGCAGAAGTTTACCTGTTGTTCTCACGGATTGGTTCTAAAGAAAATGTTATTTAGCAGAAATATGTTTTTTTTTTTTTTCAGTATAGTTTCAGTCTTTTTTTTTTTTCGTTTCATACATGATATTTTACAAGTTTCAATGCCATTCTCCCAAATCTTCCCACCCTCTCCCTCTCCCACAGAGTCCATAAGACTGTTCTATACATCAGTGTCTCTTTTGCTGTCTCGTCCATGGGTTTAACCCAGCAAAAGTACTGGAGTGGGTTGCCATTTCCTCCTCCAGAGGATCTTCCCGACCCAGGGATCAATCCACGTCTCCTGAGGCTCTTGCATTGGCAGGCGGATTTTTTGCCGCTGAGCCACCTGGGAAACCCATTAACCTAGATTAGACCTACAAATAATGAATGAATAGCAGAAATAGTTTCAGTGTAAAATAAAGTCTTGTTGCTAATGAAAGCTGAATTTACCTCATAGGTTTTCCAGAGGAATCATTTTATTCATGCCATGTATACACAAAGGAAGTTTTTCAACCATTTTTTGCTATTTAGCATGAAAATTGTTTTCTGACTTTCTTTGTAAATCCTGCATGTTTTGACTTGACTATCAGTTCAGTTCAGTTCAGTTGCTCAGTTGTGTGTGACTCTTTGTGACCCCATGAATCGCAGCATGCCAGGCCTCCCTGTCCATCACCAACTCCCAGAGTTCACTCAGACTCACGTCCATCGAGTCAGTGATGCCATCCAGCCATCTCATCCTCTGTCATCCCCTTTTCCTCCTGCCCCCAATCCCTCCCAGCATCAGAGTCTTTTTCCAATGAGTCAGCTCTTCGCATGAGGTGTCCAAAGTACTGGAGTTTCAGCTTTAGCATCATTCCTTCCAAAGAAATCCCAGGGCTGATCTCCTTCAGAATGGACTGCTGTGCCTAATAAATATTCATGGGATAAATTAAATGAAAATTCGGCAACATGGGATGCTAAGTGGGCAAGGAGGGTTCTCCTTACATGAAACCAGAATCACAACCTCAGGAGGAAATTGTGGTGAAAATTTGCCCTCAATATATCAGGAGAAAGAAGTGCATAATACTTTGAAGGACTATTCTTACAACACAAGACCAGCTTTCAGCAAAACCATGTTGTCATAGACTTGGTTTCCCTTGCAGTAAGTGGCCTTTTCCCTTCCTCCTGGACCCCTTGTCCTTCTTGGCCCCATTCCTTCTGGTCTCAATCCTGTGCCCTGGTCAGTATAATCTGAACAGTGGTTAATGTGGACTAACCTGTTGATCAGTCCAAGCCCACCCACCTAAGGCTGCTTTCTCACCAGATCAGGTCCCCAGGGCAGATAGGATTGTCTGGTGCACCTACCAGACTTTACTATACCATTAATAAATTGAACTACTCTATCTTCCAAAAAATTTGCATTTTATCAGAGCACTTAAAAAGTTTCAAATAATGTGTCACGAATGCAAAAATTCAGTATCTAGGAGAGAGATTTTCAGAAGATATGCTTCCCAGTACTTTTCACATGCTTTTCATTAAGTTTTGCTACCCCAGCTTATGAATATCATCAGCTTATTATTTCTATTTAAACTTGAAGCCTCGTTACCCATTTGAAACCATTTGTACTGATCACTTTTGCATAGACAGCCTGGTTCTCCCAGTCTGTATTCATGTTCCTCATAATATCACAATCTGACAGTGTTCAAACTGTTCTGGGGGCTCTAGAACATGCCCCTTGAGAAAATTGAGCTTGCTAGATGGTGGAGAAATGTGGTTTGCTAGAGAATGAGCCAGTTACATCTGCAGGATGCATGCATTTCAGGATAAATAAATCTTGATGAATTTCCTCCATCTGAAGTCTTCTTCCTCAGAGTATGAAAAAAATTTACACTGTTTCTCTTAAATGAATGATTGGTGGAAAGGAATAAACAACAATCTCAGGTTGCCCTTAAAGAATCATAAAATTATTAATTCAGTAAAGTACTGCATATTTTTAACCTAAAAATGTTGGCATTCCCCCACGTGGCTTTTTCAAACCAGAATGTTTATATTTTACCTTTCTTTTATGTGTTCCATTAATGATGGTTATTCAGACTTGATGGTCTTGAAAATTCATGGCTAACCGTGGTGCATCACTATTACTCTTTCAGCTGCCAGTATTAAAAAATATTCCAAATTAGTTTTTAAGCAGAAAGAGAATATATGGAAGCTTTTATATAACTGCAAATTTCTGAAGTAGCTCAGGCATGACTTGATCTAAAAGCTCAAATGATGTCACTCATTGTTTTTGCTGTTGTTTGTTTCTTTGGTTTTTTTCTCTCCATCTTATGTCAGCTTCATGCTCAGAAACCTTCTTTCCTTGTGGTTAAGAGAGGGTTACAGTAGGTCCAGCCTCATAATTTATCAGATTCAACATCAGTGAGAAATATATATTGCTTTATAGCTCACTTCCCTCTGTTGAAGTGAATGTTCAGCTTATCCCTGAACCAATTACTCTACCTCTACCAGGGTGAATATATTAGGAAGAGGGTGATGACAGAAATGCAGACAGACAGAGAGACAGACAGACAGAGACAAAGAGAGATGGAGAGAAAGAGAAACAGAGAAAGAGAGAGAGAGACAGAGAAATGGGAAAGAGAATTTCCCTGAATGCAAAATGGTGTCTCTTATTAACCATCTTTTTTTCCAGTTTATTCCAAATTTTGGTACAATACTAGTCTATAGTACATATTCAATACATATAATTTGAATTGATATAAAATTAATATCTGATTCAATTCACACATTATCAGTTTTTCAGTTTACTATTTTGTTGGATTACTTTAATTCTGCCAATACAATTTAAAAATTCCTCCAAATTTTACTTATCTAACTCTAATTGATTTCCTTTGCATGTTATTCTGATTTCTTTGTTTCACAGCTTCTTACACATTCATGCTTCTCTTTTAGAATGGTTACATCTGTTAGTTTCACATGAAATATCAGAAGAAACTTCATGATTTGTTTTCTCATGAGACCTAAGGGGTGAAGGAGGGGCATAGTGAAGCAGGAAAAGGATGCATTGAGGGTTTGATTACTCTACATACTCCATGTGTATTAGCACCTTCAATCCTAAAAACAAATGCTTGAGGAAGAATAATCCCCATCTTACATATGGGAAAATCAAGCATAGAATGGTAAGTTACTTGCTCAAGTTTTCAAAGTAGGAGTAAATGAGCCATTTCAGGGGAAAAAACATGTCAGTAAACTGTTGATTGGTTGTTTGGCTTTTGACTTGAAGGGATAACATACCCTGTCTTTCATGGTGCAGTTTTCCTTTGGAACTTTCATTTTATTCACTGGTGGTATTTTGAATATTGACTTTTCCCTCTAATAAGGAGAAACATATTCAATCCAGTGTTTGCAAAGCAGACTTTGGGGTGCATATTTGAGTACAGTGTTAAAACCCTTTCTCAAACTATTTGAGAACAGGTTAGTATGCGTGTTTCCTGACTGTATTTTCACACTTAGTAGCTATTTCATCTAACAAGCCTCATGTTTTAGTGGGAATTTTTTTCCTACTGAATATTCTTCAGATATTGCATATAGGGGAATATAGGAAAAAGTTAAATCATTGCCGTTTGGCAGTGAATTATTATACAGTTTTCTGTTGCAGTCATCCCTGGCTCCCTAAGCAAGAGGCTATACTATAATGAGAAACATGCTCTGTGTCCTCAGGTTCTTTCAGCTGGAGAATGTCATGTCTCATGGAGCAAAACATAGAAGGAAAATTATTTTCCACCCTATAGCTAGTTCCTTCTATTTATATTAACTAGAAATTCCTCTTGCATACCACAAATACATTGTATGATTATCTTAAATTTTAGGTTTTATGAATTTGCATCTTTTTCTGGATATCATAGATAATTTTATGGAAGTTTATAGGGTTATTAGTCAAAATCACTTAAAAGCAGACAACTCATTCATTAGTTGCATTGATTTTTCTAATTTAACTATCAGAAAGTTATCTTCTATATTTCTTTTACTTACAGGTTATTGGTGAGGAAGAGCAAACTCATTTTTCTCACTTGAGCTCTAACATTATTATTTTATACTCAACAACATAAAGATTAAATAAATAAAAGGAAAATGAAGTCTTTTTCAAAAAAAAAGATAGAAGCATGTAAGTGAAAGCTATGATGATTTTATTTAAAATAAATTCCACTCACTACTTAATTTCAATTTAATATTATTTCTAACTTAAACATTAATTTATATAATTGTTTATTTTAATTCTAGAAATTGAAAAATGCAAGGGCCTTAAAAGAGTACTAAGTTTATGAATTCAGCAAATGTTTAGGTACTGACTGGACAACAGGTATAGTATTCACAAACTCTGAAGTCAGAGTACTAGGGACTTAACTCACTGTACTAGTTCTGAGTTCCTCCTTATATTTTTTTCCTAGTGTTTCATTGAGTCTCAATATTCTCTTCTTTAAAATAGGAATAATAAAATATATCTTATAAATAAAATCTATAAGATTGTATATTAGTGATAGATATAGATAAAACTATGGGTATAGACTAGATACCCATATATAGATATAGATAAAATTATGGGTCATGGTGGAGAGTTCTGAAAATACGTGGTCCACTGGAGAAGGGAATGGCAAACCACTTCAGTATTCTTGCCTTGAGAACCCCATGAACAGTATGAAAAGGCAAAAAGATAGGACACTGAAAGATGAACTCCCTAGGTCAGTAGTTGCCCAATATGATACTGGAAATTAGTGGAGAACTAACTCCAGAAAGAATGAAGAGATGGAGCCAAAGCAAAAAAGACACCCAGCTGCGGATGTGATGGGTGATGGAAGTAAAGTCTGATGCTGTGAAGAGCAACATTGCATGGGAACCTGGAATGTTAGATCCATGAATCAGTGCAAATTTGAAGCGGTCAAACAGGAGATGGCAAGAGTGAACATTGACATTTTAGGAATTAGTAAAATAAAATGGACTGGAATGGGTGAATTTAGCTCAGATGACCATTATATATACAATTGTGAGCAAGAATCACTTTAAAAAATGGAATATTAGCCATCATAGTCAAAAAAGAGTTCAAAATGCAGTCCTTGGATGCAATCTCAAAAACAACAGAAATATCTCTGTTCATTTCCAAGGCAAACCATTCAATATCACAGTAATCCAAGTCTATGCTCTGACCAGTAATGCTGAAGAAGCTGACATTGAACGGTTCTATGAAGACCTACAAGAATTCTAGGACAAACACCCAAAAAAGATGTCTTTTCATTATAGGTGACTGGAATGCAAAAAGTCCAGAAATACCTGGAATAACAGGCAAATTTGGCCTTGGAGTACAGAATGAAGCAGGGCAAAGACTAATAGAGTTTTGCCAATAGAATGCACTGGTCATAGCAAACACCATCTTTCAACAACACAAGAGAAGACTCTACACGTGGACATCACCAGATGGCCAACCTGAAATCAGATTGATTATATTCTTTGCAGCCAAAGATGGAGAAGCTCTATACAGTTGGTAAAAACAAGACTGAGAGCTGACTGTGGCTCAGATCATGAACTCTTTATAGCCAAATTCAGACTTAAATTGAAGAAAGTGGGGAAAACCACTACAGCATTCAGGCATAACCTAAATCAAATCCCTTACGATTATACAGTGGAAGTGACAAATAGATTTAAGGGATTAGATCTGATAGACACAGTGCCCGAAGAACTATGGACAGAGGTTCTTGACATCATACAGGAGGCAGTGATTAAGACCATCCCCAAGAAAATGAAATGCAAAAAGGCAAAATGGCTGTCTGAGGAGGCCTTACAAACTGTGAAAACAAGAGAAGTGAAAGTCAAAGGACAAAAAGAAAGATATGCCCATTTGAATACAGAGTTCCAAAGAATAGCAAGGAGAGACAAGAAAGCCTGCCTCAGTGATCAATGCAAAGAAATAGAGGAAAACAATAAAATGGGAAAGACTAGAGATCTCATCAAGAAAATTAGAGATACCAAGGGAACATTTCATGCAAATACGGGCACAATAAAAGACAGAAATGGTATGGACCTAACAGAAGCTGAAGATATTAAGAAAAGGTGGCAAGAATACACAGAAGAACTATACAAAAAAGAAGATCTTCATGACGCAGACAATCATGATGGTGCAATCACTCATCTAGAGTCAGATTCTGGACTGTGAGGTCAAGTGGGCCTTAGGAAGCATCACTATGAACAAAGCTAGTGGAGGTGATGGAATTCCAGTTGAGCGATTTCAAATCCTAAAAGATATTGCTTTGAAACATCTTAAGTGTTGCTGCATTTAATATACCAGCAAATTTGGAAAACTCAGAAGTGGCCACAGGACTGAAAAAGGTCAGTTTTCATTCCAATCCCAAAGAAAGGCAATACCAAAGAATGCTCAAACTACTGCACAATTGCACTCATCTCACACGCTAGCAAAGCAATGCTCAAAATTCTCCAAGCCAGGCTTCAACAGTGGGTGAACTGTGAACTTTGACATGTTGAAGCTGGATTTAGAAAAGGCAGAGGAACCAGAGTTCAAATTGCCAAAGCCTGTTGGATCATCAAAAAGTGAGAGAGTTCCAGAAAAACATCTACTTCTGCATTATTGACTATGCCAAAGCCTTTGATGGTGTGGATCACAATAAACTGTGGAAAATTATTAAAGAGATGGAATACCAGACCACCTGACCTGCTTCTTGAGAAATCTGTATGCAGGTCAAGAAGCAACAGTTAGAACTGGATATGGAACAACAGACTAGTTCCAAATTGGGAAAGGAATACATCAAGGATGTATATTGTCACCCTGCTTATTTAATTATATGCAGCATACATCTTGGAAAACACTGGGGTGGATGAAGCACGAGGTGTAATCAAGATTGCCGGGAGAAATATCAATAACCTCAGATACGCAGATAACACCTCCCTTATGGTAGAGAGTGAAGAAGAACTAAAGAGCGTCTTGATGAAAGTGAAAGAGGAGAGTGAGAAAGTTGGCTTAAAGCTCAACATTCTGAGAACTAAGATCATGGCATCTGGTCCTATCATTTCATGGCCAATAGATGGGGAAACAGTGGAAACCATGACAGACTTTTATTTTCCTGGGCCCCAAAATCACTGCAGATGGTGACTGCAGCCATGAAATTTTAAAGATGATTGCTCCTCAGAAGAAAAGTTATGACCAACCTAGGCAGCATATAAAAAGGCAGAGACATTACTTTGTCACAAATATCCATCTAGTCAAAGCTTTAGTTTTTCCAGCAGTCGTGTATGGAAGTGGACTATAGAGAAAGCTGAGCATGAAGAATTGATGCTTTTGAACTGTGGTGTTGGAGAAGACTCTTGAGAGTCCCTTGGACAGCTGGGACAGTCCCTTGGACATCCAACCAGTCCATCCTAAAGGAAATAAGTCCTGAATATTCATTGGAAAGACTGATGCTGAAGCTGAAACTTCTATATTTTGGCCACCTGATGCTAAGAAGTGACTCATTTGAAAAGACCCTGATGCTGGGAAAGATTGAAGGAGGGAGGAGAAGGGGACAACAGAAGATGAGATGGTTGGCTGGCATCACTGACTCAATGGGCATGAGTTTGAGTAAGCTCCAGGAGTTGGTGATGGACAGGGAATCCTGGCTTGCTGCAGTCCCTGGGGTCGCAGATTCAAACATGACTGAGCGACTTAAGTGAACTGAACTGAACTGATGGGTATAGATAGGATGTGAGTTTTGATGATCAATATTCAGGGAAATGATTTGAAGTAACAGATACTTCAAATGTAGGAAATGTAGGCATTATCCCTAATAATTATGAAAACATGTATTTTGTTTTTTGTTCCAAAGTATTTTAATTGAAATTTCTTAGAAAAAGCTCTGATCCTCAATTAACAACTATTCTAAAGAAAAAATGCCACCACTAGATTGAAGAATGTCACTTCCCCATCTTATTTTTTTGAAATGTCACATGCAGATTAAAAATAGAAATAGCTAAAACTTTGCATTCCACTTTGCATCTTTTTTCCCATTTGAATAAAGTTAGGTTAGGCTTATTTTTTTTTTTTCCAATATGAAAAGCCTACTTACATGGCCAAATTGCAAATTAATTTGAGCATTTTCATCTCTTCTTAATCAAAGACAGATCAACACAGGCCAGTGTTCATTTTTCCTCAATTTTCTATATAGCCTTCTTTTAAAACGATGTTTTAAAAAAGATCTTGCTTGTAGACTTTTGGATCGCAGCCATTCTGACTGGTGTGAAATGGTACAAATGCTGGAGAGGGTGTGGAGAAAAGGGAACCCTCTTACACTGTTGGTGGGAATTAAACTAGTACAGCCACTATGGAGAACAGTGTGGAGATTCCTTAAAAAACTGGAAATAGAACTGCCTTATGACCCAGCAATCCCACTGCTGGGCATACACACTGAGGAAACCGGAATTGAAAGAGACACGTGTACCTCAATGTTCATCGCAGGACTGTTTATAATAGCCAGGACATGGAAGCAACCTAGATGTCCATCAGCAGATGAATGGATAAGAAAGCTGTGGTACATATACACAGTGGAATATTACTCAGCCATTAACAAGAATACATTTGAATCAGTTCTAATGAGGTGGACAAAACTGGAGGCTATTATACAGAGTGAAGTAAGCCAGAAAGAAAAACACCAATACAGTATACTAACGCATATATATGGAATTTAGAAAGATGGTAACAATAACCCTGTATGCGAGACAGCAAAAGAGACACTAATGTATAGAACAGTCTTGTGGACTCTGTGGGAGAGGGAGAAGGTGGGATGATTTGGGAGAATGGCATTGAAACATGAATAATATCATATGTGAAATGAGTCACCAGTTTAGGTTTGATGAACGATACTGGATGCTTGGGGCTGGTGCACTGGGACGACTCAGAGGGATGGTACAGGGAGGGAGGTGGGAGGAGGGTTTGGGATGGGGAACACATGTATACCTGTGGTGGATTCATATTGATATATGGCAAAACCAATACAATATTGTAAAGTTAAAAATAAAATAAAATAAAATAAAAAAGAACTTACCTGCTAGCAGAAGAAATAAGAGACATGGGTTTGAACCCTAAAAAAAATAAACAAATAAATAAAAAAGATCTTAACCTATTTGGATATTACCTAACAATGTATTACATAAAATCAAAGATTTAAAATATCCTCTGGAGTATCCTCTCCATTTAACTCTCTCACCTCACACTAATGTCATCATCATTGCCATCCAGGATGGCTTGCTTGTCCACAAGCTTTTTGTATTCAAGCTTTTAAATCAGCCCACTTATCAGTTCTTATGTCCAAATGCATTCTCTTCCATTTTTGACCTAATCTTATTCCTCTCCTGAAAACTTTTCTACTCTATGAAGCTCTCCAAGGATGATATTATTCTCCAGGCAATTCATAGTGCCATTTCTACCAGCTTTTCCAAGATAGCATATTTGAATTTTGCACTTTATATTTCACTTCAGTATTAACCAGTATGTAAAAATATATACTGATGCATAATTAGTCAAATCTCAGTGATGTATTTTTTTCAAGAAAACTTAAGAGAAAAATCACTGGTCTGTTAATTTTACTAAGTCATCCTTTGCTTTGCCACCTTTGAGTCTATTATTTCATGTATTGAATGGGTACTTAGTAAATATTTGTCTTTTCTTGCACTACTTCTCCCCTACCTTTTATGAGTGAAGAAATAGAGTTTATTCTTCATCTATTACAACAGTTTAAAAATTTATTATTTTCCTTATGCATTTCCTTACCATATAATCATGTCCTGATTTTACAAATGGCTGTTATGTTTATATCCCCATCCAATGCCCACAAGCAACTCTTCAATAGGCTATTAGTCATCTTTTTAGAGATGTAGAAACAGAGGCTTAATTAGTTCATGTGACTTGACTGAAATTGTACAGCTTAAGTAGTGGAACCAGGTATTTGACCTGGTTTTTGAACTGCTGGGAGGCAGAAAATATTAATGATTTCATGGCCTGCTCTGAAATGAGGCTGCCTCAGAATTCTGGCTCCAGCACTTACTAGTTGTATCTCCTTGAACTGACTGACTTATTTTTACTCATCTCTGAAAAGATGGTCCTAATGGTATTAACCTCCTTGGACTGTTCTGATTCAACCTGTTAGTAGATGTAAAACACTTAGAATACTGATGTGGTCCCTACTAAGTGCTCAGTAAGTGTAAGCTGCTGATTTGAATGGAAGGGAAAGATAGGTGAAGACTGAAGCAATAAGCTCTTCATGCTAGTTTGTCAGAGCTTGTCTCATTTAACACAAATGAAATATGTGTTAAGCTATTGAATAAACTATTGACATATGGCAAGGAATAAAATATAAAATAAATAAACCTACCAACTAGCAGAAGATCAATTTTGTAGGAGTAGGTTAATTGGCAGTAGAGATGCCCACTTGCATGACCAAAGCACTAAAAATTGGACAATGAACTGTGGCGGCAAGAGATACCAACACAGCACGCTCTGAGGGTAATATTGCCCTGATGAGAATGAGAAATGACACATAATGATCTGATGGCCTCTCTGACTAACGGTATAGCGAACAGTGAAGTCACTCAGTCATGTCCGACTCTTTGCCACCCCATGGATTGTAGCCCACCAGGCTCCTCCCTCCATGGGATTTTCCAGGCAAGAATACTGGAGTGGGTTGCCATTTCCTTCTCCAGGGGTCTTCCCGACCCAGGAATCGAACCCAGGTCTCCCTCATTGCAGGCAGACGCTTTAACCTCTGAGCCACCAGGGAATAGTAGGAAAGTCCAAATTAACTCCCTTTTAAGCACATTCCCTGAGACTTCATCAAACTCAGTGGCACCATGATACCTGCTAAGTGTAACAGTTGTTGACTCTTTCCTTGGGAATAAAGCAGCAACTAGCATGATCTGTAAAATTCATTGACAACTGAAGCTTTGTGTACCATTGACCAGCTGAAGGGCTGATTATTCTGAAGGATGCAAGCCAAGAGAAGCAGAATCTGACTCTTTACAATGTGGTAAAAATCTACTCTATTGACTGCCCACTTTATTGTTACTGTTTTTGAAATTCTTATTGTTTTTGTTTAAAAGATCATTTTAATTAGAATTATACCAGATGCCTGAAAAATTGTATGTGATTGACAAAATGCTGATCATCATCTATTGGAATTTCTAAAATAAAACTGAAGTATTGGCTTATGATAAAACTATTCCCAGATTACTGAGAAGATGTCTTCTCCAACACAGAAGACTCTTTAGCTGCTAAGTTGTACATACTGACTTATTTTCAAGAGAGCTTGCCTTGTACAAAAAAAATAAATAAAACATTTAAATGGATTTTGTTTTAACAGTTTTAAGTCACTGTGTTATAAGCAGATAGTTCTAAATTTCAGTTGTAGGGAGGACTGTCCTTACCATGAATTTATTACCATGATAATAAATGTATCCACATTTGGCAAGGTGGTCATCAATAATATTAATATACAGGAAGTAATTTATTAATTAAGTACAAGATATTAGAAGAATGCTCTAGGGACTATTATCCATTCATTTTTCTTGTTTTATTTTCCAAGTCCTATTGCTGTGTCATTTTAGTCAGAAGATATATCTAGACTTTCCTGATTGAACTCACAGTCCTGTTCTTAAACTTTTTCTTGGCATTTAATAAGAAAGAATTAAAAGATGGACAATCTTTCATCTTCTGAAAAAAATATGTCAGATTTTCCTTAGTATAAGGTCTAAGAAAACATGTCTATTCTGTAGAACGTGGCCTTTCTTTTTATCTTACAGTAAGAAACATATAAAATCCTGAGGTTTCATTTTTACTTTGATTCCCACCATATTCAACACAAAGTTGAGTGTTCAAATATAGTAATCACTGCATTCAAATTCCTGAAAGAATTATCTCTCTCTCCTTCTTTTTACCTCCCTTATTTAATTGTATAACTCAATGGCCTGAGTGCCATGGTATAATGTCTTTTAAAAGCAGTAGAAATATAAATAATAATTATGTAATATGGTAGAGGTGTTAGCTAATGCTGTATATCATATTGTAACATATAAATATATCAAATCAATGTGCTACATATCTTAAACACAATATTCTATGTCAGTTATATCTCAATAAGAAAATGAAAATCAACCAATTTGTAAGTCACCTAAAACCATTTGTGTAGTAGACATGGTGAAAATTTAAAATAAACAAATAAATAATAAGAAGAAATCTAAGACTGCAGGGCACAAATACCAAGAAAATAAAGAATACATGAGACCCACGATAAATATAATTAGGAAAACTAACAGTTGCTGAGCAAGGTATATTTAGACATTGAGTGCAAATATAAGTGAAATAATAAGACTTAACTTTTCTGAAATGGTAGCAATTACCATGGAAATGCGGAGAAGGCAATGGCAACCCACTCCAGTACTCTTGCCTGGAAAATCCCATGAACAGAGGAGCCTGGAAGGCTGCAGTCCATGGAGTCGCTAAGAGTCAGACATGACTGAGCGATTTCCCTCACTTAACTCACTTCATACTTTATCACTGGAGAAGGAAATGGCAACACACTCCAGTATTCTTGCCTGGAGAATCCCATGGACAGAGGAGCCAGGCAGACTGTGGTCCATGGGGTCGCAGAGAGTTGAACACAAATGAAGTGACTGAGCACGAGCACCATGGAAATGTATAGAAATTGTTGTAATGCGATGATCGATTTTTATTTTCTCCAAACACACTTGTAGATGTTCAATATTTCCTGAGTGATTTTTCCCACTCTAAAGCTACACTAAAAACTTGCCATGAGGAAGGATCAGGCAGTAAAAGCAATTCTTTGCTCCAAAGATGCTTCTTAGTAAATTCAAAGAGCAAACTTGTTACTGAATGGATTCATTAATATGTGTCTTATGATGGCTTTTGTTATATCAACTTTAAAATCACTATTCATTTAGAGCATCCAAAAATATTGCTCCTTTTTATAGAGAGCCAAATCATAGCTATACCCAACCTTTGTGACATTAATGACACAGTCCAGTGCATCACCTTTTTCTGGAAATAGGTTTTGTTGGAAGATTGCTGTACCGATTGGTGACATTTTCATCTATGGCTGCTTTTTCACTACAGTGCCAGAGTTGAGTAGTTGTGACAGAGACAAGGCATTCAGAGTCCAAAATATTTACTATCCACTCTTTCACAGAAGGTATTTTCTGACTCCTGATTTAGAGGATCTTGGGAATGGAACCTTCAATTGTTTTCAGTGATAATTGTTTTAGGATATTTTTCTTTTGTAATTCCAAGAACAGAAGAAAGCAATCATTGCCTTTCTGTTCAGCAAACATATTTTGAAAAAGAAGACAGCATATTCCAGTCTGAACAGGAAGAAGCATATTTCAGTCCTAGATATTCAGTTCAGTTCAGTCACTCAGTCACATCTGAGTCTTTGCGACCCCATGGTCTGCAGCACAACAGGCTTTTCTGTCCGTCACCAACTTCTGGAGCTTGCTTGAACCCATGTCCATCGAGTTGGTGATGCCATCCAACCGTCTTATCCTCTGGCATCCTTTTCCCCTCCTGCCTTCAATCTTTCCCAGCATCAGGGTCTTTTTCAATGAGTCAGTTCTTCACATCAAGTGGCCAAAGTATTGGAGTTTCAGCTTCAGCATCAGTCCTTCCAATGGATATTCAGGACTTATTTCCTTTAGGATGGACTGGATGGAACTCCTTCCAGTCCAGGGGACTCTCAAGAGTCTTCTCCAATAGCACAGTTCAAAAGCATTGAGTCTTCAGTGCTCAGCTTTCTTTATAGTCCAACTCTCACATCCATACATGACTCCTGGAAAAATCATAGCTTTTAAGATGGCCCTTTGTTGGCAAGGTAATATCTCTGCTTTTTAATATGCTGTCTAGGTTGGTCATAGCTTTTCTTCCAAAGAGCAAGTGTCTTTTAATTTCATGGCTGCAGTCACCATCTGCTATGATTTTGAGCCAAAAAAAAATAAAGTCTCTCATTGTTTCCCCTGTTTCCCCATCCATTTCCCATGAAGTGATGGGACCGGATGCCATCACCTTAGTTTTCTGAATGTTGAGTTTTAAGCCAACTTTCACTCTCCTCTTTCACCTTCATCAAGAGGCTCTTCAGTTCCTCTTCGCTTACTAACATAAGGGTGGTGTCGTCTGTGTATCTGAGGTTATTTATATTTCTCCTGGCAATCTTGAATCCAGCTTGTGCTCTATCCAGTCCAGTATTTCACATGATGTACTTCGCATATAAATTAAATAAGCAAGGTGACAATACACAGCCTTGAATTGGCTCTGTACCAGTTTTGATTATGTACCTGAAATTGTACCAAGATATTTACATAATTTAATTCTCATGTTATTGCTTAGAGATTGATATTGTTAGGTAAAATTATGGTTTTGATGGCCCCAAGTAATGGTATCCTTTTGTGTTGTAATTTTTTAGTTTCCATCTAGTTTGACTCTGAGCTAATCCTGTGAAATGCTTTAGCAGAAATAACACTTTGCTAATTATGTCCTCATGCTCTTAAAGCCCTGCCATTGACATGAGGACTAATCCAGGCTGAGACACCAGGCACAGCAGAGTTGAATAACCCAATAAAAGCTTCCCTAGACCAGTTGATCCTCAGCAAACCTACCAGCTACGAATGCATCCTGAATAAGTCATGCTGAGATCAGTCATGCCCAGAGCATCAGACCAGCTCAGACAACCCATAGGGTCATGAGAAATAATAAATGATTATTGTTTTATGGTGCTAAGTTTCTGGGTGATTTGTTATGCAGCAAGAACTAGTGTAGTACTGTTTTATATTCCACTTTTCAGACAAGTAAATTGAAGAATTAGATTAACTAATATGATGAAGAATGCATAGATGGTTAGTGGAGAATGCAGGATTAGTAACCAGTAATCAAATTCCAGAGCCCTTAAGAACCATTAGGATCAGGGTGACCCTACAAAGATTGCAAGGAGAGATAAGAAAGCCTTCCTCAGAGAACAGTGCAAAGAAATAGAGGAAAATAATAGAATGGGAAAGACTAGAGATCTCTTCAAGAAAATTAGAGATACCAAGGGAACATTTCATGCAAAGATGGGTTCAATAAAGGACAGAAAAGATAGGGACCTAACAGAAGCAGAAGATATTAAGAAGAGGTGGCAGGAATACACAGAACTATACAAAAAAGATCTTCACGACCCAGATAATCACGATGGTGTGATAACTCACCTAGAGCCAGACATCCTGGAATGTGAAGTCAAGTGGGCCTTAGGAAGCATCACTATGAACAAAGCTAGTGGAGGTCATGGAATCCCAGTGGAGCTATTTCAAATCCTGAAAGATGATGCTGTGAAAGTGCTGCACTCAATATGTCAGCAATTTTGGAAGACTCAGCAGTGGCCATGGGACTGGAAAAGGTCAGTTTTCATTCCAATCCCAAAGAAAGGCAACGCCAAAGAATGCTCAAACTACCACACAATTGCACTCATCTCACACGCTAGTAAAGTAATGCTCAAAATTCTTTAAGCCAGGCTTCAGCAGTACATGAACTATGAACTTCCAGATGTTCAAGCTGGTTTAAGAAAAGGCAGAGAACCAGAAATCAAATTGCCAACAACCGCTGGATCATCGAAAAAGCAAGAGAGTTCCAGAAAAACATCTATGTCTGCTTTACTGACTATGCCAAAGCCTTTGACTATGTGGATCACAATAAACTGTGGAAAATTCTGAAAGAGATGGGAATACCAGACCACCTGTCCTGTCTCTTGAGAAACCTATATGCAGGTCAGGAAGCAACAGTTAGAACTGGACATGGAACAACAGACTGGTTCCAAATAGGAAAAGGAGTATGTCAAGGCTGTATATTGTCACCCTGCTTATTTAACTTCTATGCAGAGTACATCATGAGAAACGCTGGGCTGGACAAAGCACAAGCTGGAATCAAGATTGCTGGGAGAAATATCAATAACCTTAAATATGCAGATAACATTACCCTTATGGTAGAAAGTGAAGAAAACTAAAGAGCCTCTTGATGAAAGTGAAAGAGGAGAGTGAAAAAGTTGGCTTAAAGCTCAACATTCAGAAAACTAAGATCATGGCATCTGGTCCCATCATTTCATGGCAAATAGATGGGGAAACAGTGGAAACAGTGGCAGACTTCATTTTGGGGGGCTCCAAGATCACTGCAGATGGTGATTGCAGCCATGAAATTAAAAGACGCTTACTCCTTGGAAGGAAAGTTATGACCAACCTAGACAGCATATTAAAAAGCAGAGATATTACTTTGCCAACAAAAGTCCATCTAGTCTAAGCCATGGTTTTTCCAGTAGTCATGTATGGATGTGAGAGTTGAACTATAAAGAAAACTGAGCACTGAAGAATTGATGCTTTGGACTGTGGTGTTGGAGAAGACTCTTGAGAGTTCCTTGGACTGCAAAGAGATCCAACCAGTCCATCCTAAAATAGATTAGTCCTGGGTGTTCACTGGAAGGACTGTTGTTGAAGCTGAAACTCCAATACTTTGGCCACCTGATGTGAAGAGCTGACTCATTTGAAAAGACCCTGATGCTTGGAAAGATTGAAGGCAGGCGGAGAAGCAGACAACAGAGGATAAGATGGTTGGATGGCATCACCGACTCAATGGACATGAGTTTGGGTAGACTCCGGGAGGTGGTGATTGACAAGGCGGCCTGGTGTGCTGCAGTTCATGGGGTCACAAAGTGTTGGATACAGCTGAGCGACTAAACTGAACTGAACTGAAGATCAGGGTAAGTGGGACTGTATCTGAAATGGCCAGGTGTGAGGACTTCTTATTTTTTACTGGTGAGATGTCGTTGTAAGAGGTTAGACAGAATCCTATTACCACCTCATCTGTCAGATTCAGTAGTGCAGAGACTAGACAAGTAATAGTGTTATCTGACTGAGAGATTGACTGATAAAGCAATATGTTCCATTGCTGCAGTAGTAATAAAACTCTTGAAACGGTCTTTAAAGCTCAGCAGCCAAAGGCGAAAAGTAGAGGAGCCTCATGGAGATGCAGTGACATCTGAGAGAGGTGCTGGAGCTAATAAATCAGAAGTAGATACTTGGTGCTGAGAAACTTGTTTCAATGGTTTACTTAACAGAAATTGGTCAACAAATTTCACAATTATTTTGAGTAAAAGCACATACCTTAATACGCTCAATATGACATAATAGATAGGAGGCAGAGTACAGAAGGATTTCCTTATTGTTTTCTTTATGATAGCCAGGGCGTGTTTTCATTGCCTTTATGAAAAGTTTTAATTGCATCTTTGTTTTCCATATATTGGAAATTTGGGGGGCAGTGAGTACAATGGTGGAGAATGAGAAGAGAGCTTCAGACTGCAGAAATGTGGGCAGAGGGGAGAAAACAACAGATGAAGCTAAGAGACTTCCATGGCCTACTTCCTAAGTAGAATCAAACAATGCACCTTGTACAGTGTTGTAACTTCCTTTGTGGATTTAACAGGAAATTAGAACCTAGATTTTGTTTAAAACATGAAACAATACCTGATGAAAAGCATGATTTTATTTTTAGTAGTGAAAAACAAAAAATTAAAGGCACTTCAAATATCTACTGACTAAAACTTGAATAAATAAAAAGTGTGGTATTTATACAATGGAATAAAATTCAGCAGTGAAAATAAACTATTTAAGAAAATAAAAAACAAAGTATTTTAAGAAAATAAGATAGCAAATGAATGTATGATTTCATTTATTAAAAAGTTAATAAACACATAAAGATAAATATAGTTGATTAGGTATATAGACATAAGTGACAAAACTATCAAAAAAAAAAAAAGTAATGGGCTATCTCTGGATGTGGAGTTTCTCTTTCGGAGAGGCACTTGGTGGTCTTCAAAGCAGTGGTAATTAATTTTCGGTAGGAGGAGAACGTACCCGTGTTCATCTGTAAATACTATGTATACCTTACCTATAAGGTACAGAGTGCAGAATCCATATGTAATAACTTAAGGTAGTATCCTCTCAACAAATCTGTTAGTACGTTTCTTCCCATAATAAACTAAAATTTCTCTTAGTTCACATTGCTTTCATATAAAATGGTGTCATTGACCTTGTGTGAGTGACAGTGGAATTAGGGCACTTCATCACTTTTTAAAAAGTACCTGTAAAAACCATTTTTGACCCACAAACACTAAACTGAAGATGCATTAGGATATAAGTCCATTTTGATTCTTGCATGTCAAGGACATCATAATAATTTAGTTATCTTTGAGACATCTTGAAAATGAAAGTGATAGAATATTGAATTAAAAAGAGCAAAGGACATGAGACAGGACATTAGCAGATTCAGTATGCATTTAAAAATGGAAATACTTCCAGTAAAACAGCTATATTCTTACATCCTAATAAACTTATGACAAGTGTCCTTTGTTACCTTCAAAACTTGTAAAACTCTATTTCCTGGGCACTGGAGGGTCCTGCTCTGAGAGCCACTAGGAGGTGACAGAAATAGCTGCATAAATAATGAAGCTTGTACTTGCTCCCAAGTTGCTAATAACACTGCATATAGGTTAAATATTCATAATTCTGTGACAAATTTTCCTCCTGTTTTTTTTTCCCCCTGTGTCATTAATGGATCTTTACTGTTTCTCTCTCAAAAGCATGTGTGTGTTAATTGCTCAGTTGTGTTCGACTCTTTGTGACCCCATGCAGTGTAGCCCACCAGGCTCCTCTGTCCATGGGATTCTCCAGGAAAGACTACTGGAGGGGTTGTTAGTTCCTTATCCAGGGGATCTTCCTGACCCAGGAATCAAACGTTGGTCTCCCAAATTGCAGGTAGATTCTTTACCATATGAGCCGCTGGGGAAGCCCTCTCAGAAGCATGAAGAAAAGCCAACATATACATACTCCCACACTCACTCACACCTGCGGAAACTGTGCAAAAGTGCTGGCACATTCAGGGATGAGCACAGGTCTTATCAGGAAATGGAAGTTGAACCAGACTGCTTGACAAATCTGATAGAAAAGCATCCTTACCCTCAATGCAATTTCTATGGCATTTGTGCGTGCGCCCCCTGGTGGTTCAGTCAGTAAAGAATCCACCTCCAATGCGGGAGACCTGGGTTTGATACCAGAGTTGGGAAGATCCCCTGAAAGAGGACACGGCAACCCACTCCAATATTCTTGCCGGAAGAATCCCCACGGACCGAGGAGACTGGTGGGCTGCAGTCCATGGGGTCGCAAAGTCAGACACAACTAAGCACACAACCTCAATGCAATTTTTATGGAATCTGTAACTGCTCTCTGGATAAGTCCAATGTCTTTCAAGAGCAGGGGAGAGTGAAAGTGAAATTCGCTCAGTCGTGTCTGACTCTTTATGACCCCATGGACTATACAGTCGATGGAATTCTCCAGGCCAGAATACTGGAGTAGCTAGCCTTTCCCTTCGCCAGGGGATCTTCCCAACCAAGGGATTGACCCAGGTCTCACGCATTGCAGGTGGATTCTTTACCAACTGAGCCACAAGGGAAGCCAAAGAATACTGCAGTGGGTAACCTATCCCTTCTCCAGGGGATCTTCCCAACCCAGGAATTGAACCAAGGACTCCTACTCATGAATAAGCTCATGGGCTTTTCAGTTCAATTCAGGTCAGTCGCTCAGTTGTGTCTGACTCTTTGTGACCCCATGAACCACAGCACACCAGGCCTCCCTGTCCATCACCAACTCCCAGTGTCCACCCAAACCCATGTCCATTGAGTCAGTGATGCCATCCAACCATCTTATCCTCTGTCGTCCCCTTCTCCTCCTGCCCTCAACCTTTCCCAGCATCAGGGTCTTTTCAAATGAGTCAGCTCTTCACATCAGGTGGCCAAAGTATTGGAGTTTCAGCTTCAACATCAGTCCTTCCAATGAACACCCAGGACTGATCTCCTTTAGGATGGAGTGGTTGGATCTCCTTGCAGTCCAAGGGACTCTCAAGTCTCCTCCAACACCATAGTTCAAAAGCATCAATTCTTCAGTGCTCAGCTTTCTTTATAGTCCAACTCTCACATCCATACATGACCATTGGAAAAACCATAGCCTTGACTAGATGGACCTTTGTTGGCAAAGTAATGTCTCTGCTTTTTAATATGCTGTCTAGGTTGGTCATAACTTTCCTTCCAAGGAGTAAGCATCTTTTAATTTCATGGCTGCAGTCACCATCTGCAGTGATTTTGGAGCACCAAAAAATAAAGTCTGCCACTGTTTTCACTGTTTCCCCATCTATTTGCCATGAAGTGATGGGACCAGATGCCATGATCTTCGTTTTCTGAATGTTGAGCTTTAAGCCAACTTTTTCACTCTCCACTTTCTCTTTCATCAAGAGGCTCTTTAGTTCCTCTTCACTTTCTGCCATAAGGGTGGTGTCATCTGCACATCTGAGGTTATTGATATTTCTCCCGGCAATCTTGATTCCAGCTTGTGCTTCTTCCAGCCCAGCGTTTCTCATGATGTACTCTGCATAGAAGTTAAATAAGCAGGGTGACAATATACAGCCTTGACATACTCCTTTTCCTATTTGGAACCAGTCTGTTGTTCCATGTCCAGTTCTAACTGTTGCTTCCTGACGTGCATACAAGTTCCTCAAGAGGCAGGTCAGGTAGTTTGATATTCCCATCTCTTTCAGAATTTTCCACAGTTGATTGTGATCCACATAGTCAAATGCTTTGGCATAGTCAGTAAAGCAGACATAGATGTTTTTCTGGAACTCTCTTGCTTTTTCCATGATCCAGCGGTTGTTGGCAATTTGGTTTCTGGTTCTCTGCCTTTTCTAAAACCAGCTTGAACATCTGGAAGTTCATGTTTCATGTACTGCTGAAGCCTGGCTTGGAGAATTTTGAGCATTACTTTACTAGCGTGTGAGATGAGTGCAACTGTGCGGTAGCTTGAGCATTCTTTGGCATTGCCTTTCTTTGGAAATGGAATGAAAACTGAGTTTTTCCAGTCTCATAGTCACTGCTGAGTTTTCCAAATTTGCTGGCATATTGAGTGCAGCACTTTCACAGCATCATCTTTCAGGATTTGAAATAGCTCAACTGGGATTCCATCACCTCCACTAGGAAGCTTTAGGTGATGCTTCCTAAGGCCCACCTGACTTTGCATTCCAGGATGTCCAGCTCTAGGTGAGTGGAAGTGATCACACCATCGTGATTATCTGGATCGTGAAGATCTTTTTTGCATAGTTCTTCTGTGTATTCTTGCCACCTCTTCTTAATATCTTCCACTTCTGTTAGGTCCATACCATTTCTGTCCTTTATCGAGCCCTTCTTTGCAAGAAAATTTTCCCTGGTATCTCTAATTTTCTTGAAGAGATCTCTAGTCTTTCCCATTCTATTGTTTTCCTCTATTTCTTTGCATTGATCACTGAGGAAGGCTTTCTTATCTCTCCTTGCTATTCTTTGGAAGTCTGCAGTCAAATGGGAATATCTTTCCTTTTCTCCTTTGCTTTTTACTTCTCTTCTTTTCACAGCTATTTGTAAGGCCTCCTCAGACAGCCATTTTGCTTTTTTGCCTTTCTTTTTCTTGGGGATGGTCTTGATTCCTGTCTCCTGTACAATGTCACGAACCTCCATCCATAGTTTATCAGGCAGTCTGTCAGATCTAGTTTCTTAAATCTATTTCTTACTTCTACTGTATAATCATAAGGGATTCCTGCATTGCAGGTGAATTCTTTACCAACTGAACAATGGGGGAAGCTCAGAAAGGCTGAAAGTGAAAGTTGTTCAGTCTTGTCTCTTTGTGACCCCAGAGACTATACATTCCATGGAATTCTCCAGGTCAGAATGCTGGAGTTGGTGGCCTTTCCCTTCTCCAGGGGATCTTTCCAACCCAGGGAACGAAACCAGGTCTCTCACATTGCAGGCAGATTCTTTAACTGCTGAGCCACAAGGGAAGCCCAAGAGCAGGGTAGGGCACACTAATAAGAAACATTTGGGACAGGATTTAGATCAAAATGCTGGGGACAGAATTCTGAGAGCCTCAAGCATTCCACACTATCTTAAACTCCTTCCAGCTTCAATCTTAAAATCACAAGGTAGAGGGAAGAAAGGTATTGGGAAGGCAGAGGGATAGTTTATAATGTTTCTCTTTTGATGGATTACCTGCTCTCTGGTACAGCAACTGAGAGAGACCACAAGCTTCCAAGGAACATAAAGTGAAGGAGAGCACTGGCATTTCCTGAATTCTGCAGAGGTCCTGCTGCTTTGATACATGACTGCCGCACACAAGGCTATCAGTTCTCTGTGCAGCTTCATGCGGAGTGGAATATGCGATTTGTGTGATTATAGTTATCATTATTGTATCAAGCTGGACAATATTTTTAGCTCTGTGAACTAGAGGGAGGAGAAGCACCAGAGGGGTTGGATTCAGACTGACAAAGGAGTGGAGAGGGAGAGATTTGGAAATTCCTTTTATTCTCTCTTTCTGCTGGTTTCCGATTCTTGATAATGGATTGCGTATCTGGGCTGTCATCTAATAGATTCAGATTCAGTGGCAAGCGAGCCAAGGAATCTACTTCTTATAAGAGGCCCCAGGTGACAGGAAATTTTTTAAATGGTGCAAAATCAGATACATTATGAGGTTGAGAGTGAAAGTTAGTCACTCAGTTGCAACTTCATGGACTATATTCTGCCAGGCTCCTCTGATCATGAAATTCTCCAGACAGGAATACTGGAGTGGGTTGCCATTTCCTCCTCCAGAGAATCTTCCCAACCCAAGGATTGCATTGCAGGCAGATTCTTTACCATTTGAACCACCAGGGGAAGTCCTACTATGAGGTGAAATCCCCTGAAAACATCTGTCTCTTTACTCTGAGAAACCTGATATATATTGGTTAAACTTTCTGATTTTGTGAGATGATTGTGTATAAGTTTCTTGAGCAATATGAGTTTGTTTGGTTCCCCTGCCCCTAGAAGAGTATAGTAGGTATCAATCAATAAATATAGATTTAATTCTAAGGGTATGCATATTCTGAGTAAAATCATGGCTACATTTTAGATGCTCTTGGATACTAGCTTGTCTACGTGGCATCCAGGAAGCTGGAGGTACAATGTACTCCTGTAATGTCATGATAAATGTATAAAGGAGGCTCAAGCATAAACCTAAATTTTTCAGTCATTTGCTCTATTATCTTAGATTGTGATTTAAGAAAATGTAGTACAGATTTATTCAATGGTGCATCTCCTGGAAGTAAAATAAAGCTCCAGCTTCTCTCTTTAGAGCATGGATCTTATTGACAGTGGCTATATTGGCATATCTTCCCAGTTACAAGGACTACATTTTAGTCTGGAACATGAGTTTTAGATAGATCAAGAGGATTTTTTCTCTGTGCATTGCTGAGTTTTCCTGTTCTATAAGAAGAATGAATTTTATTAGTAAAATGGAGATTGAAATTAAATTTTGGAAAATAAAAGTCTCTGAATTGATAAAAGTCAAAGAACACTCTAAATATTGGACTTTGACTGAATCAGTGTAAGCTGACTAGCCTCAGTATGGGAATAGTCTTTCATAAACCACTGACCTGCATATCAGCATGTCTGTGTGTTTTTTTTTTTTCCCCAGTAACATTTTAAGGAGCCCTATTGAGGACTTCATAGGGAAAATTAGGATATAGATAATGGGGGATGTCAATAAGAAAAATTTATGTCATTTGAAAACATCTACCATATGAATTTATGAAAATTCAAATGAAACAATATTCTGGAGACATTATAACATTAGGTAACTTTAAACTACATGATTTGAACTTGTTTTGGTGGGTAAATAAATGAAGAAGAATTAACTTCAAAGACTGAATTTTTGTATTTGGGTAGATGAATTCAAAGGACAACATTTCAGTAGAATATTGACATTATGCTAGTGATATTCACTACAAACTTAGAGGAACATCCCAACAATCATAGCATAGTCAATTATGTTATAGTTGAAAGCTGTGGCCACAGTGCCAGATGAGGTATAAAATAAATTTTATTTTTTAAATTTTTTGTATGTATTATATATAATGCATCAAATTGTAATTGATTCACAGACAATAATTAGAAGGAAGGAGATAGGGCCTTGAGCTTCCTACACCTGGTTGTAGGTGTGGGGATATAAGCCACAAACAAAGGGAAGTTCCTGCTGTCACAGAACTCATACTGTCATGTACAATAGACAACACAGTATGTAATATGTCTAATGATGACAAATCCTATGAATAAAACTAATAAAATAGGCTGAGGGGATGGGAAGTGATGCAGAAGGCGCTATTTTGTGTAGACAGGGTAGGGAGTAATGAATGTATCTGAACAAATAAGGGGACGTTTCAGCAGAAACCTATTTAAAGTGGATGAGCCAAGAAAATACCTCCAAGAATAACTTTATAGGAAGAGGATGCATAAGTCCAGAGGCACTGAGTGGAAGCATGCATGGCATTTTTAACATCAAAGAGGCCATGGAGGATGGGATAGACTTTGAGAAGGAAGGTAGCACGGGATATAAAGTCAAACAGGGTAGTAGAAGGTCAGATTACACAGAGCCTTGATGGCCATAATGTTCTGAGTGACTGGGAGGTTGTTGGAAATTTTCAGCAGAGATGATGCTATGTTTCATGATTAACAGGATGGTGCAGGCTACCTGTGGACAATAGATCATAGCAGGAAAGAAGCGAAAGCCAAGAAGCCAACTGTGGAGCCAATAGACAGTTCAGTGAGGTATGACCTAGCTTTCTGGATTTCTGGCTAAGTATTTCTTGGATACATAGAAATCCTCACCTTTTTTGAATATTTTGTCTCTCATGAGATTTCTTTGGTAGCCTGAATGAAAGCTTCATTTGGTTACTATCCAAAGCAACTGTGAACAGAGCTACCAACTCTGGCTTGAAATTATTAATATCTCCAACTTATTGCTTATGATGAATAAAGCATTAAAAATTTGATTAAGATGATCTTTCAATTTTATTGCCATCATTTTGCATATCATTCAGCCTTACTGAAGAGACATTTAGAGAGAAAGAATATTAGCATTCATATGATTTACATTAAGGCCTGTTATACCTATTTAGTTCTAAGACTGATTTTTATTCTTATGATGTGGCCGAGAAAAGAACAAAAGGTTTTAGATTATGACTTTGGAATTGTTGAATCTTTTCTCTGCAGGAGGTGGTATTGTATGCAAGGGTCAAGTGAGTCCAGAAAACTAATGCAGAAAGAAGGACTTGCAAGGCAATTTATATCTAATTTTGAATCTCTCATGCAGCATTATAAAAGAGAAAAGAAAACAAAGAGTGGAAAGTTGGAGATTACATAGCAGAGTAGATTGTTTCCTTTCCTTTGCCTCTTGGATTTTTATTCTTTTCTTTTATCTCTGTAGCCTTGAGGTTTTATTGGCACCCATTTCATTTGTCTTTCTCCAGGTTTAAAATTGAGGTGATGAGATGGAATATTACCTGTGAGCTTCGGAACATCCATGAGTGACATGTGATAGTTGCCTGGGAAACTGGAGATGAAATTCTACAGGCCTTTGAAATGCTTTACATTTGAGAATAAAGCTCAGCTGAAGTTTAAACAGCATACTGACAGAGAGTATTGATCTTTCACATTATCTGTTAGGACATTTGAGCTGCAGATAACAGAAAACCCCCAACTCCAAGTGGTTTAACCAACAAAGAAGTGTATTATCTAATATAATTGGAAGTATAGAGCTAGAATATGCTCCAAGTGTGTTGTAATGAGAAGCCTAATATAATCAAGGATCCATGTCCTTTTCTTCTTTCTCCTCTGTTGTACTCAGCTGCTTCCTAGGGCTGATTGTCCTTATGGTTTCAAAATGACTGCCAGTGACATCTTGTACAATATGAATTCTTATTAACTGCTGGCAGGAGAGGAAGGGGAAGATTTCACCTTTAAACCTAGAAAATATTCCTTCTCTTCCATCTGATTGGGAAAACTTAATTCACAAGTCTGCCTCTAGAATAAAGAACGCCATGGTCTAACTGGCATAAATCAAAATCCTCCTTGGGGACTAGATATATTGTCAATTTCTGGACTCTATAAGGGCTTTTACTAGGAAGAAAAAGGGGAGAGGGGATTGGGAAATAGGTGTCATATATATCATACAATGGAGAGACAAGAGTTAACAACAGATTCTACACTGGAAAAAACTTTCAAAGAATGGAATCTGCCCCAAGTTTTGTTATTTTTTGTCCCTTGTAATCAACATTGTGGACATGTTTCTCCCTAAGGATGAAAACAGAAGTGGAGGGAATTCTGGTGAGTCCAGTTTCTTCTTTATACAGTATTTTGAAGCACTTTGTTAAAGAGCTTAGAAGTAGTAATTTTAAAGTATTCTAAGGCCATTGTTCAGTATCCAATTCTAAGGCCATTGTCCAGTAAGATTCTAAGGCCATTGTTCAATATTCAAAAGGTAAAATCAATGAATACTTGTAATGTTATAATAGTAGTTTGTTGCTTATGATTTCCTATATTCTAAATTCTTAATATAGAAAGAATGCTGATACTGATAATAACTTATTTCAGCATCCATATTAGCTATAGATATAGATTTTACTAAACAAACAGGTCTTTTGAGCTATTTTCTCTTTCTTTTTGGAATCATGAAGTTTTCTTTGTTAAAAGAATTTTAGCATATTATAACCTAACCATGCAATAGCAGGTATATGACAAACTTTGCTGTTTGCAATTTATTTATGAATAATTTATTAATTTTCTATTGTTGTACAAAATTGCTCTAAACTTAGTGGCTCAAAGAAATACAAATGTACTACCTTACAGTTGCTGTAAGTCAGAAGTCTGCACACAACATAGCTGAGGTTCTCTGCTCAGTGTTTCACATGGTTATAATCAAGGCTGCGACCAAGTGTTGATCACACTGTCATTCTTGTCTGAGGCTCCACATCCTCTTTCAAGCGCACTAAGCTTGTTGGCAGAATTCAGTTCCTTGTAGCTCTAGGAATGTCCCCATTTTTAAATAATGTTGCCAAGGATCCCTCTTGGCTCCTAGAGTCTACTC
Organism: Bubalus kerabau; assembly: GCF_029407905.1. Classification (NCBI taxonomy): domain Eukaryota; kingdom Metazoa; phylum Chordata; class Mammalia; order Artiodactyla; family Bovidae; genus Bubalus; species Bubalus kerabau. Next base: position 97,450,600 of record NC_073625.1, on the reverse strand, counting down.
ACTCTTCCTTACTAGTATGTCCTTTTTTCCCAGAACAACAGGAGCATGTCTCTGACTTCCTGTGTCTCTAGACACAGATCTAAGGATGCATGTGATTAAGTCAGGCCCACTTGATAATCTATCCTAATGTCAGATGACTGGGGATTTCAATTTGACTTGCAAAATCCCTTTTCAGTAGTACCTAGAAATGAAGACCTGGGAGAAAGTTTACGTACACTAGGGAGTTTCCACACCTAAAGGCTGTGCTACCATCTCTCAATGAAAGACTCAAACGTTTTTTTGCTTGGGTCTTATGTGTTGGACACTAAATACTTCAAAAGAACTATACCTCTCTCCCCTCCTTTCCCTCTAACTAGACACAAATAGGTTGAATTCTCCCCTCAGGAAAAATATATATAAAAAATGATCTCCATAGGTTGGAAGGACAGGGTGAGAAGGAAGAGGAAAGTAATGAAAAAAAAAAATAGCATTATGTCTGAGGAAAATGAAAAATGTATTTGAGAAGTTGTGAAAAGAAACAAATAACAATCAAAAAAACAAGCATCCATGAGAGTAGAGAGTTGGTGTCAGGGATTTATGGGTTCGAGATAAAATTAGAACAAAAGAAAGCTTTATAGGAGAATGAAAAGATGGAAAAGCAAGGTTGGGAGATCAGAGTTGAAAGTGATAATAAGAATGGCATTCATGCCATGGATTTGCTTTGAACAAGGCACTCTGCTTCTTTGTCCTAAATACTTTCCTGTGGTGAAGGAAGGCTGATGGCCGCGCATATTTGCGTATATATCTTGATCTTGTTAACAGTATTTCTCAACACTCCCTTTGTTATGATCTGGCTGCTGCTTTGAGAAGCCAGACAAAGCAGATGATATTACACTTAATAAACACATATGAAGGCCAGAAATATAGCTACAGACAAAAGAAATTTAAAATAACCCAAGGTAGTCATGTAGTCTCCTTGCAACAAACTGTTTGGACAAGAAAATGAGAATGTATATAACTCAGTGTGTTTTTTCTTTTTTTTCTTTTTAAATATACTAACAAGGATGAATATAATTTGAAAACAACTTTGTAAATCCATTCCCCTCAGAGCACCATAGAGTAAAGAAATATTCCATATGGATACCAACTGTTCTTAGTTACTAATCAGAGCTGATCAAATAAAGTTAATGACAGAGTGTTGGCTGAGCTGACTTTCAGTAGCACATTTGTGTGTGTGTATGTGCGTGTGTGTACAAAATCTAGTACAGATGTATTCTAAATATCTGTCCCTTAAGCAGTCCATATGCATCTGTTTTAAAATAAATTGTGAACTATTGCAGAACTATTGTGAACTATTTTTTTTTTTAATTTTAAGAAGAAGGAACATATATCACAAATGCAAGAGACTTTGTTTTGGCTTCTGATTTTCTGCTGCTCCTGAACCTTTAGGTTTTTAACTCCATAATTGAAGGGTCTTGAAAGAGGTTGAGAGTTCCTATGATACCATCAGTCAGTAGCAAACAAGATGAGCAAGTATGCCAGGCTGATCCTAACGTCCTCTATGAAGGTTCACTTTTCTCTTTGATTGTACACTGTTGTGAGGTTATGTTGCGACTCATTTTCATTTTCTTTGGGGAATTATGAGAGTGCTACAAAGAAGGGAGATGAAGTGGAAGAAACAGCTCTCTTTCCCTCTCTGCCAAGAAGCTTTAGAGAATAGCAGAGGGATGATTCAGAAACCAGCATTCTTGTGACTCTGATGCTCATTCTAGTTAGATGACTACTTGTTTGGACTTTGTAAAACATCTCCCCCAAGAATGAACTGTTTTTCTGAGAACAGAGGCAGAGATCTATTTGTAGAATTGTTGACAACAGCTGCCAAAGACAGCAGTGATTGCAAGATTATTGACCCAAAAGGAAGACATAAGTTAGGCTAATTATTTTTACATGTTTTATCATTTTATTAGGAATAATTCCAAATGGGCTATGAAGAAAACTTATTAACTGAGTTTAATGAGTTTTCCAAAAACTCCTAATGAAGATATGTTCACCAATAAACAGTAGAACAGCAGAACTATCATATACTGGGCAAAGAGTCAGTGATACCAAAAGCAACATACAACATAAAAAAGATACAATATAAAGGAAGACAATCTGTTGAGGATTAAAAATCATCTCCATATGCACTCTTTGCATCTAGCACAGAACTAATTAGCTATCAAACCCAAACCATACCAAGGTAAGCTTGGCTGATAGAAGCCAGGAGTCAGTAATGGGCGGAGAAATAGAAGTTTCTCGGTGCAAAATCTGAATAGTGTTTTGGAGCATTTCCCTGGCTGGTACAAGCAGTATTAAAAAAATCTTAATTTTTGAATTAATTTATTAACTAAGTCACCAACATTGATCTCAGGTTTGTGCACCTACTTTTCACCCTGGCTTCTAGATCTGACTCCTTGTGGTATGTGTTACCATTTAAGGGTTACCAGGCATCATTTCTCTCATCAAGTCCTCAGATACAAGAAATGCCTGTGTTCCATTCCCCATGTTTTTCAGGTCGAAGTGTTTGTTATTAGAAAACCAGAATGCAGGGACACTTTGCCATTTTTCGAGTATGTGTGGCTTTTCAAAATGCAGTTCATGAAAGTTTCCAGTTTCTGAAGTGGTGATATTTTTCATCAAAAGGGATCAGTAGTCCTATGATTCTTTGGTTCAGGAAAACTTGCCACATCATTGCAAATCATGACTTAAAAATACTGAAGGCAACCTTGTCAAGGGGATGTAGTTTTTTCTGTTACTTGAACTTCATCTTCAGATCAGATCAGTCGCTCAGTTGTGTCCGACTCTTCGCGACCCCATGAATCGCAGCATGCCAGGCCTCCCTGTCCATCACCAACTCCCAAACTTCATCTTGGTGGGTCTCAACTCTAATTAAAACTAGCATGGGTGATTCTAGTTTGAAAATACCACAGTTATAACCAGGCCTATATATATTTTTTCATTTTGTTATGTCTCTACGCACAGCTGCTACTGAATTTTCCTGGGAGAATATACTAGAAGGGCTAAGATCAATGTACCAGTTTATTGATAGCAGTTCTTAAAATCTTAATATATATAGCTCTTGAGGAAAGAAAGTGATTTAATGCATAATCGGATTCACTAATGCATAAGTAGGATCAAAATTAACTACTTCTACCTTGTTAAGAAATCAGAATTTCACTTGAGAGTAAAACTTACTTCAAATATAAGATAATAATAATGCTATCATCATTCTTTTTTTTCTGAAATTTGTAAATGTAAATACGTGACTTGATCATGTTTTCAGAGAAAGTTCTTATGAGTGACAGTTTTGTTTGTTGATATAGTATATCTTCATTTGATAAACCAAGTTGCTAAGCCCATATTAATGGGTTAAAACTGATGTTTTAATTACATCTGGAATGCAAGAGTAAATTAAGAATTTATTAAATTAATTGGGTTATTTTATTCAAATGCTTCCAGAGTGATTATCATGATACCTAAGTAATCAGACTCAATCTAAATAAATTAATTCAATAAAATACTAGCCTAATTTGTGGCTTAATGGAAGCATTTCATTAATACTGTCAGGAACAAGGAGAAAAGTTTCAAGGCTTTTTAAAGAGGTAAATGTAGTCAATGCATTGTGGCTGGTAGTGGCATTTACCAAGTTAAGGAAGCTGTGATACCGGTTAGAAAAGGAGTGGTGATAACACTCCCTATTTTACTGAGAGTTTTAAGGCTCCCCACAAGCAGGTACTCATTTTCCATCTTTTATATTTCTAAAAGCACTGTAATTTCTCTCTCTTTTCCATTATTCAATCTGTGAGAAAGAAATAATATTTTTTTAACCAAGGCTGATCCTTCTCTTTGTGCTTTAATCGTACTCATTGTTTTATCTTCTCTGGAGCTTTGATTTATCAAATATGGCCTTTAAAATTATTTGTCTCTCTCTCTCTATATTTTTTTAATTTTTCATTTCCAACTATTTTCTTTCCCTCTACCAACCAAACCCCTTAATAAAAATAAACAAAAATACACATTTCTCTGAATTTTGTTGCCCACAAACTGCTTATATTTTTATCACTTTCTTTCCATTTTCTTTTAGCCATCTTAGAAAGTGAATATACCATTGGTGCCTTGTCTTCCACATAGTTGACTTATTTTGTATATTTAAAATTCTGTACCTGATGAAGCTGTCATTTCAAAGATCACTAAACAATTTTAACTAAAATTTTATTTCATTCCTCTTCTGATTTCCAAGGTTGAAAGTTTTTCTTGAAATATTTTATTGGCCAATGTTCATTATTTGCCTCTTAATTTTTTCCTTCTCATTTTTTTTTTAAAGACAGATTTAGGATTTTGTAAGAAATTACTAAGTTAAATTAAAAAAAAAAATCTGTCAAGTACTGCAGTAATGGAATAAATAAGATTTTTAAAGTTCAATGTTAAAAACATATTTATATTGAAAATGACTGAGTTAGAAGACATTAAATAATGTGGATACGCACCAGGAAGGGTTTAGGTAATGAAAGGTACATCATTTCATCATAAGAAATAAAGACCATAGTATGAAGTTAATGACCAGCGAAAGCCTTAGATCTTGTAATAATTTTCTTAGCTCCAAAGAGTCATTATGGGGGAACCTTCTTTATGGTACTTAGCTGAAATAAACATATGGCAGTTGGAGAATTTTACTCTGTGACCCCAATGTCATGTTAAAAAGAAAGCACTCATTAAAAAAAAAGCTTTTTGTTTTACATTGGAGTATAGCTGATCAACAATTTTGTGATAGTCTCAGGTGAACAGCAAAGGGAATCAGCCATACATATCAGTTCAGTTCAGTTCAGTCACTCATTCATGTCCGACTCTGTGACCCCATGAATTGCAGCACGTCAGGCCTCCCTGTCCATCACCAACTCCCGGAGTTCACTCAAACTCACATCCATCGAGTCGGTGATGCCATCCAGCCATCTCATCCTCTGTCATCCCCTTTTCCTCCTGCCCCCAACCCCTCCCAGCATCAGAGTCTTTTCCAATGAGTCAACTCTTCGCATGAGGTGGCCAAAGTACTGGAGTTTCAGCTTTAGCATCATTCCTTTCAAAGAACACCCAGGACTGATCTCCTTTAGAAAGTACTGGTTGGATCTCCTTGCAGTCCATGGGACTCTCAAGAGTCTTCTCCAACACCACAGTTCAAAAGCATCAGTTCTTCAGCACTCAGCTTTCTTCACAGTCCAACTCTCACATCCATATATGACCACTGGAAAAACCATAGCCTTGACTAGACGGACCTTTTTTGGCAAAGTAATGTACCTGTATCCATTCTCCCCAAACTCCCCTCCCATCTAAGATGCCACATAACATGAAGCAGAGATGGGAAAGAACAAAAATCCCTAATAATTTGGTGACAGTGAAAATTCTATTGACCTATTAAGGAGAGCTTTTAAAAAAAATAATAAGAAGAAGATTAATCCTCTTGTCTGGCTGAACTGGAATCCTTTCAGTTACAAAGTCAAAATTCCATGTAAAAACTTCCTTCCTTGTAAACATACAAAATATAGATAAACAATTGTGATATTTCACCTCAGATACAGCTATATGCCAATGTTTAGGGGAAAAGATCTTAGATAATTTCTTCATTTTTAGATAACCTAAGTCCTTGAAAATAGCACTATTACCTCTGACTGACTGGGTATCTACAACAGCAAAGTGGATACAAGTTTTAACAATGATAAGAGGTTTCTCAAAGAAACTAGTGTTTCCAGTTAAACAGATACAGTTACTTTACTAAAAAGTCTAACAGTCATTGGCAGAACTTGCTTTGGGTCAGCCTCCAGCTACCAATTTTCTTTCACAAATTTGTTCCAAGTGTCTACCCATTTTCTTCTGTATGGTCTCTGAACCTAGATTACTTTGTCTGAAATATGGAGTCATTCAGACTCCATGTAAATTTTAGTGTATTAAAAAACAACAGTCTGTATGAGTAAATAAAATGAATTTTCAGGTTAAAATGAAATATCCACAAATTTAAATTAAAAACAATGGAGGTTAAATTAAAAACAATGGAGAAAATAAGAGAAAATATAATATCAAAAAATAATACAGATGTAAAGCAGGCAGCTTCCTACTCATGCCACATGATATGCCTTCATTAAAGTGTACGCTTTCTGGTTGGTATGAGCAGCCCAGATAGAGAAAGCAGAAACCGTGAACTCTAAGGGAGCAGAGACACAAGCCAAGCAGAAGGCCCATCCGAATTCTCCAGACACATTCTCAGGCAGCTGTTGTTTCTGGTGGAGTAGTACAACCCACGGAGCTCAGTGTCACATAGCCTATAACTCTGTCCTTTCTGGTGGGCTCTGTTGTTGTTCAGTCACTAAGTCATGTCCAACTCTGCAACCTCATGGACTGAAGCATGCCAGGCTTCCCTGTCCTCCACTATCTCCCAGAGTTTGTGTAAGTTCTAGTGGGCTATACCAGTATGTGTTGGGTACAGTGTTACACTGTCTCCACAATCCCAAATATATATATATATTTCCAGAATATCGGAAAAGTGCATCTTTGCAAGTCTTTTCATCTGCATCATCACTAGCAATCATTTCAGATGCTTTTGTTCAAATTTCTGGAATTTTCTTGAACTGGACATGGATACTCATACCAGAAGTCTGTGCCAATTCAGGCTGCCAAGTAGATGGTAGAAATGAGGCTAAGCCCACAAATAATTACAAAGGTGTAGCACAACGGTTATCCATCTGGCATTCAGAATGCTAGCCCATCCTCCTTCTCGGGCAGCTTCACCCTCAGGCTCAAACCACAGCACCCTACTCTCCCTGCACCTCCTCTGAGCACTTCCCTACAGAGCCTGCTTCCTCCATAACTTCCCCTCATCCATCTCCATCTCCACCCCCGTCCCAGGCCTGGCACTGGACTGCCTCCTAAATTTCTGAATTCACTATTTCTTCCCTCTTACCTTCCTAACTCTCAAAGCCCTAGCTCTGCCTACCTGCCAGGTAGGAATTAAAGTCTTGACTTTGGTTTCACTCCACTATGCTCTACATTTGTTTTCTTGGTGACCATATGAATTCTCTTAGTGACAAGTTCATTTTTATTCTATTGAGTCCCAAGTTTGTTTACTGATGATCTAACTTATTCCTGGGATGCTAACCTTCATTTTTAGATAGGAATAACTTGCATATACCACAATTTCAGAAATCTAAAATTTAAATGGATTCATAATATCTAAACTTAAACTTTTTAATTTTTTAAAACCTTTTAATACCTCAACATTCCCAAGATACTAACTTGAAATCACAGTGATTAAGTTTGCATCTTCTTTCCTCTAACCTGACATATCTGCTTAGATATCCTGTCTATAGATCAATTCTCCTGTGTTTCATTTATAGTTTTTTCTTTTCATGATTACAGCCAACATTTGAGTTCAAGATTTTGTTTCTATATTTCCTAATATATTACCTTATTTAATATGACAGTTATGCAATAGGGTTCCCTCTTACTAACAATGTGTCCTTCCCATTGCTTTATCTGCAAATCCCATGAGATGATGGTGCCTTTCCCTGTTGTTCTCTTCATACTTCTCTCTCAATACGTGCTTTTTCATTCCTATTCTACAGTTTGATAATATCACATTTTTGCCAAGAAGACTATACATTTTCTATTTGTAAGCCAATTAAAGAAAAATTCTTACCCCTACATTTATTTGCCATAATCATCAAAGCTACTGTCATATCTGAAAATAAAACAACTTCTAAACTGTATTTTTTCCATTTTATATATACATTCTCATTTAATTGTCAACAAATCTATATCAGTATATTCCCCTTGTTAAATGGTAGAGCTGTAACTCAAAACGTTAGCTACTCAAGCTACAAAAAAGTATCCTTCAGGGTAGGGAGTGCAACGGATCATGGTTCCAGCTGTTGGGATCTGAAATCCATCTCCATTGTGCACCAAAGTCAGAGTTACTAAGGGCTGTTTCTTGTCTATGACTGGGAGATACAGAACTCCTCTGACAAACAACTTTGCTCAAAAACTCCCAATTTTGTAGAAATTTTCAAAGCTACACTGCAGTCTAAAACCTTCCTTCCTTTCTTCTCTTTCTCTTTTACAGGTGGCAGACCTAAATCATGGTCTGACAACTTTCTTGACCTTTTCTGGCTCTCTCCTATTTTCTCTCATAGGCATTTACTGCAGTAAGCTCTAGCAGGGCTAAATCTCTCTTGGTATGTGCTTCTCAGAAGACCCAGACTAACACAGTTCAGTTCAGTTGCTCAGTCCTGTCCGACTCTTTGCAGCCCCATGAGCTGCAGCATGCCAGGTCTACCTGCCCAACACCAACTCCCAGAGCCTACCCAAACTCATGTCCATTGAGTCAGTGATGTATTCAAAGCATCTCATCCTCTCTAATCCCCTTCTCCTCCTGCCGTCAATCTTTCCAAGCATCAAGGTCTTTTCAAATGAGTCAGCTCTTCACATCAGGTGGCCAAAATATTGGAGTTTCAGCTTCAACATCAGTTCTTTCAATGAATATTCAGGACTGATTTCCCTTAGAACAGACTGGTTGGATCTCCTTGCAATCCAAGGGACTCTCAAGAGTCTTCTCCAACACCACAGTTCAAAAGCATCAATTGTTTGACGCTCAGCTTTCTTTATAGTCCAAGTCTTGCATCCATACATGACTACTGAAAAACCGTAGCCTTGACTAGACAGAATGTTGTTGGCAAAATAATGTCTCTGCTTTTTAATATGCTATCTAGGTTGGTCATAACTTTCCTTCCAAGGAGTAAGCGTCTTTTAATTTCATGGCTGCAGTCACCATCTGTAGTGATTTTGGAGCCCCCAAAAATAAAGTCTGTCTCTGTTTCCACTGTTTCCCCATCTATTTGCCATGAAGTGATGGGACCAGATGCCATGATCTTAGTTTTCTGAATGTTGAGCTTTAAGCCAATTTTTCACTCTCTTCTTTCACTTTCATCAAGAAGCTCTTTAGTTCTTCTTCATGTTCTGCCAAAAGGGTGGTGTCATCTGCATATCTGAGGTTACTGATATTTCTCCCAGAAATCTTGGTTCCAGCTTGTGCTTCATCCAGCCCAGCATTTCTCATGATGTACTTGGCATAGAAGTTAAATAAGCAGGGTGACAATATACAGCCTTGACATACTCCTTTCCCAATTTGGAACCAGTCTGTTGTTCCATGTCCAGTTCTAACTGTTCCTTCCTAACCTGCATACAGGTTTCTCAAGAGGCAGGTCAGGTGGTCTGGTATTCCCATCTCTTTCAGAATTTTCCACAGTTTATTGTGATCCACATAGTCAAAGGCTTTGGCATAGTCAATAAAGCAGACATAGATGTTTTTCTGGAACTCTCTTGCTTTTTCGATGATCCAGCGGTTGTTGGCAATTTGATTTCTGGTTCTCTGCCTTTTCTAAAACCAGCTTGAACATCTGGAAGTTCACAGTTCACGTATTGCTGAAGCCTGGCTTGGAGAATTTTGAGCATTATTTTACTAGTGTGTGAGATGAGTGCAATTGTGTGGTAGTTTGTGCATTCTTTGGCATTGCCTTTCTTTGGGATTGGAATAAAAACTGCCTGTTACTCCAGGTGTGTCTTGACTTCCTACTTTTGTATTCCAGTCCCCTATAATGAAAAGGACATCTTTTTTGAGGTGTTAGATCTAAAAGGTCTTGTAGGTCTTCACAGAACCATTCAACTTTAGCTTCTTCAGCGTTACTGGTCAGGGCATAGACTTGGATTACCGTGATATTGAATGGTTTGCCTTGGAAATGAACAGAGATCATTCTGTCATTTTTGAGATGGCATCCAAGTACTGCATTTCAGACTCTTTTGTTGACCATGATGGCTCCTCCATTTCTTCTAAGGGATTCCTGCCCACAGTAGTAGATATAATGGTCATCTGAGTTATATTCACCCATCCAGTCCATTTTAGTTCTCTGATTCCTAGAATGCCGACGTCCACTCTTACCATCTCCTGTTTTACCACTTCCAGTTTACCTTGATCCATGAACCTAACATTCCAGGTTCCTATGCAATATTGCTCTTTATAGCATCGGACCTTTCTTCTAACACCAGTCACATCCAAAACCAGGTGTTTTTTTTTACTTTGGCACCATCCCTTCGTTCTTTCTGAAGTTATATTTCCACTGATCTCCAGTTTCATATTGGATGAACTCCCCAGATCGGTAGGTGCCCAATATGATATGGAGATCAGTGGAGAAATAACTTCACAAAGACTAATGCAGGCACACCACTATTTAGAAGCTGTGCTAAAACTGTACTCTAGAATATCTAGTTCCATAGTCAGTATAGTGACTATATTTCTATTCATCTTTAATCCACCACTCTCTGTCCAACCCAGGCTACTATCCATTTCCATTTCATTGTCTTCCATTTTGAATGCCTTCCAATCTCCCTTTCAACATATTTTACCTTTCAAGATCTATTTCAAATCCTACCTATCCTTTGAAGCTTTTTAGAAGTAATCATTGGCCCTAGTTTGAATTCTCTCTTCATTGAATCTCTACCTGTGCTTCTTTTATTAGTTTAGAGATTTTAACATTTTGTGTAAGATAGTGCCAAACTATGTGTTCAGTATATTCTTATTTCTACAATTGATTTTCTATGTGATTTTAATTATGAGTCCACGTGACATGGTGCCTTCTGTGCTTCACTTTATTCAATCTGACAGTAAGCAGATATAAATAGAAACAATTTCTACAAAAGTAATCTTCATAGTGCTGAGATCTCATGAGACTTGAAAATATCAATTACAGCATTTGTTTTAAAATAATGGCTTTTATTCATTAGGGTTTCTATAGCATTAATGAAATAATGTGTCTGATGTGTGTGTGATATTATCAGTTATTAGATTCCTAAGTGTAGTGATTTTTAACATTGATACTTTTTTCTCTTTCTCCCCCACATTCCCCCCATTCTCTCTCTCTCTTTCTTTCTGGAAGAAGAAATATCATATGCATCCATTTTTCTTTTTCTGCATTCAATTAATGGGAATATGAAGAACACAGTATTTTGTTCAAACATAGTTACAAGGATAAATTGATTTTTCTGAAAGTAATTTAGATCTAGGTATTAAGTATTTATAGTTACTAACATCACAAAAAGAAAGATGACTAGATGCTGTATCTCTTGATAGAATGTACAGCTATGGAATAATCTTGTCAAAAAATAAAATGTAGGAGAAATCTAATTTAGAAGACATCTTTAGATCCAAATGCTAATTTAATGATATAACTAATGAACATGTCAAGTGACACTACAGGAATGCAATCAGCACCTAGGTTCTTTTTTGCCACATTTAAATTGCAAGTGAGAAAAATAAAATTGAAGGTGATCCTTAGAGATTTAAGAAGATTTAAACAACATATTGGCCAATTGCAATGTGTGGTCTTTATTTTGATACTGATTCTAACAATTGTTAATAAAAATAACATATATGAGACAGTTGGAACTTTGAACATTTAGGCATATATTCAGTGATGTGAAGGAGCTGCTATACATGTTTAAGTAATAACTGGTTTATGTTTTTATTTTTTAAGAGACATTCTTTAGAGATACATACTAATATGTTTATTGTTGATGGTCTATGGATACACAGTGCCTCATTGTGCCATTGTGTTTTCTATGTTTGAATGTAATAAACAGTCTAGTACAATTAATAAGATAAAGATAGTTGCTTATTGGAGAAGCAACAAAGGCTTACTACCCTTTCTGCTGATTCTCTCATAGTCCATTTCTGCTTCTTTGTATTAGTCTGTAATACATATTGGTCTGTGTTAGTTCCTACCACAGTAATGAGGCCTCAGAAAATAGTCATAAGCACTAAATCATAAGCTCCTGCTTGATCAGACATACTATGGTAATATTAAGTGAAAATAGGGATTAGAACAGCCAAGAGATTTAGAATCTTACCTGGATTTTGTCAAAACGTTTTATTCCTAGATGGAATAGTGAAATTACTGTCAGAACGTTTTTGTAATGAGCAAAAATTCAAGATGAAGATACTAAATGATTTTAGGAAATAATATTATCAAGACTGATATATGTCTACTTTACCATAGAGATAAAACTGCTAAACAGACCAGGATATCCCTGATAATAGCCAAAACAGCCCATTTCTATTAAATAAGGCCAGGATTATATTGTGTAAATTTTTTTTGCTTGTCTCACACTTCAGACTCCAGGAAGACCATTTTTGTTATTTAATTTTCATGTGTTTAGGTGCACAGGGCATAGCTTGTTTATCACTGTATCTCTCCACCAGCATAATTTTGTAACGTATAGTTGGTACTTGCTGCTGCTGCTGCTAAGTCGCTTCAGTCGTGTCCGACTCTGTGTGACCCCATAGACGGAAGCCCACCAGGCTCGCCTGTCCCTGGGATTCTCCAGGCAAGAACACTGGAGTGGGTTGCCATTTCCTTCTCCAATGCATGGAAGTGAAAAGTGAAAGTGAAGTCACTCAGTCGTGTCCGACTCTTAGCGACCCCATGGACTACAGCCTACCAGGCTCCTCCATCCATAGGATTTTCCAGGCAAGAGTACTGGAGTGGGGTGCCATTGAATATTCCGATAGTTGGTACTTAATAAACATTTATTAAATAATAGATAAATTCATGTGGCCTTTACTTTATATTGCATTCACTGCATTTTATTTTTTGCCACATTATTTTTTTTAATTGACGGATATTTGCTTTACAGAATTCTGTGGTTTTCTGTTATACATCAACAAGAATCAGCCAGCTGTAGATACATTCATGCCCCCTCTTTCCTGAATCTCCCTTCCATCTCCCTCCGCACCCACACTTCTAGATTGTCACAGAGCCCCTGTTTGAGTTCCCTGAGACATACAGCAAATTCCCATTGGCTATCTATTTTGCATATGGTAATGTAAGTTTCCATGTCACTCTCTCCATACACCTCACCCTCTCCTCCCCTCTCCCCATGTGCCTGTTTCTCCATTGCTGCCCTGAAAATAAATTCATCAGTACCATCTTTCTAGATTCCATACATATGTGAGTCACTGTACAATATTTATCTTTCTCTTTCAGACTTACTTCACTCTGTATAACAGGCTTTAGGTATGTTCACCTCATTAGAACTGACTCAAATCCATTCCTTTTTATGGCTGAGTAGTATTCCATTGTATACATGTACCACAGTTTATCCATTCATCTGTTGATGGACATCTCAGTTGCTTCCATGTTCTTGCTGTTGTAAATAGTGCTGCAATGAATATTGGAGTATGTGTGTCCTTTTCGGTTTTGGTTTCCTCAGAGTATGTGACCAGTAGTGGGATTGCTGGGTCATATGGTGATTTATTTCTATTTTTTTAAGGAATCTCCATACAATCTTCCATAGTGGCTGTATGAATTTATATTCCCACCAGGAATGCAACAGGGTTCCCTTTTCTCCACACCCTCTCCAGAATTTATTGTTTGTAGACTTTTTGATGATGTCCATTCTGACCGGTATGAGGTGGTATCTCATTGTAGTTTTGATTTGTATTTCTCTAATAATGAGTGATGTTGAGCATCTTTTCATGTGTTTGTTAGCCATCTGTATGTCTTCTTTGGAGAAATGTCTGTTTAGGTCTTTTTCCTACTTTTTGATTGGGTTGTTTGTTTTTCTGATATTGAATTGCATGAGCTGGTTATATATTTTGGAAATGTATTCTTTGTCCATTGTTTCTTTTGCTATTATTTTCTCTCATTCTGAGGGTTTTCTTTTCACCTTGTTTGTAGTTTCCTTTGCTGTGCAAAAGCTTTGAAGTTTAATTAGGTCCCAACTTGTTTATTTTTGTTTTTATTTCCATTACTCTAGGAGGTGGGTCCTAGAAGATCTTGCTTTGATTTATGTCATCAAGTCATTGCATTTTAAATGAGCATACTTCTGAAGGATTCAGGAGTCTAAATAGTGAGCTGTTAGTTAAATGCAATAGTTGGCTTCATCAGTTTTATACTAATAATCATGAGCCTCCGTGTCAAGCATGCATCTTCTAAGTCAATTGCATACTCCAAGGCTGTAGCCTATCAGGAGTATATAGCATCACACAGTGTAGAAAAAAGAGTGTAGGTTTAAATCCCAGCCCAAGAAAACCTTTACCACATGAACCTATTTGCTCTTTCCCAAAGGTGACAGCTTTTTGTTTTCCATGTATTTGCATATTCTATTCCCTCTTCTTTGAATGATCTTTTCCCTGTTTGCTTGGCTAACTCTTACTTTTTCTTGAAGATTCAACTGAAACCTGCCTCCTTCAGGAAGCCTTCTCTAAGCATCCCTGGCCTGGATGAGGTAATGCCTTTTTTCTGTACTAAGAGACACATCAGGCTTGCCAGCAGAGGGCTTATAGCCCTGCAACATAATCATCTATATATTTCTTCTCTAGTCCTGATTACTTCTCATACTCCTACTCCATCTCATCTCAGAACTCACACACACACATCACTCATTCAATTATATATATATATATGTATATGTATATATATATGGACTTTTTGATAGCTAAGTTGGTAAGGAATCCGCCTGCAATGCAGGAGACCCTGGCTTGATTCCTGGGTCAGAAAGATCCACTGGAGAAGGGATAGGCTACCCACTCCAGTATTCTTGGGCTTCTCTAGTTACTCAGCTGGTAAAGAATCTTCCTGCAATGCAGGAGACCTGGGTTCGGTCCCTGGGTTAGGAAGATCCCCTGGAGAAGGGAAAGGCTACCCACTCCAGTATTCTGGTCTGGAGAATCCCATGGACTGTATAGTCCATAGGGTAGCAAAGAGTTGGACATGACTGAGCTACTTTCAGTTCACTTCAAGAGTAAGGACTGTGCCTACTTTTTTGTATCTTCAGTGCCTAAAATAATGGAAGGTACACAACTGATGCTCAATATATCTTCATAGTAGTTGACATGACTTAAAATTAAATAATTGTTTGAAGTTGTTGTTAAACTTTTGCTTCCCATTTAAGTGGAAAAATGTTATTTGTCCTGAGATAAAACAAACATATACCTCAAAGTGATATGACTTCTATTGGTAATGAAAGGAGAGTCACCTTTACAACCAGTTTGACATCACAATTACTTGGCATGATTTAGGAAGCATTAGAAGGACCTAGCCTTCCTACTCATAAATAACATTCTGGCTGTGACACAATGCCTGAAATAACCATAATTATTCAGTCCTATCATTTTGGGTAATAAATAGTGCTGTTACAGTAAAAAGTTAACTTATAGAAGAAACTTGTTTGATAGTTTCCCAGGAAGCATGACATTTAAATAATGAACATGAGTCAGATAAATTTGAAAAGAAGAAATCAATTCCAAATACATAGAGAATGGTTCTATGGTAACCCAAGAGCATGCTGTTTCTGGATTATAATACATATTAACTATAAACTCACCAATTTCCCCTAGTACCAGTTCTGAATAGGACCTCTTAGTAATGCTAGTGACTGGAGATGGACAACAGGTCATTCTAGAATTTCCTAAAGTTCCAT
This sequence comes from Bubalus kerabau, assembly GCF_029407905.1. Classification (NCBI taxonomy): domain Eukaryota; kingdom Metazoa; phylum Chordata; class Mammalia; order Artiodactyla; family Bovidae; genus Bubalus; species Bubalus kerabau. The sequence goes on along the minus strand of NC_073625.1, from coordinate 97,435,066 downwards.
CAATCAAATACCACTTTCCTAATTTTGCCATATCTGGATGTCATCTTTGAAGCTGAAACTCCAATATTTTGGCCACCTGATGCAAAAAGCTGACTCATTTGAAAAGACCCTGATGCTGGGAAAGATTGAGGGCAGGAGAAGAAGGGGACGACAGAGGATGAGATGGTTGGATGGCATCACCGACTCAATGGACATGAGTTTGGGTAGACTCCCAGAGTTGGTGATGGACAGGGAGGCCTGGTGTACTGTGGTTCACCAGGGGTTGCAAAGAGTCAGACATGACTGAGTGACTGAACTGAACTGGGTGTCATCTTTACTATTATCTAATATTTATATTGAAACTAATTCACCTTTAAAATTAAATGCCTATGATAATCTCAGTCTTAAAAATCACATCTGTGATATCTTGAGTTAAATGTACTACTTTTTTCCCTAATACACATTAAGATAATAATATAACTACTGAAATAATTGAATTCACCTGGGTATCTTAAGTTGGGAAACAATTAATAAATTATCTTTTGAAATTAGGTTGACCAGCTTTCAATTACTGTATCTAAAATTTACTTACTATATCTTCAGACAATTTATTTCAAACTCAGATTCAATTTATTTTTTAGTAAAACAGGGTCAATAATAATGCCTACATTTCAGAGTTCTGAGGTTAAAATGTAAAAATGACTGTAATGTATTTAGCACACTATATGTCTTGAGAATATAGCTGATGTTCAGTAAAGGCTAAAGCTTATTTGTAACAATCATCGATAGCGATGTCTCAAATATTATGCAGCCTTATTCTCACAGAATTCTAAATACTGTACTTTGACATTGCCCGATTTGTACTTGAGACCTGGAAGCAGTAGATGGTATTATCTCTATTTTATTAAGTCATATTTTACTGAAGCAGAAATAAGCTAACCTATGGATTCCCAATAGTTCATGATTAGACTGTTTCTCTGTTTAGTTTGTGTGTATGTGTGTAATCAAGGTTGATTTGAATCATTATATAACCAAAGATTTAAGGAATAATTTGTTATAGATGGTTTAACTACCCAAAGTAGCAAAATAAATCATTGGAAATATTTCTATTTGGAAAAGTATTAAATTAAACAAACAGAAACAGGCTCACAGACATAGAGAATAAAACTTGTGGTTACCAAAAAGGAGAGGGAAGGTGGGAGGGACAAATTAGGGGTATGGGATTAACACACAAACTGCTATATATTAAATAGATAAGCAACAAGGATTTACATGTTAGCAGAGAGAATTATATCCATTACCTTCTAATAATCTATAATGGAATATAATCTGCAAAAATACTGAATCACTATGCTATATACCTGAAATGGAATACTTTGGCCACCTGATGTGAAGAACTGACTCAGTGGAAAAGACCCTGATGCTGGGAAAGATTGAGGCGGGAGGAGAATGGGATGACAGAAGATGAGAAGGCATCACCGACTCAATGGACATGAGTTTGAGTAAACTCTGGGAGTTGGTGATGGACAGGAAGGCCTGACGTGCTGCAGTCCATGTGGTCGCAGGGACACACCTGAGCGATTGAACTGAGCTGACGCAATATTGTATATCAACTATATTTTTTCAATAAAAATTATCCAAAACCTGAACTTGATAAACACTACCAGATACATAAAAATATGAGATTTGAAAAAGAAAGAGATGGGGAGAAGGAGAGAGTCTCTGTGTATGATTCTACTAACACATAAAGGTTTACTTAAGCAATACAGACACTTTTTTGGCACCAGCAAAGTGATACACTGACATACAGACTAACTTTAAGAAGCCTGGGATAGGAGAAGGAAATGAACCAATTTACTCTAGCAACTTAGAAAGTCAGTTTTTAAAATTTTAAATAATTAATTTTATTTGTATGAATTTGTGTCTAATATCATCACTATTATAGAAAAAAAAGAGCATATTCAGAGCATAATCTCAAATTAGAATTGAACAAATGGGAGCTACTATTTTAAAGTTTAAAGCTGTAAGTCATAATATTTTAATAGTATCAGAACCTCTAAATTTTAAACTTTCATGGTTTGTTGAGACTAGTCTATTGAGCCCAGTCTCAACAAGTAACATCCTAACATCTGTGGCCCAGTTCCCACACATCACCACTTCATTTAGCATTTCAGTTTTGCAACATGTGGTTCATGCTTCTTTACACCTCTGCATAAAATGAGCTAGCCTGCCCTCTTAACTATTTTTCCCTCTTGGTATTTTTGTCACTCAGTATATATTATTTAAAGCTGAAGATGGTAGTTTTCAAATATCTATCTGCAGAATATAGCATACATTGGCTATTTTAATAAATTGAAACCTGATTATTTATAATAATTATTAATAATAATGATTATCTATAATATATATATATATTTGGAGGGGTACCAAATTACTTTATTTGAAGGAATGGTACTAAAGAAAGAACTTAAGTAGATGTTTTGTTACAAATTATAGAAAAGGTGAAGGTAACCTAAATATGCATGCACTGCCTTGGTGACCAGGGAAGTCACCCCTGTGGCTGTGGGAAGCCAGCCTGAGGCTTAGCTCTCACTGTGTCCCAGGCTGTGCTTGTCAATGAGGTACTCTGCCATGCCAGATCCAGGGACCCCCATCATGCGCAGGTTGGTTATGTGGTCACCCAATTATTTCATGGTTTCCACCTGGTATTCAGGTAATGAGTCTCAATGAAATCACATAGATGGGGATCATTTTTTTCAGTGCCCAGTTTGTGCAGTTTGGGTAATGATTGATTTACACTTCTTTCCAAGCACAGCGCACATTCCATTGCATTCTGCCCATTCTCCCAGTCATCACGGTCTGGTTTCTTGACATTCTGAAGGAAGATTCGGCCGCCTTGCAGGTTCTGCAGCTTCATCATTTTCTCAGCATGTTCCCTCTCCTCATGAGATTGGTGAAGAAAGTATTTAAAGACACTCCATAGCGGTCAAAATAGTATGACATGGACAGGTAGACATAGGAGGCGTAGAGCTCCAGGTTGATCTGGCGGTTGATTGCGGCCTCCAAGTCCTGGTGGTAGTTCTGGCGCACCTGCGAGGAGGATGCGGTCGTCATGGCGGGCGGCTGAGAAGGGGCGGTGGTGGCGGCGGCGACGGCTGCGCGGAGCTGGAGCGGCAGCGGGGACCTTGGCCCAGTCGGAGGGCGCTGTCAGGTGGTGACGCGGGCTGGCTCGTGTATATATATACATATATATATACATATATACACATTGAAGTCGCTCTGCGACCCCATGGCCTGTAGCCTACCAGGCTCCTCCGTCCATGGAATTTTCCAGGCAAGAATACTGGAGTGGGTTGCCATTTCCTTCTGCAGGAGATCTTCCTGACCCAGGGATCAACCTGGGTCTCCCGCATTGTAGGCAGATGCTTTACCGTCTGAGCCACCAGGGAAGTCCATATATTGCAGCCATGAAATTAAAAGACACTTATTCTTTGGAAGGAAAGTTATGACCAACCTAGATAGCATATTCAAAAGCAGAGACATTACTTTGCCAACAAAGGTCCGTCTAGTCAAGGCTATGGTTTTTCCAGTGGTCATGTATGGATGTGAGAGTTGGACTGTGAAGAAAGCTGAGCGCCTTAGAATTGATGCTTTTGAACTGTGGAGTTGGAGAAGACTCTTGAGAGTCCCTTGGACTGCAAGGAGATCCAACCAGTCCATTCTAAAGGAGATCAGCCCTGGGTGTTCATTGGAAAGACTGATGCTGAAGCTGAAACTCCAATACTTTGGCCACCTCATGCAAAGAGTTGACTCACTGGAAAAGACCCTGAAGCTGGGAGGGATTGGGGGCAGGAGGAGAAGGGGACGACAGAGGATGAGATGGCTGGATGGCATCACCGACTCGATGGACATGAGTTTGAGTAGACTCTGGGAGTTGGTGATGGACAGGGAGGCCTGGTGTGCTGCAATTCATGGGGTTGTAGAGTCCAACACGACTGAGCGACTGAACTGAACTGATATATATATATATATATATATATATATATATATGTATAATCTTTGTGTTTCTCTTAAGGTGAAAAGAAAAACTGAGTTCAGCCATGTTTCCACATTCAACTCTTATTCTTTCTCATCTTTATCAGGTCTCTTGTAATAATTTATCGTGTTTTGTCTTTAGTTTTTTGTTTTTTGTTTTTTTTTTTCTCTTCTCTTTCCTCACCTTGTACTTTCCTGGGTGTCTTATGTTTACATATCTTCTAAACTGAATCCATCACTACTGCAGTAAGTAAATCCTTTGTAAAATACTAGAGTTTTGCAAGGAATTTCTTTTTACAACTTTTCTATATAAACGTCATGATATTTGTCAGAAAAAATTAATACAAGAAACTGAGTGAGCAAGTCCACTGAATAAGAACAAAGTAAACATTAGGCTTCTTCATCTTGGAAGCATGATTTAAACAGTGACCAGTATTTGTTTCATAAATATTTATTGAGTACCTTTTATACTTCATATCCTGTATGGGTTTTGATATAGAACAGTGAACAAAGGAAAACAATTCCTGTTCTCATGGAGCTTACATTCAAGTATCAGTAAAAAGTATGACATTACTGGTCGAGGTTTAGAAGGCTTAAAGTGTATATAATTGGGAACAGGGGTATTTGACAAGAAAAGAATACAAATTTAGGAATAGAAATTGGACATATAACTATTTAGAACAAAAAGAAATTCACAAAATTAAAAAAAAATTAAATCTGGTACATGCCACAGGCATTATAAAATTCAGAAAAGTAATAACAAATTACTTCTACTAATAAACTGACATACCAATATAATACTTTTTTCCTAAAATGTTAGTTGTACATTTTTTTTAATTTTTTTTAAATTTTATTTTATTTAACTTTACAATATTGTATTGGTTTTGTCATATATTAAAATGAATCTGCCACAGGTATACAGTTGTGTTCCCCATCCTGATACATGTGTTCCCCATCCTGAACCCTCCTCCTTCCTCCCTCCCCATACCATCCCTCTGGGTTGTCCCAGTGCACCAGCCCCAAGATAGCTTCTTCATACATCTTTGACTTTATACCATTATCTGTAGAGAGTACAGAAAACAACAACAACAACAACTTAGGCTTTTTGTCTACCTGATTGAAATACTTATTAGTTATAGTTTAGAAAAGTTCCAGTTTTGCAACTCACCGAGAAATGTAATGTTGAAATGCAATTTATTATAAAAGGATGAAAAATACATGATTATTTACACTGACATACTCTATGGTATACCTACAAGTTTGTTCTCTAAAAAATTAAGAATTCTAATCATTTCTATATCATGCAAATGCATTTATAGTAATAGAATTTCTTCACTGAATAAGCAGAAGGGAGAACTGAGTCTTCTCCTTAAATATTTACCTGTTTCTCCTCCATAGCCCACATATTTCTAGTGTCTAGTACTGTAGGACTCATTCATCTCACAATATGACTCCTAACCATGCACTATTGGAGTCCAGCACTAACTTAACCCTTCATAGAAGGGAATGTGAACCACATACATAAATCTCATTAAGCCTAAACTAAATGTATCTCCAATGCAATTTCCACTTAATTGAATTCACCCTTAATTGAATTGAATTCTGGGCCAGGAGGGCACATGCGCTCAAAGGAAAGTCAGAGTGGAAACAGGCAGTTGTCTTATGCAATTGTGGCTAAAATTGTCTTTTGCAAATTTTACAAAAGCATTGCTAGAGCTCTTCTTGGAGCTTTGGAAGAGGCTTGAGCAAGAGAGAGGCTCCGGGATTTCAGCTGCATTAGATTTACAGTAATTCTGTTTCTATGGTCACAAATGAATTGAACAAAACTGTTTTACTTCTCTAGAGATGACATTTTCAGAGACACAATGTTAATCTTACCTATTTAAGGTAAACACAGTCATATCAAGACTAACAGCATCATTCACTTAATTTAGCATTTGGCTGTGGGGAGCTCTCTGGAAGTGATTGTATATGACTCTCTTTCATGAAAGGAATATGGATCCAGAATTATCCTCCATCCTTAGCCTCCACTGGGGTAACACCCCACTTGGTTCCTATTGCCATATATTTGCACCCACTGTTGCTAGATGTGGTGTCCAAGTTTATTCTACATTCACCATCTGAAACTGCTCTGAACCTGGTGGCTCTCTTTCAGTCACTTTCAAAGTTCCCTCAAATGTTGTAGAAATAATTCAGGTATTTCCCTTTTCCACAGAGGGAGGTGCTGACCCTAATATGCTGCCTGAGAGTCTGCTCACCATTCCCATCTCTCAGCATTTGCAATTCCATTGCTTTATCATCTCAATTGAAGAAGAAGATGTCTAAGATGCTAGTAAGTCTTTCTAGTCTGCTCTGAGATATTCTATGCTTTTGGATTCCCGTTCACCTCTTAGAGTTTCTAATACCTTTGCTCCTCTAATTCTTGGCCCAGAAGTTGGGGCACTGAGTCCTCATCTCCACTTAGTTTTACTATTCAGATCAACCTTCTTTCAGAGGCAAGTCAAACTTTTATCTCCCTTTAAAATAGATCTAATATTTAGGAAGCATCCTACATTTTTTCCAAGTCTGCCTATGTCTAACAGTTAATATTTAAGAAATTAAAAATCAATTTTTCTGTGAATCATCTACTTTTGTAATTGAAAGTTCTTATTTCAGGATATGTTTCTCTGCCATTAATTAAAAAGTATATGTGGGCAACTCAGTGGATTTCTCTTTCTGGACATTAAATACTTTTCCAATTAGGTGATGAATGACACTGGAGCAATTAGTGGGATGTCTTGGGACCATAAAATAGTGTAGCCATAAAAATGTCTCTATTTAAAATTTCCAAGCCTTGTCCTGTTAAGACTAAAAGTGATGAAAATGAGCAATTTTATCAAATGCTAATATGTTACATTTTGTACAAGGAGATATCTTTTAAAATATTTCAACAAGTAAAAACCATGGAGATATATTTAAAACGTGTAACATAAAATACTACTTCAACTAGAGAATAAACTAGAGTTGATTTATCAAAACTAAAATAGCTTTGTTCTTATCGTAAAGTCATTTCATATATATTTTTAAAACTTCATAATAAATTGCATTTAAAATTGCCCATACTGAAAGATAATGCTAGTATTTAATATTCTTATTCAAAACTTAAAGAATTGCTTATTCCAAGAGCTAGTATATGCAGAAAATGAAAATAAATATACAAGTTCTTAACAGCGGTTTACAGATGAAAGTAATGGGTCTATAAATGGAAAATGGAATCTATTTTAGCATAGGTAATAGCTATTATGACTTTCCTTCAGCTTCTGTTGACTGAAGTCTTATGCTGACCCACAGTAAGCATAAAATGGTTAATCAGCAAAACTCTGAGGATAACTTGAACTGGCAATTGCCCCAAACTTCAGGGTAGTTATTATAACTCCTCTACTGTCTCAGGCAAAGATAAAAGGAAGAGAGAAAGTATGAGGGCAGTGCATTGAGATACGAAAGAAAAAATCCTGGGAAACCTGGCAGTGATCTTCGGTCACTTTGGGAAATATATTTTGGAGGACAAGCATTTTCATATTGCAGTGTTACACAAATCTCCAGAGAAGTAGCAAATTAGGAAAGGCAGTACATTGAGTTTTAGCAAGAGAGTTGATGTCAACTCTGAACTCAAAGTTTGAACAGTTGCAAAAAACAGCATTGAGAAAATATCTCTCATACATTCATATTTGTTGTTGTTCAATCACTAAGTCATGTTTGACTCTTTGCAACCCCATGGACTAGAGCACACCAGGCTTCTCTGTCCTTCACTATCTCCCGAAGTTTGTTCAAACTCATGTCCATTAAGTAGATGATGACATACAACCATCACATCCTCTGTCTCTCCCTTCTCCTCTTGCCCTCAATCTTTCTCAGCATCGGGGTTTTTTCCAATGAGTCGTATTTCACATCAGGTTGCCAAAGTCCTGGAGCTTCAACTTCAGCTTCAGTCCTTCCAATGAATATTCAAGGTTGATTTGTTTTAGGATTGACTGGTTTGATCTCTTAGCTGTCCAAGGGGCTCTCAAGAGTCTTCTCCAACACCACAATTCGAAAGCATCAATTCTTCAGCACTCAGCCTTTTCATGGCCCAACATTCACCTCCACATATGACTACTGGAAAGACCATATAGAAGCCCAGAAACATAAATATGCCTACTCCAAAATAGTGTAGAATAACATGTGCAATAACAAACCAAGTCTTGTTGTGATGATAGTTAAGAATCAGCAAGGCAGGACATCAAATAATCCTTTTAACTTCAACCAGTTTGGGGTGCTAAAAGCTCCTTAGGTAAACTTAAAATCAGTATCACATACTGTGAAACATTTATAGGATAAAAAACATAGGATAAATGAAAAATGTATAAGTAAACTTCAGAGAATACTGCATAGAAGATAGGTATGACAACATTTTTGTGGAAAATATCAGAAAGAAAGTATTACTTGAACAGGACCTGAGAGTTGGAGAGGACTGAAACTAGAACACTTTCTAACACCATACACAAAAATAAACTCAAAATGGATTAAAGATCTAAACATAAGACCAGAAACTATAAAACTCCTAGAGGAGAACATAGGCAAAACACTCTCTGACATACATCACAGCAGGATCCTCTATGACCCACCTCCCAGAATATTGGAAATTAAAGCAAAAATAAACAAATGGTACCTAATTAACCTTAAAAGCTTCTGCACATCAAAGGAAACTATTAGCAAGGTGAAAAGACAGCCTTCAGAATGGGAGAAGATAATAGCAAATGAAGCAACTGACAAACAACTAATCTCGAGAATATACAAGCAACTCCTACAGCTCAACTCCAGAAAAATAAATGACCCAATCAAAAAATGGGCCAAAGAACTAAATAGACATTTCTCCAAAGAAGACATCCAGATGGCTAACAAACACATGAAAAGATGCTCAACATCACTCATTATCAGAGAAATGCAAATCAAAACCACTATGAGGTACCATTTCACACCAGTCAGAATGGCTGCGATCCAAAAGTCTACAAGTAATAAATGCTGGAGAGGGTGTGGAGAAAAGGGAACCCTCTTACACTGTTGGTGGGAATGCAGACTAGTACAGCCACTATGGAGAACAGTGTGGAGATTCCTTAAAAAACTGGAAATAGAACTGCCTTATGATCCAGCAATCCCACTGCTGGGCATACACACTGAGGAAACCAGAAGGGAAAGAGACACGTGTACCCCAATGTTCATTGCAGCACTGTTTATAATAGCCAGGACATGGAAGCAACCTAGATGTCCATCAGCAGATGAATAGATAAGAAAGCTTTGGTACATATACACGATGGATTGTTACTCAGCCATTAAAAAGAATACATTTGAATCAGTTCTAATGAGGTGGATGAAACTGGAGCCTATTATACAGAGTGAAGTAAGCCAGAAAGAAAAACACCAATACAGTATACTAATGCATATATATGGAATTTAGAAAGATGGTAACAATAACCCTGTGTACGAGACAGCAAAAGAGAGTCTGTGAGAGAGGGAGAGGGTGGGAAGATTTGGGAGAATGGCATTGAAACTTGTAAAATATCATGTATGAAACGAGTTGCCAGTCCAGGTTCGATGCACAATACTGGATGCTTGGGGCTGGTGCACTGGGACGACCCAGAGATATGGAATGGGGAGGGAGGAGGGAGGAGGGTTCAGGATGGGGAACACATGTATACCTGTGGCGGATTCATTTTGATATTTGGCAAAACTAATACAATTATGTAAAGTTTAAAAATAAAATAAAATTTAAAAAAAAAGAAAAAAAAGAAAATAAATTAGAAGGCTTTCAAAGCAGAAATTACAAAAATTAAATTGTACAGACGAATGTACTGTGTTGTGAAATAAAAGATACATGACACATAGTGAGAAAGATAAGTAAGATGAGTCAACAAATTTTTGTATAGTAAAAGAAATTAGTGTTGGGTCAGGATTTTACTCTTAGACCTGATCCTAACTTTCTAGTTGTTGTTAGGCAAATCTCTTGTCTGTACCTCATTTTCTTTCTTTGTAAAATTATGTTAAACATGGCATTTCTAAAATTTGATGTACATGATAATAAAAACTAAAAAGTATTAAATATTCTATGAGCATCCATTTCACACCTGCAATTTTATGAGGCAAACTGTTATTATTCTCATTTTGGACATAGCAAAATTGATCATTGAAAAAATTATTCAAGCTTATTTTGTAGCTAGTTGACTAGGAAAAAATTTGGGGAAAGTAGAAAATTTTAAGGAAAATGAGTCAGGGTACTGTGTATATATATACACAGTATATATACTAATGCCGGAAATTTTGTAGGGAAGCAATCCAGTAAGGAGATCAGAAGGAGATCAAACCAGACAATCCTAAAGGAAATCAGTCCTAAATATTCATTAGAAGGACTGATGCTGAAGCTCCAATACTTTGGCCACCTGATGTGAAGAACCGAAAAGGTCTTTTCTTTTCATTGGAAAAGACCCTGATGCTGGGAAAGATGGAAGGCAGGAGGAGATGGGGATGACAGAGGATGAGATGATGGGATGGCATCACTGACTCAATGGACATGACTTTGAGCAAGCTCTGGGAGTTGATGGACAAGGAAGACTGGCTTGTTGCAGTCCTTGGAGTCACAAAGAGTTGGACACGACTGAGCGACTGAACTGAATCCCTTAAGACCATATTCTATAAATCAATTTATGAATTGATATGAGATTAGAATTAAAAGTTAAAGGAGGGAACACAGAAGAAAGAATTAGCTTAGGAGACATTTCAATGAGTATTACTGAAAAATCGTTATGGATGTAAAAAAGAAGACTGGTAGAATATAGCTTTGGAGTCAGGAATGCCTAAACTCTGATGTTTTCTCTCTGGATCTTCAAACTTAATTTCCTCACCTGTAAAATAAGAGTCAGAATACCTACCATGTCAGTTATTTGAAGACTGAAATTAGATATCATACAGTGTGCCAGTGTTGAATTTCTTATTTGCTACCTTATTAACATCATGTGATGACAGGTTTGGAGTTTTCATCAAAGCATACTATTGAGTTACTAATGATACCACTTATTATGTATAGTATCAACAATAAACATTTACTGAGCATCTCTTGTAAGTAGTCTACTGCTAACTTTGGGAAAATACAAATAAGCATGTGATGCTGATCCTTTATATTAATGTTCCACAATCCTTTAGCAAAGAGAAGAAAAGTAGGACTTCCCTGGTGGCTCAGCAGTAAAGACAACCACCTGCCAATGCAGGAGATATGGATTTGATCCCTGATCAGGAAACACGCCACGGAGCAACTAAGCTCATGTGCCACAACTATTGAGTCTGTGCTCTAGTGCCCAGGAGCCACAACTACTGAAGCCCATAGCCCATGCTCTGCAACAAGAGAAGCCGCTGCAATGAAAAGACCACATGCTGCAACTAGAGCATAGCCCCCACTCACCACAAGTAGGGTAAAGCCCAGGCAGCAACAAAGATCCAGCACAGCTAAAAGTAAATAAAATGAAAAGAAAGAACAAAAAGAAAAGTACATAAAGAGAAAACCCAGAGTCAAACCACTATGTCATAATGCAATAAGAGAATTACAGGGTACAATGAGAAATTAGGAAGCTTATTTCTGGCTAAGGGATGAGAAGCATAAAACTATGATCTAACTCTTAGAAAACAAGTAGAATTTCAACATACAGAGTTGGAATCATACCATGTTTTTGGACTAGAGTAAAAAAGAATACGTTATTAGGAAAAGGGCAAGAATACTCTGGTTAAGGTGGTAAGTGTATACTGGGAGAATAATAGAGGAAAAGTTATGTATGGTTTACAGATGATTTTGAGTGATAGGCCAGCATTGAATTTTATTCTTCAAGAAGCAGGGAGAGAGGTGACGTTTTTGAAAACAAAATGACACAATGAAATTGGTGATATAAAGAGATTAACAAACTAAAAAATTGTAGTACTTGGGCATGGTAATATAATAACTGAAGGATTCGAGAGTAAAAGAAATGTGTCTATTTTTATCCATATACTTTAAAACAGGGATCCTTTATTTGAGGAATAATTCACCCCTCATACCTGTGTTCTCTCTAAAGATTGATCTGGTTTCTCCTTTATGACCAATTGTTTCTAAGGGTAAACCCAGAGTCTCAGAGGACTTCTAAGGAAGAGTGAAGTCTACAAAGAAAACCAGGGGTCTGGTGAGATAGGTACAAGTGAGTTTTTGTGGATAGTATTTTGTTAAGTGGGGATTTTTCTTTCTTTCTTTCTTTCTTTCTTTTTTTTCTGGAAGCTCTTAGGCCACCAATGTCCTCTACTATTCTAAAAACATGTTATTCTGATGAGCACAGACATAGAAGGATCATAGATGAATTTCTCAGAAATTCTGGGTTCAAGTCCTATCTTTCAGTAGTTCTGTAATAACCGACAGGCTGCATAATTTCTCTATACTCTGATATTATCATCTTTACAACAGGGGTAATAGGGACTTCCCTGGTGGTCCAGTGATTAAGACTCCGTGCTTTCGATGCAGGGCGGCTGGATTGGATTCCTGGTTGAGTAACTAGTTCTCACATGCTGAAATGAAGAACAAAGATCCTGCAACTAAGACCCAATGCAACCAAATAAATAAATATTTTTAAAAAATAAAATAAAATGGGGATAATAATATTTCATAGGGATATTGTGAAGCCTGAATGACAAAATGCACTGAATCACAGTAAATGTTACATGATATTTAGCTCATTGGTATCAATTATTTTTAGGTCGACTTCATTGTAATAGCTCAAGCGTATCTTAATTATAAGTCAGACCAGAATGTTTAGCAGAAAAACTAAAAAAGTTGAGGAAAAAAAAAAAGAATAATGACAGGGGTGAGACAGTTAAGATAATATGGGAAAAATTATAAAAGAATAATAGCCCTTGAACTCAGAGAACTGGAAAAACAAAAACCTGTGGGGCCAGTCCTACAAATCTACTCGTCCTAAAATCAGTGAAAGTAAAAGCATGTTATTGGAATAAGTGCTTTGAAATTGAGCCATAGATATGGAGGTACTGCAGGATGTAGCACCGTCAGTTTGCTGGAAAATGAAATAGAAATAACAGAGAGTGGAAGAGTCTTGAATAATACCAAGATATATAGAATGCATTAAGAAAAAACAGAAAAGAAAAAATGAGGCCAGAGAATTAAATGAAAATCAAAAATATACTATTTTAAAAACCCAAATTAAAACAAAAACAAAAACAAAAACTTCTGTGGTGATTTATGTGGACTTAATGTTCATAGGTTCAGGAAAATAGGGATTGAAAGTAAAAAATAACTCGGAATGGAAATTACAAGGCTAATGTTGTCCCTTAAATAAATACCATCAGAATCATGTGAAACAAAGTCAGATATGGAAGAATATGTGGCTAATGGATAATAAGAAATAGAGGTCCAATCATCTTTGCAAAATAAAGTAGGCAGAATCTTGATTTAATGAGTAGCATTTAAAAGTTTTTTATGTGCGTTGAATAAGCTGGAAAAAATGGAAAGAAAAATCCCACTAGGTTAGAGCTTGTTTGTTACTGAGTACCATGAATTTTAAGTGGGCAAGATCCACACGATTTTCTGTTTTACAGTCCTGGCCAATAAAGGAGAAAGTAGATCCAGGGGTAATTCAAGGTTCAGAATGGGTTCCCTCTGAGTTAAACTGTGAGGCAGTCTTAGGGAGTAACAAATATAGCATGAAAATAAATGTTCACAGAGGCAACTTGGCAGCCAAATAGTCTCTAGAATGGGTCTTACTTCTTTCAAAATAGAACCAAACAATATCTTGGCAGCATATACTGTAGTGGTGGCCTCATGCTTTATAAGCAACTTGGTTGTTTCTTAAAGTTGGCTTTAAGCCTGAAGAGAATATGCATTTCGAGTCTAAGGGGGAACCAATAGCAGAAGGACTATAACAATTAAATCCAGGTTTACCCCTCTGCTAACCCCTTTAGCTGTCTCAGCCTCACAGTCTGAATTTGGCAAGGGAGCTGTCTCAGTCTGCTCCTCCTTCCTGGCAAGGCAGCCATCTGGCCAATTGCACCTGTTTCCAGCAGCCCTACTACTCCCAGGAGCCCTATGTTGGTTTAAATGAAGTGGGAGCTAATGGGACTTGAATTACACATGGAATGGGATGGAAATGTGTGAAAAGGAGGGCTAAGCAAAGCCAATTAGCTAACCTGGAATGAATAAACTAAACTGAGTAATTGGAAAGAATGGCAGAACAAGGTTAGACAAAATAGCAACCAAGATGATGAATGTACTTGGAAAAAAGAAGCAGACAAGTTCCTGGTCTAGGGGGAAAAAACAAAACTCCATCTGCCTATTCAAGTGGCTCTAGTTTCTCATTCATATTAAAGATAATTCTGAACTATGCTCCAGCAGCACTGCTGAAAGAAATTGCTTCAGGGAACAGGCTTTGTCTCTCTTAACCTCAGCTGATGACTTGCGGTACATAATGAGTGCTATGGTGCTGTCAGAGGAGTGGAATCTGCACCTAGAAAAGCTTAAATTGAAAGTAGAGTGAGCCTTCAAAATAACGTATCTTTTCTCCTTGCAGAAACAATGATGATATTTTAATGTAAAAACTGCTGAAATGGTCTAGATGTGAATTCTGCTTCATTTTATATAGCATTTTGGACTTTTTCAATCTCCTCCCATTACTAACTGTTTCAACTATACCTACTGCTCCACCCACTAGTTGTTCAAGTTCATACTAGCAAAATATATGTCACGGGATTAAAATTCCTTTTGTTTTCTATACTGAAAATGCTGAAGATTGTATGACATGGTTATGTACCATATATGATATATAAACTACTATGATAATTTGTGAAATTTCATAACCTTATAATAGCTTCAACTGTAAAATAATTAACCTTGAAATGAAAGTGTTAGTTGCTCAGTCGTGTCCTACTTTTTGCAACCCCATGGACGGTGGCCTGACAGGCTCGTCTGTCCATGGGATTCTCCAGGCAAGAATACTGGAGTGGGTATCCATTTCCTTCTCCAGGGGATCTTCCTGACCCAGGGATTGAACCCGGGTCTCCCACATTGCAGGCAGATTCTTTATCATTTGAGCCACCAGGAAAGCCCATTATAATTAACCTTAGATGCCCAGAATATTAAGACAGAAACCTTTTGAAATTATTTGCCCCAGAAGTAAATCAGCAAAAAAATAGGATATTGAAATTCTCTGCACGTGAGTACATGTATGTGTGTTCAACTATCTAACTCATTGCTAATTTTTCCTCAGAACTAACAAGTTACCAAAACATACCTACTTGTCTTAAATTTAAATTATTTTATTAATCAACATGTCTCAGAGCTAAACATTTCAGAAAACAATATGGGAAACTATTTTCTATGATTTCAAAGTTATATAATAAATCCACATGTGCCCCTATATCTACTGAGCTTTGCTTCTTCATGAAAGGCCAAGGAAAAAGTGAATACATGTTTTTAGAAAAGCTCAGTTGTGGTAAAATATAGACGTTTTTCCTATTTTCAAACATTTTATGTCCCCACTTATTTACTCCATAATTAAATAAATACTTGGGCATTTATCAAAATTAATCCTTTTGGTATAAGAATTTGAAAAGGATAAGTTTCAGTGTATGTGTGTGTGTGTGTGTGTTTAATGCCAGACACTGCAGATTATGAAGTAGGTGATATTATGTCTATCTTCACATTGTATTTCTATAACTCAAGTCTTTTTTTAAAGATTTTCATGTGGGTACCATGGTGCCACATGATAAAACTCATATTAACAAAAATTCATTTCTTGTGGGTAGTTTGAGATATACAGGTTTTGCTTTGTTTTTGTCCTTCATATGGATTCCTGAAATACATTTTATATGTAATGAAAAAAGAGAGCTATTAAGTTTATGAAAAACCACTGTAATCAAGAAGAACTTTTTTGACTTTAGAATCTTCCACCTAGACATTATCTTTCCTTTATCTTATCTGGCCTATCATTCTTAGACACACACACACACACACACACACACAATTGCTAAATTGTCGTTGCATTTCCAGTGGCTCAGAGGGTAAAGAATCTGCCTGCAATACAGGAGACCAGGGTTCGAACCCTGGGTCAAGGAGGTCCCATAGAGAAGGAAATGACAACTCATTCTCATTCTTGCCTGGACAATCCCATGGACAAAGGAGCCTGGCAGGCTGTAGTCCATGGGGTCACAAAGAGTCGGACATGACTGAGTGACTAATACACACTTCCTCTTTTAAATTGGCCAAATGTGTTTCTCTTATCAATGACTTATAAAAAGAAAGTGTTGATTTAGAAATGAGAGCAGCCACCTAAGAAGAATTTCATTTATTCACTGTAAAGATCTCAAAATAAGCCTACTCTATCTAGGATGCTCTGTATAAGGAAATAAAATGAGATTAACTGGGCTAAATGCCAAGAGAAAGTGGTAATTAGACAAGCCCAGAAGTGCCAAACCTTCTACACTACCAGAAAAAATGAAGAGACACTGAAATGGCAACGTGAACACTACATTCAAATATCATAGTTTTTTCAAGATTCAAAGATTTCATTAACTTTAGGGAGAATTTAGGTTAAAACCATGTAATAAAATAGTTGTTTAAAGGTTTAAATTCAGGCTTGAAAGAACTTAATGTAGATGAGTAGGTTAATCAGGACACATACTTAAATTCAGAACTAAATGAATTTTCTTCATAAATTCTCACTTATTTTCTGCAACTCACCTCTCCTTTGTATTTGTAGATTTGAAATGCCCTCCCTTTAACTATTAGGAGAGATGAATTCTGTGACATTAATGAAAGAATTTGTAGAATTTGAACTTCACAAAAGCATATTATGATTATCATCATCTTCATATTTCAAAAACTTCTTCCAGAGACAAATGGGGCCTCAAAATAGAAGCAAAATGTGACAAAGGATTGGCTGACTTGCAAATGAATTGAGGAATTGTGTTAGAGAAACAACTGTATATCTATCAGCATATCATACTATTTTAAGCATAGGATTGGCTTGAAGACAGTGTACAGAATTTAAAAATTAACTGCAGTAGTGCCAATCCTACTTTTGTCAGTGAGGAAGGAGGGCAAGGTGGATATATTTAGTAGTGTTGCATAGAAAGCTTCATTGCTTCCATGTCTCTTGGTAATTGTGCACCCCTTTCATTCTCATTCTTCAAGAAAATAGAGACATTACAAACATATCTTCCTCTATTGTTCCACCAAAACTGATAGTAATAATAATGAAGATGATGACCTTGATGCCACAAAAAGAAAAAAGCCACTAGTAGAGATGGACGGAGACACAAGTTAATAGAGGGCAGCTACATCACAGACCCAGAGCCAACATTTTGTAAAGCATATGTGAGGGTACCAAAGCTGATGCCCCGAAAAACTAAGGACTACTTCATTAAGTGCAGTGGTGAAGTGTTGTTGTCAGTTGTTTACAACAGAGGAATTTAAGACAAATCCAAATCCAGTGTACTAACTCTTTACTTCACTCTGTATAAGTATTTCATAATCTCCCTCAACAAAATGTTGTCATCTCCATAAGGTCTTAACTTAGATACCTTTAATCTCTGTTACTAAACATACCTCATCTAGTAAAACCAATGCAACCTTTATAATTAAGTTTCTAGTTCCCAGGGTAGGAAAAACACAAAGAAAGAGTATTCCTTTTCAAGTTGTCTTTCAGAGCTTATATTCATTTTCTATGGAGCATTACAAAAAAAAAATCCAGAACTCTTTTAAGCTGAAGATATAAAAACATTGTAGTCAAGAGTGTGGTGATGCTCAGAGCATATTTTAGAAGCCAAAGGTGGTATCAGTCCTCACCTTTGGCATATCTAGATGTATTTCACAGCCACCAAGACATTAAGTCCAGAGGTACCATTTTTTTTCACTCCAGTTTACCATTAGGCAATTTCTTAGTCATGCACTCTAGCCAGAGATTTCTCTAATGTCACAGGATGAAAAGCATAATTACCAATAAACTCTTCATTGATAATATCATCAACTCGTATTGCTTCTAACCACTGAAGACAATTTCATTAAATCCCAATCCTCCTTTTGAACTAGGTCTTTTTCATAACCAATCCACTGATAAATGAAGCCTCACATTGTTTAGGAAACTGTGCATGTCATGAAGCCTACATTTGTCAGACCATCCCCCCAGAGAATCCCATTCATCAGGCCTTGTCAAGTTGCATTGCTCAGCCTCATTAATGCCACCTCACAGGCTGCAACACTACATCCCGCCCGGAACTGCCTGATCGACGGCTTCTCCCTGCACAGACTCCTAAGGGGCCCTTTGAGTAATGCTTTATTGAGAGCTCCAGTGAGGGAAACAGCACCTTAATGAAAGACACGCACCAGAGCGTAATTAATGATTACTGCAGCCTATTGCTGTTGGCATCAATACTTCTGTCAAAAAATTTGTCACCTATGAGAATGACGACTAACGTTTCTTAAGGGAAAGCACAAATGATGAGAGAAACTAAAATTAGAGGAGGGGTGATTTCAAAAACTTTTATAGAAATGGTTTAGATAATGTTGACTAAAAGAGGAACCAGTCCTCACTCTCTCAGCTGATGTAGTTAGATTAAGAAAAACAGCCTCAGGAGAACAGAAAAAGTCAGAACCAAAGGCCAGAGATTATCAAGAAAACCATTTAGCACAGGAGGTAAATGTTTATTTGAGTTGTGACAAACACTGTCAGTAGATCCAGATTTGGTAGATTTAAGCTCTTTGTCATTGCAAATACTCTAAACACAGGGTTTGAATGGAGGATCACTTAAGAGACATAGTGTATCTTTGAATTAAAAGTGACAGGAATGAAAAGCAGAGATGGATGACACCTGTGCTCTTTACAGCACTCTCCCTTGTTCTTATTTTCCTAATGTCAGCCTCTTCCAAAGAATTACAATAAATGAAAAGATTATTTATTTACACCTGCTTTAAAATGCTACACATACACACAAACACACACAGACTCTCCATTCATCATTATTCCACAATTATATGCAGCTTCTGCTCTTGTCTAATTGCCTTTGCAGAACAACAAAAGAAGTAAATGACTTTTTTTTACTAAGCTGTAAATCAAATTCCTTTTAGGGACAGTGGCATCTGTGGGTGTAGAGGCCCCTTTAGCAAGACAGTGTCCAATTATGAACAAACATTGCTGTTATCCCCAAGGGAAACAGAATTCAGAGGATCTGTGAGACAGCACATGGGCAGATAATCCGGTGCTTTGGTTACGTTTTGACATTACAATATTTATTAGTTCTAATAGTGGTAAGGTGTATTCCTGCCCAGGTGGAGTGTAAAAGGGCAGCTTTAAAAAACCGAGTGCTAAGCCTCAATAAAGCAGTGTGTCTAGTCAAGTTCTCTCAAAAAATCTAGAATTATCTGGAAAAGCCATGTTGTCAGATTTTCTTCATAATATATGGATGGATATTACTTTTATCCCAATTTTTAGGATCTGATTTTTTTATTCCTAAAAATGCTTTCCACTGAATGTTTATACTTACCCACAATCTTTCATTAAAAGTCCAAAACCTAAGAGCTCCCAAATCTTAAAATTTATGTTACTTTATCTGGTGGTAAACTCTGCTCTAACTTGAACCAAACAGCAGTGAGACATCACATGAACTTATATGAAGATATTCCTATTCTTTATTTTTCCACTTAGAGTGAATATTGATATACTGCATTCCAATGTCTTTGAGCACAGCACAATGACTCAGGCTTAGAAGAGGTATTATTTCCAATATATAGTAAATGCCTTGCAGTATCTTTGTCACATTGGAAGTGTACTTGGTTCTGAAATATTTGTGCCCAAGGAATTCAGTGATTGTATAATGTATTCTAGCCTTACTTTATCATCTGATTCTGATTTTTCCTATAATTGTATGGGGGGTTTTGTTGTTTCTGTTTTGTATTTTAGTTTTTCTTTTTCTTAACAAAGACCTCTTCTGCCTTTTCTATTCTCTCCAGATCCATTCCCTACCTAAAGAAGCCTCAGTCTAGCCTTTAGAAATATTCTATGAAGATTTTTGAAAGATTAACTATAGAAATTCTGAAAAAACTAAGTGGACCTGGACCTGAGATCCTTCATAAAGCCAAGAGCTGCCTGTTTCATAAAAACAAGATAAGTCGTGTTTTATCCACCACTGACTACAGAAACTACAAGGAACAATGCTACCTGCCAGAGGCTAAGGGTAGAAATAGTCACACACCAGAAATTTAAATTCAAGCTTGTCATGCATAAGTTCACATTGCACTAGCCATGGTTTGGAATGCCGATCTAAGAAATCATTACAAATATGAATGCTGGTCCAAACCACTTCTATTCGTTTTTATTGTTGTGTAACAAATTACCACCAACCAGAAGGAAATGGCAAACCCCTCCAGTATTTTTGCCTGGAAAATCTCATGGAAAAGGAACCTGGTGGGCTATAGTCCATGGGATGGCAAAGAGTCAGATACAACTTAGCAACTAATCAGCAGCAACAGTGGCTTGCAATTCTTATTTATTAACTCACAGTGCCCTAGGCTCAAGACCTGGCAGACCAAGCTCTGTTCTCTGCTTTGGGTCATACAAGGTCAAAATCAAAGTGTCAGCTGGACTGAGCTCTTATCTGGACATCCTGAGGGAAAATCTGCTTTGAGGTTCATTCAAGTTGTTGGCAGAACTAAGTTCCTTGTCAGTGTAGAGTTGAGGTACTTGTTCCTTTTGTATCTTTAATTACATCTGAAAATTTTCTTTGCCAATATGTCAGTCAGTGTTCAAACAGAGAAACAGAAGAAAAGATGTATGTTAAGGGATTTATTGCAAGGAATTGGCATATATGAGTCCCTAGCCTAGGGATCATCTAGGAAAAGTCTGAAATTCACTGGACACATTAGCAGGAAGGGCAGGTTGGAATGGTAGTCCACAGGCAGAATTTCCTCTGGGAAGTCTCAGTTCTGCTCTTAAGGCCTTTAGACTGATTAAAGGGGGTGGGGGGGGGGGAGTAAGGTACCAAAATAAATAAATAAATAAATAATTAGGCTAAAAGTAAAAAATTTTCCAGAGAGTAATGTAATAATATCATGTGCCAAGGTAAAATGATTGCTATGAACTCAATTAAGAGAGAGAATAGTACTTTCAGTTAAAGACTCTGAGAGTTTATTACTTTCAAAATAGTTTACTAACAAGGAAGTTGACACCAAAACAGAGAGTGGGATGGGAGGAGAAATGAGCAAAAAAACTGATGAAGATGTTTGTA